>NW_027492041.1:0-736906 GCF_021521415.1 Bidens hawaiensis | reverse complement strand
GACATAATTATGATGAATGAAAAGAGTTAAGACGGAATTTGGTCCATTCGGGGCTGATTCGGTTAACAAATGGTTTTAAGGATTATTTCACGCGCATTCGCCCGATTTGACTATCTTTGGGCCTTGGGCCAAGTATTGGGCCCTTGGGCCAAGTTGTTGGGCCTTGGGCCAAAGTGTTGGGCTTGTACGGCCATTAGGCTAGAGTGTTCCTACAGTCTAGTTTAGTAACGCGTTATGTATAATTTACAGGCCCTTGCTTGTGATTTTGCCCTTAGGAACTTCCTAGCTCGTTGCAAGTATTCGATCGATCTCAGGTGAGTTCATGATGCCCCTTTTACTCATTTTACTTTTGGGCTAGCATGCGCACCTAAATGTTTTCTTACTTGATGAAATGTTTTTAAAATGATTTTATACAGGCTTGCTAGTATATGGTAAGCCTTGGGATTTTAAATATATATATATGTATATACATTATTTCTTGGCCTCTATTTGGCGATGTTGTAGTCGTTTCGACTACTGATGTTGTGTATGCCTACTTCGTGTTTGCATGCACTGATGTTACGTGTTTGGGTTGTACGTTTGCTCAACCCTGATGTTATACGTGGATGTTATATATATATACTGTTATGTATATAGGGATGTTATTGAATGGATGTTTACATATACATTTGTATACGTATGTATGAGGATGTTCAAGTTCGATAATGATGACTAGTGGATATACCCTTTTACTTTTAGAAAACCTTTGGTATGGCTATCACGATTTTATTACTGATATCTTTTACTTAAAACTTGAACTCACTCAGCTCAAGCTGACTTTGTGTGCATGTTAGTGTAAGTTTCAGGATTTGGAAGAGGATGCCTTATCGCTTGGACGTGCACGGAGCTACTTGGATGGTGAAGGGCATACTGGAAGGAAGAATTGTTTATGAATATTTTATTTCAAGGAAACTTATAAAAGTTATTCTTATTTTGGTTCTTGGGCAAAATTCCCGAGTTTTGGAACTTATTTCATTTTTCATGTTTTCTGAAAAATTATACTCTGATACGTTTGTTTTAATGGAAGAAACGGTTCTTAAGTTTATTAAATTTTACGAGTGTTTGAATGATTACCAACTGTGGGGTTCCCGGGGTTCGGGGCCTTACAAGTTGGTATCAGAGCCTTGGTTCGAGGGATCCGAGCATCCCCCCGAATGCTTGGACTCGAACTGTAAGAAAAGAGACCAGTATGCCCGCCGCAAGTAGCTGCACGCCAAGAGGTAATTTTAAATTATTTAGTCATTCCTTTACATTTAAGATTTCCCTTATGTGATTAACTGTTAAGTGTTAGATAGAGTGCTAATATGGTTATGGGCCGGGGTGATTAGGACGGGCGGGTAAAGTAAACGACTAATCACACTTGATCAACGTCATTAGCAGTTTACCCTTACCTTACATGTTCTAAATGCCACTTGTACTTAATCATATTAAAACTCTGTTTTTTGTAGGGATAAGTCATGGTTAATACTCTAACAACCAGGAGAGGTGGTTCTAGCGGTCGTGGTGGTGGTCGTAGGCCACATGCCGAAGCCGAGAATGAGATTCCTACTCCCCAGCAGGAAACTCCGATTCATGAGGAGGGGGGTAACCCCGCCTTAGATCCTACTTTACGCGCGGCTATTGCGGATGAGGTTTACCAGGTGCTCCATAGCGCCATTCCAGAGATCGTTGCTGAGTCCGTCAGGGTCATGGAAGAATCACTAGCTGGTAAGGGTTCGGATAGGGGAAGGAAGAGTAAGGAGGTACAGGTCGAAGAGGAAGAGGAAGTGTATGTGCCGAGTGGGGATGAAGATGAGGTGCGGACCGTTAGTGTATCGACCCGGGGTTGCTCGTATGGTGACTTTAAAGAAGTGCGACCCTCCTTCTTTCGATGGCACTAAAGATGCATTGGCAGCACATCAGTGGGTGAGGGAGATGGAGTCTGTTCTGAGGGTTAGTAAATGCAAGGGGGATGACATGGTGACTTATTCTACTGCCTCGTTCCGTTCCGAGGCACTATGTTGGTGGGATAACTTGGCGCAAGCTATGGGTGATCGTGAGATTAGGAGGATGACGTGGGATGTGTTGAATAAATTGGTTCTTGATCAGTTTTGTCCTCCGCATGAATTAGATAAAATAGAACAGGAATTCTTGACCTTGGAGGCTGGTTCTATGTCGCATCGGGAGTATACCACCAAGTTTAACAAGATGGCTCGCTTATGTCCTGACTTGGTTACTCCCGAAGCCAAGAGGATTAAGAAGTACGTGATGGGACTTCTGGTGGATATTCGTAGGGGCGTGTTGACTACCGACATGAACTCTTTTCACTCGGTGGTCACTCTAGCAGGTACGCTTTATGATCAGAGGGATAAATTACCGCCTACCGAGAATAAGAGGGCATGAAACTCAAATTCGTACGGTAAGCGGCCAGAGGGGAACAATTTTAACTCGTTCGGGAAAAGGGTAAAGACTGAGACTTCTGAGTTTAAAAGGGATGCAGCGTCTGGTAATTGCAAGAAGTGCGGGTAGCCGCATAAGGGGGAGTGTAGGATGGGGTCTGGCACTTGTTTTCGTTGTGATAAGGTGGGACACCCCCATTTCGAGTGCCCGACATTGACCCTGTTTCCGCTGTAAGGGTTCGGGTCACTTGGCATCAAACTGTCCTTCCATTAAGGCGGGGGGGGTCCGGGCAGGGGACTTCCTCGAGGGGGAAAATAGATGAGAAGCCGAAGGCCAGGGCGAGGGCCTTCAACATCTCCAAGAAGGAAGCGAAAGAGGAGGCGGATGTCGTTTCAGGTATTTTTTTTTCCTTACTTAGCTTTCATTCCTCCGTTATAATTTCTTATTCCTTTGGAATCGTATGTGTTGATCGTGTAGCTAAGCAGTAGTATAATATTGTCCTAGGTACCTTTCTTCTTGATGAATTACAGGTGTCAGTTTTAATTGATTCGGGCGCCAGTAGGAGTTTTGTGGCTACCACTTTCTGTTCTTTATTGAATAAATCACCCGAGCGCGTAGTCGATGGGTTTGAGGTTGAGGTTGCCGTAGGAAAATCCGTGTCCGTGTCTAGGGCTATTCAGGGTTGTTCCATTGAGTTGTCTGGTTATAGATTTCCGGTGCGACTGTACTAGATGCCGCTTGGTTGTTTCGATGTGGTGCTCGGGATAGATTGGCTCACGAATGTTGATGCTCAGATCATTGTGGTCAGAAACTCGTTCGTCTAAGGGCCCCCGGATGGGACTCGGATTACGGTCTTCGGTGATCGGAATGTTGCGACGCCACATATTATATCCATGATTAAGGCAGGGAAGTTGATGCAGCGGGGGTGCGGGGCGTATCTGGCGTATGCTATGAATGTGAATACCGAGGTGGCTACCGTCGGTGATGTTCCTATTGTTCGGGATTTCCCAGATGTATTTCCAGATGATTTGTCAGATGTGCCGCCGGATCGCGAGGTCGAGTTCCAGATAGACCTTGTATCGGGCGCCAAACCCGTTGCCCGAGGCTCCCTACCCGCCTAGCGCCGAATGAAATGAAGGAACTTATGGCTTAGTTGGAAGACTTGCTCGATAAGGGCTTTATTCGACCGAGCATCTCGCTTTGGGGTGCCCTGGTCTTGTTCGTTAAGAAGAAAGACGGTAGCATGCAAATGTGCATTGACTACCGTGAGTTGAATAAGCTCACTATTAAAAATCGGTACCCGCTCCCGAGGATCGACGACTTATTCGATCAAATCCAAGGGGCTAATTGGTTCTCGAAGATCGACCTTAGGTCCGGGTATCATCAGCTAAGATTTGGGAAGAAGATATTCCTAAGACTGCCTTCCACACTCGTTATGGACATTACGAATTTCTGGTGATGTCTTTCGGTTTGACCAACGCACCGGCTGCGTTCATGGATCTTATGAACCGGGTGTGTAGACCGATGCTGGATCGTTCGGTTATTGTGTTCATTGATGACATTCTTGTGTACTCAAAAAGTGAATCCAATCACGCCGGTCATCTCAAGGAAGTGTTGGAGGCCTTGCGGAAGAACAAACTGTATGCGAAATTTTCTCAGTGTTCCTTCTGGTTGCGTGAGGTTCAATTCTTGGGTCATGTTATTAACCCGAGTGGTATTCTGGTTGACCCTGCAAAGGTGGAAGCCGTGAATGATTGGGAGTCTCCTAAGTCTCTAACCGAAATCCGTAGTTTTCTGGGTTTGGCGGGGTATTACCGCCGCTTTATTCCCGATTTTTCGAAAATTGCTTCTTCACTAACCAAGCTGACTAAGAATAGTGTTAAGTTCATTTGGGGTACGGAACAAGAGGAGGTTTTTCTCGAATTGAAGAACAGATTGACGCATGCCCCAATCTTAGCTTTACCTGATGGCACCGACGATTTGGTGGTGTATTCTGATGCCTCTTATCTGGGGCTTGGGTGTGTTTTGATGCAGCGAGGTCGGGTCATCGCTTATGCCTCACGACAGTTGAAGCCTCACGAGGCGAATTATCCTACCCACGATTTAGAACTGGCAGCGGTTGTGTTTGCGCTTAAGTTATGGAGGCACTATTTGTACGGTGTTCCTTGCGTATTTATACAGATCATAAGAGCTTAAAGTATTTCTTCGAGCAAAAGGAACTGAATATGCGGCAGCATCGATGGTTGAAGTTGATTAAGGACTACGACCTGGAGATCATGTACCATCCGGGTTAAGGCTAATGTGTGGCCGACGCGTTAAGCCGGAAGGAGAGACCAAAACCTATTCATGTGAAATCCTACCAGCTTATTCTCAAACCCGACATTTTGAAATAAATAGCCAACGCACAGAATGAAGCGTTGCAGGTAGAATGGATTATGTCAGAGCGTATTTGTGATCAGGAAAAGTTGTTGGAAGACGTAGGTGATGGGGTGAAATATAAGGATGGTCGTTTATGGGTACCGAGGTATAGAGGATTCAGAGATAAAATTTTGGATGAGGCACATAAGTCGCGCTATTCTATTCACCCGGGCGCGACCAAGATGTACCAAGACTTGAAGAAAAATTATTGGTGGCCTGCAATGAAATTTGAGGTGGCTCAGTACGTGAGTAAGTGTTTGACGTGTCTACAGGTTAAGGCCGAGCATCAGAAGCCATTTGGGAAACTTTAGCCGTTGGAAATACCTGAGTGGAAATGGGAACATCTTACCATGGATTTCGTGACTAAACTGCCCTCGTACTCATAGGGGAAATTATGACACCCATTTGAGTAATCGTGGATAGACTGACCAAGAGCGCTCATTTCTTGCCGATTCGATAGACTTTTAACTCTAAGCAGCTGGCCGATGTGTTTATTCGTGAGATTGTCTCTAGGCCACGGGGTGCCGGTATCTATTGTTTCAGATAGGGATACACGTTTCACCTCCAGGTTTTGGAAAAGGTTTCACGAGGAGATGGGCACCAAACTCCTCATCAGTACTGCCTATCACCCGCAGACGGATGGTCAGTCCGAGAGGACCATTCAGACTCTCGAGGATATGTTGCGGGCTTGTGTTATCGACTTTGGTGGTAGTTGGGACCGTCACTTACCGTTGGTGGAGTTTTCGTATAATAACAGTTATCACGCCACGATTGAGATGCCACCGTTTGAGATGTTGTATGGTAGGAGGTGTAGAACTCCTGTCTGTTGGGGTTCCATTGGTCAAAAGCAGTTAGGTAGTTTAGAGGTGGTCGAGGCTACGACTGAGAAACTCGACAAGATTAACACATTTATGAAGGCCGCGCAGGATCGTCAGAAATCTTATGCGATAAAAGGCGAAGGCCTATCGTGTTTGAGGTTGGGGATCGGGTTATGTTAAAAGTTTCTCCCTGGAAGGGCATTATTCGTTTTCGTAGGAGGGGGAAGCTCAGTCCGAGGTTTATTGGCCCATTCCGTATGTTGGCCCGAGTTGGCGAAGTAGCTTATAGACTGGATTTACCCGAGGAGGTCGCGGGAATTCATCCTACTTTTCACGTGTCTCATCTGAGGAAATGCTTAGCGGATGAGGAGGCCCATGTGCCTCTTGACGATATTGAGCTCGATGGTAAGCTGAATTACGTTGAGCAACCGATTGCTATCCTTGACCGTCAGGAGAGGCGCTTGAGAAATAAGGTGGTTAGGCAGGTGAAGGTGCAGTGGAAGCACCGTAGGGGTTCCCAGGCCACTTGGGAGTCCGAAGACGAAATGATGAGGCATTATCCGCAGTTGTTCCTATCGCATCGGGATTCGAGGACGAATCCCATTGTAAGGGGGTGGACTTGTAACACCCGTTAACTTCGGTTTGAAGAACTAAAGCTTGTAGAGTATGTATAACTCTCGGGACTTAACCGACGTTTCTCGGAAGCCTTCATGTCATCCCGGTACATTAAAGAACCTAACCATTCCTTCCATTTTGCCTTACACTTGAATCTAGAAGGACTAGAGTGTAATATCTTAAGTTATAACATAAAAAAAATAAAACCCTAGCCCCCCTATAGCTGTGCGATCGGCAGAAGCAACCAAGGAGGAGACCACCGATTTTCTTTTTTTCAACCAACTTTAAGCCTTAGAACTTCAATTCAAGGTATGTACTACGATTCCCCAAGTCTTTTTCACGTTAATTGACCCTCATATTGCGCGTATTGATCGAAAAAAACGTCTTGTTGTAGGCTAACCGGGTGGCTGCCCAATTGAGCGTTTCCGGGGCTGTTTCGAGTGAGGCTTTCACATCAAAATCCCACTAGGTATGACATGTACATCATATTAAAATTTCGTGGTCATTGGAGGTGTTTAGGTCAGTCAATCGATTTTAGTTCGAAAACTAGGGTTTATCGGGTGTAAAATTGCAAATTGTTGAATTTGATGCGTTAGTTGATCGGGTGACCGACCGATTCAGTTTGTGCAGCTCTAGGGAGGTTTAAGGTCTGTGGAAAAATTATTTTTTGGGTGCTCGGGGCTGTCGTGGTTAGTGCTTCGTCAATCGAGTCGGCGGTGCGTGAATTTTCGTTTAAAATGTTAAAGTAAGTGTTGTAAAAAGGAACCGTCAACCCTATCAACTCGGGTGACATAATTATGATGAATGAAAAGAGTTAAGACGGAATTTGGTCCATTCGGGGCTAATTCGGTTAACAAATGGGTTTTAAGGATTATTTCACGCGCATTCGACCCGATTTGACTATCTTTGGGCCTTGGGCCAAGTATTGGGCCTTGGGCCAAGTTGTTGGGCCTTGGGCCAAAGTGTTGGGCTTGTACGGCCATTAGGCTAGAGTGTTCCTACAGTCTAGTTTAGTAACGCGTTATGTATAATTTACAGGCCCTTGCTTGTGATTTTGCCCTTAGGAACTTCCTAGCTCGTTGCAAGTATTCGATCGATCTCAGGTGAGTTCATGATGCCCCTTTTACTCATTTTACTTTTGGGCTAGCATGCGCACCTAAATGTTTTCTTACTTGATGAAATGTTTTTAAAATGATTTTATATAGGCTTGCTAGTATATGGTAAGCCTTGGGATGTTAAATATATGTATATGTATATACATTATTTCTTGGCCTCTATTTGGCGATGTTGTAGTCGTTTCGACTACTGATGTTGTGTATGCCTACTTCGTGTTTGCATGCACTGATGTTACGTGTTTGGGTTGTACGTTTGCTCAACCCTGATGTTATACGTGGATGTTATATATATATACTGTTATGTATATAGGGATGTTATTGAATGGATGTTTACATATACATTTGTATACGTATGTATGAGGATGTTCAAGTTCGATAATGATGACTAGATGGATATACCCTTTTACTTTTAGAAAACCTTTGGTATGACTATCACGATCTTACTACTGATATCTTTTACTTAAAACTTGAACTCACTCAGCTCAAGCTGACTTTGTATGCATGTTAGTGTAAGTTTCAGGATTTGGAAGAGGATGTCTTATCGCTTGGACGTGCACAGAGCTACTTGGATGGTGAAGGGCATACTGGAAGGAAGAATTGCTAATGAATATTTTATTTCAAGGAAACTTATAAAAGTTATACTTATTTTGGTTCTTGGGCCAAATTCCCGGGTTTCGGGAACTTATTTCATTTTTCATGTTTTCCGCAAAATTTATACTCTGATACGTTTGTTTTAATGGAAGAAACGGTTCTTAAGTTTATTAAATTTTACGAGTGTTTGAATGATTACCAACTGTGGGGTTCCCGGGGTTCGGGCCTTACACTAGGCTTGGGATAAAAAAATAATAAACTTTAACGTGTTGCGGTCTACTTGACCCGTAAAACAAAATGTTCAACACTTAACAACGAAACAGCATCCAGTAGACGATAGACAGTAATTCAGAAATCAGCATGTCACATGTTGTCCACTGTACGTACTTGAACATAAGTGCCAAGAATTAAGAAATTAACTACATGAAATTAACATACTAACAAACCATATAAATTTGTAATTAACAAACCGCAACAAATTAAGAAATTAATAAACTAACAAAACAATAAAAATCTGTAATTAAACAACTGTAACAAATTAAAATGATGACTATTTAGGGTTTAACTTAATAACTCAAAGAAGTCCACCCACTGAGCCGGAGGTGAGAACGCTAGAAGTCGACTAACCGACCAAAGACGAGAACGGATGAGCACTTGGTGTAACTACAACTTAGTGTTGGTGGATTAACAGAACTTCATAGGTTACCGAACTGATATTTTTATTTTTAAAAAAAATAACAAGATTACCAATATGATAAATTTTAAAATCAAAATCCTCCCCCCCCCCCCCCCCCTCTTCAAAAACAACTAACCAATTTTCATTTTAACAAAAATAGCAAGATTACCAATATTATCTATATTCCCCCAAAGACAGATTTCAGCACATGGCAAATGGGGGCCTTATTTATCTCAAGCCCAAGCTTCACCTCATAACTAATGGGCCGGCCCTAACTTAGCAATGCTCTACTACCAAGTAGACGTGCACAAAAAAAACCGGTTCCGGAACCTAACCGGTGGAACCGAACCGGAACCGGTTCCAGTTCCAACCCGGTTGGAACAATACCCGGTTTGGGTATTTTTGTACCCGAAAATCGGGACCGGTTCTACTATATATATTTCAGTACCGGTTCCAACCCGGTTATTATTTGGAACCGGTTCGGGTCGTACCCGGAAAAACCAGTTCCGACGGGTTTTTTTTCAAGGGTCAAACAAAAAGTCAAACTAGCCGTTGGAACCGGTTTCAACGGTAATATAGCCGTTGGAACCGGTTTTTTTGACACCAAATAGCCGTTGGAACCGGTTCCAACGGTAATATAGCCGTTGGAACCGGTTTTTGAGGCAATATATCCGTTGGAACCGGTTCCAACGGTAATATAGCCGTTGGAACCGGTTTTTGGGCCAAACCTATATATAACTTGTTTCCATTACTTGTTTCACCATTACTTGTTTCCATTACTTGTAATTATATGTTTTGGTAAAATTATTTGTAACTTGTTCGACTAATTATTTGTTTTGGTAAAATTATTTGTTTCGACGAAGAAGAATTGTACTATATGTTTTATTATAATTTGTTCGATTAATTTTTGTTACTTTTTTAATAACGACGAACATTTTATTTATTTAAAAACTAACTATTACAAACATTATTAACACATAAACGATACTAAACATAACAACTAAAACATAAAAAACAAAGTCCGTCGTTTTAATCCGGGAATACTTATTTTTGGGTTGTAGAGCCGGACGACTCTCCCACTTCCTTTTTTTTATCTTCCAATCTTTTTTTCTCTCGACAATACTTATTCGTATGTTTTCGTAATGTCGAGTTGGACCCTGCTTTAAGAAACTTCGAGCAATATTTGCAACGTGCCAACTCATGTGAGTCGGTCATGAGACACAAATCGTAATGGACCCAAACATCGGGGCATCTTGTTGTTTCGATCACCATAACAACGTCATCATTGGATGCCATTTGTGGTCGGTTTAAGGTTAATTTTGGTTTGTAGTGTGTTTTATGGTTTTGGAATTGGAGTGTGTTTGATAGTTTTGAAACTTGCTATTATTAGTAAGAAAATACCCTATTTATAGTTAAAAAACCGGTTCCAACGGTCAAAAAACGGCTATATAGCCGTTGGAACCGGTTCCTAACGGCTCTAATTTTTAAATTTAAAAAAAAACCGGCGGAACCGGTTTTTACGTAAAAACCGGTTCCGGTTCATACCCTACCGGTTCTTAAAAGTTCGCATATCTGGGCACCGGTTCGGGTCGGGAACCGAACCGGTTCCTGACTGGAACCGGTGTCATTCTCTACCCGGGTTGAAAAAAACCGGTTCCGAACCGGTTCGGGTTTTCAAGGTGTACCCGATTTGTGCAGCTCTACTACCAAGTACCAAATGACAATGACTTTTCTAGTCTGAGTTTGCCGGTTCAAGTCTCGTTCGTGACAGATATCATCCATGAGCTAGAGTTTTATCAAAGTAGGCCTTCTAGCAATGGATTTCACTGAAATTGGTGGCAGGTTTGTGCTATCTGGGATTGTGGGCACCGGCCATTAGCCAAGAGGTGTACCACGTAGCCGGATTATATTGCCATATAAGTCATAAAAAAAGTGATTCTATATTTAACTCAAAGAAACAGTCATGAATGATACAACAATTCATCAATATCCTTTACCCAAAACTACATAAATAAGACAGATAGATATTTATTTTTTAATAACTAAACCTAAATCATAATGATAAGAAAAATAATTTATTGTTATGCAAATTTATTTATATTACATGCCTCTGAAATAAATAATAATTAAAACAAAACAAAAAACACAAACATGATAGGTTCAATACATATGACAATTGTATATATTTTCAAGCAACTGATTGCCTTGTCATACTAGAACTTATTGTTTCTCATGAATCAACTCATCAACCAGAAAAGTATTCCTACAAGGGATTTATGATTTTTTTTTTCCATTTTGACTTTCTGTGAAGTCAACATCTCTCTGGTCAAATAGTCAAAATACCAATACTTCATACCGATTATACATTTACATGGACGCGATACAATACAACTACCGCATGTGTTCAAATATACGACTCAAACATTTGGAAGCTGAAAAGTCACTCGTGGTTGCCTACAGGTCCTGCAAAACAAACAAGATGAGCATATGTTTATACAGTTGATCATTGCTCGTAAAATAAAATTTTTATTTTAATGATAATTTTTATGATATGATCATATTGATATACATGCAAAACATATTTATATACTATAAGTAATATACACTTTTAACACATTTAATTTTTCAATAATTATATTTTTTTATAATAGTGTGCTATGGTTAACTTTCCAGAAAGGAAAATTAAATACCTGGTTTTGATAAATTTTTTTCTCATTCCGATATAATTTTATTAAAAACAGAGTTGTATTAGAAATAGCTTTTTTAGTATCATAAACTAAACAAACATCAGTATAGTAAACATTATTTTTATGTTTTACGCATGTAACGAATTTCCCGCACAGCAAATTCCTACCACAATGTGCGCGGGAATCCCACTAGTTCAATATATTTTGCATTCATGAAATAAACTTTTCATTTTACCAGGATTTGGTAAGAGGAATATTTTATAAAATTTTACGAACCAAGCCCGGAGTAATTGCATTCACGAGTAGACTAAATTCATCTTGATGACACAACCCTGTAATTGAGAACAAGGTCCTCGGGTTTCTTCCAAATATAAGTTCGGACCGTTGCTAAGCTCATATCGGATGTTAAGACCTGTATAACATGACACGAGTTAAATAAAAATATTAAAATAAAGTGGTTGATCAAACTTCCTATGATAAACTCACGGGACACGTTATCTAACCAACAAGATCAGGTAAAACACAACTTGTGTTGTGTTAATTGGGTCATGCTTCGCCCAAAGTGTATTTTTAGTAAAATAATACCTCTGACATCATTTTATTTATAAATTTACATCATCATCATCATAGTAACAATATAATTACACTAAATATCTGTAAACAATTTAAATTTTTGGACAAACAGTTTTTGGTAAACCTGAGTCATGCCAAAAAAAAATTATATCATTTGATTTGTTACTGACCCACCCAAACCGTTCATTTTGAAACCTCTACTCGCTAGAAATGTTCATGGTTGTCAAGAGTTGGAAAAAAAATTTATAATTGAAAATCGTTAGTTCGCAAAAAAGTTATAACTTATAAAAATGATAATATCATGCATATTCCAAAGATAAAAAGGAAAATTAAATAATAAAGAATAGACGACCAGTTTGGCTTGCACATGTTCCAAACCTTGAACCAAACCATTGGATGGTTTGTTCACCCTAATAATACTCAAAGCTAAATCTATCCCTGCAAACGAACCGAACGTTAGGTGAACTATTCATGAACAGTTTCACAAGAAGTTCGGTACTTGGTAAATCAACAAAGAACAACAGTTTTGTTCATGTAGTTAAACTAACGAGTATGTACACATGTCTTGTTCGTTCTTTAAATTTGTTTATGTTTGTTCGTGTAACCGTTAACGAATGAACATAAACAAACACAAACACAAACACATGCATTTTCTTAACAAACACGAACAGAAAAAAAAACCTTGTTCGTTTAAGTGTTCGGATTCGATTGTTTGTCCAGTTAAAAGTTAAACGAACGAACATGAAGTCATGAACATATCATGTTAGTGTTTGTTCGGTTCGTTTACAAGCCTAGCTAATCCAATCTTGGATTTCCGATGTTCTATTTTTCTACAATATCAGATTCCAAGATGATGGACTTTTAAGTGAAACATTAACCGTAAAAAGGAACATGAATGTAAATAAAGTCAAAAAATTGCCTGATTATTGCACAAGATCTCTATGTTAGGCTTAAGCTTCCAAGGCTTAAATCCGGATCTAAAAGTTCCATCAACGGTCCCGGGACCAAAAGTTGCATCACCACTCAAGCTATCTAATGGCTTGTCTAGAACCATCTTCTCCACTACATAGTTAACAACCTGTACATAAGATTAGTAAAACTTAGGTAAATATTCCTTAAAATAAACATGTTTAGTTGGTTTAAGGGGCGTTACAGTAAGTATACAAGAATGTAACGACGCAAACTGATGTCATTCGTATAATACAGTAGTACCTTGTGTATTCTTAAAATCCGAGGTGCACTCAGCTTCCCTTGTGTCAAGATCTGGGCGGCTGACCCTTCACATGGATGTAAATAGAAGCTGCACCTGAAATATAATTACAGTTTTATTATCAAGAAAAGTAAAATTTACTTTTAGTGCACATAAAATAATCGTCGGGTTTCTGAATGTTGAGAATTTTTATAGCTGAAAATTTTTAATTGATGTATTTTAAAGCTAGTACTTTTTTCTGGATAGAAGATTGTTACCTAAAAATCGAAAATAGAAATTGGACCAAAGCTGGTTATTTATTTATGCAATCAGCCCTTAAGATAATAATCAAACTTTTTAAAAATAAATGATTTAAGAGGTATTAAGCATTTGAATTAACTTTAAAGAACTTTTGATCCATTTGACCTCCTTTCCTGATAACTACACTTTCACTATCACGTATTGTGCATAGGCCTGTAAATGGACCGAACGTTCAGTGAACTGTTCGACAGGATGCTAGATTATGAACATTTATTTAATAAACGAACAAACATGAACAAAATTTTTTTTTTCATTTAATTAAATGAACGAACGTCAACACATGTCGCATTCATTCATTTATGTTCGCTTACGTTCATTCATTTAAATTTGTTATGTTCATTCCTTTAAATTTGTTTATGTTCATTCCTTTACGTTCATTTATGTTCGTTAGTTACGTATTTATAAGTTCAATCGTTAATATATTCATGTAAATTGGTCTCGTTTTTATAAATTTTTAAGTTAGAACACATTGTTGTTCAAATTAACTTTTAATTGGTTTTAGCTCAGTTATGTTCGTTCATTAACGTTCGTTAACCATTAGTTTATATGTTAACTAACGAACACAGACACGTTCAATTTATTAACAACTGAACGTGAACAAGAAAATCACGTTCATTTAACTGTTTCTGTCCGATCGTTTGTTCGGTTAAAGTGAACCGAACTAACATGAACATGCTATGTGCGTGAGCCGTTCGCTTATAGTGTTGACAAGCAAACACAAACAAGAAAACCTCGTTCGTTTAACCGTTTGTGTTCGATCGTTTTTCGGTTAAAATTAAACAAACAAACAAACATGAGCATGCTCCATTTGTAAACATTTGTGAACCCGTTAGTTTAGACCGTTAACAAACAAGCACAAACACATTCATTTTCTCAACAAACGAACACAAACAAGAAAAGTCGGTTAAAGTTAAACGAACAAACATGAACATGCTCCGTTTGTGAACCGTCTGTTTATACTTTTAAGAAACAAACATGAACATGAATCTGTTAATTTTCTTAATGAACAAGAAAATCCTGTTCATTTAAATGTTTCTATTCAGCCATTTCTTCGGTTAAAGTTAAGCAACCAAACACGAGCACGCTTCATTCGTGTCAGTTCGCTTCATTTACCGGCCTAAATTTAACCCCAACTGACCCGTTACCAATAACATACAATCTAAATTAACCCATTAACAAATAAGCAGTTATAAGAATAAAAAACTTACTTGGTATGCTCCCTCGGGGGCAACCGATTATGCAAAACACAATCCAAAACCCACCACGGGAACTCTTTCTCATCCTCGGTTCCATCAAGGTCAGTAATTTTCTTCCTCCACGGCCCACTTTGTGGTCCCTCAGTAATAATTGAAGGGGGCGAAACAGTTGAGAATGCAAATGGTGGATACACCACAGTATCATTTTCACTGTTACCGTCTACCTCAGCTTTTGAAACAGTATTGCTCCT
This sequence comes from Bidens hawaiensis, assembly GCF_021521415.1. NCBI lineage: Eukaryota > Viridiplantae > Streptophyta > Magnoliopsida > Asterales > Asteraceae > Bidens > Bidens hawaiensis. The sequence continues at coordinate 722,038 of NW_027492041.1, read as the reverse complement.
GCCAGATGGCGCTTCCCCATTGACTGAAGGTTGAGACCCAGGTTTGTGTTTCTTCTTGGACAACCAATGAACCAATAGTCCTTTTAGGGTTTCTCGAGCCAGATTGATCTGCAAAGAAGAAAGAAATTGTTTGGTTTTTAAACAGGGGTGTGCATGAATTCAAAATTACCTAAGTGCTGAATCGTAACTGGAGTAACTGAAGTAACCAAACTGAAATAACCAAATCCAATCAAAATTCAAAGGTTTGGATTTATGGTTATTGAATTAAACAATTTTTCAGTTCGTTTTCGGTTTTGCTGTCAACCAAAAAAAATGCACAAACCGTAACTGGAATAACTTACGTAACCAAACTGAAATAACCGAACCAAAATAATTGAACCTATAAACTATCAACAGTTTGGTTTTATTCAACTTAAAAATCCGATTTTTTGAATCGGTTTCGGTTTTGCTATTAACCAAAAATCAAACCGAAAAAACAGAATATAGTAATTTATAAGAAATTAATAAATAGTGTAGCCCAAAAATACTGGATCCAAATGTGTAATAATCAAGTAACCTTAACAAATAAATTTAGGCTCAAATTTATTATTTCGGGCTATTTTTTTCCGCCATAATTTCAAGCCCAGAAGATAAAACTGAAGAAATAACATCAAACCCTTTATGAAAACCGAAACCGAACGGTTTTAAATTGTCAATTTTTTGTTCGAATTTGGTTTTCATATTTACCAAAATACAAATCGAATCCATTGGAACTGTGTATCCCAAAAATATTAGATCTAAATGTGTAATAATCAACTAATTTTAATTAACAAATTTAATTAGGCTCAAATTCAATATTTTGGGCTTCTATTTTCAGCTTAAAATTTTCAAGCCCAAATGGTAAAACCAAAAGGCCAAAACCGAAATCATTGTGGAAACCACAACCGAACGGTTTTCAAAATCTCAAATATCAAATTTTCGGTTTGAGCCCAAAACCAACCTAAACTGACCATGCACACCCTTACAGTATTAAGTTAATTACACTTAAATTTAGTTTCATAGTATTATTAAAGTATATGCACCTTGTCATCTTCAGCTTTCTCGATTATGTGGAGGTCAGCAGAATACATTTCTGCAGAAAAGCATTGAGGGGTATCTAAATGAATAGACAAACTCCCGAGCCTCGTATCAGCAGTGAACCATGTAGGAATGCTGACCTGGCAAACAAAGATATGGTTAGAAGATATTATTCGAATATATTTGTATACATTATTCCCATAATGATATATTGATAGATATTAGTTACCATTTCAAACAGTTCTTCTTTCTTCTTTTCAAATGAAATCTGCAACATAGAAATTCAAAACATGAGCATCACAGTTAAATGAACTGAAAGAACATGAACAAGGCATGTTCATGTTCATTCGTTTAACTTTAACAGAACAAACGATCAAACATAAACAGCGGGTTTTTTTTTTTTGTTCGTGTTCGTTCGTTAAGAAAATTACGTGTTCGTGTTTATTTATATCCGTTCGCCAACGATATAAACAAACATAACTGAATATACATGAACAAAAAGAAACAAACATAAGTAAACATGAGCATCAATCTATCGCCCCTAAAAATTTAAATGAATATAAGAACAAATGAACAAACGTAAACAAACGAGCATAAACAACGCAATTAAATGAATGTAAGCGAACGTCCCCGAACGTAAATGAATGAACGAGACATTTGTTCATGAATGTCCGTTTTAACTAAATGAACAACAAATGTTGTTCGTGTTCGTTTGTTTTTTAAATAAACAAAGATGCACCGACTTCCAATCGAACGTTTCACTAAACCTCACATTTGAGCCAACATTTGACCCGTTACTGGTCAAATATACCCAAATCAACCCATTATGGGTAAAAAGGTCAAAATTGCTACATCAGCTACCTATTAATCTAGATGGCAATATAAAGTTAATCCAAAATAGCAAGTGCGTTTTTACAGTACAAATAGAAAAGGGGCCAAAATGTAGTGTAATAATGTAGGGGTCAAAATGTGATAGTGTAATAATGTGACCTGTCCATAATCCTCAATCACAACACCTCTAGTGATCTCCCAAAGCTTCACAGAACCAGCATTATCCTATTAAACAAACAACCATATTCTTAAAAACAAAACAAGAAACAAAATACGCTTTTAAAATGGTTAGAAAATATCAAAAACTGAAAAAAGTAAAAGCCAAAAATAATATTACCTTGGTCAGGACATGCCTTTTATTGTTTAATATTTCATGTTGCACTATCCCTGGAATCCCATCAATACTAAAGGTGGCTTTTTGATACACAGGAACCTATAAATCAATTTCATCATTATTTTTGTAACATTCTTTTACAAATGATAAGTTTTTAACCATAAAAGAGACTAGAATAGTATATAGGGGTGTGCATAAAATAAATTAGCCGACTCATAACTGAACCTAACCAACCGATTGGCCAATTCTGGTTATTTATATTTTCATAACCGACCAAACCGAATGGACACATGATGTAGTGAAAACACGGTTAACCAACCCGACCCACGGCTATGTAGTATTGTCGTATGGTACAAAGGTCTAAAATTAAAGCCCAATTAATAAATTATTCAAGCCCGAATGTCTAATAACAATTTATCAAGTGACTAAAAAATTTCAAGCCAAAACTTTTTAGACCAAATTACATTGTTTTGGGCTCTTTTTGTTAGGCCCAAACATTTCATGACCAATTCTAGTTCACGGTTAACCAACTCAAACCGAACCGGATCAGAATCTAAAACCGATTTAACCATAACCGACTTAACCATGACCAATCAGGTATGGTTCTCTGGTTAACCAAAAGTTAAGTTATAGTTATGATCTTGGGCCAAAGCCGACCATGCACACCCCTAAATCATAGAGAAACCTAACTTGGGCCTACAGGCCATAAACTAACAAAGCCTAACAATAATAAGTATAATCATAATTAAATTAATGATAGAAAAGATGACTCACAGGGGTAGATCCTTCTAAAGAAGCCCTAGCCCTTGAAAAAGACAAATTTCCAGCAAGAAACGAACCGCCTCGTTGAAACACTTTCTCAGGAGTTAAACCTTCAGAATGCCACCTGTGCACAGAAGAATCTGTTGTTGCAACCCATATACCATCATCATGTAATGCTAACTGCTGAATAGGATGTTCCTCATTGCAAAGCAACACACTCTCTCTTGTTGAAAGATCTGTCAAGTATAACTACAAGTAGGAACAGATATATGATCATAATCAGTTGCTAAATGTGCATCCAAACGCCCCCTTATCTAGAGATATAGATGTGAACTCACGGAAAGATCTCGTCCACCACTATACACATGAGTAAATGTTGGAGTGCTTGCGAGTGCCCACACAGAATCAGTATGAACAGCATAAGAGTGTATGCACCGCTGCTGCCCTAGATCCCACAATCTATCACAAATATATATTATATGAAATCATCATATCCGTTTTAAAAAGAAAAAGAAAAAAAAAGCATGAAACAACTTTTCTTGTCTTGTTGAATTAGTCTTCTGTTTAGCATGAAACATTTATTTTGATTATATGCTGCCACAATCATAACTGCAACACATTACCGGTAGAGCTGTGTATGAAGTATGAACCAAGACAGGGGAGCCAGCTTGTACATCGTCGAACCAACTCGTTTATTTAAAAGTAAATATAATTTTAGATTTCTACACATATTGATATATATATATATATATAGGGTTGGGTTAAAGTAAAAATAGATAGTTTTCTAGGAAGAGTAAGAATAGATCTAGGCGCTTGGATATAGGATCTAGTGGTTGAGATTAGTAATTTTCAAAATACTAAATAGTTTTCTAGGATCTAGGATTTAGGTTACATAGTTACCTAGATAGGCTCACATAGTTTCCTAACTTCAAATTTTATGTCCTTCCAACTCTTCCTAGAAAACTATGTACTTTTATTTTAACCATTTTCTGTATGTATGTGTATATGTATATATATATATAGGGGAGGGTTATCCTAAAAACAAGTAGTTTCCTAGGAAGGCTAGGAACAAATCATAGTCATTGGATCATGTTAATCAATGGTTGAGATTTAAAATTACCAAAAACCGGCATAGTTTCCTAGAATTACTCTTTCACCATTATAACCGTCATAGCTTCCTAGAATTGTTCTTTCACCATAATTTGTAATGTCACATGTCAAAAATCTATTGGTTCTTGCCATTCCTAGGAAACTTCTTATTTTTATTTGAACCCTTTTCTCTATATATATAAGAAAAAAATCATCTTAACATACACATAATTCATAGCCAATATACTACAAAACTTATAGTTCATATATATTATAATTTGGGTTATACTTTTTGGTTATAGCTTATATATTAAAACTTAGCCAAGGAGAAGGCTAACAAGCCAGCTAAACGAGCCTAACGAGGGAGCCAACAAGGCACGCTTACCTTGGCTTGGGCTCAACCAAGCCGGCTCAGTAGCCATAATTAGCAGTAAAGATACCTACCTGATCATAGAATCGGAGGATCCTGAGAGGCAGAACCTGAAATGATGATAATGTGGCCTCATTAACCAAATAGCTTAATAATCCAAAAATAAATAAATAAATAAAGCTTGTCTGCGTAATGTTTGAATAAAAACAACGAAAAAACATAATGCAAACTAAGGTCTGGGGCACGAAAGCGCTTTAACCAGATTAGATACTCAATGGTGTTGCATTTAAAACCTAGATGCTATGCATTGACTATCTAGTCAAAATACGAAGACAACATTACAATTTGAGTTAAAACCCAATAATTAGAGCATATATATATATTCATTTCAGGTTTCCAATGTAAACAAATAATATAAACAAGAAAACAAACCTCCTGGTAGAGTCGAGAAGCAGAGCCCTAATATTATCTGTATGCCCTCGAAGCTTCATTATCTTTGAACCAGTTCTTGAGTCCCAGACACGTACAGCCTGCAAGAAAAAAAATCCACATACATGCATGTAACAATTGATATGTGAAGTTACATGGCAGAAAATGTGTGAAAACCAAAAAAAATAAAAAATAGAAAAATAATAAGTAAACGAGCCAAGCCACTCATGAGCTACTTGAGGTCAGCTCACTAAAAGCTCGAATTGAGCCAAACTTAAATGAACTTGATCCCGAGCTAGAGCCTAAATATAACTATAAGCTTGTTTATTAATGTACTCGAGCTCGAGCCTATATATAAGCTTGCTTAATAAACGAGCCAAGCTTGAACCTAAATATATGCTTGTTAAGTAAGGAGCCCAAGCTTGAACCTAAATATAAGCTTGTTTGATATACGAGCCCAAGTTTGACTTATCAAGCTTGAGCCTTGAGCTGGATCAAGCGCCAAAACAAGGCTGTTATATTATAATTTTTATTTCATCTATATTGTAAAAAACTATTATTATATAAATAATTATGATAAGAATAATTATAAAATATATATAATGCTACATACAAATATTAGAATAAAAGGTACATACAAAACTAATAAATAATAAACAAGCCAATCCCAAGCCGAGCTCAAGCCCAAATATAAGCTTGTTCAATAAACGAGCATGAGCTCGAGTCCAAATATAAGCTTGTTTAATAAACGAGCCCGAGCTTAAGTTATCAAGCTCAAGCTGGCCCACAAGCCTAACGAGCCTATTAACTTATAACGTTTATTTAATATGTTAAGCATATACTTTCATAAAAACTATTATTATACAAATTATTATGATACATTTAACTAAATAATATATATATTATGTTATATGCAAAAATTATAATTGAAAATAACAATAAATGTGCATAAATTAATTAATAATAAACGAGCCGAGCTTGAGCTTGAAAAACTCGGAGTGTTCACCGGTTTGGATATCAGTTTATTCGGTTTTGAATTCTTTTTGGTCCTAACTGAAAACCAAATCAATCTGAATTAGAAATGCGTCAACTGAATCCAATTTAACCGATTAAGCAAGATTTATTCGCGTTCAACCAATTAAACCAAATAAGCAAGATTTATACAATTTAAAGTATTCAACTGGTTATTATTCGGTTTATTCAATTGAATTTGGTTCAGTTATCCAAATGAGCAAGATTTGTGGAACCGAAAAAACAAATTCACAATTCAGAAACGGTTAAGAACCACACCGAAAACCGAACAATTCAGTTCGGTTTTTTCCGGTTACAAATATCGTTTGTTTTTCGGGGTTTTTTGGTGTTTGGTTTTTTGCACACCCTATAAAAAACTACTCACGAACAGAGCTCAGCTGCTCAAGCTTTAGAAACAGAGCTCGAAACAAGCCGAGATGAAGCTCGAGCTCTCGTAAGTTAAACAAGCCGAGATTAAACCTACACTCTCAGGATTGGCTCGTTTACACCCTTAAAATCAATCCCTACAAAGTTTACAAAATATACCTTCTCGGTTCCACCAGACACCAAAAGGGTCCCACTGTCGTTCATTGCTAATGCATAAACGGACTCTTTGTGTCCTTTAGCAGAAATTGGAACATATCCTTGAGGTTGATTTGTCTGTGATGTTGTAATGCTGTTACTTGAGCTAATTGCACGTAAACTTGTAGTGGGTCCTGTGCCATTAATTCCATTTGACGAATCAGCAACTGCCACCTCACTAGTCTTTGTGAATTGAGCAACCGCTGCTTCAAGATCCCATATGAATACTTCACCACCAAGTCCACCCGAAGCTACAATATTGCTCTAAAAGATTAAAATGCCAAAAGAATTTATTATCAGAATAGTCGATTAAATCGAAATAGTAGGGTAAAAGTGGAACAGGTTAAAGTGCAAGAAAACATGGGTTGTGTTTAAACAAGTTTGGGTCGGACTCTTGGTTTTAGATAGTGCAAGACGTTTAGGTCCCGAAAGTCGAGGTGAGAGCTTTATGTACGCAAGGGCTTATGTACAACCATATAAGCTTGATGTATATCCAAAAGCTGCACTTCTCTTTCCCGAAAGTCGAGGTGAGAGCTTTACATACACAAGGCCTTATGTACAACCATATAAGCTTTATGTATATATAAAAGTTGCACTTCTCTCCAACTCTTTTACATATCAACCATCTTTATGAAGTAAACCATTCATAATATCTTAATTCTGTTGATTGTTTTTACATATCATCCTCCTCAAAACACTAATCTGACTAATGTTGACCCCCATGTGAAAGTAGCACCGTCTCTGTTTTAATTATCTTTTTTTTCAATCTCGTCGCGCACTTTATAAAACCAAGTCATATGTAGGCTGACCATATAACATGTTTGGAAACAGAAAGGGGAGTGCGCGGGTTGGAATTCAGGTAAAAAACAAGTCAAGCCGCCAACCAATTTGAAGTGTTCAGATAAACAGGTTAATGGGTCGTGTCCGAGTTACATGGTTAAGCATGTCCCTGTTAGGGTTGAGTTGTTTTGACACGATTATTAAACCGGTAGCGTTCAGGCAACACGGATTGCACCACTAAATTTAAACCTTCAAACTCGCTTTTTTAATGATTGATCATTTATTGTAACAATTTTGGATTCAAAGTTAACACACTCTATTTTAAAGTAAAAGAAATGGATAAAGTGTCTTCGTGTCAACTCAACCCAACCCGTTCCCTATATTCAGTACCCATTTTAACCCATTATTCAAACTCAAGTCACACCCAACTTACCACCTCTACTGGAAACGGTGTTCATAATTTCAAATTTTCAGCTGAATATGGTGTCTTTTAATTAGAATAAAGCAGAAAAGCATATTTTCAAAGCAGAGGTTACATTATTTTCTGCAGCAGCAAGACAAGTAACATAATCTGTGTGCTGGCGAAAAGTCCTTGTGCAAGTTCCTTCTGAAAAACAATCCCAAGTCTGGTGCAATCCATAATAATATTAGTGAAAGTTATGTGAACATTAATGATAATTTTGTATATATATTAAACCTTGACAGTTGTATCTGAGGAGCAGGATACAAGGGTATTCCCTCCAACAATGACTGCATCATTGACCTGTACAACCCAATTTGTTCTTTAGTGAAGTAGTATTAATTGAGCATAAGTGATGTTTAGAAATATACCCAGTCAACATGAGACTCGAAAGTAGTTGAACAGGTGGCACCCTCTTCACCTAATGCCCATCTTTTTAGCGTGCCATCACGGCTCCCGGTGAAGAGGTAACTACAATTATCTGGCTCTGATGGCTTTAAGACAGATAAACAGTTGACACCTGCACGATGCTGCAAAGTGCAAACCAAGGGGCTCAATATAGAATTTGCGTAAATTTGTTTTAAATATGGTTATAGTAAGCAACTGAGGATAGGAATATATTCTAATGATTTATTCATTGAAAGTTAGACTCCATTGATGAATAGTAAAGATATAAAACAATTCAGCCACCACTGACCGTGTAACACGGGTCGTATTGTAATGCAAAAAGTGGTCAAGCGGGCCCTTTTAATAGTCATCCGGATCGTATGACAGGTGGATCGTATGACAGGTGAAAAAGTCATATGGATCGTATGAGAGCTAAATCATACGGCCGGTATGATGTCTATGGTGACAAAGAAATGACTTATGTAACCACTGACAAAGCCATACGGATTGTATGACCTTTTTCTCCCTATCATACGGCCTATATGATGTTTTCAACTGATGAAGAAATGGCTTGTGTGACCATTGACAAAACCATACGTGTTATATGAACTTTTTCGCCCTATCACATGACCGATATGACATCATACGACTCGTATGACGTTTTTAACTAACAAAGAAATAACTTTCGTGACAACTTACAAAGCCATACAGGTCTTATGACCTTTTTTGCCCTATAATACCCCCATATGACATCATACAGCCTGTAAGATAGGGCAAAAAAGGCCATTCAAACCATATGACAACACGGGAAAAAAAAGGTTATACCGAGCGCATGATATAACAGGCAAGCTGGTGTATACTTTTGGGGTGGTGTGCCGATAGTAGGACCCATTTACCTTTATTTGTATAGAAAAAATTGATAACCGAGCTTCTAATCACAGTTTATTGTTTTGGTTTGAATTAATCTTAATTATATTATCATATTTGAACAATTCAACTAAATGCATAAATTATATTATTATATTTGAATCATCACAATAAATGCATCTACATGTTCTCTAGTAAGTAGTAGGAAACATATCTAGCGTCACAATACTCACTAGAACAATCAAACAAATAAAATACTAGATAAGGAGACGATCACTATATAGTCGAGAAACATTCCCTCTTGGTCTTATATGTATTTTAACTTCATACCTTGTAAATTATATGGAAATCTTTTGTGAAGTTTAAGCATGGTGGGGCAAGGATATGCAAACATATTATGGGAGTGTAACAATTTTATGTCCAAATAAAGAGGAAAACTGTACAAACAAAATAAACTCTAACCTTTGTGTCATCGGCATCATTTAAAACATATGTCAGTCTTTTCTCCCTACGAGGGCGAACTGAATTTGAGGTATTGCCTGCACTACCCACACGGTGCATTGCGGAGTTCCCTACACCAAATTTAATAAACTTAAGGCACACAACAAACTATACTTTCATGTAGGGCTGTAAACGAACCGAACATTCGGGGAACTATTCGCGAACTGTTTGGCAGGAAGTTCATTTACGTTCGTTTCGTTCATTTAATAAATGAATGAACAAGGAATTTCATTCAATTAATTAAATGAAAGGAACACAAACGGAGTTCATGTTCGTGAACATTCGAAAAGGGTTTGTTAATGTTTGGTCCTTTATGTTTGTTCATTAAAGATTTTTTGTACTTTTTAATGACTTTACTAATTTAATGATATAAAATTAAGAAAAGTTATTAACTATAAACAAATATATACATACATATATATATATAAATGAGTATTATTTGATTAATTTATATGCAAATTAACATTTGAACGCTAAAAAAAGACCAACAAAAACTTGGTAGCCGGATTGAGTCATTGACACTGGTCACTCTTGGCCAGCCAAATCAAATAAAACATTGTTTGTGTTCATTTGTGTCCGTCCGTTTGTGTTCATGAACAAGTTCATTTCCTTGATGAACGAACACGAACACGAACAAAAAATTTCATTCAGCTAGGTGTTTGTGAACGGTTCGCTTGTCAGACAAAAGCTTAACAGACGAACATGAACAAGGCCTTTTCAATTCGGTTCATTTATAGCCCTACTTTCATGACAAGTTATAATAACTCTCTATTACAAATGGTATTACTTCATAAACAACATTAATGCTAAGAATGATACCAATTCTTGCTATTTCACATGAATGAACCAAACACCAACAAGATTGCAAGAAGTTTTCCATAATAAGCACCAAATCTTAATTCTTAAATCATCTCAAAATACAATCTATTCGTTTATCTTTAAGATTACTATCTTGGTGTTCTGTTTGATTGTTTGGGACATAACTTAATTACGTAGAAACGGTGATAAACCACTTTAAAGGAGAAAGAAAAGAAAAGAAAAGAAAATATATACAGTTCTTTATTCCTGATATTAGTTGACTTAAAGCAAAATTCATTAAATTCAAACACTTGAAGACGCTTACTCAGGATATCAAATTAAGAAGCAAATGCGAGACCATTAAAGTCAAAAGAAAGGGAGGGGCATTAAGCTATAAACTTTCTTGATTATATTAACTTTTTAAATGGCTAACAAGTATAACTTCTTTAACGCTATCTACCATGTCCATAAATTCAAGAAACTGTCTACCAACTTGGTAATAAGTTATTAACAAGTACCACTATATGCCTCTTCTGTGTTCATTTACAATGAGAATATGTCTTAAAACAATTTGGTATTAAGTTTAAAGTACCACACATAAAGTATATGAATATTGTGTCATGTACTCAAGTGTGTAAATTATTGATTTGAAATAATGCGCTACCAAGTAAGATCATACTAAAACGAACATACACCGCCTTCACATTTGTCAATAACTTAGCTAACAAAAATCAAAGCAATATTATCTTAATTTTCTATTAGCTTATTGAAACTTACGGTTGAATTTAATCAACTAAAACTAAAATGATAGCACATATAGACTTCCCGTGTCTAGATGTTTAAAGTCATATACTGGGGATAGTTTCTTTCTCAATTTCATTAAAAAGTAGTGTTTACATTGCTATAGAAGGCAACCGGGCAACAAACTGCACTGCTAGCCCTTTTTAAATAGCAAAACTAAGTCGTTTAAATAACATTCATTGACCGTCGGGTCATAACATTACTATTCATTACCCGTTGGATACGACTAGTAGCTCTGCAGCCTCATGCGCTAAAAAATAATTATAATCATCGATACCACTTAAAATCATCCTAAACATAAAGATATATTCCATCATCATAACCTAATTACTTTCAAAATTTTCATAAACAGAGAAGCAATCAAAAAAATCAAGTAATCGTTAATCAACACAGTGAACAAGACTACTAAAATTCAACCAGTCATGAATGAACAAAATTAACATAATATCATTTCCTTAATGAATGAACACGAAATTCCGTTCGGCTAGGTGTTCGTGAACCATTCGCTTGTTTGATAAAAGCTTAACGATCGAACATGAACAAGACCTTGTTCGGTTCGTTTACAGCCCTATCAATTCCAAATAGAATCATCCAAAACATATATAAATATGCCATTGTCAAGAAGCTGATCACTTTCAAAATTACATTAAAAAAAAGAACAAAATCAACTACTAAATTCTACAAGTCATGAATGAAGTAACGAAATTAACACAATATCATTTTAACCTCATATCATCTGATTGTACATATTATTACACATAAAAAAAACCCTAAGCAACAAAACCCTAAGCAACACTCGTACTCAAATTCCTAAAACTCACATCAAATTCCAATGATTCAATAATAACAACACAGAGACCGAACGAATCTTACCACAAGATGAACCGATACGAATCCTATTAAACGAAACAGGTGTCTAATTCTTCAACAACTTTATGCTTCAATTTCTCCGAGTAATGTCGCCAATTAGCAAAAGATTAATCGGTAACTCACCGAAACCGACTAGACTTCCTAAACAGATGTGTATATATATATTTCATCATCAGAACCTACATACTTTGAATTTTTCACAAACAGTAAGCAATCAAGTTATGAATACTAGCAAATTCAACAAGCCTTAATAATGAAGTAACACGATTATCATCTAACTCTACTTATAGAAACCCTAAGCAGAAACAAAGTCTAAGTCAAATATCCGATTATTCATTCAATAATAACAACAACAACACGAAAACTGAACGAACGAACGAAGGAATCTTACCGAATAACCGAAAACACGCGTGTCAGATTAAAATTGAAGTGAAGCTGATCAAATTGAATTAGAAAGAGAATTGAATTGAATTGAATTGAATTGAATTGATTGATGAGAATTGTGAATGGAGTTGGAAGAGATGAATACTATGTCTTTCACATAAATTATTATTATTATTATTATTACGGGAAAATTCCTAAAATGTCTCCGTTTTGAGGATAGATTCTAAATATGTCCCCGTAAAATTCAAATTTCATCTTTGTCCCTTTACTAACACGTCATGTCCTCTATGTTAGGAGTTCGAGACTACATTTTTCTTAACTCGTCGCCTCCCTGTTATGTTAGCTCAAAACCTGTCGTCTCACCATGATGTGAGCTCAAAAAAAGTCTTCTCCCCGTCATGTTAGCTAACTGTCTACCCGCCATATTAACTTAAACATTAAATTTAATAACTTTAGTTATTTAAATAATTATATCTAAACAAGATACACATAAAATGCTTTTGATGGTATACACTAGTTTTCTTAATCGTGTAATTAGTATCCAAAATACAGCATACAAGAATTTAAAAACCAATAAAATTAAAAATATTTAAATGTTTTTAAAATAAGTTTAGGATCCATGTTTTTAGTAAATATAAGGTAGAATTTTTTTTGCTAACATGGTGGAGGAGGGGGGCAACGAGTTTTGAGCTAATATGACGGGAAGGAAACGAGTTTTGAGCTACCATTACAGTGAGACGACGGTTTTGAGCTAATATGACAGCAAAAGGCAAGTTAATAAACATATTGTCTCGAACTTCTAACGTAGAGATGACAATGAGTTAGCAAGGGGACAAAAAGAAAATTTGAATATTAGAAGAACATATTTGGAATCTCTCGCTTAAAATAGGAAATTTTGAGAATTTTCCCTATTATTATTATTTTGTATAATATAATATATTATTTTTATTCTAGATGTATACTCATGATTAATTGGAAAACTGCATCCTGTCTACATTATATGAATGATATAGATATTTTTAAATAGGTTATTTCTTTATAATATTAGATAATGTAAAATGATAACTTTATTAGTGTTGTTTTCTAAGATTTGTGTTTTCACTAAAAATATAAAGAATAGAAACATAAGAAAGATAAATGCTTGAAAATTCTGACGGGTATTTATTAAACAACTTAACATGTATACATGATATATATGGGTATGCATGATATGCAGTATGTAATGAGCCCAACATAGGACACGGTTTTATAATCGGGTATGAAATTTTATTATTATTATTATTATTATTATTATTATTATTATTATTATTATTATTTTGTATAATATAATATTATTATTTTATTCTAGACGTATATTCATGATTAATTAAAAAACTGTATCCTGTTTATATGATACGAATGATATAAATATTTTTAAATAGGTTATTTCTTTATAATATTGGATAATGTAAAATGATAAGTTTATTATTAATGCTTTTTAAGACTTGTGTTTTCAGTAAAAATATTTTTTAAAGAATAGAAATGTAAGAAAGATAAATGTTTGAAAATTCTAACGGTTATTTATTAAACAAACAAATAGGTATACATGATATTCGTGGGTATGCACGATATGCAGCATGTATTGAGCCCAACATAGGACACGATTTCGCAATCGGGTATGAGATTTATATTTGCAACTATACTTTCCCTTGTGGTTTCAATAAAGTAGTAAAGAACAACTAAATTACTAAATGAACGGAGTCATATGTATACCTTGTAACGATGATGACTACCCGGTTGGTGAGAAGTGTAAAGGTAGCCACTATGTTTGTCAGTGAGACATTGAAGACGCAATCACTACCTGATTACAAAATCGTTAAAGGGTGACCACTATCTGATTAGCGAGATACTACCTTTTTAGTGAGATTTTGCACTGATCCCTTTCAAGTTTAACACACGGGAGGCGTGAAAGTTATCTCTATTATGATAGAGAGACAAGAAAGGTAATCAGTACCTGACTTAGTGAGACGTTGAAACGATGATCTCTAATCGATCAAAGAGAAAGTTTTAGTGAAAGCACACTCTCAATTAAAGATCGATAATTGAGCATACAGTAAATTTGTTAACATTCACCAGAACCACTATGCATCAGGCGTCATCGCTCATCACCTTTAAGCATGTAAATAATTTTCGAAAAATAAATATGAAAATAATCCGTACACCCTTTAGGTTCTTCAATTGGCGTCATTGTAAGTTACTCAACTTTTGCCAAACTCATGTTACAAAATTACAACTTTCTATATTTATTAACTACAACTTTCTATCTTGAAAGTGTTATCTCAATATCATCCTAAATCACTAAGTTATGACATGATATATTGTTGGAGATGGTGATTTATTTATGAAAAAATTTTGTTAAAGGGGATGTACATTAAAAGGCCTTCACTTTATGCTTTTACAATAAAGTTTGTTTGATAATATAGATACTTTCAAAGAAAATGAGATCTTTTAAAGAACAATTTTTAAATGTACAAGTGAAAAGAGTAGAGATCTAAAAGAAATATATGTGGAAATGTGCTTCAAGACAATAAAAGAAAATGAGATTTTCTTTAAACTTTTCCAATCCCATATTCTCAAAAAGTGCGATGAAGATAAAAGTTGATTATGATAGGGGAAAAGAAATATTTACCATAGTTTCAAAATATTAAAAGAATTTTTTTAAAATGTAAATCTCATTTTTTTAACTGGCAGTGAATCTTTCAAATGGGATACTGGCTAAATTCACCATATCGAGATACACTCGTCTTTCGATCTGTGGAAAACTCTTACCTAAAGCCAACGCCTGTGAATACTCTCTCGAAGACATAAAAGTGCGGTGAGGTAAAACTCATTCACCTAGTGTCGCTGAAACTAAATGATGAGGGCAAGAATATAAAACACCAAGTCTCTTCCTTACCACTACACCACAAGCTCATTGACAAATATAAATCTCATTTAATAAGACTTTGTAAACTAAAAAAACATCATGTGTTTAAAAGCAAGACACAATAATCCAAAAAAACATCATCACTATTTGAAATCTAATGTTAAAATGGTAAGAAAAATAAAGACAAAATTACAAATTTTGTCCTTTAAACATATGCGATTTATGGATCAGGTCCTTTAAAATGTTTTTTTGCAGGCGGTGTCCTTTACGTGGGATGTTTGTTTGATTTTTGTCCTTTTGGCTAACACCCATCCATTTTTCGTCGTTAAGTGGTTGCACGTGAGAAACATGTGAGGGGTTCTTTTGTCTTTTCACCCATCCCTGCAACATGTCTTTAACACCCTCACTTTTGATTTTAAAACCCCTAAATAATCCCTTACAAAGCCCTAACACTCTTTCACCTTCCGATCCTCGATCAAACCAAGCAAGCACCCTCAGATGATATAATGGAGCCACAATTCTACATTGGTGAAGCACACGATCAAGAAGATTATGCAAATTTCTACGGTAATTTCAACTTTCTAGGGCTTACTATAGTAATTTGTACTCGTTTTTAGTTTAATTTTGGTACTTACACAGTGATTACTGTTATTTTGTAAGGCCCCGTTACCGGTAGCCCTACTTTCGTGTTGGATTTACTCATAAACACAGTTTTTAAATATCAGAGTTAATTAAAACATTTACGCGGAATATAAAACTTTCATAAAACATTACATAATTCATAACTTGTCTCAAAACATCCATTGTCTTTCAACATTAAAGCATTAAAATTAAAACATCATAAGTCTTCAGATGCCAGGCTCTTATTCTTCTGCCATGTGTCCCCGCTCAAGCCAGCTGTCTCATCCTACTCACCTGCGTGCATACTAAAAGTCAGCTACGCTGAGTGAGTTCTAGTTAATCACATAATCATACAATACATTCTTTACATTTCATACTTAACCTCCTAACTTTCTTTCATACACACTTAAGTGCTTTTACTTTCATTTTTACCTTCATACTTTCTTTACATACATAATCATACGTTTTAAAGAGCCTTTCGCCCTATAACCTCACAGATATTATAAGGGTCTGGTCCCTAGTTTTCGAATATTAGAAGGGTTCGATTCCCTAACATCACAGATATTATAAGGGTCTGGTCCCTACCATCACAGATATTATAAGGGTCTGGTCCCTAGTTTCGAATATTAGAAGGGTTCGATTCCCTAACATCACAGATATTATAAGGGTCTGGTCCCTAACATCACATATATTATAAGGGTCTGGTCCCTAGTTTTCGAATATTAGTAGGGTTCGATTCCCTCTTCGTTACCATACATTATACCCCGAGTATTTTTAGGGCTCGGTACCCTTTTCGTAACCATACAACCATACATCATACCTCGAGTATTATTAGGGCTCGGTACCCTTTTCGTAACCATACAACCATACATCATTATTTCCTTCTTTTATTATCTCTATCACGTTCATACGCATAAGCATTCATATTATACTTACCTTATACATAGCATTACAACCTGACAGTACGTGCAATATCCGAAGATCGTTCACGTACCATCAAGCAATCATTCTTACATAACACATATATCACATAGGGTATACACTTATCACTTAGGATAAATGTATTAACAACACATCAAGTATGCACACAGCCCCGAAAACATAACAAGGAATGGGGCTAGAAACTCACCTGAACACGGTTACGTTCACCGTTAATCGTAATCCCTTTCTTCAGTTGTGCACGGCTGACTGTATAACAAGTATACGTATCAATTAACTATCACTTCTCATAATGTATTTCTATCTTTATATGACCCACAACAAACGGGGGTCCGGGGGCATCGCCCCTGGCAGCGGGGTCTAGGGGCGGCAGCCCCTAGCAGGGTCCAAGGGGCAGAGCCCCTGGCTGGGGTCGAGCTGCCAGGTCAGCTTGGAAAAATTTTATTTCCATTAACTGTCTTAACACATTTTTCATTAGGTTTTTAATTTATTTTCTAATCGAACTTGGCTTTAGGCGAAGTTAAACCTTAGGCGAACTTAGCTTTAGGCGAAGTTAAACCTTAGGCGAACTTAGCTTTAGGCGAAATTGTCATCAGCCGAACTTAGCTTTAGGCGAAGTTAAGCCTCAGGCGAACTTAGCTCTAGGCGAAGTTGTCATCAGGCGAACTTAGCTTTAAGCGAAGTTGCCATCAGGCGAACTTAGCTTGCAGGCGAAGTTCATCAGGCGAACTTGGCTTGCAGGCGAAGTTCATCGCTTTGAAGGCGAAGTTGCCCAGATGAAGGCGAAGTTGCCCAGACAGCCGCTGTTCGGTTTCTTTCCAGCATTTTGAGCGATTTTAACACCCTTGCTATGGTTCAATATCACCCACTACGCTTCCCGACCATTTTCGGTCGCTTATACACTAAAAAGCTTGGATCTTTAAACTTCAAGGATCAAGAATCATACCTTTTTGGGCTTGTTTGGATCTCGTTTACTTGCTAGTACACTAATCGCTCTCTCTCGGACCTGCCCGACTCTTCCCTTGGCTCGGCCGACCGGCGGCGGTATGTGTGTGGTGTGTGTGTGTTTTGGGGTGTTAGGGAGTTTGGTGAAAATGAAGATATTTTGGGATTTTGGGGGTATTTATATCCCTGAAATCCCATTCTCATTTAACCCATCTCAATTAATCCACGTCCAAGACCCGCTCCCTACCCGATATTAATTAATTACGCGAAATCACTAAACATAACTTCATTTATTCATCATTAAAATTTTTAGGATGTTACATATTTTGTAGTTGGATTACCTCATATGTTTTCCATAATGTTGCACAATGGTGGTAAATTTACCAAATTCCTTGGAAGAGTTTATAATAGAGGTGTGGTGCATCATATTCATGAACTCGATATTGACATGTTTTCTGTTCATGAGGTTGATCGAATCTTGGAGCAAATAGGTTACTCTAAAGAAGAAACTAGATACTACCATTATCTAGTTCCAAATGAAGATTTGGATTTTGGGCTTAGAGCTTTGGGAAGTGATGAAGATATTAGGGGATTTGCTCAGTATGTTGGAGAGCATAAAGTAATGAGTGTGTATGTTGAGCATGAAACAACCACTCTCCACACATATTTTTGCTCACCATCAAAGGTTGCAATTAAAGAAATCACTGATAAAGAGCATATGGCAATGGAGATAGCAACTGATATGTCTAATTTAGCCAAGAGAAAAAGATTTTTGTTGGGTTGGCATGCTAGTACAAATGAAGTTGGCCAAAGCAGTGGACAACAAGAGCAAATTGATCTTGTATTAGACGACCCTGAATTCGACCCTTCATTTGGAGACAATACCTTTGGTGATCATGAAGAAGGTGATAATCACCAACCTACAAATGAAGGTGAGACTCACCAAACTACAAATGAAGGTAATGTCATGGGAGTTGAAGGTAATGTCATGGGAAATGAAGGTAATTTCATGGGAGATGAAGGTAATTTCATGGGAGATGGTGGCAGTGGAGATGGTGGCAGTGGAGATGATGGCAGTGGAGATGATAGCAGTGGAGATGATGACAGTAGAGATGATAGTAGTGGAGATGATGACAGTAGAGATGAAAACTATGATGGGAGAGATGAGACAGGGGATGGTATTGACGAGGAAGATAGTGATTACATGTTAGAAGATGGTGACACAACAAATGATGTCGATGTAGATATGAGGGATTTTAGATTGCATACTGATATTGATGTTGATCACCAGGCTGCCATTGATAGTTTAGATGGTTTAGAAATGGAAATGGAAGATGTAATGTTGGATAATGATAAAATTTATAAAAAAGAAATGGATGACAAAGACATAGATTCCCTTTTTTATAAGGGTCAAGTGTTTGGTACAAAGGAAGAGGTGAAGAAATTGATTAGATCACATGCTGTTGAAACAAGAAGACAAATTAGGATTCGAAAAGATGATCGTATAAGGGTAAGGGCAGTGTGTGAAGGTGAATTGGAAGATGGGTCCCATAGGGAAAAAAGTTTGGGGGTTGGATCTAGCAGTTGTGGTAAAGACAAAGGGTCAAAAGATAAACATGTTGGGGGTAGAGGAAAAAGGAAAGACCCACATATCAATAAATGCCCTTGGGTTCTGTTGCTTTCTTACCAGAAATAAACAAGATTTTGGATAATAACCAAGTTGGTGACTAACCATAAATGCCTTCAAACAAGGAAAATTTATGCCTGCACAGCAACCTTCCTATCTCATCACTTAATTGAGGAACTCCAAGATAACCCCAAGATTTCAAATAAAGGTATCAAAGATAAGTTCTAGAGGAAGTTTGAGGTTGGTGTTTCTGACATGAAAGCATATAGGGCAAAGAATTTGGCCAAGGAACAAATTAATGGAAATTTCATATCTCAATATGGGCTGCTGAGGGATTACATTGAAGAGTTGAAAAATGCTAATCCAGGTACAACTGTTCACCTTGAAGTAGAAAATTTCACTGACCCCACATCTGAGACAAGAACTTTTAAGAGAATCTATGTATGCTTGGGGCCTTTGAAACAAGGTTTCAAAGCTATTGGGAGAGATCTTTTGGGACTGGATGGGGCTTTCCTCAAAAGTGCTTGGCCTGGTCAATTGCTCACATCAGTTGGTCAAGATCCAAACAATGGATATTACCCTTTAGCATATGCAATTGTAGAAGCTGAAACAATGCTCTCTTGGCAATGGTTTTTGCAATGCCTTGGTGATGATTTGGGCCTGGATAGTAGATCTAAGTTTACCTTCATGAGTGACAAACAAAAGTTTATATACACTCCTTTTCATTCCATAATTTTTTATTTCTATCTAAGATCATGTCACTGACAGATCTTCCTTATATGTACAGGGCCTTATCCAAGCAGCGGAAAGGGTGTTTCCTAGTGCAGAGCATAGATTTTGTGTTAGACACATTACTGAAAATATTAAGCACATATTTAAAGGCAAGATTTACACAGATGCTATCTGGAAACTGGCCGCATGTACAACAAATGCTCATTATGAGAGGGAAATGGATAATTTAAAAAGGTTGAACAAAAAGGCACATCTTTGGGTGTCTAAAATCCCACCAGAGCATTGGTCAAGATCACACTTTACTGGTAACAATTTCTTTTGCCTTTCTGAATTGTTAGCTTGAGTGTTGATATGTTTATGAAAGGAAGATGTCTTGATCATAATATAGATTATTTTGTTACAATAGGAAGAGCACTATCAGATGTGTTCACCAATAACATGTGTGAAGTCTTCAATTCTAAGTTGGTAGATGGACGGGACAAACCAATAATCACATTATTGGAATACATAAGGGAGTACCTTATGAGGAAGATTGTGAATGTTCTAAAAGTAATTGATAAGTCATCAGGCTTGCTAACACCATATGCTACTAAGGTTATGGACTCAATGATAAAGGAAGCTAACAGGTCAGTTCTAATCGTTTCATGTGTCTTTGAACATAAATTGAATATGCATTATTCATATACATTCAAATAATAGGTACAATGTGCAATGGAATGGTGAGGAACATTATCAAGTCACTGGACCAAATGGTGATCAGTGTATGGTGAACTTGAGAACAAACACTTGTGCGTGTAGGAGGTGGGAAGTCACTGGGATACCATGCAGACATGTTGTGGCAAGTGTTTGGGTGAAGGCTACTCATGACCCAAATGTTGGTAAACCAGAAACATATGTCAATCCAGTATACAAAATGGAGAGGTGGAAGGCTGTATACAATTACAAAGTCTACCCTATTAATGATATGACTATGTGGCCCAAGTCAAAGGTGCCAACACAAATCACAGCACCTAAGTATCATAAGCCTATTGGAAGGCCAAAGAAATCCAGGAAAAAGTCAGTTGTGGAAGTTGAAGAAGGTAAGAAGGGTAAGAAGGCAAATGGCAAAACTTTGGAAGTTGAAGAACAAGGCCCATCCAAGAAAGCAAAAACAGTTAAGAAGTCAAGGCCACCAGGTAGCAACGCTTGCGCGGGATGTCATCAAAAAGGGCACAACATAAGATCATGCACTGCTGCAGTGGAAAAATAATATTTTGGGTTGTATGCTTGTTGGGTTTTAATTGTGTATTCCATGGAACAATATTTTGGGTTCTCTAAGGGTTGTCTTTTGTGTAGTCTTTTAGGATGTAATATGTGTTGACTGCTATTAGGGATGTAGTGTGGATTGTCCATGGAATAATTATGGTGTATGAAATTGTTATGGAGTATGAAATTGTTAGTTGTTGAATGCATATGGTAATTGATGTTATTGTTCGCATGCTGATGTTGATGTCTATATGTTATTGTTATGTTGTATGAAATTGTTGGTTGTTGAATACAATGGAACCAAAGTCACCTGTTGTTTGACCATTTACATGTCAAACCATATTGGGACACTTTTGTAACACCCCGACCAAAGGCGGATTATACATCGGGGCGCCACATATTGTTTCATTACTCGTGACACTATTGGGTGTCAATATTTAATAAATACATTCATTCACGCATGCGCAACGTATACATAAGATATAAATAAACCAACATAATCAATATATTATAAATCATAATATTCGAACAGCAATAACTTGTCTTGATACATTTTAATCTAGGTCCAAAATAAAGAAAACTTCCTATGTGTCCACAAGCTCCAAAACAACTACTGCAAACCTGAACATGTGTTAAAATAAACGTCAAACACTTGCGTGTTGGTGAGAAATCAAGTTTAATACAATACATAGATAGCAATAAATCTGCGCGCAACACGTGTATGTCTGGTGTTTAACAAGGGTGCAATCAGATTGTGATCAAGCCTAAATAGATCATAGCTCATAGTTCATAGTTCAATCCGTGCTCCCAATTGAGCACAAAAACGAGAAAACATCTGTGCAAGTGTAAACAAAGAAAACCGTAAACGATAGGTCTCCCGTGTTCATCTAATGGATCCATGAAAACTTCGGAATAGGCCGAACAAAGCGGTTAATGATACACACATACAAATAAACAGCCAAGTAAACGTCCTCAACACATGGGATACTGCGCGACTAAAGTTCATAAACAAGTTTGACTCTAAGTTTGTACGAACACATGAACATCCCAAAACGTTAAAAATAAAAAGGGATTAGATACGAGATTACTCACTTGATAAAGATGCGATGATAGATAAAGCAAGAACCAACTTTAAACAAGCACAAGTTAACCTATAAACAAGATTATTGTTTTAATGATTGGGTTAAGTCTTGATTATAAGTTAGCATAAGTAAATTATTATATATATATATATATTACCGGAAAAGCAGGGCAGAACAGGGAGGAAGACGGAGGCAGAGAGGAGGACGGCAGAGAGAGCAAGGAGCAAGAGAGAATAAGAGAGATTAAGTGCTTTGTGTGTGTAGTGTTAGGAAATTAACATTATTTTTTATAGGGAAACCCTAGGGAACACAATCCCTAGAAAAAGGGGAAAAGATCTCAAAAAGCAAAAGATTCCAAAAGCAAAAGATATCAAAAGATATGGCAGCAAGGAAAAAGAGAAAAAGGCTGACAGGGAACAGTAAAAAGGCATGGGAGAGGACAGATAAAGTTACTGGTTAAAGCATGGAAAAGCAGATCTCAAAAGATAATGTCAGTCACTTTTTCTACCAACCAATGGGGTTGGTACGCATGCTGCGCCGAAAGTAACTATTCAGACATTAGATAGGTTAGGTCAACAGCTCAGAAGAAAAGACATGACAAAAGCAAACGGCTAGAATAAACAGAAGATACAAGGGTTAAGCGCGGGAAGGCTGAGTGCGCGAGCGCGAAGGCTGGCACAACAATCCTTAGCGCACTGCGGGAAGAATCACAAATCCTTAGCGTGCTGCGTGAAGAACTAGAATTCTAAGCGCATTGCGGGAAGAACATTCATTCTTAGCGCATTGCGGGAAGAACATGCATTCTTAGCGCGCTGCGAGAAGAGTTCTCTTCACGCATCGCAGGAACAAGATGTCTTCACGCAGGCTTCCATGTAAGGAGTCTGGCGCGTGGAGCTGCAGACATCCTTATGCGGGAAGAACCAAAGGACAAGCAAAGAGTTAAGGAAAGGGTTCAAGGCTTAAGGGCGGGACGGCGACAAGAGGGAAAAGAAGGCGGAAAGAGAGGAGAGGGACGGAACGGCGGAAAGAAAGAGAGAGAAAGAGGCGGGAGGGAAAAGTATATTATTATTATTGAAAGTAAAATATAAGTATAAATAAATATTAAATCATAAAAGAAAGAGATCGGGTCAGAGAAACGGGTACCTGGGTCGGGTCGGATCGGGTCAGATGTCACAGTCTCCCCTACTTTAAGAAATTTCGTCCCGAAATTTATCTCGAAGTAGGTTGCGCAGAGAACAGGTGCGGGTACTTGATCTTCATTTGATCTTCCCTTTCCCATGTAAACTCGGCTCCGCGCTTGGACTCCCAGCGAACTTTCACGATAGGGATACGACTGCGCTTGGTTTGCTTAACCTCGCGATCCATAATCTCAACAGGCTTCTCAACGAAATGCATAGTTTCATCAACTTGAACTTCATCAAGTGGAATGTGAAGGTTCTCGTCAGCTAAACACTTCTTGAGATTGGATACATGGAACGTTGGATGCACATTACTGAGCGCGGGCGGCAGGTCAAGTCTGTATGCAACTTTTCCCACATGCGCGAGAATCTTGAATGGACCAACATATCGAGGAGCAAGCTTACCTTTCTTCCCAAAGCGGACAACACCTTTCCAGGGCGACACCTTGAGGAGAACAAGATCACCAACTTGAAATTCGAGAGGCTTCCGCCTACGATCTGCGTAACTCTTCTGTCGGCTTCTGGCAGTCAGCAGATGATCACGGATCTTGGCGATTTTATCGGTTGTCTCTTGAACAAGTTGGGTCCTGTGATTTGAGTTTCACCCACTTCGCTCCAACAAATCGGGGAGCGGCACTTACGACCGTAAAGTGCTTCAAATGGGGCCATACCAATACTGGAATGATAGCTGTTATTATAAGAGAACTCGATCAAAGGCAGGTGCGAATCCCAATTACCTCCAAAATCAAGAACACAAGATCGGAGCATATCCTCAAGAGTCTGAATAGTTCGCTCAGACTGACCGTCAGTCTGGGGATGATATGCCGTACTCATGTCCAAGCGAGTTCCTAGCGCAGATTGGAGAGATTTCCAAAAGCGAGATATAAAACGGCCATCGCGATCGGATATGATGCTCAAAGGAGTACCATGGCGGCAGACAATATCCTTGACATAAAGCTGCGCGAGTTGCTCAACACGGTAGTTTTCACGAATGGGCAGAAAGTGAGCAGACTTAGTCAAACGATCCACTATTACCCAAATGCTATCATGTTTGCTTGCTGTCAAAGGTAACTTGGTAATAAAGTCCATCGCTACACATTCCCATTTCCACGTAGGAATTTCTGGTTATTCGAGCAAACCAGATGGGCGTTGGTGTTCAGCTTTTACTTTAGAACAAGTCAGGCATCTAGCTACGAACACAGCAATATCCTTTTTCATACCGGGCCACCAATAAGTAATGCGCAAATCCTTGTACATCTTATCAGCGCCGGGATGAATAGAATACCGAGATTTATGCGCTTCACTCAGGATATCAGCGCGAAGATTCTCATCAAAGGGAATCCAGATGCGATTGAGATAGCAGAGAATTCCACTCAGATTAGGGACAAAATGCGCTTCCGCGCCACACGCTAACTCGGCGCGAAGGTTACCATTACTGATGGATGCGCGCTGCGCGTCACGAATACGCGATTCAAGGTTGCTTTGAATCGGCGCGAAGTGAAGCTGCGTGCGCGGCAAAATACAGTTAAGCTGGCAGGGTTTTCGGCTGAGCGCATCGGCTACCACATTAGCCTTACCAGGATGATACCGGATCTCACAATCGTAATCGCTGATGAGTTCGTTCCATCGGCGTTGCCTCATGTTAAGTTCCTTTTGATCAAAGATATGCTGAAGGCTTTTATGGTCAGTGTAGAGGATACACTTAGTACCATAAAGGTAGTGTCTCCAGATCTTCAAGGCAAATACAACTGCACCAAGTTCGAGATCGTGAGTTGTATAATTCTTTTCATGAACCTTGAGTTGCCTTGATGCGTAAGCGATAACCTTGCCTCGTTGCATAAGAACACAACCGAGACCTTGGTTGGATGCATCGCAATACACGACAAAATCATCATTACCCTCAGGTAGCGCAAGAACAGGAGCTTCACACAACAAACGCTTGAGCGTTAGAAAGGCTTCTTCTTGCTTCGAGCCCCAAATATATGGTTTACCTTTGTGCGTTAGAGCTGTTAAAGGCAAAGCGATCTTCGAGAAGTTCGAAATGAATCGCCGGTAGTAACCAGCTAAGCCCAGAAGGAACGGATCTCAGAAGGAGAGGATGGCGTAAT
This sequence comes from Bidens hawaiensis, assembly GCF_021521415.1. Classification (NCBI taxonomy): domain Eukaryota; kingdom Viridiplantae; phylum Streptophyta; class Magnoliopsida; order Asterales; family Asteraceae; genus Bidens; species Bidens hawaiensis. Next base: position 696,344 of record NW_027492041.1, on the reverse strand, counting down.
CCAGTTCTTGATTGCTTCAATTTTGGATGGGTCGACATGAATACCCATCTTGTTTACAACATGACCAAGAAACTGTACTTCATCAGACCAGAATTCACACTTGGAAAGCTTGGCAAAGAGCTGCTCGGCTCTAAGCTTTTGCAACACCAATCGGAGATGTTGCTCATGCTCGGCCTTGGTCTTAGAATACACCAGAACATCATCGATAAACACAATCACGAATTTATCCAAGAAAGGCCTACACACCCGGTTCATTAGATCCATGAAAACGGCGGGTGCGTTGGTTAAACCGAAGGACATGACCAAGAATTCAAAATGGCCATAACGAGTTCGAAAAGCAGTCTTCGGAACATCTTCATCGCGGATGCGCAACTGGTGATAGCCAGAGCGGAGATCAATCTTCGAGAAACAAGAGGCACCTTGGAGTTGATCAAAGAGGTCGTCAATACGCGGTAAGGGATACCGGTTTTTAATGGTGAGTTTGTTCAACTCGCGGTAATCAATACACATGCGAAACGATCCATCTTTCTTTTTAACGAACAACACCGGAGCACCCCAGGGCGAAGAGCTAGGGCGGATGAATCCTTTAGCAGTCAACTCTTGAAGTTGGCTTGCCAATTCTTGCATCTCAGCGGGTGCAAGACGATAAGGAGATTTAGCCACGGGGGAAGCACCAGGGACAAGATCAATACGGAACTCGACTTCACGAGCGGGAGGGATACCAGGAAGATCATCAGGAAAAACTTCAGGGAAATCACGCACAACAGGGATATCGCGAAGCTTCTTCTCTTCAGCAGGTTTAACCACATGGGCTAAGAATGCAACACACTTCTTCCGCATGAGTCTGTGGGCTTCGGCGCAGGACATAATCTTAAGACCGCGGGAGGGTTTTTCGCCGTAGATGTGAAGATCACCATTTTCTCGAGGAATGCGAATCAACTTCTTGGCGCAAATAACTTCGGCGCGATTATGCGTAAGCCAGTCCATACCAATGATAACATCAAAGCTTCCAAGAGGCATGGGGATGAGGTCGATCAGAAAATCGTTTTCGTTAAGGTTAAGCGTGCAATCTTTAATCACCGAGTTAATTAAAACAGTTTCGCCATTAGCCAATTCAACTGAAAAATCTTCTTTTAAATCGCTGCGCGGTCGCGCAAGCTTCTGCTCGAAGGCGCGAGAGATAAAACTTCGATCGGCGCCAGTATCAAAAAGTATAGAAGCATAAAATCCGTTAAGCAAAAATGTACCATTAACTACGTCATTATTCGCTTGCGCTTGGTGCGCGGTTATGTTAAAAGCTCGTCCACGCGTCACTTGGTTTGAAATCTGGTTCACCGGATTCGCTTGTGTGATTTGCACTTGTAGTCTCGGGCACGCGTTCCGGAAATGACTGGGATCACCGCAGTTAAAGCACGATCTGGGTCGTGGGTTTTGGTAGATTGATTGTGGGTTCTGCGGGTAGACTGGTGGTGTTGGCGCAATTGGGTTGGCGGGAAGGATTTTACAGAACTCAGCAGAGTGACCAACGCGGCCACATCGGTTACATTGACGACACGGGGTTTGGGTTGGGTGGTGAAGTCTACAGGTTGGGCAAAAGGGTTGATTTCCTGTGTAAGGTTTCTTAGGTGGCGGGGCAGGGAGTGCGGGATTGGTTAAGGCATAGTTATGGACTACAGGAGGTGTTGGGTAAGCTGTTAGAGGGTTAGGCGCATAAACTGGGGGTTGATAAATGGGTTGCTGGGCAATGGGCGGGTTGGTAAGCGCATAGGCCTTGCGCCTGCGCTTGAGGTTGTTACGGTTTGAGGGTTCAGGTTTGGTTTCTGTTGGTTCAGGGACAGTCTTGGTGGGTTTGGTTTTCTCAGCTCCCCGCAGGAACAGGGTTCCTGCTCTGACATGGTTGTCGCTGAGCACAGCGGCCAACTCAATGGCGTCAGAGAGGGTTACTGGGTTTCTGGCCCATACAGAATCTTGAATTTCCATGGGGAGACCCCCAAGGAATTTCTCTATGGCTCGGCGGGAAGGGTAACAAGGTGAGGGACCAGTAAGCTTAGCTCGTGGAAGCGCGTCGCGTACTCGCGCGCTTCACCGCTGTATTGCTTAAGATTCCAAAATTCCTCCTCCAGGCGCTTAATTTCGTTGGGAGGGCAGAATTCTCGCGTAAGAATCTCCTTGAATTCCTCCCATGTCATGCTAGAAGCAGCCTCTGCGCCACGCGCATGAGCTACTCCATTCCACCATGTAAGCGCTCTGGATTCCAGGACACTGGAAGCATATAGGGTTCGTCTGTCTGAGGGGCATTGGGTGTGAAGGAAAGTGTTTTCAATCTTTTCGAGCCATTGGAGCATCACGGTGGCTCCTTCAAGACCTGTGAACTTTGGAGGGTTACCCGCGTTAAAGGACTTAATGTTATAACTCGAGGTGTTGTTTTGGCTCAAGGCTTGGGCTATCGCGGCGGCCATTTCCTGGGAACGTTGCTGTCTACGCATGCGCGAGGCTTCTCTTCTCTGAAATCGGCGAGATAGCGGAGGCATTCTATAAAAGTTTTAATTTTAGTTAATATCTTGGTTTTAGCGCAAAGTATAACCTCGAAAAGCTTGGTTTCACGGAGTCAGTTACTGTCAAAAGTTAAAGTAAAATAAATGACTTTAAATGCAGACTTAATTAAGGTAACAAATTCGAATCAAGAATCGACAATTCATGTATCACCATGACTTTCCGAATTCCCAATTTAAAATATACGAGCAAACGAGTATTGGAGATTGACGATTCATGTATCACCATGACTTTTCAATCCTCAATATAAAACATACAAGAAAATGAGTATTGGAGGTCGACAATTCATGTATCACCATGACTTTTCAAGTCTCCAACCTCAGAACATAATCGTAAATGGAAATTGAAAATCAACTACTCATGTATCACCATGACTTTTCGGATTTTCAATCCCAACAAACGAATATGTAAGTAAAATCAATAAAAATCGAAATTCACAAAAATCGAAATATCGCGGAATAAAACATAAAATCATATACTGCGCAAGCGCGAGCATATTCATAAATAACGAGTAATTAACAATAAGCGCGCAAACATGAGATTTCTCTCATGCGCGAGAAGGGACTCTTAGGTATTCTAGGCCGTTACGTCTAACCACCTATCCTAAAGTCAACGAGCTCTGATACCAATCTGTAACACCCCGACCAAAGGCGGATTATACATCGGGGCGCCACATATTGTTTCATTACTCGTGACACTATTGGGTGTCAATATTTAATAAATACATTCATTCACGCATGCGCAACGTATACATAAGATATAAATAAACCAACATAATCAATATATTATAAATCATAATATTCGAACAGCAATAACTTGTCTTGATACATTTTAATCTAGGTCCAAAATAAAGAAAACTTCCTATGTGTCCACAAGCTCCAAAACAACTACTGCAAACCTGAACATGTGTTAAAATAAACGTCAAACACTTGCGTGTTGGTGAGAAATCAAGTTTAATACAATACATAGATAGCAATAAATCTGCGCGCAACACGTGTATGTCTGGTGTTTAACAAGGGTGCAATCAGATTGTGATCAAGCCTAAATAGATCATAGCTCATAGTTCATAGTTCAATCCGTGCTCCCAATTGAGCACAAAAACGAGAAAACATCTGTGCAAGTGTAAACAAAGAAAACCGTAAACGATAGGTCTCCCGTGTTCATCTAATGGATCCATGAAAACTTCGGAATAGGCCGAACAAAGCGGTTAATGATACACACATACAAATAAACAGCCAAGTAAACGTCCTCAACACATGGGATACTGCGCGACTAAAGTTCATAAACAAGTTTGACTCTAAGTTTGTACGAACACATGAACATCCCAAAACGTTAAAAATAAAAAGGGATTAGATACGAGATTACTCACTTGATAAAGATGCGATGATAGATAAAGCAAGAACCAACTTTAAACAAGCACAAGTTAACCTATAAACAAGATTATTGTTTTAATGATTGGGTTAAGTCTTGATTATAAGTTAGCATAAGTAAATTATTATATATATATATATATTACCGGAAAAGCATGGCAGAACAGGGAGGAAGACGGAGGCAGAGAGGAGGACGGCAGAGAGAGCAAGGAGCAAGAGAGAATAAGAGAGATTAAGTGCTTTGTGTGTGTAGTGTTAGGAAATTAACATTATTTTTTATAGGGAAACCCTAGGGAACACAATCCCTAGAAAAAGGGGAAAAGATCTCAAAAAGCAAAAGATTCCAAAAGCAAAAGATATCAAAAGATATGGCAGCAAGGAAAAAGAGAAAAAGGCTGACAGGGAACAGTAAAAAGGCATGGGAGAGGACAGATAAAGTTACTGGTTAAAGCATGGAAAAGCAGATCTCAAAAGATAATGTCAGTCACTTTTTCTACCAACCAATGGGGTTGGTACGCATGCTGCGCCGAAAGTAACTATTCAGACATTAGATAGGTTAGGTCAACAGCTCAGAAGAAAAGACATGACAAAAGCAAACGGCTAGAATAAACAGAAGATACAAGGGTTAAGCGCGGGAAGGCTGAGTGCGCGAGCGCGAAGGCTGGCACAACAATCCTTAGCGCACTGCGGGAAGAATCACAAATCCTTAGCGTGCTGCGTGAAGAACTAGAATTCTAAGCGCATTGCGGGAAGAACATTCATTCTTAGCGCATTGCGGGAAGAACATGCATTCTTAGCGCGCTGCGAGAAGAGTTCTCTTCACGCATCGCAGGAACAAGATGTCTTCACGCAGGCTTCCATGTAAGGAGTCTGGCGCGTGGAGCTGCAGACATCCTTATGCGGGAAGAACCAAAGGACAAGCAAAGAGTTAAGGAAAGGGTTCAAGGCTTAAGGGCGGGACGGCGACAAGAGGGAAAAGAAGGCGGAAAGAGAGGAGAGGGACGGAACGGCGGAAAGAAAGAGAGAGAAAGAGGCGGGAGGGAAAAGTATATTATTATTATTGAAAGTAAAATATAAGTATAAATAAATATTAAATCATAAAAGAAAGAGATCGGGTCAGAGAAACGGGTACCTGGGTCGGGTCGGATCGGGTCAGATGTCACAACTTTTTCTTATTGGTAATTGATGTATGAAACTATCACTAGTTTACATTGCAAATTACATTCATTCTCACCATTCAAATTACATTCAAAAGACATCATATTCTTACTTCTAAATTACATTCAAAAGACATCATTGCCAACCTAAGAAGATCCAAACTACATTAACCCAAACTACATTCGGAACATAAGAACAACCTAAGAAGATCAAAGACATTCGGAACATAAGAACAACCTAAGAAGATCAAAGACATCATATCATTTTCATTGCAAATACAATTGCACTAAAAAAGATCCAGCTCATTATCAGCTTCTTCTTCATTTTCCTTACGTCTTCTTTACTTTTCTCCAGACTTTCTTCAGCTTTGTTCTTAGATCTCAACAAACCAGGGATTATCTCCATTACCCTTTCACACATTGGAGGGTCACGCCATCCAAGAAATGGACAATCTGATGTCTGGATAAAAGGAGGAAGATAAATATTATACGATTCAAAGAAAACTGAAAACAATTTAAGGGCTTACCATGTCGGGACAAGAAAAGAATCGTCGACCAGGATTTCTGTCAGTCCATGATGTTCGATCAACAGCTTGCTTGCCACAAACACAATACATCATCCTCGATTGAGCCCTAATATTTGATCTTGGCATCGAACCCTAATTTAGATCTATGAATTGAGCCCTAATTTGAGAGATGGAGAGATGAGGGAGATGAGCCTGACATGTTGCAGGGATAGGTGAAAAGACAAAAGAACCCCTCACATGTTTCTCACGTGCAACCACTTAACGGCGAAAATGGATGGGTGTTAGCCAAAAGGACAAAAATCAAATAAACATTCCACGTAAAGGACACCGCCTGCAAAAAAACATTTTAAAGGACCTGATCCATAAATCGCATATGTTTAAAGGACAAAATTTGTAATTTTGTCAAAAATAAATGTATTTGGCAATCTCAATGTGTATTTTATAACTAACTAGGTTATAATTTAAATGTTTAAATGTGTTTATAAACAAAGTAATCAAATATGAAACTAAGCTTAATTATGATTATAACATACCGTTAAGATTAATATTGATAACATATATGGGATTTGCTTAGGAAAACGACTGTTAATCTGTTAGCATCTATTATTCTCTCATCGAATGGTGCTTTGATCACAACGCTTAGGAAAAAGCTACATTTTAGCCCCCATTTACTTGACTTCTTAGTTCCTTTGAAAAGCTCGAAACGAGTGAGTGCTTAACAAAATAAAGCCTCTTCATTGGAAGGTCATCGAGGATGTTAAAACAAACTTATTTGGGTGGATCGGTATAGATCGCTGTTGACTATTTCACTTCCTTTAGACCATCACCAATGCAAAATATGTAAATGCATGCCACATCATCTACTATACCATTTCTTTTTCCTTTCACACATTCTCTTTCATCACTTTCTCTCTCATTCTCCCTCACTGCATCCCAAATACATACACTTAGCTAAGGATTTTTCAACACACTCTCTCTCTCTTGTCTCTCTCCTCCAACTCACTATCCATGTCACAAGTGCAAACTAAATGCATTGTATTGGGTTTGGTCTTACTAGTATCTTTATATTTATGGTCTTTTACTGGTTTTATTTATTCAATTGTTTGTTTGTTACTACTTACTAACAAGAGTTCTATTCTATTATACAAAATATTGTGTTATAAACATAAAATGTGAACCAAAATTGATCTTATAATCACCGAAAAATGCGTCTAGTAAAACCCTAGATGATTGATTAGTAGTAAATTGAAAAAAGTTTAATGACTGCGTGTAACTCGACACAGAGCAAGATGAATATGAAAGGTGATTAACCTCGTTTCTAAATTTGAGCAATCAATATTAGACCCACTAAATTGTGCAATGTCATCAATTCTCATCAGTAAATTTTTCTTATGTTTACACTTTAAAAATTTATCCATTTAAAAGGAAGATACAGACAACCACCATAGTAGATCCGTCTTAAATTTAACCATTTACATAGAAAAATTAGACGAATTTCAGCATGTTTCAACATTTCCATTTTGGGCTAACCTTATCCAACCAACTTCATCCACATTTAGTCATGAAATGTTTAACATGAACCGCGCTTATTGCCAGTCCAGAAACAATAGTTAGTTACTCATGAGCCAATTCATTTACCAAAATAACTGCGAACATCAATGTTCTGAATCGAGTAAATAGCTTTAAATCAAACCTAAAACCTATCGTAAGATAGTAGGTACGCTTAAAAACGTTAAAACCAACCAAACCGTCCAAATTGAACTAGATCAGTCCATTCAGTCAGGTTGAAACTAACATGGCTTGGTATACAGTTTGGAACCAGCCAGGATATTATTAAAACATTTTTTTTTTCAAATTCAGGCCTTAATAAGGTAAAACATTTGGATTTTTTCAAGTGTTATCATTTCACTAGTTGACTTGTCTTTTAGTAATCTTGCAATTCCATGTAAAGAACCAGCCCCAACCGAACCGCTTTAACAGGTTATAGTTTCTCTAAAAACCATAATTACCGGTTCGAACAAGAAATCCTGTCAAAACCGGCTGAACCAAACTGTAAGCATCGCTACCAATTACCAAATACTGTGACTTAAGCCAATGGCTATTCAAAAAAATTACAGGACACATGAATTAGAAGACACATGACATTTTACAAATGTAATTCCACAAACCTAAAAATAAACTTCAAAAAATCACTAAATTTGGCTATATGCTCATAACTGATCACGGTTTTTGGTATATTTAATCAAATTTCTTGTGGCGCTAGGATCATCACCTTCACGACATGTGGCTCGGTTTGATTTATGAAGAGCGGAGGAAAACGCCATATTTACTTAACTACTTAATAATGATTTGTATGCTACACTCTGTACCTGTAAACCACCACCAATGGTTCAGCTTGCATTAATGTATTGTGCTGAAAAATGAAGAAAATAAACGTGAGGGCAATTAGGTAATTTACGAATGATATAAAAAGTAAACATACCTTTTGACAAACTTATATCTTGTATTCTTCAACATGCATCCATTTTGTAGATGACCATTTATTTCCTTTAATCACAGAACAACCACCTGGAATAAATCAAAATGATAAGATTATTCTTGCAATCATATAACTTTTCTAATCATATTTGACAAGGTAATTAATTATTCAAAACAAAATAAGATTATATAACCAAAAGTGTGTTGGTTCAACTCAACTAGACATGTAAACGAACGAACAAACATGAACGGTGCATGTTCTCGTTAATTTGTTTTAACTTTAACCAACATGAACAATGTATGAACAGAGTTTCTCATTCGTGTTTGTCTGTTAAGAATATTAGAGTGTTCGTGTTCGTTTATGTTAGTTCGTTAAATGAACGAACGGTTCATGGACATAAACAAACACAAGTTAACAAGAGCTAACATTGATGAACTAGCACCATTGGACCTAAAAATATTAATAAAACCAGACTAATTGTAGTTGGTAATATATAATACATATTAATTTCACACAACTATAATAAATTGTAATGGACCGAAAAAATATTAATGTATATGCAAGCAAACTAACATGCATAAACAAACGTAAATGAACAAATGAGGCGTGTTTGTGTTAATTCGTTTATAACTAAATGAACAAAGAATCTATTAATGTTCGTTTGTCTACTAAATAAAGAACACAGACAAACTTTCCACCGTACGGTCCACAGAATGTTCAGTTCATCTTTTACAGATCTAAACCGAACCCATGCCATTACCTATTTTCCACACCAACGAAAACCCTTTATTTTATTTCTTATAAGATAATAAACATGGCTGAATGTAAAGTCCACAGGAACATACCATGCAGACTACTTGGATCCAGTGTTGCATCGGGCCTCATGCTCCAAAAAAGTAATGCGTCACCCATTTTCGGTTTCACATAGAGACCCTTTTTAGCACACTCAGATGCATTATTCCACTCTGGTTTAGAGCTGAAATTTCCCTTTGCAGCAGGGAAAACGGTTTCTCCACCTTCCTCCACGTCAGACCTGAAATTAATAAAATAAAAAATATATATTTATTTATTTTATGTCTAATGCATACAACCTCCTATATCACATAATTCAAAAGCAAGATTATAACTAGGGGTGTGCATTGGTCGGTTTTTAAGTTTTTAAAAACCACTAGGTTTCGGGTTTTTAGCCTCGGTTTGCGTTTTACCATTTGCGCTTGAAACTATTGATTTAAAAAATTGGCCCAAAATCATGAATTTGGACCTAAATCTTTTTGTTAAATGATTATACATTAATCAGGAACATTTCATAACGGCCAAATAATTTAAGAACTCTTAGCAGTTAGCAACCAATCATTTTATTTATTTATTTTATGTATTTAATACAGAGAGTAGTCTTATAATTTATTATATGTAAATTTATGATTACATATATGTAAATTGGTTATTAAACATATATGTAATTTAATTATTACACATATGTAAACGTGTGATTACATATATGTAATCAGAAAATTACATATGACAAAACTACCCTAAAATGAAATTGAATATAAGAATAAAAAATTAAATTAATACTGCTTGTTGGGAGTTTTAGAAGTTCTTAAGCCTTTTGGAGTTCTGAAGAGATCCAAACCCTATAATACATTTGGACAAAAATATTTGGGTATCCTTAGTTATTAAATTCTTATAAATTACTTGCAAATCAAAATAAAGCATGAAAATCCATAAATTTGGTTCAACAGATACCGAACCGAAAGTTCAGCTTTTACAAAAACATAAAACCAAGCGTCAGTTTTTGTTTGGGTTCGTTTTTTCAATTTCATGTGCACCCCTGATTATAATATGTAACAATATAGTTCCTTTTAACTTTTTATAATTACATCTAACGCCTGTATACTACATATGCACCTTCAAAAGGCAGATGTAACATGAATAATATGAATGCATGATACTTACAGATACATAAGAACTGTAGCTATTCGTTGGCCTCCATTTTTGGTGTTGAACTCATCAAGAAAGTAGTCAAAATGAGGTTCATACTTTTGACCTTCTTCATAATGGAGAATTTGTAGTCCTTCTCCATGTTCTGTTAATTTATAAAAACATTAGTCAGTATAATCCACTTAAGAAAATTAAAGTAACATCTTTTAAACATCTAACAATCAGATATTGCCATTTGGACTGTTTAAAGATTGATAAGCAGATAATAGAAGACACAAGTTTAGAAAAATAGCTCTGTAAACGAAGCGAATGAACAGGTCATGTTCATGTTCGTTTGTTTAACTTTAACCGAGCAAACAATCAAACACAAGCAGATAAATGTAGGCGTTTTCTTGTTCACATTTGTTCGTTAAAAAAGTTTGCGTGTACATTCTCGTTTATGTTCGTTTGTTAACAGTATAAACGAATAGATCGAAAACATAAACGAACAAACATAACTGAAAATAGATGAACGAATATAACCAATTGAACTCCAGTTAAAAAGTAAATGTGGACATCAATTTTTCGAGCTAAACATAAATAAAAACTAGTCTAAACTGTAGTAAGTCTAAAAAGCTTTAGTGAATATAAAAGCTATCATATAAGATATTGTTGATGTATTTTCGAGCTAAAGATAAATAAAAACTAGTCTAAACTGTAGTAGGTCTAAAAAAGCTTTAACGAATATAAAAGCTATCATATAAGATATTGTTGATGTATTGATGATATTTAATTTAAACAAAAAAAAAGGTTGGTATAAAACAATGTGATGTTAATACTCCATACCTACAGGGATGAATGTGTAGTCGGCAATTCTTTTCTCTATATTCCGTACAATTTTATCCCTTCCTCTACTCAAAAATGTTCCTGAGCTTGTACGCACTCTAAAAAATACAGACATAATATTGTGAAGTTGCTATCAAGATACAAGAAAGATGAGTCTACCACATTAAGATAGCCCAACTGTAATGAGAGGTGATTTGCAACATAGGCTATTGATGTTGTACCATGGAGTACACATCGCCTCCCAGTTGTATTAGGATTAAATACGAGAAAATTGAGAGCACAAACCTGCTATCTCTACTCTGACCAGTCTTGCTATCAACAACTGTTGATTTTGCCATGTGAGGTTTAGCAAGATTTATTAAGTAATCACACTCTTCATTTGACTGTTTTACAATACAAACCAAGAGTCAGATATAATGTTCATGCGTATTCCTAAAAGAAATAAATATATAAGCTCAGTAAAGCACAACATACAGGTGCCATTTATAAAAGCCAAATATAGTGGTTTTTAGGCCTGTAAACAACCCAGCCTTTCAGTGAGCTGTTTGTGAGCCTTTTAGCAGGAAGTTCATTTATGTTTGCTTATTTAATAAGCAAACAAACTTTTTTTTTCATTTGATTAAAACGAACCAACTTGAACACATTTCTTGTTACGTTCATTTATGTTCGATACTTTAATTTCGTTTAAGTTCGACTGTTTGCATATTCATCAAATGTTTTTAGGTCCATTGCTATTTAGTCTAGTTTTAATAAATTTTTAGACCCAACATACTATGTTCATATTAACATTTAGTTGGTGTTCGCTCAGTTATGTTGGTTTGTTTTATGTTTGTAAACCGTTCGCTTATGCTATTAATGAACGAACATAAATGCGCACAAGCAAACTCATTTTCTTAACAAACAAACACAAACAAGAAAACCTCGTTCGTTTTATTATCAGTGTTCGATCGTTTGTTCAGTTAAGGTTAAACAAACGTAAACAAACGAACAAGAACATGTTCACAAGGCCATTATTAGATATAGTATATATGCTAAATATCATAGAAACTATCCAGTAAAAAAAGAAACGATGTATATGAAACAGCTACTCACCAAAAAATTGTGATAAAGAAATGCTCTAGGCTCCCAAGAAAGGATCTCGGTCCACTGATCTCCTCTTTTTCCAGTCTCATTGCCGTCAATGTCACCACTGCATTTCAGACCAATCAAGTTTAGTGATATTGCATGAATGGGAAGATAGCGGTTTTATATAACAACACTACTAAGGCATGATGCATATTTAGACACTTAACATATTTCTTATATAATATTAAGAATAGTTATTAAAATCGCAGCGCCTGGCCGCCAAGGAGTTTTTTTTAGCGAAGCGGTGGTTCACCACCTTCCATAACTACAGGTGCTAATTTAGGAGAAAAGTCGGCCCTTGCTTAATTTTCTGCTTGATTTTATTTGATTTTCATTTTTCTGCTTGATTTTATTTGATTTTATTTGACTTTATCACTTAACCCATCTAAACAATTTACCTAAAATTAACTGGGTTAACATAATTAAAAAAACACGATTAACAGAGCTTGTGATTGATTCTCAATTTCTCATATTTTTTAATTTTAATTATTTGAAGATGCATCCTTTTCATAATTAAAAGTATAATTTAGTGTGTTTTATTTACTAATTGGCATCATGCAACATGTTAACATGTTTTTAAACTTTAATTTAATTTAGATTGTTGTTGAATAAACTGTCATTACTTTTGATTGAAAATGCTCAGATCATTCGTTTTTTAATAAACTGTCTTGCTTTGATGATATATGTTGGTTATTTTGGGATTTTAGATGATTTTGGTAGTTTATGTCAGAGGATCATTGCTTGAAATATATTGGAATTTGAAAAAAGTGGTATTTTCCATTACAAAATATATTTGAATTTTTTTTATTTAAGCGCGCTTTTTTTTTGAGGCCCACGCTTTTTTTCCGCCTAGCGCCTAGGCCCTTGGAGAGGCCTTTGCGCCTTGGGTGCGCCTAACGCATTTGATAACTATGATTAAGATGTAACTGTCTACCTGCCTAAATTATATTAATCATGGATTAAACAATGATGATCTTTGTGAACAAAAACCCCAATCTGTGCTGTTATTTTGAAGTGCATTTATCTACTCATTACAGAGATGTAAGGAACATAATTTAACACCACTGTAGCAGATACGCAAAGAAAGCCTGTAAATGAACACAAATGGAACATGTCCGCATTCGTTCGTTTAAACTTTAACCGAAAAAATGATCAGACACAAACAATCAAACGAGCGTTTTCTTGTTCGTGTTCGTTCGTTTAAAAAATAAGCATGTCCGTGTTCGTTTTCGTTCATTCGTTAACAGCATAAGTATGAACATGTTCATGTTCATTTTTGTTCGTTCGTTAACAGTATAAGCGAACGGTTCATGAACATAAAACAAACAAACAAAACAGGCATAGATCAATGAGCACAACTTAGCTAAAAACCAGTTAAAAGTAAAAGTGAACAACAATCTGTTGTAATAAGCCTAAAAAATAATTAAAACAAGACTAACTATTAACAGGCCTAAAAAAACTTAAATGAATATATTAGTGAACGTAAACAAACGTGAACACACGAGCATAAATGAAAGTAAACAAAGAACATAAATGGATTTAAATGAACGAACTTAAATGAACATTCACGAACATTAATGAACGAAGGAGACATGTGTTCATGTTTGTTCATTTTACTAACTAAACAAACTTAAATGAACTTCCCACAAAACGGTTCACTGAACGTCGGTTCATTTGCAATGCAATTGCATCCAGCTCAATTGTTTTGGATTATCTACCACTCTTCTGATCCATATGTGACCTTCTATTATTGCAATCTGAAAATCCCAAACACATTGGATTTGAACACACTATGTTATATTATATATGAAAGATTTGCACCTTGAATATTGATTCCAAACCTAGTGCATTTGAAAATTACAATGTTTGAAGTACACCTAATTTCCTATAAACTTCAAAACTGTTTTCAATATAAGAACTAAGATCCAATTTATATGCCAGATATCACAAATCATTAACAAGTTTCTGCTATTGACCTAATTCAAATTTCAATACCTTGCAAACTACCTACGTTATATTCAACTATCAAATAACAAAATCACCTAAATCAACCTTCATCCACATATCAACCTAATCAAACCCTAGATTCACACAATAAAAAGCTAGAAACGAGCCGAGACTTATCGGGCCCGACCCTCAAATAAAGAGGGTTTAGTTATCAAGCCTGGGTTCTAGCCTAGTGTACCTTTTAAGTTTTAACTGTTTTGAACTTCTATGTATTAACTTCACCGGCATAGCAGAGCTTTGGATTGTTTAAGGTACTACACACGAGCTCAGCTTATGCTCGTTAAGGCTTTCTCAAAATATATAAAAGAAATATAATATGTATTAAATTAAATAATATACAACCCGTGCCTGAGCCAAGATCGAGCTTAATAAAAATGGCTCGTAAGCCAAGCTTGAGCTCACGTAAGCTATGCAGTTAATGCAGGAAAATATCGGATAGCGGTCAAGGACCAATATTTGAGATATCGGTTATCGCAGTGGGATATCGGTAATTTCAATATGATGCGGAATTTTTATATATAGAAATTTAACACTAGCAATTCAGCATACTCTACCATTAACAAATTAACCTCATACAACTTACAAAGCAGTAACAATTGTAGCAAGTAGGAACTGATTTAAGACTTAAAACACTAACATTAAACACTAAAAATTGAAAATTAAGACATAAAAAACTGATATCGGAAAAATCGGTGATATATTGGTCAAATATCGGTCAGCATTACCTGTACCGATATTCTTACCGATATTCTGCTAGAGATCCAATAACCACTATAGCACTGATATTGACGGCATAGCTTGTAAGTCAGAACGGGCGAGCTAGAGCCTAGTTGAGCTCGGGCTTCGCTACAACCCTAGTGATTTATCATATATAGATGGCATGCAACTTGAATTTTGATATCAAAACTAGTACATTCTAAAACTCCAATGTTCAAAGTAAACCTAAATTCACTATACGATATTAGATCCAATTTATATGCCAGAAATCAATCGACCTAATTCAAGTTACCGACGTCAAATTCAAGCATCAAATAACAAAATCTTAGCTACATCAACCTTCATCCATGTCTCAAAACACATATTAACCCAATCAAACCCGAGCGCGAGCCTTGTAAGGGAAGATACTTTAGGCTCGTAGAACCTTAACGAGGCTAGTGTACCCTCTAAGTTTTAACTGTTTTGAACTTCAATGTATTAATTTCACACTGCATAGTCGAGCTCGAGCCAAGCTTTGGCTCGTTTAAGGTACTTCATGCGAGCTTGAGCCAAACTTAGGGCTGTTAAGGCTTTCTCAAAACATACAAAAATAATTAAATACATATTAAATTAATTAAAAAATAATAAAGCCATCCGAGCTTGAGCTTTAAAAAACAGAGCACGAAACAAGCCGAGCTCGAGCTCTTGTGCATTTTAAAAAAAAAAAGTTCAGCTCGTTTCAAACTCTCTTTTTTAAGCTGGATCTCGGCTTGTGAGTCATATTTTCAAGATATGCACCTTAAATTCTGATGTCAAACCTAGTACATTTCAAATTATAAAATCTAATTCCATTATAAGATCCAATTTATATAAACCAGAGATCACAAATCATCATCGTTTCTGCACTCACCTAATTGAGTTTCCAACTACCTAGGTTAACTTCAAATATCATATAACAAAATCCAACCTGAATCAACCTTCCCCTCCACGTCTCAATCGCATATTAACCAAATCCAAGCTCAAGCTTTAGAAAAAGAGCTCGAGCTTAAACTCTACATGGAAATGGAAGATATGCATGTTCCGAAACTAGTACATTGTGTAAATTCAATAACCTAATTTGAGTATATCAGATCCAATAGTCCAGCTAAATGAAGCAACAAATGAAACCCTAGGTTCGTTCGTTCACTTACACAAGCAAGCGTTTCCGCTTGAACGTGATGCGATGGTCACCGTCGTCCGATCCGACCGGAAGCGAGAAGATGCCTAAGGAAAGAAGCACGAGTAGAACGATTGTGAGCATCAACAGCATTGATAGCATCAAGGCTACTGTTGACGATCGCTTGCCGTGGTGGTGGTGATGGCGGCCTAATAAGGTTCTTCCCTTACGCATTGCTGTTGCAGTGATTTGTAATTGTTAGGGTTTTGAGTCTTTGATTTTGCAGGACTTGGAGAAATGAAGCTCAGGGATTTGGGTTTATAAAAGGAATGGACAGCTGGCAATGGTTGAAATGGCGGATTTGTACCTTTATTGTTAAGTTTGCGCATTGAGGTTTTAGAGCGGAGACACAACGAGCGTTCGAAAACATTTTTGAACTATTTGAGTCCCCGTTGTTTCATAAACAAACACTTTGAGTCCCTATGGTTTCATAAATGAACAATTTAAGTCCCTGTGGTTTCAGTAAAATGAAAATTTACCCTGAAAGTTAAGTAGCGGCAGGGACTCAAATGGTTTATTTTTAAAACCACAGGGACTCAACCAGTTCAAATATTTTTCAGGGACTCATTGTGCCTCCGCCTTAAAACCACAGGGACGCAAATAGTAATTTTCTCTTATTATTATTACTAGGCTATGTGCCCGTGTATCAGATAAAATATAAAATACATGTTAGTACATTAATTTTCAAAGTATATATGTTATGAGAAGAAAGAAATGAGAGATTACGCTAGTCAATTGTAATTACCTCATGAGAAGATTTTTAAAAGTTCTAAAATGATTATAGTTTTTGAAATACAATTTCAGAACTTGATGGATATGGATTACTTATGGGTCCAATTCTTATAGCTGGTGCAAAGTCTTGAAATATAGTGAAAAGATTTTAGTTGTTTTTGTTATGTATGTTTAAAAAATGTCATCTAATAAATTCTAATTTTTCATACATGTAAATAACTAAGTTAAATATGACATAAAATTTGAAAAAAATATTAACAAATTGATTACAAATTTCTAAACACTTCTTTGCATACAACATTTGATGTTGTATTTGAAAGATTAACATCATCATTTAGAATGACAACTTTAATGCCGTCTCGTCTTGTAACTCTTGATAATGCAACATACAACTACTATGTGTAAAGACAGGTTTCTTCAAAAACAAACCAACTCTTGATAGTGATTGTCCTTAACTTTTGTTTATGGTCATTTCAAAACATACGACAAGAGGGAGTTGTCTTCTTTGTAGTTTAATGTGAAGTTTTTTGCCAGTAGGTATCAAAGTAATTCTTGGAAGATAATGGCGATCTCCAATGTTACTTCCGGATATAATTTCTACTTGTATAATACGATTTCCCAATGACCACCTTTAATCTAGTTCCGTTACACAAGCCACTTTTCTGATCAATATTTCTAAGAAGCATAACTGGAATACCTATTTTTAATATTAATCTGTGGTTTGGCAAACCTGAAGCTTTAATTCCATTAAGAATATCGGGTGAGCATAAACTTTCATCTAAATTCTCATTAATCATTTATGTTGGGCATATACTATCTGAACCTAGATATTCTCTTTCATCTCTAGGAAATAATGAGAGCAACCGGTCGTTAATTTCTTGAACAACATCATTTTTTGGAGCAATTATTGCTCTTTCATGAAAGAAAATTTGCCTTTTGAAATTATGTAGAATAGATGGATAGACAAAGTCTATCAGGTCCAAAATAGGGTCTTCTGAATCTTTGATGAGAATGTATTATGGTATTTCTATAATTGCCTCACCTGTATCTTGACCACCAAGATTACCTTCCCCTATATCCAAAAGCCAATTTGCAAACACACTTGTTTGTTCTATATCAAATAAGTCGTTTGAAGCAGACAACCTCAAGTTCTTTGTCAGTATGAGGACCTTGCAGTGTCTCCAAATGTAAGACAAACTTAAAGAGGCATTTACAATCTGTTGTCTGCTTCCACCAAGGACAACAGGTAGTATTTGTCGAAAATCTCCTCCAAAAACTATAACATTTCCACTAAGTGGTAATTCAGATGCAAATATATCTTTTAATGATCTATCCAAAGCTTCAAATCCATGTTTATGTACTATTGGTGCTTCATCCCAAATAATGAGCGATGTTTCATGTAATAAACGTGCAAGATCACTATCTGGCTTTATGTAACAAAATAAATCCTCAACTAAATTTATAGGAATGTGAAACCAGGAATGTGCGGTTCTACCTCCTGATAGTAGTAGAGACGTAATTCCACTTGAAGTAACACTTAAAACAACCTTTCCTTCATATCTTACAGATGCAGATAAGGTATTCCAAAGAAAAGTTTTTCCTGTCCCACCGTAACCATAAACAAAAAAGACTCCTCTTTTTTTTGTTACCAACTGCTGTGATGATTTCTTCATATATAACTCTTTGTTCATCAGTTAGTAAAGAAAAAAGGTTACCAAACTCTTCACCTAAAACTTGCTTGTTGTATGCATGTTCCTCACTAAGTAGAAGATTGTTTGCGGAAGATATAGAATCATCATCGGGAAAAGGCATGCTTGAAAACCTTTTTAGACTGGAGTTATTTCTAAGTAGAAACTTTTCAAGCTCGAACAATGTAAGGTTCTTAATCTGTTGTTCATTTAGTACTAAACCTGAAAAGTGTTGGTCAAAATGTTAAACATGAAATAAATATACCAATTTTTAACTATAACAATAAATTGTAAAAAAAATAGAATTGTTGGTACCTGGATGCTTTAAAAGAAGACGTTCGTTATAGAGAATGTCATCTGATAGGTAAGTCCACGTTCTTTCCCATACAACTTCAGGACTAGACATACTTTCAAACATTAACATTGTAGCGAATAAACTTCAAATAATAACCAGTGCCTGAGAAACTTGCTTCTGAAATTGCTTCAACGTATTCATTGTCATCATCCAAAAGGCCATATGCGTAACATGCATCTCTAAATGTAGGGTATACTACATTATTGAATGTTTTAATTTCATCGAATGTTGTTGGACCTTTTATTTTGTTCAACAAAATTCTTAAATAATACACTTCACCAAGAGAGGGAGAAACAGCATAAATTCTACCAATTGAAAACCTTTTTTTCCTTCTTTCCCACTTGCGTTTATCGATCTTCCAGACAAACTGTGTAGGAAATTCAACATAACTTAGTTTACGTGCTTCTGGGTAAGTCTGATTGGAGTTCATCCATTCTAAAACACATTGAGGTAGCCACTGAAGGTTTATCCAAGACATCATCTATAACATCAGAGTTTTCATAAATAACCTGTTGTTGTCCTGGAAGATGAAAAGGAAGCCTAATGACCGAAGGATTCCTATAATGAATGTCATAAGAGAAAATTTTCCATGACGCTTCGCATGTAGATATGTATCTGCAGCTATAGTACTCTTTATTTCATCTACTGATTCTTAACGTCATGTTGTTGATTGTTTGGTACAAAACAAATAGAAGCCCTATCTTGGCCTTTGTTTATATATTTAAACAAATATTTGATTGAACCAGCCTGATTGCACCACTCCACATTGATGTGAGCTTGATATCTTTTTAAAAGTGTTTTGTTATTCGGAACAACACTTCTGTTATCTAACTTGACATTTGACTTGTCAACAAAACGTCCATCATCACGCCTTCTATATACAAGATAACCTTCACTGTCTATGCTTGTAAATTCACGGAATTTTTTTGGGAAGTTTTTAGATCACTTTCTATCAACCATGCATGGACAGTTGATATTTTCAATTCCACAAGGACCATGAATCATAAACTCCTTTACAAGATGATACAATTCTGGATCAGCATTTTTGTCTGGTATTTCAACAGAAATGAATAGATCAACATAGTAGACTGTTGGAAGCTTGTGATTGGCATTCATAAATAAGCATAGATGAGCATGAGGCAAGCCACGTTTTTGAAACTCGACGGTATACATAACTAAAAAGATGAAACATAAGACCAAAATTAAGTATAAAAAATATTGTCATATAAAAAAGTTGTGAAAATAAGTTAAAAACATGTAAATAAATAGTAAATAAAAAAAATAGATATGCATATGTAAAATGGGCGAATAATAATCTAGTTTGTTATAAACTAATAAGAATGTAAAAATTGGTGAATAATAAAATGATGATGTAACCAGTGGCGGACCCAGGATTTTTTGTCAATGGGGTCCCAATTTTTTCGGTTTACAAATTTTTTCGGGTCGGTCGTTATTCGGGTCGGGTCGAGGCGAGGAACATAATAAAACACGGAACTATGGTGTCATTGGAAACGAGTAAGTAGAAAGAATCTAAATTACAAACTAGATGAAACATATACTTTTAATTCATACCCGAAAAACATGAACGTAATCTATATATATGGTCTTACATAATTGACCAAAACATGAAAAAATAACTCTAACACAAATAAATGATTAATTATAATATACATACTGTAAGGCCCCGTTACCGGAAGCCCTACTTTCGCGTTGGATTTACTCATAAACACAGTTCTAAATATCAGAGTTAATTAAAACATTTACGCGGAATATAAAACTTTCATAAAACTTTGCATAATTCATAACTTGTCTCAAAACATTCTTTGTCTTTCAACATTAAAGCATTAAATTAAAACATCATAAGTCTTCAGATGCCAGACTCTCGTTCAGTGCCATGTGTCCCCTCAAGCGAGCTGCCTCATTCTACTCACCTGCGTGCATACTAAAAGTCAGCTACGCTGAGTGAGTTCTAGATAATCACATAATCATACCATTCACATAACATAATGTTCTTTCATTCATACTTTCATACTTTCATACTGTATTAACTTACTGTCATATCTTACGTTATAAAGAGCATTACGCCCTACATTCCTCGAGTATTATTAGGGCTCGGTACCCTCCTTCCTCGAGTATTATTAGGGCTCGGTACCCTCTTTCCTCGAGTATTATTAGGGCTCGGTACCCTCCTTCCTCGAGTATTATTAGGGCTCGGTACCCTCTTTCCTCGAGTATTATTAGGGCTCGGTACCCTCCTTCCTCGAGTATTATTAGGGCTCGGTACCCTCTTTCCTCGAGTATTATTAGGGCTCGGTTCCCTCTTCGTTACCATACAACCATACATTATCATTTCTTTCTTTTATTATCTTTATCACGTTCATACACGTAAACATACATATCATACTTACCTTACACCTGGCGTTACAACCTGACAGTACGTGCAATATCCGAAGATCGTTCACGTAACATCAAGCAATCATTCATACATATCATATCATTCACATAAGGCATACACTTATCTCGTAGGATAAGTGTATTAACAAACATATTGAGTATGCACACAGCCCCGAAAACATAACACATAAGGGGGCTAGAAACTCACCTGAATACGGTTACGTTCTCCGTTGATTGTAATTCCTTTCTTTAACTGGGCTCGGCTAACTGTATAATATTTACACATATCAATTAACTACTACTACCCGTTTTCAATAACTGCCTTAACACATTTCCCATTAGGTTTTTAATTCATTTTAAAAAACGAACTTCGCTTCAGGCGAAGTTAAACCTTAGGCGAACTTGGAAACAACTTGGTTCTGGCTTGATTCGATCGAATAGGAACACGTTCGATCGAATAGGAACACGTTCGATCGAATACAACACGTTCGATCGAATACAACACGTTCGATCAAACAGGAACACGTTCGATCGAATAGGAACACGTTCGATCGAATACAACACTCATTCGATCGAATACAAAACTCATTCGATCGAATGAGTTGAAGACCATTCGGTTGCTTCCCTATTCGGTCGACTGGACTTGTTCGATCTACGCATTCGATCGAATGGACTGATTCGATCGACTGGTTCGATCGAATGAGTCTGGTTCGACTCCTTCAAGCTGGCGACGGAGAAACCCACGGGTTTTCCAGATTTTCCAGATTTTTGACCCAAAATCGACGTTTTTGACATGGAAATGCTCGGGATTGAAAGGGCTATCGATTCCTTGTACTTTTAAACACACAAGCTTGCATTTTGACACCAAAACAAGGCGGTTTTTGACCCGAAAACTCAAGTTACAAAAACGGGAGTTTTTGCTCGATTTGAGGTCGAAAATGGTTATGAAAACGGATGATTTTCAAGAGGGACTTACCAAAAACGATTAGGAACAAGATTGTGGACTCGGATTTGTGATTCGAGAACTTTCTCTCTCTAGTTTCTCTCTCTAGAATTGAGAGTGTTTGGGTGTGGGAGTGAAAGGGAGTTGGTGAAAATGGTGAAAGTGTCAAGAACTTTCGTTTATATACTACGGGTTTGGTTAGGCTCGGTTGGCTTCCTACGGGTCGAGACAGGCCGAGTTCATAAAATAACTAAGCCCAAGACCCGTTCCTTACTCGACATTAAATAACTAAAACGTGAAATTACTAAACATAACTTTCTTTTATTTATCATTATAAAAATTTCGGGATGTTACAAGTCTTCCCTCCTTAAAGAGGTTTCGTCCCCGAAACCTAACTTATTCCCTATAAAAGGAAAACTTCTTATATTTACACGCTTTATTGAATCGCCTTCGCTTTCTGAGTTACCCTTCTTACTTCCGGCTTTGCAGTCATCGAATGGTGGTCATGTGTTTTAGCTATTTAAGGTAGCTTGTCCATGAGACCCTCGATGCACCAAGACTCATCTCATCCTTCTAAGGGTTTCGATTAGTACTTTTAACACTATTGTCTAAATCAACATTTCACCATAACATAATAATCATTCTTAACCAAACTCAAAATAATTACACACCACAGATAAACATAAGTTTTAAACCTTAACACAAAACAAGTTCTTAAGCAAATGTAATTTAATAGAACCATTGCATGAGCAATTATTCCTTCATCAGGTGTTCCTCTCTGCAGTTTCCCAAAGTCTTCATCCTTTCGCACCTACCGCCCCTGATTCCTTGCAATCCCTAGCCATGTGGTCAGCTTTTCCGCATTTGAAGCACTTTGGACGATCAGGGCATTCTCGAGAATAATGCCCACTCTTTCCACACCGATAGCACCTGTCTGTCCCAGTCTTGCATTCTCCCTGGTGCACTCGCCCACATGTCTCACATGTATCCTTGTTCCCACCCTTGGCCTTCCTCTCATCAGTTGTTGTCACCATCACGCCAGACCGCTTAGTAGAGGTAGCCCATTTCTTTTCCTTCTCTCCCCCCACCGTTCTTGTTTCCCCACAATCCCTAGCAAAGTGACCCGACTTACCACACTTATAACATTTCTGGTCCTCGGTGCAATCACGAGTTATGTGTCCCTTCTTCCCACATCGGTAGCACTGATTTGGACCAGCCTTGCATTCACCTAGGTGCATCTTCCCGCACACTTTGCACGTTTCCCTTCCCGCGACCCTTGGTATCTTTTTCCCAGCATACTCCACGACATCTACAGATCTTTTGGTTCCTTTCGCTCCTCCCTTTTCATCATCACCACTCTCACTGTCCTTTCCTGCCTTCAAAGTGGCCCTTGCATGGTTTTCAGCAGACCTGTCAGTACGAAATTTCTTCTCTGTAGCAGCTACAGCGTAGGAAATGGCAAATCGAACAGCAGGATCCAGCTGATATCCTTCATCGCTGCTTGGTCCTTGCAAAGTTTCACTTTTCTCCTTTCTCGAGGTAGTAACTAGTTCTTCAGAAGGTTTTCGGACAACGCGTAATCCAAGAGGACGTCCAGTGTGACCTCCCTTTCCAACAAACCTTCTTGCTCCAGCCATTAGTATCCTTAAATGGAAAACACAAACATCATCACTCAAGGAACTATTTAGTACAAGGATAGCAAGGCTAACAGGTAATAACAGTGGCCAGTTGTGATTAGCTGATCACGTTACTTTCCGTGTCCTATACACTTCCCTTTATGAGTCTATTTTTGCCGGTTCTACTTAAGCAGTTTGTCAAATCAAACAATCAATTATTCCTATCCCTGACGTTCACATATCTTTCTTTTCTCATTAACATATATCATTTAATCATACACCTTACCTTTACTGTTCTTGCTTGAGCAACACATGGCATTCTTGAACTGGCATCTTCTTTCCTTTCTTACTTATATCTCATACTCTGTTCGAGTCTAAGCATGTAGGATGCTTAAATCTCTCGAACCTGGCTCTGATACCAACTTGTAAGGCCCCGTTACCGGAAGCCCTACTTTCGCGTTGGATTTACTCATAAACACAGTTCTAAATATCAGAGTTAATTAAAACATTTACGCGGAATATAAAACTTTCATAAAACTTTGCATAATTCATAACTTGTCTCAAAACATTCTTTGTCTTTCAACATTAAAGCATTAAATTAAAACATCATAAGTCTTCAGATGCCAGACTCTCGTTCAGTGCCATGTGTCCCCTCAAGCGAGCTGCCTCATTCTACTCACCTGCGTGCATACTAAAAGTCAGCTACGCTGAGTGAGTTCTAGATAATCACATAATCATACCATTCACATAACATAATGTTCTTTCATTCATACTTTCATACTTTCATACTGTATTAACTTACTGTCATATCTTACGTTATAAAGAGCATTACGCCCTACATTCCTCGAGTATTATTAGGGCTCGGTACCCTCCTTCCTCGAGTATTATTAGGGCTCGGTACCCTCTTTCCTCGAGTATTATTAGGGCTCGGTACCCTCCTTCCTCGAGTATTATTAGGGCTCGGTACCCTCTTTCCTCGAGTATTATTAGGGCTCGGTACCCTCCTTCCTCGAGTATTATTAGGGCTCGGTACCCTCTTTCCTCGAGTATTATTAGGGCTCGGTTCCCTCTTCGTTACCATACAACCATACATTATCATTTCTTTCTTTTATTATCTTTATCACGTTCATACACGTAAACATACATATCATACTTACCTTACACCTGGCGTTACAACCTGACAGTACGTGCAATATCCGAAGATCGTTCACGTAACATCAAGCAATCATTCATACATATCATATCATTCACATAAGGCATACACTTATCTCGTAGGATAAGTGTATTAACAAACATATTGAGTATGCACACAGCCCCGAAAACATAACACATAAGGGGGCTAGAAACTCACCTGAATACGGTTACGTTCTCCGTTGATTGTAATTCCTTTCTTTAACTGGGCTCGGCTAACTGTATAATATTTACACATATCAATTAACTACTACTACCCGTTTTCAATAACTGCCTTAACACATTTCCCATTAGGTTTTTAATTCATTTTAAAAAACGAACTTCGCTTCAGGCGAAGTTAAACCTTAGGCGAACTTGGAAACAACTTGGTTCTGGCTTGATTCGATCGAATAGGAACACGTTCGATCGAATAGGAACACGTTCGATCGAATACAACACGTTCGATCGAATACAACACGTTCGATCAAACAGGAACACGTTCGATCGAATACAACACTCATTCGATCGAATACAAAACTCATTCGATCGAATGAGTTGAAGACCATTCGGTTGCTTCCCTATTCGGTCGACTGGACTTGTTCGATCTACGCATTCGATCGAATGGACTGATTCGATCGACTGGTTCGATCGAATGAGTCTGGTTCGACTCCTTCAAGCTGGCGACGGAGAAACCCACGGGTTTTCCAGATTTTCCAGATTTTTGACCCAAAATCGACGTTTTTGACATGGAAATGCTCGGGATTGAAAGGGCTATCGATTCCTTGTACTTTTAAACACACAAGCTTGCATTTTGACACCAAAACAAGGCGGTTTTTGACCCGAAAACTCAAGTTACAAAAACGGGAGTTTTTGCTCGATTTGAGGTCGAAAATGGTTATGAAAACGGATGATTTTCAAGAGGGACTTACCAAAAACGATTAGGAACAAGATTGTGGACTCGGATTTGTGATTCGAGAACTTTCTCTCTCTAGTTTCTCTCTCTAGAATTGAGAGTGTTTGGGTGTGGGAGTGAAAGGGAGTTGGTGAAAATGGTGAAAGTGTCAAGAACTTTCGTTTATATACTACGGGTTTGGTTAGGCTCGGTTGGCTTCCTACGGGTCGAGACAGGCCGAGTTCATAAAATAACTAAGCCCAAGACCCGTTCCTTACTCGACATTAAATAACTAAAACGTGAAATTACTAAACATAACTTTCTTTTATTTATCATTATAAAAATTTCGGGATGTTACAAGTCTTCCCTCCTTAAAGAGGTTTCGTCCCCGAAACCTAACTTATTCCCTATAAAAGGAAAACTTCTTATATTTACACGCTTTATTGAATCGCCTTCGCTTTCTGAGTTACCCTTCTTACTTCCGGCTTTGCAGTCATCGAATGGTGGTCATGTGTTTTAGCTATTTAAGGTAGCTTGTCCATGAGACCCTCGATGCACCAAGACTCATCTCATCCTTCTAAGGGTTTCGATTAGTACTTTTAACACTATTGTCTAAATCAACATTTCACCATAACATAATAATCATTCTTAACCAAACTCAAAATAATTACACACCACAGATAAACATAAGTTTTAAACCTTAACACAAAACAAGTTCTTAAGCAAATGTAATTTAATAGAACCATTGCATGAGCAATTATTCCTTCATCAGGTGTTCCTCTCTGCAGTTTCCCAAAGTCTTCATCCTTTCGCACCTACCGCCCCTGATTCCTTGCAATCCCTAGCCATGTGGTCAGCTTTTCCGCATTTGAAGCACTTTGGACGATCAGGGCATTCTCGAGAATAATGCCCACTCTTTCCACACCGATAGCACCTGTCTGTCCCAGTCTTGCATTCTCCCTGGTGCACTCGCCCACATGTCTCACATGTATCCTTGTTCCCACCCTTGGCCTTCCTCTCATCAGTTGTTGTCACCATCACGCCAGACCGCTTAGTAGAGGTAGCCCATTTCTTTTCCTTCTCTCCCCCCACCGTTCTTGTTTCCCCACAATCCCTAGCAAAGTGACCCGACTTACCACACTTATAACATTTCTGGTCCTCGGTGCAATCACGAGTTATGTGTCCCTTCTTCCCACATCGGTAGCACTGATTTGGACCAGCCTTGCATTCACCTAGGTGCATCTTCCCGCACACTTTGCACGTTTCCCTTCCCGCGACCCTTGGTATCTTTTTCCCAGCATACTCCACGACATCTACAGATCTTTTGGTTCCTTTCGCTCCTCCCTTTTCATCATCACCACTCTCACTGTCCTTTCCTGCCTTCAAAGTGGCCCTTGCATGGTTTTCAGCAGACCTGTCAGTACGAAATTTCTTCTCTGTAGCAGCTACAGCGTAGGAAATGGCAAATCGAACAGCAGGATCCAGCTGATATCCTTCATCGCTGCTTGGTCCTTGCAAAGTTTCACTTTTCTCCTTTCTCGAGGTAGTAACTAGTTCTTCAGAAGGTTTTCGGACAACGCGTAATCCAAGAGGACGTCCAGTGTGACCTCCCTTTCCAACAAACCTTCTTGCTCCAGCCATTAGTATCCTTAAATGGAAAACACAAACATCATCACTCAAGGAACTATTTAGTACAAGGATAGCAAGGCTAACAGGTAATAACAGTGGCCAGTTGTGATTAGCTGATCACGTTACTTTCCGTGTCCTATACACTTCCCTTTATGAGTCTATTTTTGCCGGTTCTACTTAAGCAGTTTGTCAAATCAAACAATCAATTATTCCTATCCCTGACGTTCACATATCTTTCTTTTCTCATTAACATATATCATTTAATCATACACCTTACCTTTACTGTTCTTGCTTGAGCAACACATGGCATTCTTGAACTGGCATCTTCTTTCCTTTCTTACTTATATCTCATACTCTGTTCGAGTCTAAGCATGTAGGATGCTTAAATCTCTCGAACCTGGCTCTGATACCAACTTGTAAGGCCCCGTTACCGGAAGCCCTACTTTCGCGTTGGATTTACTCATAAACACAGTTCTAAATATCAGAGTTAATTAAAACATTTACGCGGAATATAAAACTTTCATAAAACTTTGCATAATTCATAACTTGTCTCAAAACATTCTTTGTCTTTCAACATTAAAGCATTAAATTAAAACATCATAAGTCTTCAGATGCCAGACTCTCGTTCAGTGCCATGTGTCCCCTCAAGCGAGCTGCCTCATTCTACTCACCTGCGTGCATACTAAAAGTCAGCTACGCTGAGTGAGTTCTAGATAATCACATAATCATACCATTCACATAACATAATGTTCTTTCATTCATACTTTCATACTTTCATACTGTATTAACTTACTGTCATATCTTACGTTATAAAGAGCATTACGCCCTACATTCCTCGAGTATTATTAGGGCTCGGTACCCTCCTTCCTCGAGTATTATTAGGGCTCGGTACCCTCTTTCCTCGAGTATTATTAGGGCTCGGTACCCTCCTTCCTCGAGTATTATTAGGGCTCGGTACCCTCTTTCCTCGAGTATTATTAGGGCTCGGTACCCTCCTTCCTCGAGTATTATTAGGGCTCGGTACCCTCTTTCCTCGAGTATTATTAGGGCTCGGTTCCCTCTTCGTTACCATACAACCATACATTATCATTTCTTTCTTTTATTATCTTTATCACGTTCATACACGTAAACATACATATCATACTTACCTTACACCTGGCGTTACAACCTGACAGTACGTGCAATATCCGAAGATCGTTCACGTAACATCAAGCAATCATTCATACATATCATATCATTCACATAAGGCATACACTTATCTCGTAGGATAAGTGTATTAACAAACATATTGAGTATGCACACAGCCCCGAAAACATAACACATAAGGGGGCTAGAAACTCACCTGAATACGGTTACGTTCTCCGTTGATTGTAATTCCTTTCTTTAACTGGGCTCGGCTAACTGTATAATATTTACACATATCAATTAACTACTACTACCCGTTTTCAATAACTGCCTTAACACATTTCCCATTAGGTTTTTAATTCATTTTAAAAAACGAACTTCGCTTCAGGCGAAGTTAAACCTTAGGCGAACTTGGAAACAACTTGGTTCTGGCTTGATTCGATCGAATAGGAACACGTTCGATCGAATAGGAACACGTTCGATCGAATACAACACGTTCGATCGAATACAACACGTTCGATCAAACAGGAACACGTTCGATCGAATAGGAACACGTTCGATCGAATACAACACTCATTCGATCGAATACAAAACTCATTCGATCGAATGAGTTGAAGACCATTCGGTTGCTTCCCTATTCGGTCGACTGGACTTGTTCGATCTACGCATTCGATCGAATGGACTGATTCGATCGACTGGTTCGATCGAATGAGTCTGGTTCGACTCCTTCAAGCTGGCGACGGAGAAACCCACGGGTTTTCCAGATTTTCCAGATTTTTGACCCAAAATCGACGTTTTTGACATGGAAATGCTCGGGATTGAAAGGGCTATCGATTCCTTGTACTTTTAAACACACAAGCTTGCATTTTGACACCAAAACAAGGCGGTTTTTGACCCGAAAACTCAAGTTACAAAAACGGGAGTTTTTGCTCGATTTGAGGTCGAAAATGGTTATGAAAACGGATGATTTTCAAGAGGGACTTACCAAAAACGATTAGGAACAAGATTGTGGACTCGGATTTGTGATTCGAGAACTTTCTCTCTCTAGTTTCTCTCTCTAGAATTGAGAGTGTTTGGGTGTGGGAGTGAAAGGGAGTTGGTGAAAATGGTGAAAGTGTCAAGAACTTTCGTTTATATACTACGGGTTTGGTTAGGCTCGGTTGGCTTCCTACGGGTCGAGACAGGCCGAGTTCATAAAATAACTAAGCCCAAGACCCGTTCCTTACTCGACATTAAATAACTAAAACGTGAAATTACTAAACATAACTTTCTTTTATTTATCATTATAAAAATTTCGGGATGTTACACATACACAAGGTAAATAATAAAAGAATATGCAAAATCCATGTTAACATTATATATGTTGCATGGTGATAATGACTATATGAGAGAAACTAACAAAAAGCACAAATACCCTAACTGAATAACTAAGACTAGGATATTAAAAAAACAACAAAAGAGGAGTATGATGGGGCTTGAACCTACAACCTCTCACAAGTAAAACAAGGGACTTTCCACTGTACCAGTTCAATGTTAATAGTATGGGTTCCAAGTATTAATTTTTATGGGGTCCTTACAAAATTTAATATACCGTCTCTAAGTAATTTTTAAAAAACATCGGTGTCCCGGGACCCCGATCGGACCTATGTGGGTCCGCCCCTGGATGTAACATACCTCCTTGAACCTTTCCAAGTATTGCATTATCCTTTAAGTCTTTAATCATGGCATCTAACTTTATTTTAAATAATCTACATAAAATATCAGGTCTGTCTTCTGGCTTAAGCATAGTGTCTTCAAAAAACCTCTTAACTTCTGGCCACTTTGGGTTACATGTGATTGTTATAAAAAAATCTGGATATCCATACCACTTACAAAGCGACATGGCATCTAAATAGTTTTGCAACATGTACCGTGAACTACCAGTAAAAGAAGAAGGTAATATAATACGCTGACCGACTTTCGAAACATCATTGTTTCCCTGATTTTGAGCAGAACGTAGATTTCCGTAAGTCTCGCATCTTAGTTTATTCTGTTGATTGCGTATGTAAAATAGTCTTTCGCTTTCAACCATAGTATACGCATCTACCATCAATTGTTGAAAAAGCCTCCTTCCATTTAGAGGCAAAGAAAAAGTATTAATTCTATCTTAGAATCTATACGCGAAGAACTCCCTCATTGTACATGTATTTCTTTTAGTGTTGTTTGAAGCCGAAACATCTTGATGGCCGATGTCTATTCTATAACCATCGTCACCGTATGGACAAAATATCGGATATTGAAGCGGTACATACGAAGGATGTAGTTCACTGATCCATTCTATTTTACCTGTTTTAGTCTTGACAATAATATCTCTAGGTTCAAAGGAGCTATCAATGTCTCCAACTATTAAAACTGCAACTTCGAAAGCAGTTGGCAAGTTATATGTCCTTCCATCTTGCTGTCTTTTTGCAATAAGGCGTGACTTTAGATCCGCATGAGGATTGTTGTTAAAAAAAATCTTTTTCCATTTTATAAGATTGAACCAACACATTATGTGAATCTAGCATGACCTTCAGATCTTGTATAATCTCAAGATCTATAGTATTTGAACTTGATGTGGACACATTGTTGGTTTGACTGATTAGAATATGTAAAATACCAAGTAAGTAACGATTAAAAAAAATAAATTTTTACATAAGTTTATTCTAAATAATGAAGAGAAATTACCCTAAAGCGCCTTGCCTATTTGCAACCTCATTTTCAGTGTCATATATATATATAACTGAGAGAATTTAGGCTTTGATCCATCCATTGGTAGGAGACTTCCAATAGCATGGTAATTTTCACCGCCAAGTCTATATACAAATGGAGCATTACCTCTGTTAATGGACGAATCAACTTTTCCACTCATTGATGTAAAGGAAAACATTGAATTGTAACGACGAATGTTTTTCATAAAATGTTTGCTTTTTGAATCCAAACAACTAAAAAGATTTTTATAATCGGATGGCGTCTCCTTCAAATCTGGAAGTTTAACTTTACCAAAACCGCAACATAGAGAAAAGCTTGATTTAGATTTTCCATGATTGCTTCGTAACACCTCATCCTTCCACAATTTTGTGTTACACGCCTAACATATATGACTTTGATCGCCATGATCCAAGTAATCTGTTAATGGTGTTTAGTAAGTTTTATTACTATCTTATTGTATGGCAGCGTTGTATAACTTATTTTTATA
Source organism: Bidens hawaiensis (assembly GCF_021521415.1). Taxonomy (NCBI): domain Eukaryota; kingdom Viridiplantae; phylum Streptophyta; class Magnoliopsida; order Asterales; family Asteraceae; genus Bidens; species Bidens hawaiensis. The sequence continues at coordinate 664,687 of NW_027492041.1, read as the reverse complement.
ATAAATAAATAAATAGATATTGAATATTGAAAAGTACCTTTTGTTTTACCAGAAAATGTTTTCAATGAGTAGACTATCATCATGTTCTTCTTCTTCTTCTTCTTCTTCTTCTTCTTCTTCTTCTGGTGTAAGATATGAAGTTTCTGTTGATATATTTTCTTTGTTAGATTTGCATTTACCCTTCAGTCGCAAATTATTGGATGAAGATGCTTGAATATTTTTACTGAAGATACATATACCTACGAAGTGAAGTAATATTTAACATCCATGTATATACATTTAAAAAGCAAAAATATTCTAGAAGTCGATTGTACAAAGTTCTATTAAAGAAATATTTGTTACCTTGTTTAGTTTGTGATACTTGAATAGATTTTAATGTCATTGAAGACTTAAATGTTACAGGAGTACATTTAATCTTTGCCTTTTTGCTATCAACAATTTGTTTTATGATGGATCAACTCAATTTGTGGGTTGCATAACCATCATTTTTAATTGAAACTGTAAACCATGAAGTTTGCACTAACTATTAAAGTATGTATTTGAAAAAAATGAACATGAATGATTAAAAGAGCAACAAATAAATATGATATAGATGGTATAAAAAGATTTTTAGAATAGTAAAGCTGAAACGAAAATTGTTGGTATATAAATGATTGATTATTATAATGTAAAGTATATTATGTTATATCATTTGTAATGTCTGATAGAGGATGTGCAGCATGAGATTTTGAAGATATAACATTGTTGTGATGATATGGAATTGAATTAAAAGGATCAACAACTTCCTTCCAATAGGCTGGACTTCCGTTAGTTGTGAATTTGTTAGAGGTGACTTCAATGTTGTGCAAAGCTATTTTTGAAAAGAAAAAAAAGAAAAAAAAATCAGATTATGTAAAATGTTGTTTTAATATGAAAAATGTATTTAGAAACATTTTACCTTTAAAATTGTTGTTCTTTTTTGTATCGAACTTTTGTTTTCTGATTAGTCTTTTTTCTTTTGAATCTATAAAAAACCAAAACATACAAGTTATTACATAAAAACATAAAAAGAAATTCAGTATATGTGTACCATTTATAACGTTAGATAATGAGCTTCCAATCTGTATTGAAGAACCAATATTGGTATGCTGATATGGATTTGATGTATAAGGACTAATGACCGTCATGCAAGAACCGAAACTTCCATAATCCGGTAATGAGTTTAAAGTGTTTTGTATGTTATGTAGGCCTAACATAAAAAAAAGGAACTTTAAGATTTTTAAGGGTTAACAATTGGAATTTGTATAACATAAGTTTTGTATTATAAATGACAAAAGTAAACCTTGAACGACTTATATCATGATGCATTAAAAATATATCATGATGCATTAAAAATATGACCTTTGACGTTGCAATCGGAATGAAGTACTTTAGATCTTTTGGCATCCAATTTTAATTTCCTCTTCTTTCGCATGAGCATTGCATAAATATATTGGATATTTGTATCTGTTGAAAAAATTAAATGACTTAGTAAAAATCAAATATTTGTAATAAGTAAGACTTGGAATTTTTGTAAGAAATTCAATAACTTGGAATTTGTAACAAAAAAGTTTATAAAAGAATGCAGATTTTTGTGATTCGGATATAAGTTTTTAAAATTGTGTTGCAAAAATATAATAAAATAATGTTACAACAAAACCATCACATAACCAAAACATCATAATACTTTAATCAAATTGTCTTACATCAAATACTCCAACAAAAGAAATTAAAGTTCATAAGACATAATCCTAGGAATGACTCCAACAAAATGAAAGGAAATTAGAGTTCATAACACAGAATCCTAGGAATGAAACTAAGTGAAATAGAAGTTCTTAGGCGACGAACCTAATTGCAAGGACATTTAAATAAAATAGAACAGCCCAACATAAAACATTAAGATTTTAAGGAGAGCATTTTTCAATCTTGGGAGTAAGGAGAACTGGCTTGCCATCAGAAGGAGGCATACTGGTAGACAATTCTTTAATCATCTCAACATCATAACTGCTAAGCAAGTTTTTTTTAAAATCTGGATTTTTTGACTTGCGTTTAAATGTTGTTGATTCAACCACATGAGTATTTCCAATGCTTTTGTCATTCACATTTGTTGCCATCGGAGTAGCATTATCATTTATACTTTCAGCACCAGCCTAGACATTTATATAAACAAATGGTGTCATAAAAATGATAATAGACTACTTGAAAATAAAATATCTAATGTATTTTTCAATCAGGTCAACAAAATATAGTAGAATGCTAGTTATATATATGTTCTTAAAAATATATAGATGTGAATCTTTATAACATGAAACCTAAATAATTGAATACCAAAACCAATATTTAGTCACTCAATATTATAAAGTCCACTATTAAAATTGAGTTTTTAAAGTTTCAATCATAGACCATAAACCCTAGATCATAAAAGAAGCATGAGCATATTTATGAAATAAACATACCTTTAAGTTGGCAATTTCTTATGACTGGATAATATCCAATCCCATGGTAAGATCTTCAGAACTACCAGTCTACATTATAGTTCAAATTATTATTATCACAAATTTGAGTAATGAATAAATATTGTTGTAATTAGAGGTGTTGGCTGTCCGGTTTTAACAGTTTTTAAGTCAAACCGTGAACCGAGCGTTAGTAACGGTTTTTGATATCAAAAACCAAAACGAAACTCTTGAAATCTAAAACCGAATCATTACTAACGGTTTGGTTTCACGGTTTCGGCTACCTTTGAACTTTTTAAAATGCGCGATATACAAAAAAAGGCCGTCCATTATTATATAAAGCATGTTAGCTAAAAAAACACGTTGGTAAAACAAAATGTACAGAATTACTATGTCATAAAAGTATTAATCCAAAATGTAAATCAAAGTTAAAACAGTTTAAAGCTGTTAAAAATGTAAATAACAGTTTAAAGCTGCTAAAAACACAAAAGCTATAATAGCATATGATTTTTAGACTTTCAGTTACAATGAATTGTCTAAAACAAAGTTACAAAACCCAATCCATCAAATTTAATCGATGAATAAATATCCCACTTCACTTTCTTCTCACCGATTTGAAATAAATAATTAATAATATCTAATATGAAATATAAAAAAATACATATGAATCTTATGGTTCGGTCTGGTTTTTTTATAAACCATAAACCAAACCGTTCACTCCAGTTTGAAAATTTTGGAACTGACCGACCGAAAAAGTAAAGGAGAAAAACTGACCGCGAACAGAACCATGAACACCTCTAGTTTTAATAAATTGAAAACAATATGATATGCATGATAAATGGTTCAAAAGGCAATTTATAAAGTTTAAAATTTAAAAAATAAAGATATAAAACTGTGAAAAAAATATAGCAGTTTTTCAAAGCAATACCTTTAAGTCAGCAGTTCCTTGTGACTCGGTATCATTGAATCCATTGTTAAGCGAGGCAGAGTTGTCAACCTACATATTAATAAGATTATTGATTAATAAAAAATGAGTATGATGAATAAATATAACTTAAATCGACAACGAAATTATAGTCATACCTCAAAATTGTTGGCCTTTTTTTCCAGTTCGAAAATGATATCCACATCATCCGTTAGTTTAGAAATGCCGAAAACAAAGGAACCTTTGTCAATGTTGTATTGTGCTATGTCAATCTTAAAAGCAATTTTTTTCCCATAAGAACATCAAATTCAACCGGAGTGTTAGCGTTATCACCCCCCTGTGATATGCATTTATATTTTAATGACAGATAATCTTAAAAGTATACAATATAATACCGCATCGTACGGTAAACAAATCTTACAGTGACATATTTGTCGATTAGAGATGATGCGTTTGTTTTGAGAAGTTTGGAAGCGTCACGATCAAACAATTTCAAAGAAATTGTTCTGGTTGAGTCTTGAACAACCAATGGAAGTCTAAGCCTACATAATATATTGTTGTTAACTTACTCCGCAACTATAAATTATGAAAACAAAATGTATAAATTTTAACACCTTTGCAAATAGTGAATAACATTGTTATTGCAACTCGGAGTTTTGCACTCATAAATATCCTCTTCATCAACCAACACACCAACAGGCTGATCATCTTTGGAAGACTTTTTGGTAACTTGAAGTTAGAGGATTGAGATGTTAGAGGATTGAGTCGAACTTGAAGAACCAGCCGAGTTCTGCAAAAGGCTGTTAAAAGAAAGTAATTTTGATGATCAAAAGAAGGAAATGGAAAAATATTAAAAGCTAATGTTTTAGTATAGAAGTTATATACCTATTTCGAAAGGAGGTGATCTCATCAATGTCAGAGTTGATAAAAAGTTTTGAAACATTGAAGCAATCGTTGACAAAAGCAGATTTTCCATAGTATTTCAATGCACCAAATTGTAGGATGATAACAATAACACCATCTTGGTCTCTACTCTACCAATGCTCTAGCATCGTATCAGGATAATGACAAGTAAATTTTGTTCATCCTTCAACAAATTAATCAAGGAAAAGGTTTAAAGAAATTGTTAAGATTAAAAAAATCAATAAACATGATTTAGGAAAAAGACAAACTCTAGATCTTGAATAATGGCATTTAGTTTCTTTGTATCGGTCCCCTTTGTGTTTTGAACTTCTTAAGGTCACCGACATCCGCAACAAAACCAATTACATCTAAAAAAAAGAATTAATAAAATAATGACACATATAAGTAATTTAAGTTACAAAATGAGGTAAATTAGATGAGGGTTTTGTATTACCTAATGGTTGATATTCAGGAAGACTCTGATCAACGATACCCATAAAATTTGTGAATGAAAAGCCATATGTTGAGCCAGAGAAATCATCACAAGGGTAGACGTTTGTGTCACAGTAGAGTCCTAGATTGGTTTTGTTTTGAACATACTTGTACTAGGATTCATTCAAACTAGGTCAGTAAATGAAACGAACGTTCGTTGAACTATCGTGAACCGTTCGGAGGGAAGTTCGTTTGTGTTCATTTATTTAATAAACGAACGAACATGAACAAAAAAACTGTATTCGTTTAATTAAACGAACGAACATGAACACATGTTCCGTTCGTTTATTTATGTTCATGAACGTTCGTTTATTTATGTTCATTTATGTATTAATAAAAAATAATTAAATATTATCTAGATAGGTCATCTACTTAAAAGGTTTTATATTTGTTAATTTTTGTTCATTTAAGTGTTTACATTTAAGTTCGTTTATTTTCGTTTGTGTTCATTTACATTTGTTCATGTATGTTCGTTTATCTTTGTTCAATTATGCTCGTTTAGATTTTAAACAAACGAACGCAAATGACCCTTTTTAAATAAACAAACATGAACATGAATATTTTTTCGATTAAGTGTCTGTGTTCTTTTAAAGTTAAGTGAACAAATATGAACATGCCCTTGTTTGTGTTCATTCAATTCATTTACAGGCTTTCATTATTCACATTGATTAATTTATCGGTCTCAATCTCTAGGCTCTGCCGATATTATTTGTGTTCGTTTTTGTTCGTGAACCGTTCGTGAACACATTAATTTCCTTAATGAACGAACACGAACATAAAATCTCGTTCAGTAAGTGTTCGTGTACCGTTCGTGAACACATTATTTTCTTAACGAATGAACATGAACAAGGCCTTCTTCATGTTCGTTCGGTTCGTTTAGAGCCCTAATTTAAACCAATAGTAGGTTTGACAATGAAGTAACAGCCAATAAAAATATAAAGAAAGAAAAAAAATTAATGTTGATAAATGTAAAGTATTTTGGTAAATAATATTAAAACAGCGGTGTAATTCTAAAATGTTTTAACAGTTTTTTTTACATATAGTAAACTGTTGTAAATAATATTAAAACAGCGGGGATAATTCTAAAGTGTTTTAACAACAATTTTTTTTACATAAAGTAAGCTGTTGTGAATAATATTGAAGAAGCAGGGGTTTAGTCGGTTTGACAATTGAATGAAAGTTAATGACAAAATCTTCTAAAAAGTCAATTGTGTTGTACAGTAGAAGTTCTAATCTTGAAAATTCTAATGTTTTTAAAACCGGACTGGTTCAGCGGTCCGACCGGTCGGACTGGGATTTGGTCACCTTAACGGTCCGGTTCGATGTAGTTCACTCGCTTCTCAAAACCTGGATGGTCCGAACCGGTGCACCGATACGACTTGGGAACCGGGCCGGTTCAACTGGTCAGACCGGTGAACCGGACCGATTCAACCGGTTTATTATGGAATTCTCATATTTTTTTCATTTAACATGTTTTTCAGAATTTTTAAGTCAAGCTGGTCCAACCGGTTCGACCGGTGAACCGGTAACTCATCCGGTTCAATGTCCGATCCGGTTATGAAAACAAATAATACATTTATACTTAGTAGAATAGTTACTTATATATTTGAAACAACAAATTTTAATAATAATAATAATAATAATAATAATAATAATAGTGACATTAATATTATAAGTAATCTTGTTTCAGCCATATATTAAGATGTATAAAATTAAAAAAATCAAACATCAAAATGTAATTAGTAAATAAATATAACCTGATTCGTTCAGAAGATGCTCAAAGCGAGAAAACCAGCGACGAAGAACATTGGCTTGCATTGTTGTACCCTGTAAGGATAAAATGAAAAATCATTATGTGTTATTTCTAAAAAGTACTTTGCAATAATATAATAACTTAACAAACATATACATGTTCATCAACCAAAATCATTTCAATAGAGTATCACTCTTTAGGATTGTTGTACATGGGTTGTTTCCATAACCGGATGACCCGAACCTTTACCGTATAGTCACGGCGAGACAAGTCAAGGTTCTTCAGGTAGGTAATGTCACCGAGTGCAGGTAAGCTATACCAAAAATAAATGTTTATCATTAGTATTAATGCAATGAGTAAAGCATTAACAGTGAAACATATGAGGTTATATGAATCACTATTGTATTAAGATAAAAAAAATTGTTTAAATGTACCCGTGCTCCATGAGTTGAGAAGAAATCTTGAATAATGCAAGTAAGAGACACTAAATGTGAGCGTGCAAAATTGTGAGCATGTGGGGGGAGTACTTATAAAAAATTAGAGATGAAAGAAAACAAAAATCTATTTTAGGGTATGTGGAAAAAAGCAGATGATTGATCTTTCTTGGTTAGATACATGTATAACTAAATTGTGAAACAATTTGAAATGGTTAACTTGTCTTTATAGTTGACCAATATGAATAGTGTTTTATAGATTGAAATGAAAAGTTGCTAAACATATTTAGGTAAGGTCAATATTATTTTTCTACATCTTTTTGAAGTTCAAAGAAAGCCATACATCAAAAGAGGAAACAAACATATTATATTAAGATTTTGGAATTTGAAAGACTATTTAACATTTTATGGAAACAATGACATGTTGAAATATTAAATATTTATTGGTATAAGAATTATAATATTAAGAATTTAATGTTTGAAAGTTGAATCTTTAAATGGGAATATTTTTAGAATTTTGAATAAGTTGAAAAAAAATTTTTGGAAACACAAAATAGTTATATCATTTTGTTAAAGAGTATTCATCAATTTCAAACATTTGTAACATTACATACAGATTCAACTTAATAATAATCTAAGTGATTATAATAACATGAAAATACAGTTTAAAAGAAATTACTCATGAAAGAAAACAATAATATATTTTAGGGTATATGAAGCCAAAAAAAATGATCTTTCTTGGTTGGATAAATGTATAACTAAAATGTGAAACAATTTGAAATGGTTAATTTGTCTTTATAGTTGACCAATATTAAATTCCCCAAATATTTGTACACAGGTTCAAATGAAAAGTGGGTAAATTTATTTGGGTAAGGTAAAATATATTTTTTACATCTTTTAGAAGTTCAAAGAAATTCATATATCAAAAGAAGAAACAAACAGAATGTATTAAGCTTTTTAAACATTATTCAAACTTTTTGAAAATAGTGAAAACTTGAAAGTAAACATTTATTTTTGGTAAAAAATAAAGTTTTTAATTTTTAAATATGTAATTCTTTAAATGTGAAGATCACAAAAATATGAATTGTAAGGCCCCCGACCCGGGTGCCCTACTTTCTCGCTGGTTGGATTTACTCATTCACATAATTTGTAAAATTCAGAGTTAATTAAAACATTTCGCGGAATTTAAAAGTCATTCATTCATACATATCATAAACATCTTGTCTTAAAATAACATAACATAAGTCTTAAACATAAAACATAAATGACACGGGTGTCTTCTCTTCATAGCGATGCCAGTCTTCCTTTTATTTCCACGTGTCCTCATCAAGCAACTTGCCTCATTCTACTTGCCTGCGTGCATACTAAAAGTCAGCTACGCTGAGTGAGTTCTAGTTAATTAACATACATTACATTCACTTACTTACCAATACCCGTCCGAAGATACGTATTAATACTTATCTGTTCATCTATCATTCAACCATACATTCATACTTCTTACAGAACACATACCTAGGATACTAAAAATATTTAGTCCTCACTTACCTTAGACATTATAAGGGTCCAGACCCTACTTACCTCGGAGTTAATAAGGATCCGGTGTCCCACACACCTTGGATATTATAAGGGTCCAGTACCCTACATACCTCGGAATTTATAAGGATCCGGTGTCCTTCATACCTTGGATCTCCTTAGAGTCCAGTCCCTACTTACCTTGGATATTATAAGGGTCCAGTGCCCTACATACCTCGGTTATTATTAGGGCCTGGTGCCCTTTATCATACCATGTCATTCTAACTTCGTTACATTTCCTTTCTAGTTCCTTCAATCATAACTAACATAACATTACGTGCATATTAGTTAAACAATCCATATCATTCACATTCATACGCACACATAGATCTAATATACACTTACCATTTAAGTTAAGTGTATAACTCTAAACACATCATAGTATGCACACAGCCCCGAAAACATAACACATAAATAACACACCTGGATTCTGTTACGTTCTCCGTTGATAGTAATTCCTTTCTTGAGCTGTGCACGACTAACTGTTAATAATGTATACACTTAAATCTCTATATTTGTTTGCTATTTATTTTCTCGAGTTAACGGAGTTAACTCTTAAACTAACCGAGCCGGCATGTAACCCTCATAAACAAATCATATTAGTTATTATACTTAACTTTATTTTATTAACGAACCAACTTCGTTAGTTTGCATACCTAAGAATCTTTACAATTATCACACACACACACACACACACACACACACACATATATATATATTATACTTCTTTCTTTATTGTCACACCCCGACTTAGGGCCTAGGCATGACACTCGTAGTTGGTACAGGTTTTGAAAATATATCAGAGTTGCGGGTTATTAACGGAAGTCTTTTGTTAAAATGAAATATTAATTTATTGTGAAAATCTTTTGGATAATAAATATTCAAATATTTTGGTTTACAAACCTTTATTTACATTATTTTATTTATTTAAAACTGAGCCATTTCCATCTGCGAGCTTCTATATTCAATATTGACTCTAATTCCTTGCTATATGTGCTATACTTGTTTTCCTTTAATGAGGGGGAAAAATACGTCAGCGATATGCTGGTGAATCGTTGACTCTGAAAACATTTGACTAACAAGATAGTTTTGGAACAAACTCAGCAGAAATGTCTCTTATTTCTGGGAACTTGTGCCACTGCATACACACACAATTATGGTTCTCCAATAACTGTTGCCCATTGGAGAACTTCCGTTATGTCTGTTAGCCTGCGGCCACGTAGCCTTGATTGATAGGTTAACAGATATGTTTGGATCCAGACACATGTGTACTCGGTTTGAGTTACTTTTATTATCTACCTTGTGACTTAGGGATCACGTAATCCCTTAAAATTAAAAGATCACGTAATCTCATATTTGACTGACTATTTAAGATAAACAACCCGTTTATCTGACTGTAAAAGGTTTAACGTATTCACCTGTGATTGTGATTGTGATTGTCTTTTGTGAATGATGTGGTGATCTCGTTTGAAAACCCTTGTGAATGATTGATGATTGATCTATAATAAAATACCAGATCGTCTCTTGATCCAGCTACAGACCTTTAGTCTGGTTTTGATAGCTATAAACCTTGACTGATCATTTGTTTGAATAAAATATTTAGACTCGTAGTCTTTTCATTTGTTTACAAATTATGTGTTAAGTTTCTTCTTCACGAAGAAACATCGATTGATAGGTTTCTTCTAACAAGAAACATTGAATTGACTATAACCCTGGTATGTAAAATCTTAAGTTTCTTAGTTGTGAAGAAACTACTATATCTACTTGTATGTAAAAACTTATGTTTCTTAATCATGAAGAAACATCATTTTAACTATAACCTTTGCATGTATAAAGTTATTGTAAACGTAATTATGATCAAGGTTTTGGGCTATATCCCTGACTATGGTCTAAGCCATATAATAATAAAATAATACTTGGGCAGAACCCCTACCTTAATAAGTACTCGGGAATGTTAATACTAATACAGAATGACGGCTTGATTGGCAGAACCTTGTTTCCTATTCGCTTAACTGATCTACGATGCGTCAGAACTCCGATTCTTGCACGAACTTCAAGAAAACTGAACCTCGAACTTCACGACAGCCGGGCACGATCTCTAATGTTAAGTGTGTGATTGTAATGAATATGGTTCAATCCCGCAGCCCCCTTTTATAGGCAAAGTTTTGGGGACCGTCGCGTAATGCGATGGTCTTTTCTCAGGGCCATCGCGTAGCGCGACGCTGCAATTGCTAAGGTGTTGCCACGTGGTTGGCCACGTGTCCCCGGTTTGCTTAATGGGGTATTGCGTAGCGCGATGCCCCCTTGATTCCTGGTCATCGCGCTGCACGGCGCCCCCTTTTTCTGATTTCTGGGGAAGAGCATCGCGTAGCGCGATGATTTAATCCATCCACCCATCTCGTAGCGCGATGGGTCTAAAAAACCAAAAATTTACTTTTCACCCCCCAAAGTTCCAGAAATGACACTTTTAGCCCAATACTTGAATGGGGTATTTTCGAGATGTTACATTCTCCCCATCTTAGAATGAATCTCATCCTCGAGATTCGCTGACTTAGGTTCGAATGATTAGATTCTCTCTAATCTGATACTCGTATTTTAATTCCGAGTTGATGAATAGTTGAAACCTTTGAATCGTTGCATCTTAATTGATATTATCAGTCAATTGTTCAGAATATCATAAGTAATTGTAAATTGCTAAGCACAGTGGCCAGTTGTGTTTAATTATTTACCTTACCTTTTGTATTCTAAACATTTACCGATGTTAAATAAAATGTCTCTTGGATTCAGTCTTATCGAATCCTTTCAACTTATTCATCTTGATAACTTTCAATGGTACTTCTACTTGTCTCACGTTGTCCTTTACTTTATGAACTTGACAGATTTCTTTCGTTTATATCCCATCGGTTATTTCTTTAAACTTTCAGTGTTCATACAACCGATACTCATTTTTATCCAATTTAATGCATCATTTTCTTTACTTCATCTTTCTATAGATGATGGACTATATTAACTATATAGTCTTTACAATCTTTTTGTATTTCGGATAAAACCGTCTCTTTTATGAATATAAGCATTATTGTATAAAGACACGTTCTATATGCTAATATCTTTCTTTATTTACATTAGGGATTTAAAGACCCTATTACGGTACAAAACTTCTCGTTTAAAACGAGTTTTACAAGCAGTTTATAAGAGCTAACTTAACTATTAGTTATTTCTAATGCCTTGGAATCTTGCACATTCATTTGGCATACTCTTATCTGCTTCTATTCTTGATTGTCAGATGCCTTTTGCATGTTCAACATGTTTATTTTGGCGTTTCCTTTCTTAGCTCTGCTTCCACTTGCATTGTTTGTATTCTTTGGACATTCTGTGCTGAAATGCCCATTTTCTCCACAATTAAAGCACACCACTGTCTTTCTTCTGCAATAATTTTCTAAATGACCAATTTTCTTGCAGAAGGTGCATGTGACAAATGGATTGGTTTTGGGAATGTTATTTGATCTCAAACATCTCCCATGGTGTCTCCTTCCACAATTTGAGCAGATTGGTCTTGTGAATTTAAATGATCCATCTTCCTTTTATTTGTTTTTATTCATTCTCTTTACCTTATTTTCTTTTTCCTTTCGCTTTTCATATTTATCTTCTTCTTAATTTATGATAAGTCCATTCATGAGATAACCAGCCAATTCCATGGCCGAGTCAACAGTTTGTGGCAGATTGGTTCTCACCATGTCTCTAATCTCTCCAGGCAGTCCCCAGATGTATCGAGTCACTTTTTTATGTTCAGGCGTTACCATGTGCGGTACCAACCTACAATACTCATAAAACTTAGTATTGTATTGTCTGAGATTTGTGCCTTCCACTTTGTGATTCAAAAACTTGGTTTGAATAAGATCTCTTTCATGCATGGGACAGAACCTTCGTATTACAAGTTCTTTGAATGCTTCCCATCCCATTTGGTACAATATTTCTCTACCCATTATCATGATTAGGTCATTCCACCATTCTAGAGCTTCACCCTTGAATAGTTGAGACGCGTACTGAATCTTTTGAATCTCAGTACATTGACTTATGATGACGATAGACTCGAGCTCCTCAAGCCATCGTAATGCTGATATGGCACCTTGATCGCCATAGATTTGGTCCATAAACTTGGAAAATTTGAAATTACAACCTTGGATTACTAACTTTTTCTTAAAATCACGATTGAGACTGTTATCAGCGCTAGAACTATGAACGCTTTCTTCATGGTCAGCAGGATTTCGGTATGGATGAGGTCTAACAGTTTTGTTTGAATGCAAAGATTTACTTTTATGTGATCCTCCTTTCATTGCATTGATGAGAGGAGTGATTGCATTATTAATCATTTCTTGTACTTTGACCATAAATTGCTCAGGAATCTCCTGTTCATGTTCTGATACTTCTCTGTTGTTTCTTTGGTTTGAAGCTTCAGCATTATTCTCTTGATTGATTTAATTCGACATTTCTGTAAACATAATTTATTTAGTATAAAAGAAATATATTATTGATAATAAACGTTCGCAATAATTGCGTAATACTTAAATAGACAATATGGGTATAAAATATCTATTTATGTTATGATTTGTCGTATTTCAAGAGAAATTATAAAAGATCTCTTATTGACTCTTCCTTTTATTTTCTTTGATCTCCAATATCTCTTTCTTGAGATTATCTATATCACATAAGGCACAATCTCAATGCTTTTACTTTGATTAAAGGATGATGTTAAGATAATCGTGACAAATTCATGTATCCCATCACCACTTTGTGATTTTTTGATTAGATTTGTTCTTGAATCAGCAGACCTTGAGAATTTCTCTTAATTCTCTTTCAAGGTCTTTTCCTATTAAAATACTTTATCTCTCGTTGACTTGGAACAATTTATCCTTTGAAATCTGTCCACCTGGACTGTTCCTTAATCTTATTGATGGATCTTCTTTTACTTCTAATTATATCAGAGATATTACTCGGTGAATTTGTGCTTTTTTTCTTGATATACTACAATAAAATTTTAAAGAAAAGTTCAATATTCGGGGAAATTAAAACATATCTTTTATTCATCTTATTGTAGTTTACAAGAGTGCACAAAATTATTATAGCTACACTTGTTTATAGCTACTACTTTTCTTATTATTTATTCTTTCCAACGGATAATTAATTTCTTGATCTTGCTATCCTTCTTGATATTCTCGGTGGTCTTCTTTTCTTTTCCTTTTTCTCTTTCTTTCTCCTTCTCTTCTTCCATCTCTATATCGTTGAGCATTGCTTCGGCTATTTTTGTAACATCAACTCTATAACATGTTGAATCATCTCTGATGTACAGTCCTTCATAATCTGTGCTCTAGCCTTTATTGTGAGGATGAGCAAAGTATGGATCCTGATTTGTTGGGTAATTAAAATATTCCTGCCCCTGAGGATTTTCTTCCGGATCAGTCATTATTCATTTTCCCTTTGACTTTATTGACTTCTGGGATCTACTTGATCCACTTGATCCTGTTCCTTGCACACCTTGTCTTCGAATGATATGGGCTAGTGGGATGTTGGAATCGAAGGAATCTGAATTTTCTTCCATTGAGGTCTGATATGAATCTTCACTACTAGATATAGGGATTGGAAGTAAGTCTGTTGATGTGTTAAAAGTAGTTTAATAATTATTAACTAAATTAACTAAAAATAAACACTAAGTAGTACTCTAGACTCTCTAAAACTCAACTACTAATCGGCAAGTGAACCGGTCGACTCTAGTAAAGCTAAGTAAGTCCGGATATCGAACCCACGAAACTCTCTAAATTACGTTTATTAGCTAATTAGACTTGACTACAAAAACGACTTATTAATTTATATTTGTTTGGGGGGTTTTTATTTAAAATACTAATTTAATACTATAGTTAAAAACTAATTTAAGAAAACAAGTAATTTAAACGAAAGCAAAGTTTGTTGTGAAAATATGATGATGATGATGATGATGATGATGATGATGAGAAAACTACCTAGGCTAGACTCCCTTAAATTTTAGTAATGACTTGACTCGGGAAAATATTTAGTTATGGACTGGGATCGTAAAATGGATACTTAAAAGAAAACCTGAATACTACCCCTGACCCTTCTCAAGAGAAAACCTATGGATTTCTAACAAGTTTTAATGCACACCAGTATTAAAAATCAAGTTCGCTTACGGTCACCCAATTGTTTATAATTTAGTTCCTTTATACGAAATCCTACCTTACAGCGCGGAAATCAAAGGCAATTTACTATGATTAATTGATTTGATAAACAATAATAAATAATCAACCCTAGACGGACTCCTCACGAAGAACTAAATCTAGCAAGATTAAATAGTAAAGACTTATCAATAACCTAGCACTTTACAAATTTTAGGTTAGCAGCTCACTTAGGTTTATTTAACAATATTATTCCTATGATCTTATCACGAAATCAAATCACAAAATAATCAAAAACACAGAGTAATTGACCTAATAGCAATCCTATCAGATGACAAACAATAATCAAGGAAAACTATGGAATAAAACTCATCAAACAATCCTAAGCACTCATATTCATCAATTAATTATAAGCAAATATTTTACTAAATCATAAAAACCATAACGTAAATAATCCAAAATCAAATCAAAACGTCAAGATAAGTTCATCATAAGCCTAGGCAGTCTATAACGTTTAGCCTAGCATCTTAAAATTAAACGAAACAAACAAAGAAGAATTCATGGTGTAAAATAAATGAAAACGAAAGAAATAAAATATAGAACCTGTGTTCTTCGTCTTCAACTATCACGCACAACACCAGCTGATTCTTCCACTCCAAAACTGCTGAAAACTCTTCTCGGTCGCCTCAGGATTCACCAAATTCGGATGTGGGGTTGAGGTCCCCTTAATGGTGAGTTTAGGGGTCTTTTTATAGGCAACAGGGGTCCAAAAATAGGTTTAAGTCGGTTAACGAAGAAGATTCTGGAATTCGAAAACCGCCACACACCCGCCGCCCCGCACGGCAGGCTCCCCCACCCCCGTTGCGCGGCGCACCGGCCCTAGGGGGGTCTGGTTTAACTTGCTGGTCCGGTTCACTTCCTGGTTCGGTCCGGTTCGTTTCCTGACACGTCGGTTCTCCGGTTCGGCTTGCTTTTGCTCGTTTTTCGCCCTCTTTTCACCAGAATTATAACCCGAAACCTAAAACATAAAACTGAGTTAGTAGTATACAAATCTTTCAATAAACCGACCAAAACTAATAAAATATTAGATAAATTATACACTGGATTCAAGTATAATAAACGTTATATTAGCTGTCCCTATACACCCTTTTCCTTTACCTGATGGAGGATGAAATGATCCTTGGCTGGATTGACGATCAGACATCTATACGATGTTAGATTGGGAATACGAGTCAGGTCTCGGGTTCGGGTTTCTTTCAAATCCTTGCATCCATATAACTCCTTTGTTATTTGGCTATGTGGTACCATTATTAATAGTAAAGTTTTATTATTATTATTATTATTATTATTATTATTATTATTATTATTATTACCAATGCCCCCTACCACCCCCCACTCTTCTTCTTCATCTTTCTTTCTTCCCTGCTTGCGGCTGCCATCAACCACCGCAGCCACGCCGCTACCGATTCCGGCCATTCACCAATCCCCACCACCATCGTGCTTCCCTAGCGCCGCCGTCACCCTATGCTTCGCTCTCCTTCCGGCAACCACCATCGTGTCATAGAAGTTGATTCGCATGGGATTTCGCGTCAGGTTTTGCATGAGGGATTTCGCATAAAGGGTTTCACTTGGAGTATTTCGCTTGGGGTTTTTCGCTTGAGATGCGAATTTATTGTTTCGCATCAAATTGTGTCGCGCGATTGGCTATCCGAGTCCACAGGATTAGGGTCTGGCTGGGTTCAGATCTGGTTTGGACTCCTGGTTACGGCCGTCCCTGAGTGCTCACTAATGTTCAGACAGAGGTTCGGGTTCTGTTTGTTTGAAATTTGGGTCCATCTCGGGCCCGTATACGTTTTCCGTTTATCAGAAACGAGTTCCACCTCGTCGGAGATCTGGGTTCAGTTTCAATATGGGTTTCATTTTCTAGATTATATTCATGCAGACTTGTTTATATGTGTATACTCACATCTTTTTGTACATTTATACATTTATGTATTTATATCACTCTTGCTTGTTTAACCATGACCGATTTCTCACTAGGCTTGGTCGGTGTTTGTTTATGATGGCTTGGTTTGTTATTCGTTGGTTATTGAATCTTAGGATAGAACGAGATGAGAATGGTAAACGAATATTAAAACATACCTCAAAGGTTAGATCTTGATTAGATGGAGTTGGATTTGGAATGTTTGCACAGGAGATTTATGTTGTGTGTGTATGTGTGTCAATGATTGGAATGATGATGGTGAAATGATAAGGATGAAAACCTAGGGTTTTAGGGGTTTAAATAGGTAAAGCCCAAAGGCTTTTAGACCCAAATCATGCTTAAGTCCATTAATCCCTCCTTAACTTTATCCATTATCTACATATCATTTTAATTAATTTAACGACATTTCACGATACGTCAACTAACATAAGCCTGTAACATTTTATTTATTATTTATAAAACGTGGACGTTACATGAATGTTTAAAAATTGAAAATATTACATTCTGTATAAAATATTTGAAATATTATGCAATTAGAAATTGAAAACTTTAAATGGAAATGGAAATTTGATTATACCTTACCAGCATACATGATAAGAGAATTTGATTAGTGTCAATCTTGGTTGGAGTAACATAATGCCATATGTCAAGAGATGCAAAATGAATCAATTAAACAAATGTAACTCTTAATAAAAATAAATAGAATATTATAAAAATAAAAACACATGAAATAAAAACATTAATCAATAAAGAAGATGAAGAAGATGACTTACTATTTTGAACCATTAGACATGAAAAGCATAATATTGAAGCCATATCTCAATCCGGATTCTAGCTAAATTGATGTGTACTTGCAAAATATTAAAAATAATTTTGGAAAGTAAATAGAATTTACTAATGTGGACAATTGTTAATTAAATAATAAATCTCTATATATGAAGAGTCCAACAGTACCTGATAATCTTCATCTTCAGCTTCATAGTTGATATACAAAAACATGTAAGAATCTAAAAATCTGAAAAAATAGCATAAATACAGATGGTTAAAAAACAAAAATAGAAGCTAAGAAAACAAAAATTTTGCTACAATTTAAACAAAAATTAATTACACTCACCTTCAACAAAGACGACTGACACAGGCTTAGATGAATTGACCATAAATGTGCCCTAAATAATTGAAAATGTATGCACTTTGTACAATTCAAAATTAGAACATATGAACAACAAGTTTAGATAAAATTAGGAATATGATTGAGATAAACATGTGTATAATTCTAAATTAGAACATATGAACAACAAATTTAGATAAAATTAGGATATGATTGAGATAAACATATTAAAGGTCACCTTGAACAGTGGGGCTTGACGGCGGCGGAGATGATCGACAACAATTCGAAAAATTAACGGCGGCGGAGATGATTTGTCGGCAACAATTCGAAATTAATGAAGAGAATTGAAAGTGGAGAAGATGATTTGTCACAAGAAAGGAAGAGATGTGTGATTTAGAAGATCTGCAATCACATATTTTAGGGGTCGTGGAGAAGAGAGAAAGGAAGAATAGGCTAAAGTTTGGGAGAAAAGAGGTTAGGGTTTGGAAGAATACTGAGAAAGTTAGGATGAAAAAACCGGGTTCAACAAAATGAGAGACGTGGCTTCCTATCTTTTGAACACAATATCAAACTAAACTTGGTGCTGACACGTGTGCCGGAGGAATGTGGAAGTGACACGTTTGAGAACCTGTTTTCATTTATTAAAGATAGAGATTATTATTATTATTATTATTATTATTATTATTATTATTACTACATTTTAAAAAGTTAGCAAAAACACTAAACACTAACCAACAAAATTAAAAGTCTAAACCATTATATTAAAATGTTTAGTTACCATGTGGGAATATAATGAATTATTATTTTGTGTTGCATTGTTCAGGAGCGATGGTTGGTGGCGATGGGTGGATAGGTAGTGCTGGCAAGCGGTGGTGGGCGGCGGGCGGTGGTGGTGATGGTCAGGAGTGATAGTAAGTGGTGGGCGGTGCTGGTAGGTGGGGGTGGTTGATGATGGTGGTGGGTGATTGGTGGTGGCGGGTTGATGGTGATTGTGGTGGGTGATTGGTGGTGGCGGGTTGATGGTGATTGTGGCGGGTGGTGATGGTAGTGTGGCAATAGGGCAAGGGGCGGTGGTGGGAGGGTGATGGAGGTAATATAGTGTGAAAGATGGATGGAATAAAAAAAACAAGGGGGTGGGGGTTGGATGGGATGAATTTAGGATGTTTTGTGGGTGAATAAAATGAACATGGTAATGGGTGATTCCATTATATTGATCAACAAAACACTTTTTTTTATTCCCTCATAATGGCTAATTTCATTTCACCTCTCATTGTTGCATACCAAACACTACCCTAATGTGTCCTTTTAATCACCAAAAACCATTCTGGCTTGTGAGAGACGCCAATGCCTTTGCAACATAGCGAACAACCTTGTGAACCAATCATTAATCTAGGAATTCAAACCCTCTTCTTCTTATAGCCTAGAAAACAAGGTCTTATGTATCCTCGAAATCCATCTACAAGTCACGGGCCAACCTAATTGTAGCATCAACTTTCTTTGTGTTGTCGCGTGTTGTAAGACAACCCATAACAACATCTTGGGAATCATCAAACCCCTGACCCCTTAATACATTATGGCTAGAATGGATCAAACTTCGATTCTCACCAGAATTACCGTGTTTAGATCATGAATAAATGAGGGAGGTTTGAAAACTTCTATTCTCACCAGAATTACCGTGTTTAGATCATGAATAAATGAGGGAGGTTTGAAAGAAGAATCAGCAACGTCTGGACTAGAAAGTGGATTATTATACACTAAGCCTAATATTTCATCTTGACCAAAGGGGTCATCAATTCTTGGGTGCTTTTGGGATCGTGGCCTGGATGTAAATTTAAATTATGGTTTAAGAAATTTGAATGTGTAATGCTTACTCGGTTACAAACTAATTAAAACGAAATCGTTTAAAATCAAATCAAATTTTAATTATTTAAAACCAAACTTAGTTATGTATAGGATTTTTTTCTGATTTTTAACGGAACATGTTACGCTTTGGGAAAAAAAAACATAACAGCAAATTTCATAAATTTCCTAAATAAATGGTAAAATCCATAATTTTTTATAATCCAATTGGCAAAGGTTATATAGGTAAAGTTAAATTACGAAGGACAACAAAAATGAGAAGGGTGAGAAGGAATCTAATCCATTGATCTTAGATTTAAATGGTGAAGATTAATTTAAAAAAATAAATGATGAAAAGGGCATAAAGGTAATACCCACTTTTGTTGATTTTATCTTTCTACATGCAAGGCATATATCAATTTCCCAACCATTTTAAAACGTCCATAACTTTTTCATGCAACATTATTTTTTTAAAAAAATTTCACCATAATAACAACCGTTTTTTTATCTTTAATATGAGTACCATATTGTTATAAAAAAAATTAGTGGGCTTTTAATATTGTGTTACTGATTGTTCATTATGATTTTTAATTGGGCTTTTCTACGCATTGTGTTATAGATTTTGGTCACTGTGTTATCAATTGATACTCATATTAAAAATACCAATTAAAACAAAGATTACGTTATTGTGTCTTTGCGCTCATCATTTGTCTTACTACTTATCATTGTGTTTTAGTCATTGTGTATTACGTTCATGTCATTGTGTAATATGTAGTTTCCATTGTGTTTTACGTTTCAGGTAATTGTGTTATATGTATTCACCATTGTGTTTTACGTTTCAGGTCATTGTGTTATATGTATTCATCATTGTGTATTAAGTTCAATGTAATTGTGTATAATATATATTCATCATTGTGTTTTATGTATTAGATAATTTGTTGTTATTTTATCATTATATTTACGTATTATTATTGCACAACCATATTATTAGCATTTTAAAAAAACACAATGATGATTTGAAAGACACAATGACGAAAAAAACACACTAACAAACAGAAAGACACAATGACGAAAAGACACAATGACACAATGACATAATTTTTTTTTAAAATTTTTATATAACAAATTGATACTTATATTAAAGATAAAAAAAATGCTTGTTATTATGGTGAATTTTTTTTTTTAAATAATGTTGCATGAAAAAGTTACGGATGTTTTAAATAATGGGGGAATTGACATGTGACTTGCATGTGAAGAGACAAAATATGTAGTACTCCCTCCATCCCTTATTATATGTCATGGACCCAAAACACACAAATTAAGAAATATCTTATCATTTTATTTTATGAGCTTTAAAATGACAATAATGTCCTCCAAGTTAATGACAATAATGAGTTTTAAAATGACAATAACTTAGTGAGTATGTAATAGTAAGAACAAAACTGGAAATTGAATTTATATGTACAGAAATGACATTTAAATTGGAACAACCAAAAATGGAAAGGTGGACATTTAAAATGGGACAGGGGGAGTATTACTTTTATACCTTTTTATCTTTCGTCCCTGCTTGACACATGTCAATCAACTATGGCTTCTCACATTTCTCATTTTTATTGGCCTTTATAGAATAACTCAACCCAAGGTTATATTTGTCCAGGCGTCCGGTGTCCACCACAACTATTTGGTTTCAAATCCAACGGGCTAGTTTTGGCTGAACATGGAATTCAAATTTTAAGTTAATTGATTTTGACTGTCAATATTTTAATAACTAGGTTGTTAACCCGTGTATTACACATATGGAAATTAGTAAAATTATCAAGTAAACATATATGTGTATTTATTTAAAGATATATAAAAATTTGTATTAATATGAACAGATAAATTTATATAAGTAAAATAAGTTTATAAGTAATCATAATTTTGAAGGAATGATTAATTTATACTATTAATATAACTATTAGTAAAATCAAATATTATTACACTATAAATAATGTATTTCATAAATATTTAATAAAAAAGAAAAGTAGTTCAAAAGTTGAAATAATACTAATACAATACAAAAGAAACAAGTTGTCATCTTCATTCAAACCCCATAACTGATCCCAAACTGAATGACCAAAATTTGATTTTTTTTCGTGCCATACTATCAGAAAAAAATAAACTTAAGGTTTTGATTCATAATAAAGAGACAAATAAATGGATTGTTTAAATACCTTGAGTGATACATGATTCGAATAACAACGGCGGGGGGGGGGGGGGGGTAGCTAAATACAAAATAGAAAACTATTAGGTGAAGGGAAGCATCTGCCAATTGGGGTGTGTGCTCGAAAAAGATGATAAGTGGGTATTAAAAGGGTCTAAAGAAAACATGTGTTTTAAGGCCAACAATGACAATTATTAATCAGTTTCATAAGATAATCAAAACTTTTTAAGGTGAAACAACAATTTAGTTCATTCCAATTTAAATTTAAATGAATGCAATAATTATTATAATTATTCCTACAATTCAACTTTCTTTAATTATCTATAAATCGTAACCGCCTTATGTTTTAACTTTACTTGAATTTTTATTTAGTGATATAAATCACTTACTTCATAACAATCCTCCAATATTACAAATAAGTTTTAGAATACAAAAATTAATGGATTTAACATAATTAAATTGTTAAATTTTAAAAACACATTTTCTAACTATTAGCTTATTTAACCATTTATTAGGATTTGAAAAGAATAATGATTTAAACTGTTATTAACAATCTATATATTATATTATTACGTCATAAGCACAAGTTTAAATGGCCTCTCATAAAAAATATTAAGTTTACAAAATTTGAAAAACGGTTTCACTATCTAAATATTCGTATAAAAACATTAAACTTTAGGGTATTCCAAAAATATGAACGGGTTGGGTTTCAGGTTCAAAAATTGACGAATGTCACACTTTACAAAATCATACAATAAGAACATGAATTATCAATTATCTCATATAACTAACAAACGGGTCATGAAATATTTGGTTAAATGGGTCATGGGTTATAAGATGTAGTAAAGGGGTGTATTCAATATGAGTTTTTTTTAATTTAATATAGAATTATTTTAATAGTAAAAAGTTTTAAGGTTGCAAATTATTAATAAAAAATAGTCAAGGTAAGCAATAGGAAAGGGCCATGTGCCCAAAAAAGGTTTTTCTTTAATATAATATATATAGATATAGATATATAGATATAGATATTGATTTCTTAATTTAATTCTGAGTCGTTGCGTAAGAAAATGGTCACATGTTAAAAATTATTTAATTTAGTTACTTATAATTTAGATTGTTAATAAAAAATATTAAAAATAATAAATGATGTTTTAAAGATCCACCTTGACTATAGTAATGTATTTTAAGATAGTTAATGCATTGACTATGATTTAAAGATAATTAATTTATTGACTACGATTTAAAAATATGTCTAATGGCCATATGATATAAGTTGGCATTCAATATGAACTTAAAATTATTTAAATGTGAATAAAATCTAGAAATGCTTGATATTTTATTTTCTTATTGAATTATTTAATTATGAAGAAAATAAAAGAAGTGTTTGTTATATATGAAAGTAATAAGGTTGGACCAATAAGAAAAGACAATGTGTTCAAAAACTCTATTACTTAAAACCGTATAGTTAGATATCCAGTATAAATATAAAAAATTAATAAAGTAACGTGTCTGTCAACAACTTTTATAAAATGTATATGATATTAAATATTGATCTTGATATAAATAGTGATTATATTAAATAAAAAAAACAAATTAAAAAGGATTTTGTTCAGCTAAAAAATTCACACAACTCAAAGGTTGGAGGGTTTTGTTTTTTTATTTTTTATTTTTTGTTTCTTTATGTAAACATTTTCCCAATGCTCACGAGAAATATTTTCATAACCGTATCAGATAGAACTGGATGGGCTGCCGGTTCACCGGTTTAACTGGTCCGAACAATTTTTTTCTTAAAAAATACGCTTAAGGGTGAAAAAACGTTAAATTTGAAAGAAAAATAATTTTTCGTCATAGTAAACGGTTCAACCGGCCGGACACATGAACCACTCCAAACCGACAGGTTTTTTAAAAACCGAGCGAACTACATAGAACCGGACCAGTCAGGTGACCAATTCTCGGTCGGACCAGTCCGGTCTCAAAAACACTGCTCACGACTCATTTAAGAGTCGTTTAAACCTCTGATAAGTGACTTAAGATGAACTTTCTTAAACTTCACATTGAGCTGAGTAAGAAAAAAAATTGAGCTCAACGAGCATCACTAAAAAAGCGAGCTCGAGCTCCTACATCGTACTCAATTTGGCTCGCAACATATTGTTTGTTTATAAATATAATTATAAACATAATTAAACGAGTCAAACAATAAAACTTACCTATTGTTCGATTCATTACCAAAAATCAAGTTGGTTAAAGATATAACAGTTAAATGTGTACAAGCTCCTGCAACAATTTTACTAAACAATAACCTTTGTTCAATGTAACAAAAATACAACTAAAATTCAGTTGACCCGTAATCACTAATCCAGTCGACCATTAAATAAACTACGACACAGACTTATTTTGGCCCGTTGTCCGCTCCTTTAGACAAAATCTAGACTAATAAACAATGGTACCAAATCCAAAATATACTTGTACAGTAAAGGGGGTTCAAACATTATGAACTCACCAACCTGAACGCAGAACCTAAGCAATCTTTAGTTTCGTTTCTTTTACAGGATAATAAGTTCAAGTTCAACCAGTTTCTTTCTTTCACTCTGAATTTTATTTTAAAAATATACCCATGAATACACTTTAATTTACATAAAATTAGAAGACAAAAAAAAAAACTATGACCCGCCAGCAGGCAACAACAGTGATCACGAAAGCCATCAGATGGTTATTGCGTCGATCATTCAATAATATGCCATGATTTGAAGAAGAAAAAGTAACGGTCCTGCACATGAAGACCATGTTCCTAACGAAGCATGCGAACCTTTACATCGTTTACCTGATATAAGATGTAAAAGTTTTAGCCAAAAATGTTAACTTTTGGAGAAGAACAAAACAATTAGTCTATCTACCAATGCATAAAACTATAGTTGACAAAATACACTGCGGAATGGGCTAGGTAATGGATCAAAACGGGCTCTGGTTAAATGGGGTCAAAACAGGTTGCGTGTGCTTGGGTTGACCCGAAACAGTTTTAGTTCATAAATGTTAATTATTTTTAAAGAACAAGTGAGTTGAATATGATTACATAAAGTGTATTATTTCAAAAGTAATCCAACTGCTTGAATAAAACATGATTGGGAGATTTACGAATCAAAAAGACACCTTGCATTGGATGAGTTTCAGCCATTCGACCCGTTTATTTGTTAGTTCCATGTTATTTTCTCATTTGACCCATTATGACAGTCTTAATTAATTATATAAAATTTTCAAAAATGAACAAAAAGTGACTCGTGACTCATCCAAACGCATTAAAATGATACTAAACTTGGAAAACATGTTTGGTTGTCATACCTAACTCGTTCAATAAACATGTTTTATTTGGTATTAATGAAACACGCCAACCCGTTTACGACCCATTTAACCTATTTATCACAATCCGCCACCCTGCTTAACATGTTTAGAACTTGTTTACAACACATCTACAGCGCATCAACCCATTTAACTCGTTTAGCTAAATGGGTTGCACCGGTCATGTTCAAAGTGTGTACAGGTTAAGATTAATGTCTTTGACATGAACTAATATGCGGGTCGTGATTCAGATTCAATGATCAACCCACCAATCCGAAAAACCGTCAACCCGACACAGTTTACAACCCTAAGCTGACCAAAATTTGCATAATAAATATTAAAGAACACAAACTTTCATCATTATCAAATACACAAAATTACAAGAACTCAAATCATTACCCGGATCACCGACGATCACGGTCCGCTTGTTCCTTAGCAATCTGCTGCTTCTGCTTTTCAACCAACTTATCAAGAGCAGCTTCAACAGCATCATGCCCACCAATAAGCAACCGAGTAATTACTTCCGGGTCCTTCTCAAACCGCGCATCTTCAAACTCCTTTCGCGCATTCGCTCTCAACACATCCCGCCACAAAACACCGTGCGAATCCGGCCACATGAAGTAACGGGTTGCTCGAATTATGTCCCGGTACAGGCCCAGTGCTTCGCGATGAGTGCTTGTAAGTCGTTGACGAGTCAAGATCTCGTCGTCACTGTCATCAAAGGTTTTCTTTTTCTTGACTACGTGTCGGTCCAGAAGCTCTTCGACTGTGTCCGGGCCGTTATTCATGAAATACCGACAACGCAGGCGGTGGGAAACTGCAAGGGCTCGATGTTTGGTGATAGCGGCTGCCATTGTTCTGTTTCATGAGGTTATTATTAAGCAATTGAAATGATTAAGGGGCGGATTGATTGATGAAAACGTAATATAATAAAACGAGATTAAAGAGATGATTAAGGGGCATAAATTTTGTATTGATTGAAAGGATACCTGGCGTTGAATTTGGTTCCGATGAAGAAATTGGGGCTTAGGGTTTCGCAAATTCCATTGCTCTCACATCAATACCGCAAAATTATTATTATTATTATTATTATTATTATTATTATTATTATTATTATTAGTTTCTAAATTATATTTTTAAGAAAACCGTAACTTTTGTCCGGTGAATAAAAGTTTCTAGAAATGTCTCATACAAACACATCATTGACAGCGTGTTAGGTCTCAATATGCCTTTCATGACATGTTAGCCTCCAACGCACTTCTTTTACAACATGTTAGCCTCTAACACGTCTTTCACAACATGTTTGTTCTATTAACTGTTTTTTTAATATTACACTATTATAATTAATTTAACTCATATTTGGTTTTTTAATAGCCTGTAATGCATAAAGTTCTATAAAGTTACAAATATACTGTTGAGGCATGCTTATTTTTATCAATGTGTTGGCATAGACTTTACTTAAAACGAGCATGATCAAATTTTATTGAACATTTCAATATCAATCTGACACTCGATTTTGAATAAAATTTAAGACAACATGTAGAAAAAAATAAACGCGTCTCTATGACATATTAGAAATTATATATAAATTTATATATTACAAGTTATAAAAGAAAAACCAAATATGTATAAAATTAATTATACTAATGTAATATTGAAAAAAAAATAATAGGCCAAACATGTTGTGAAAAACGTATTAGATGCTAACAGGTCGTGAAAGATGCGCGTTGGAGACTCACAGGTCGTAAAAGACGCATTTGGTGACCAAACAGGTCGTGAAAGATGCATTGAGGCCTAACACGTCGTCAAAGATGTGTTTGTAGGGGACATTTCTAGAAACTTTTATTTGTTGGGACAAAATTGGAATCTCTCCCCATTCGTGGGATATTTTGGAGATTTTCCCTTTTTTCCCCTAATTGTAACTAAATATGTACAGTCATGGATCCGAGTTGGATTCGGGCACGAACCTAAAAACGGCCAAAGCAACGAGTGTCGGTGAAGGAAAACGCCAAAGGGAGAACATTCCACAGACCCACGCCTAAACGGATACGTTCAAGTAAAGCAGGTACGTGTGAAGCCACTGCGACAGCCACACAAAAGAGATTGCTGCATAGGGGGCAGACCAGACATTCTCTTGACACGTGGCCTGGTAAGGCCTAATAAGCACCCCATACCTCATGTTATAAATATAAAACTTCACTAAACTGTAAAAGTTACACACTCCCTCGCTCGACTCTCTCATTATACTTATAACTTACCATACGTATTCTCACGCCGGAGAGTGGTTACAGAAATACCCCTTCATGTAACGAGGCTACGACATTGTTAGTGTAAGGCCCCGAACCCGGTGACCCTACTTTAGCGTCGGATTTACTCATAAACACAGTTCTTCAAATCAGAGTTTATTAAAAAACTTTTCGCGGAATATAAAACATCAATCATTTGTTACAAACATTAAATCTTTTCTTTGATACCATAACACAAAACTTTATATTTTAAACATCTTTACTTCTTTCTTCAGATGCCAGCCGTTCAATCCATGCCGTGTGTCATCCTCATGCTAACTCTATAATCAGCTCACCTGCGTGCATACTAAAAGTCAGCTACGCTGAGTGAGTTCTAGTTAATCGAACGCCATACAATACATACACATACATACATATCTGCAGATACATATCCATACTTCACTAGTTACCCTTCTGTTCTACATACATACTCGCTACCATACATACATACATATCTACAATCACTAACCTCAGTCTACCGAGAGTACGTTCATAGTTCACCGTCTATACCTGTACTCAAGGTCGTGAATACGTACAAGGTTCGCAGTCCTTACCTATGTTCACCATTTATGGTACGTACAAGGATCGCGGTCCTTCCCTATACCATAGTACATCCACAACACGTACAAGGTTCACAGCCCTTCCCTATGTTGCAACCTAATTCATAGCACGTACGAGGTTCGCAGTCCTCCCCTATGCTACAAAATCAGCACGTATAAGGTTCACAGTCCTTTCCTATGCTGAAATACATCCACAACACGTACAAGGTTCGCAGTCCTTCCCTATGTTGCAACCTAATTCATAGCACGTACGAGGTTCGCAGTCCTCCCCTATGCTACAAATACAGCACGTATAAGGTTCACAGTCCTTTCCTATGCTGACGCCTATTTACATTACGTATAAGGTTCGCAGTCCTTATCTACGTTTACATATATCATCTACTTCACGTATAAGGCTCGCAGTCCTTAACTACGCCATCACCAGCCGAGTCTATGTCCGACAGAAGCTAGAGGGATTTGCCATCCTAACTTACTATGTCGAACGTAGAACTCACATGCCATTCGTGTACCTATATACACATACTTACATTATAACATGAGAACACTCTAGGCATTCCTTACCTCATTCATTTAACAACCATACCCCTTGTCGTTACGTGCAATATCCGAAGATCGTTCACGCCCCGACAAGTATTCATTTGAAATATTCATACATCTTCGATATATAATATTCGTACCTTTATTTTTAACCTGACAGTACGCGTAATATCCGAAGATCGTTCGCGTACCGACAAACAATCATTCATATCTATCACACATATCACATATGAAATACACTTATCACTTAGGATAAATGTATTAACAACACATCGAGTATGCACACAGCCCCGAAAAACATAACAAGGAATGGGGCTAGAAACTCACCTGAACACGGTTACGTTCACCGTTAATCGTAATCCCTTTCTTCAGCTGTGCACGGCTGACTGTATAACAAGTACACGTATCAAACAACTATCACTACTCATATCATCTTTCCAGTCTTAACTACTACCCACTACGAACGGGGGTCCGGGGGCAGCGCCCCTGGCAGCGGGGTCTAGGGGCGGCAGCCCCTAGCAGGGTCCAAGGGGCAGAGCCCCTGGCTGGGGTCGAGCTGCCAGGTCAGCTTGGAAAAATTTTATTTATATTAACTGTCTTATCACATTTTCCATTAGGTTTTTAATTTATTTTCTAAGCGAACTTAACTTTAGGCGAAGTTAAACCTTAAGCGAACTTAGCTTTAGGCGAAGTTAAACCTCAGGCGAACTTGGCTTTAGGCGAAGTTAAACCTCAGGCGAACTTAGCTTCAGGCGAAGTTAAACCTTAGGCGAACTTGGCTTCAGGCGAAGTTAAACCTTAGGCGAACTTGGCTTCAGGCGAAGTTATCATCAGGCGAACTTAACTTTACAGCGAAGTTGCCATCAGGCGAACTTAGCTTGCAGGCGAAGTTCATCAGGCGAACTTAGCTTGCAGGCGAAGTTCGTCGCGTTGAAGGCGAAGTTGCCCAGATGAAGGCGAAGTTGCCCAGACAGCCGCTGTTCGGTTTCTTTCCAGCATGTTGAGCGATTTTAACACCCTTGCTATGGTTCAATCTCACCCACTACGCTTCCCGAACATTCTCGGTCGCTTATACACTAAAAAAGCTTGGATCTTTAAACTTCAAAGATCAAGAATCATACCTTTGAGCTTGTTGGATCTCGTTAACCTGCTAGCACACTAATCTTTTTCTCTTGGACCTGCCCGATTCTTCCCTTGGCTCGGTCCGGTTCCGGCGAAGTTAGTGTGTGGTGTGTGTGTTAGGGAGTTTGGTGAAAAAATGAAAGATATTTTGGGTTTAGGGGATATTTATATCCCTGAAATCCCATGGACCTAAGGCCCATTCTCATTTAACCCATCTCTATTAATCCAAGTCCATAACCCACATCCATTACCCGACACTAGCCCGACCCATACCAACTCCTATTCTTTTATTTATTTCCTGATAACCCGAGTAAACTTTCCCTCTATTATTAAGTAATATAATTAATATTATCTTGAAATTTCGGGATGTTACAGTTAGTTTTGCAGATTGTAGCACATTGCACACTTGGATTCCGGACCCTCAACTGATTATACGCTGTGTGTAACTTCTAGGAAAAACTCATATTTATTTTGGACTAAATTTGCCAACTTTGAAAGTTGAAGGATTTAAAAATAATTACAAAGATAAGTAATGGGAAAAATAAGATAAGAAAAAGAAAGCATCTTATCTTAACGAAATAAGAAAAATTTCCATCCCACATGGAAAGATGAAAAAAAAGAGGAAGCATTCCACATGAGTATAAATAAGGTATGAAATTTTTATCCCACATGAAAACAAGCAAAGAAATGGAAGCTCTTTATAAGAAATCAAGTTTCCATAGAAATGTTTTAATGTGGCCAACCACTCTCCATAGTCCTAGCGGAGGGTGCGAAGCACCCAACGCGCACGGATTCGGACTCGGACTCGGGCAATGGGCGTAATGTGACGTTTTGATGGCGCACTTTGCACTTCGCACGCTCGCATCGCTGCATAAGAGCCACTTTAGTATTTTTGGATAGTACAAGGACTGAAAATGAAAATCTGAAACTTGCATCTTCACGATATACGAAGTTGCAGATAAGGCATCTTCGCGCTATGCGAAAGACAAAAGACTTGAACCGACTTTGAAGCATCTTCGCGATACGCAAAGTTGCACTTCTGCATGCGTGACACGTGGGGACACATGACAGCACCTGGTGACACGTGGAAACCCTACTGATGACTCAGCAAACCTAGAGCATCTTCGCGATACGCGAACCAACACGGTTTATACGCGAAGATGCAGAATTTCGGCTATAAATAGAGGAGGGTTCGACACATCACAACTCACACCAACCACTTCACTTCTCACACGTTTTGCATCGTTTTACATGTCGACCTCAAAAAGCGTGCCGACTTTGTGAAGCATGCCAAGCTCCGAAGCTCTGGTGATTTAAGCAGTAGTATGCAAAGTAGAGTAGAAGTGCTGCTACATCAATCATAGGCATTTAACTCCAAATACCCACGTGAGGTCCGAGATAACAGTCAACCAATCAATCAATGAACCAGAAAGCTGAAAACAGAAACAGGAATCAGTAACCGAAACTGATTTACAAACAGGGGTCAGTAGCAGAAACTGATCAATATACAGGAATCAGTGTCAGAAACTGATTACAATCATAAAAGGTGAATACGCCCAAACTTTTACAACTCTTTTAGAGTCTGAACTGTTTACATAGGATTTACGAATCTTTAAAACTTTGTGTTACAATAATGAGAAACGGGCCTACTCAATTTAAAAGTATACATGTGTCTGGATCCATACATACATGATGACTCGGAGTTTCTTCGAGGCCATGCATATCATCAAACATGCCTCTGGTAGTCTACGGGACTGATCAGAGAAATGATATTGTGTATATGATTAATTGTACATGTACTTAGGGTAATTGTAACCCAATTGAGTTGGGTGCCTAATGAGTATTGTCACAAAGGTATTATTATTGTTTATGCAATGGTATTATTGAGTCAGCATCATTCACCGGCTGTGTGCTGACGTATTTTTCCCCACATTACAGGGAAACTGTAAATGATACAACTGACATGCAAGACTAATAGAAGATTGGAGACATAGATCTGATGGCTCAGATATTTTATTCAAACTATTATAAAATGTTATATTTTGAAATGACTGGTATTTAAATTATCAAAACGGGTATTCAATTTCCCGAGTTTTCAATATAATAATATTTCATCTGAAAAGACTTCCGCTAATATTTTATACAATATTCAAACGGGTATTCTGACACAACATTTTATAAATAAATATTATATTTTAAAGACTTCCGCTAAAAAAAACCCGCAACTCTGATATATATTCAAAACAGATACCAACTAACGGGTGTCGCACCTAGGCCCTAAGTCGGGGTGTGACACTGTGGAGGTACCTGTTTGACCTTGGTCGAACCCGTGTTTCTTCAGTAACTATTATTAACAACCGACAAAAACAGAAAACAGAAACACCCCTACCCACAACTCGAAGAGGAGCGCCTACCACAAAAGTTACATAAAACTAAATTTATACCATTTGGACCAAACTATATACATGCATTTGGACCTATGTTTGAACCATAAAAAGTCTATGAGACTTAATATCACAAATTATGTCTTCAATCTTGATTTCTTTATCGTCAAACAACTTCTCCTTCCTAACTCTCCAGAATCTCCAACAAGCAATAATCACGATACCATGAAAAGCGTTCTTCTCCCGATCGCCCCAATTTTGAGCTAAGATGTAACTTCTACAAGTCTCTAATCGAAAAGGCGTATATTGAAGGCACTTTGCACCACGAGTTCACAGAAGCACAAACCACCGAGGCCACCAAGCACCCAGAAAAAACGCTCGATCTACTCGATTTCCGGATCACAAAGTTGAAAAGGAACTTGTATATTTCTTTTACTTAACACCGCCTGGGTAGGAATCTTGTCAACCTCCACTCGCCAAACGTGAATTTTGTACTTAATTGGGACCCAATTGCACCACTATGCCACACAGTTGTTATAATTGGCCTGACTTTGGACTAGAAGATTTTTGACCGAAACTGAAACCGGACTTCAGGCCCAATACCATGTGAAATTCTCGTCACCTTTTTCGATTATTTAACTTAAATAAAAACTAGATTGTAGTAACCTTTACAAAGGTTGAGATAATAGGATATATATTTTCAGTGGAAGTAATTAACTAACTATGTTAATTTCAGTGGAAATTGTTAGAAAAAAGACGGGGATGAAAACACTACATAATGTATAATAACGGAAACCAATGAAAATAGTTAGAAAATACAAGCAATTTTGTAGGGTGTTCTCTAATTTTTGTTCACTTTAATTTTGAGTTGCATTTAATCTCAATTCATTTATATGACCACACACATGTTTATTAAACATAATTGTTTTGCTTTAAATAGTTTTGTTTACATTTTGAAAATATCTGATGAGGAACTCTTACTTCTCTTAATTGGTAGCACCCACTTTAGTTTTTAAATTATGTCATTGTTTTTTTTTTTTTTTTGTCAGTCTTCTGTGAGTTTGCCTTTCTTGAACCGGTTTTTATATAGCTTAAATTAAAGTTGCTTTAATTATAAAAAAGCTTTTACTTTTAGTAATCTAAAGACTAAATATGGTATTTTAAGAATATTGTAGATGGAATAATTTGTTTGCTCTCGTCATGTTATACAAAACTTTGCAAAAACATAACATTCTTGAGATAAAATTCCTTGTATTGAATTTACGAAAAACAGTTTCAAAATTCTTCAATACAAAGTACTGAATTATTTTTTATATTTAGAATGGATTCTTCCAATGAAACTGATGTCCCTTTGTAGCATAAAGACTCTTCTTTCAATATGTATTTAAAATTTTAAATGTGGTAAGAAGATTATTTATTACCAAACAAATCATCAACAGGTGTAAAGTTTGTCATACACATGGAGCTTCCAAAATTGAATGGAAAATGTACTATTTGTCCCACATCGCTCAATCAAAAAGTTTGGTTTCTTTAATCATATATAAAGACTAAAAAACCACAAGGTTGCCATTTCCTCAATCTTATATACAGACCATTTTGTTCCCTTAGTTTCTACATCTTCACCGACGCTTTATTTCTTGGGTTGTGTGTCCCTCTTCTTGTATAAGCAGTGACGAGCAGTTGATCAGTATTTCTTGACAGTGGGCTAATACTTGGCATTGTCACATATTATTGATGGAAATGTCAGTACCCAACAATACTGATTATCTGCCCATCACTCCTTATACGAGACACGGTTACACACCAAGTAATAAAGATGGAAACCTAAACCATTTATTTTCCCTGCAGAAGTTGAATCAGCATTCATCCTTGTTATCAAGTTATATATTTCCATATTCGATTTACATTTCAACCCTTCATTCTCCCAAAAAATCTGCGAGCACCATTCACATCACATTAAAATGCTCGCATTTGGCTCACACCCTTTCTAAATCATTGAATTTAAAATCTTGATTGCTTCATAAACGGGCCTGAGTTAATCAGAACGAATAACAATCATTATACATATAATGGCTTAAAACATAATAATTGATACATTAACACATAGAGCAAACCCCATCCCACATGAGTGGACATGGGCGGTCCGAGGGGTGCCAGGCCAAACTGGTCTTGATGCAGGCACTGTATTTACAATAATCCCTTGCTTAGCTTATCCTATGGGATCTAGAGTTTCCATGGATCATATAAGCATGAAACATATATTTAAGGTCCTATATTAACGAACGGTTCCCTTTAGAACACACCTCAACGTTTTCCAAATTTGGTGCATCAGCCCTACATTAAATAAGATCGTCGTCAGATTGTTGAACGTATATATAATATCTAATGTACACAAGTCAGTTAACCATGTAGTCATTTTTACACCAAGCAATACGTAGAATGTGAAAAATAAAAAATATACTTCATGGTGCAATTTGCAAATACCTCATTTGATACCATTGTGAATGTGGCGCCTAGAGAACCGCCAAGAAAATACTTTTTAACTTCAGTAGACATAGTTACTTCACGTTGTGTTAGCTCTCCTAGAGTAACACGAGCCGGATAAAATTTTAAACTCTTTAAGTTGACAAATGGAGAACTTTGATCCGAGATTAATTTCACTAATGAAAAAAAAAGCTGCAAAAAAATATCAAAAAATCAGGTATAAAAAGTAAAGATATATAAGTCAATCTCACTCATAAAAATACACATAACAAGAACATTTCGTTATTTTATACTGCTTGGTTTAAAAAGGCGTGAGGCGCTCGAGGCGTTATGGAAAAACGCTTTATTTTTCGTGAAGCGAGAAAAAACATGAAGCACCCTGAATCGGCGCATCAGCGGGTGAGGCGTGAGGCGTTTGAGGCAGCACTTCATGTGATGCAGTCCAAATTTAATTAAAAATGTATCTGTTTGGGCCCATCTGCATAAATATTAACGTTGGAACTCATTTGTAAAACATTACCAGCCATATTATATAAATTTATCATTCCATCTTCAACTCAATTCACTCTTTAATTTTCAAAATCAAAGTTTACCTGCTCCTCAATTATTACTCTCATCTTTTTATTCGGTTCAAGCTTATCTTCTCCTAATTATTTCACATCTTTTTATGACTCAAGAGGTATGTTTTCTTCATTATTCTTTTTTACTATACATTTATACTTTCTTTTATTATTAAAAGCTTGCGTAATACATTTTTTATATTCAATCAGCTCGTTTTTTAAGAATGCATTAAGTGTTTTGCAACTTTTAAGTGTGTTTTTATAATGTTAAACTACATATAAAGTATTCATGTTTAGTTTTATAAATATGTTTTATCTTTATGATTGATTAACAAGTAGAATATGTCAGGTATAATTAATTTTTAGTATTTTTTGTATTGAGCGCCTCACGTACGTGAAGCTCTCGCCTCGCGCCTAGCGCTTTGCGCTTCGGTTTTTTGGACCAAAACGCCTCATCTCGCCTAACGCTTTTTTAAACCAATATACTGAAATCTTTATTATATATGCACATAATAAACATTTAGGGACCAGTACCAGCATACCTTGACAAGTTCAAAGTTAAGTGTAAGAAATTTGACACAATGGAGCTGTTGAAGCAGACAAAAAAATCTGCAGGTATAGTCCTTGAAATTATGGAGACAGTCAATACACATATCAACCTTCTCCATATGACGAAGGTCATTCGGAAGCTGTAACAGGCCATTATCATTATTCGTGTGAGAATAATAATAAAATGTATAGCTTAAGGAGGAAAGGTTGGGTGCGGAAATCACATGCACCCCTCGCCAATTTTTTATAGTGAGATTTTTGAGTTGAGGTGTAGTCACATCGATACACGTATTACCATTTTCAAGTGTTAGACTAGATAGTCTAGGATGACTAATACTAAAACTATCCAACGCCTTGCAATTCTTTAAAGTGAGATTCTTCAAGTTTGTACAGTTGGAAAGAAGACCGGCATAGTTGTCATCGTAGAATGTGAGACTCAACGTTGTTAAAGTTGGCAGCATCCGAGTCGGGAAGTTGAACGGATAGAACATGTAGCCAGACAAACAAGCGATATTAAGTTGTCGGAGATTGTGGGAGAACGCATAGTCCAAAATTCTTTGAACAGGCTTGTGGCTAACCTTTCCACGAAAAGCGAGATTAACAGACACGACTTCTGTTTGATGATTTCGACCAGATAGTAAATGTGTGACGAAATTGGAGAGCGTGGGCCACTTACGAAACTCCTTGGTTGAGAGATTGAGATAAGGCATTGAAGTCCAGATATACCTCCATCTAGATGACAAAGCACTCGTTTGGACGGCATGTTTAGTGCTGATGTAAGATAAGATTTTATGGATAAGCTCGCCCGGCAAGTTGCTTAGTCTGTCATCTTCTACATTCTCAACGATTTCATCACGCGCAGTATCCATTCTCGCCTATTTCAACCTTAAAAAGTTAAGAATTCAAGGGTATTTTGGTTTTTTTGTTTGTCTCTCGTTTGCTAAACCACCAGCATCATATCTTGTCTGCAATTTGGTTGCATTCAATAGTTAGGAGAAACTAAACACTCAAGATACAAGTGGTTACATAAATAATAATGCCTAATTGAGGGAATTACAGCTTGATCCTAGGTCTTGCAAACCCGTTTCAAACCGAACCCGTTCCGATCCGACCCAACTCTGTTCTGATCCGAAACCCCAAAAACCGGTCTTGGCCCGAAACCAAATCTGAACTGAATGGGCATTCCGTCTCGTGCGAAAATAACAAGGTGGAATTTCAACCGACCCATAAACTGAGGATTTGAAAGGCTTCGGGTCAAGATTGCCCCATCTACTTAATCCTAATAATTTCAAATTCTGCATTGGAGACAATTAATTGTAGGCTCTAAGATCCACAATTAATTACCAATGGAACAAAATTTAATAATTCTTTTGAAATTGAAACGATAAAAATATTATGTTACCCCTGTTTGTTTAAAACCCAACCAGTTAAAAAGTTCAAATCAGTTAAAACTCAAACAAAGTTTAAAGCCCAAAGGAAGGCGATCGTGATTATTGCGTGTTGGACAAAGGAAGGCGAGAAAGGAGAAGATCTTTGAAGGTAAACATGTTAAGATGGAAGAATTAATTGAAGAAATTAAATCGCTCGGTTTTCATTGGTAAAAGTACAGGTCAAAAATTATGAATATAGATTGGTCAAAGTGGTGTCAATTTTTGTTCATGTGGTTCTTTTCTTTTGTTTTGTTGGTGGCTTCTCTCCGGCTATGGAGGTTGAAAAGTATGTTTATGACAAAAGTACAAGAAACATAATTTAAACCGGCAACATTCATAATTGTACTTTTTAAGATGTTAATCGAATAAAGAATGGCAGGTTGTAGAAATAGATTGTTTCATTTAACAAAGCTTGATGGCTTTACAAAAGGCGGTTGTGTGGTATATGAATGCTTCTTTCTTTCTGTTTTTGGGTTCACATATTTATTAATTATACATTTTATACTCATTTTGGATAATGGAAACATAAGCAGGTTAGTGTATATGATGAGCTTAGAATTCCGTGCAATTTGTAGGTGCTAGTGCATTCCCGGCAGCTTATATCTATTAACTAAACTAACTAAACATTACATTTTTCTCTCTCATATACAATTAAATAATACTCTTTTTAGATCTTTATCATTATTTTTTCTCTCTTCTCCACTCACAACCATTTCAAATCACCTTAAGAAAAACACACTTATTTTATACTAGATATCTTTATTTCAATTATCACATATATTCTTACAAAATATTTTTGTTTTCTAAAACAAAAGGTTATAATAATAAAATCTAAATAACTTATTATATGTTTGCATTGTTTTAGTAACACATATCTGTGGGTTTTTGATACTTTGCGGGCGACAATTGGGAGTGAGTTGTGTTTGAACGCGTGTTTTTTACTTATCCTTCGTGTGCTTGCGCTTACAAACTTTTCGTGTACTTGCGTGTTTAGTTACAATCATTAACGGTAGGAGCTATGATTTATCCTTGAGACCGTGTCTGAGGGGTGCAGGTAGGGTAGGAAATGGGAACGATAGGAGGTATACATTGCGTGTAGGTTCTTGGAATGTAGGTACCTTAAATGGTAAGTTGTTGGAATGGGTAGATATACTTAAAAAGCGTAGGGTACATATAGCGTGTCTTCAAGAAACTAGGTGGAAAGGGCAAAGAGGGGCCGAGTGCAATGGGTATAAGTTGTGGTATTCAGGGTTTGATGGGGCTAGGAATGGGGTGGGTTTTCTAGTGTCTAAAGAATTGCACTCAAATGTGGTAGAGGTCATAAGGCATAATGACAGGATTATGGTGCTTAGGCTAGTACTAGGGGATAAAGTAGTTGTTGTGGTATGTGCTTACGCGCCACATATAGGACTAGGAGATCAAGAAAAGAAAGAGCTTTGGGATAGTTTAGATGCAGTTGTGGGGGCCATACCTAGGAATGAGATAATTTGTATAGGAGGTGATTTTAATGGACACATTGGGACGGAGAGGGATGGATTTAATCGGTACATGGGGGTTTTGGCTTGGGTAATAGGAATGAGACAGGCACAGATATTCTAGACTTCGCGGTGGCTCACGACCTGGGTATCATAAACTCATTCTTTAAAAAGAGGGATTCGCATTTGATTACGTTTAGCAGTGGGGGGCGCAATACGCAGATAGACTATCTTTTGATGAGGCAAGGGGATCGACGTCAGTGGAAGGACTGCAAAGTTATACCATGGGAGAAAGTAGTAACACAACATCGATTGCTAGTGACAGATATAGAGATGAGAAACAGACTGCCCCGAAGGGAGAAGAAATATACACCCAGGATTTGTTGGGGAAATTTAAAGGATGACAAGTTCCTCTTTTCAAGAATAGAGTTCTCTTGCTGACACTAGTTGGACTAAATGGGGATGCAAGCTGGATGTGGGAGTCTATGGCGGCAAAGATTACCCAAGTAGCGAAGGAGACTCTCGGGGTCACAACAGGAATGATATGTGGGCATAAGGAGTCATGGTGGTGGAATAAGGATGTGCAACACAATATAAAGGATAAACAAGAGAGTTTTAAAGAGCTTATGAGGTGCACAGACGAAGCAAAGAGAGTGGGTTTGAGGGATGCTTATAAAAAGGCAAAGAAAGAAGCAAAAAAGGTGGTGGCGGAAGCAAAGAACACCGCCTTAAACGGATGTATGAATGATTAGAAACAAATGAGGGGGAGCATCATATGTTCAAAATTGCTAAAGCTAGGGATCGTAAGAGGCAAGATTTAGAGGCTGTGAAGTTCATAAAGGGGGAGGATGGATGAGTGTTAGTCAAAGAGCAAGACATCAAGTTGAGATGGCAGACCTACTTCCACGGTCTTTTCAACAACGGGAGGGCCTACCATGGCGAAAACGAGAACACAACGACACAAAGACAACAAGGAAATATTTGCTACTATCAGCGTATCACACAGAAGGATGTGAGAACTGCAATAAGGAAGACGGGAAGGGCAAAGGCGGTTGGCCCAGACAACATACCCATAGAAGCGTGGAGATGTTTGGGAGAGGAAACAGTCTTATGGTTAACTAATTTGTTCAATATTATCTTCAAATCTGGTAAGATGCCAGATCAATGGAGGAGAAGTTTCGTAGTCCCCATCTATAAGAACAAAGGAGATGCTCAATGTTGTGGAAATTATAGAGGAATTAAGTTGCTAAGCCATACTATGAAACTATGGGAAAGAGCTATTGAGGCTAGGATTAGACAGGAAACTCAGGTTACGGTAAACCAGTTTGGATTCATGCCCGGGCGATCTACTACGGAGGCGATACATATACTAAGAAGATTGATGGAAAAGTATAGAGAGAAAAACGAGACCTGCATATGGTGTTCATTGACCTAAAAAGGCGTATGATAGTGTGCCACGTCAACTGCTTTGGGATAGCCTTGAGGGTAAAGGTGTACCTAGGAAATATGTAGACATAGTTCGGGATATGTATACTAGGATTGAAACAATCATCCGCTCGCCTATGGGGATACTGCCTCCTTCCCAGTGGAGATAGGCCTTCATCAAGGTTCAACGTTGAGCCCCTTTCTTTTTGCAGTAGTCCTAGACGAGCTGTCAAAGTCGATCCAAGAGATAATCTCGTGGTGCATGATCTTCGCAGACGATATTGTGCTAGTTGCTGAGAGTAAACAAGATCTAAACAGGAGGCTAGAAGAATGGCGAATGGCTTTAGAGAGGAAAGGCCTAAGAATTAGCCGCTCCAAGACCGAGTATCTCCACTGCAACTTTAGTGAGGTAAATGGTAATAAGGAAATCCAAATCGCCATCGAAGGCCATGTGGTTCCGTAGACAACAAAGTTCAAGTATTTAGGGTCGTTTGTACAGAGTGACGGGGACATAGATAGTGACGTGACCCATCGCGTCCAGGTAGGGTGGTGTAGATGGAGAGCAACTACAGGAGTTTTGTGCGACTTGAGGTTCCCAACTAAATTAAAAGGGAAATTTTATAGGGTTGCCATTTGACCGGCGATGTTGTATGGAATAGATTGTTGGGCCATTAAGAAGGCACATACATGTAAGCTAGAGGTATCAGAGATGAGAATGTTGAGGTGGATGTGTGGGAATACAATCTCTGACCGAATAAGAAACGGCATCTTTCGGGAAAGATTAGGGGTAGCCAATATATCAGATAAGATAAGGGAAGGGAGATTGAGATGGTTTGGGCACGTGATGAGAAGACAATCGACGGATCCTGTTAGATTAGTAGAAAACATTACTATAGAGGGTAGGAGGGGTAGAGGTAGACGCAAATTGACTTGGGATGAGACGATTAGGCATGATTTGATAAACATGCATCTCTCCGAGGATATTGTTGATGATAGGACTTCTTGGAGACGTAGGATTAAGGTTAAGGACTTCTAGGGAGATGATATAGTTTGTTTTTGAAAATATGTCTTAGAGTCATAACCTTACCTCCTTAGTATAATTTGTTTTTGTTACTATTATTGTTTATCTTACTACTAATACTGCTATTTATTATAATTATTCTATCTACTTTTTTTCTCGTTAGTACTAAATATTACACTTTCCCAATAGTCTATTTTATACGTCATTTACTGTTCTACTATTATGTTGTTTATTTTTGGAGCCGGGGGTCCTTTGGAAGCAGCCTCTCTATTCCCCAGGGATAGATGTAAGGTTTGCCTACATCCCATCCTCCCCAGACCTTACTAATAGTTTTACTATGTGTGGGATTTACTGGGTATGATTGTTGTTGTAAAAAATAAATATATGATGAACAGTGTTCCTTCAATTTACTCGTCTCTTTAATCGCTCACAACCACTTATAACCCTCTAAAAAAATTTAGAGATCTCTCTCACATAATTATTATAGAGAAGCTATTAGGAATTTTCTTAGGAAGGGGCCGAAGATCTTTAGCCTTTCAAGGCAGAAGCTTTAGTTAATGCCATTTTCTCACGAGGAAAAAGGTTACTTCAATATATTTTATTTATAAAAATAGAAACTTCAACATCTGTTTAGAGTAAGGTCTTTATTTAAAATCACATCGAAGTTGATTCGATTACAAATTTATTGTGACTTGTATATTTTTATTCAAGCTCTTGCCTTCTTCAATTTTTGACTGATCACTTTCTCTGCCTTTTCTTTGTTTACATGGGTCATGCCCCGTTTTAGTATCTTCTTGTAGTCTCCACCAAGAAAATTCTTATACCAAATAGCTGATTTTTTCGGGTACCTTTGTAGCTCTTTAGCGTAATCAACGTAGATCATACCGAATCTAACACTGTACCCAGAAGCCCACTCGAAACTATCCATGAATGACCACACGAAGTATCCCATCACATTTACATCTTGACTGTAACCATGCATTATGCAGTCAATCAATATTTATAAACTTTATTATTATATAAATGTTTTATAGACTTACTCTCGGGCATTTTTAATGGCTTTGAGATGATCTTTTATGTAATTAACCCGAAAAGTATCCTCGCGTACTTGTTCAAAAGTTTTTCCTGTTTCATTCTTATCAGAAGACCCTACACATGATTAACAACACATTACTCGATCATAAATTATAGTTACTAGTCATACATATAGAAACAAAGATCTGCGCATAGTATGTTGTAAAGTTGGATTACCATTCTCCGTGATGATAATATCTTTAGTAACTTTGTATGTTTCCTTAATATGAACTAAGAGTTGTGTAAGCTGTTGAGAACAAAGACAAACCCACGAGCCTTCAAACGACTGCATGTCACAAACCCGTTCATTAAACACGATTACTTAATTATGAATAAGTGTTTTAATTTTCACATTTAAAGTTTATAACGTCTTACCGGTTTTCCAATGTAGTTGCCATCAGGGTCTTGTTCTAAGGAAACATAATTAAGATTTAGTTACAAGTTAGCAAAAGTACCTCTAATATATATATATTATATGTGTGTGTGTGAGAAAAAGAGAGAGAGAACACTTTCTTGGCCATTAAAGTAGTTGTGATGATTGGTTTTAACGGGGATTTTTCGAAACCATTATGAGGACAGCGGTTATCCGACAGCCACCACCGTCTTTCCGAGGATGTCGGCTATCCTGTAACATGTCGGATTTTCTAAACCCGTATTCGTTTGCGTTTAACCCAACCCAGAATATTTTGGGATCTTTATTATAAATTAAAAAACAAATATTTATAAAACTTTAAGTTACTAATATTCACTTTAGGCCCTTCATACTTTAAATGATGTTCAATACTTAATTTATGCATAAAAGATTCATTATTTATCCAATTCTCAAACTACAAGGACTAAAAGCGTCAAAATTCAAATTCCTCTCATTTTGGCTGGAGCACCACGTGATGGGATGGCCGCCTTGGGGTGTCTGCACAATCATTTAACTTATTTTCTTTCCTAGTTTGCTTTTAGCATCTGAATCGCTTATTTTAGGCATAAATCGAGTGAATTAAGGTCCAAGAAAAGGATATTAACTAACATACAAGTCCATACCCTTAGTTTACTGATAAAGCATGAAATCTTTTGGTTTATTTCATCGATTTGGTCATTAAACTCTTATTCAATTTCCTAAACGAGTAAATATACTAAATATGGTTCGTTTTTATAATCTCTATATAAACACATCATAATTCTCCAGCCAGAAACTTCCTCATACCCTAACTCACTAATCCCAGCCGTCACCTACCTCTGTTCATCACCCTTCGGTTTTTACTTACACGTTGAAGATACAAGCTTGGTCGTTTTACTTTGCATGCGTTTGGATCTTTGACTCATCGTATTTGTTGATGCTTTCACTTTCCGGGTAAGTGGTAAACTTTAAATCATTCATATACACTCCCTAGTCAATAACCTTCAATCGATTTCTGAGATTGAAGGGTGTTGACTGGTCAATCGCTTTAAAACTCGATAAAGGGCAAAATAGTCAACTTGTTTGACTTAACTTTCTCTCATACTTCTGGTCGGATTCAACGTTCGGTCCAGAAGACTTTTATTCTCGTAACGTAATTTTAAGGCTACTGACCAAAACCCGACTTCTGAATCGCTGTTTGGATTATGGTCAGTACCAGCTCGCTTAAATCTTAAAACAAACATAACTTGAATTCCAAACGTCCGTTTGGATTGATTCCAGCGGCAACGAGTTTGTTTTTATTTATATTATCATATCCTAAAGTCTCAGATTCTAAATTGTTTATAACGTTTGACATGTAGTGGACGACTCGCTTATTCGTTAGCTCGCTTATTCATATTTATATTCTTTTGTCATTAATCTAAGGTGAGCTTATCATTCACCTATTTTACCAACTTTTCTAAACGTTTTGGGGACATATGCGTACCTATCCGTATTATATATATATATATATATATATATATATATATATATATATATAACAAATGCAAACGTGTAATTATGAGTGACTTAATCAAATATATGTGTTACATGCTATTGACCAACGCCCGATTCGCTTGGCAACGGTCTACATACTTGTTTATAGTTTGATAGCATTTACCGCATTTATCATGTTATGCTTATTATACTGACATGCAAAACTGGTGATATTTTCACTCAACTTTATGTTGACAAACTCTGTTTTCTACGCATAGCCAAGTTGCTTGAAGTTGAAGTATTGATACTTAGAAAGACCTTAGGGTCTTAGTGAAGACAAACGTCATGGATTTAAGCTTGTTATATTTGTTTACTTGAATAGTTTTGTTGTATTTGGATATTGTGAGTGCATTTAAAATAAAATAATTAAACAGATATTGTCACTTTTATATTATGATAGTGTCTTCGAGTTGTGAGCAATCGGATCACGCCCCGGCATTTCCGCCTTAGGTTGGGGTGTGACAGATCCGACAGCCGTCACCTTCATTCAACTATGCACTGCCACCATCGCAATCAACCATTTGACC
Organism: Bidens hawaiensis; assembly: GCF_021521415.1. NCBI lineage: Eukaryota > Viridiplantae > Streptophyta > Magnoliopsida > Asterales > Asteraceae > Bidens > Bidens hawaiensis. The sequence continues at coordinate 620,125 of NW_027492041.1, read as the reverse complement.
ATACACCGTCACCGCCTCGTTCAGCCAAACACTGTCGTGTTCAACCCCGTTCAACCAGCCACAAACACCAATCAAGTCAACTATCCACCGCCACCGCCGTATGTGTATTTTCCGTTTTCCGTTTTTCGAGTTTTCCGACCGCCATCGTCTGTGTATTTTCCGACCACCGTCTACTTATCTTATCTCTCTAAATCACCTATGTATTTTTTGTTTTCCGACCGCCATTTAACGTTGCCGGGTTCCGATCCGGTACCGTTGGTGATGACCGGGTGATAGCGATGCTGTGGTTTAGCGGAGTGCCGACACCGGAGTTAGGATGTTATGCGGATTGCGATGATAAATGGGTATGTGAAGTTGGGGAAAGTGTAGGTTGCACGCCAATTGTTTGATGAAATGCCGAAGAGGAATAATGTGTCGTGGAGTGGATTTGTGTGTTTTTGTTAATAAAAGTGTGTTTTTGTTCTTGATGTTCTTAGCGTTTTTGGTGTAGTGCTTTAAATTTTGACTAAAATCTGGTGCTTTTTTATAAAAATTTTGATTATTTCTTATTAAAAAACACTTTTATATATCTTGTTATGTTCTTGATGGTGTGTTTTAAATTTGGATTAAAAAATGATAATTATAGATTGATAATGTTTCCATATAATATATAACACACTTGACGATAATACCCCTGGAGTGTTATAAAGCAGGTATTAAAATAAAACACACTGCCTAAAAAACACATTTTCCATCTAGATTATCAGATCACTTAATCTAACACACCAGATTACTTCTTACTTTTTTTAGACACACTTCACTTTTTATTATAACTCCACCCTATATATATATATAATTGAAATTTCTTTCAATTCAGTTTCGACCTAACTAACCGCTTCATTCATGTTTCTGGAAAATCGTAAATCAATTCACTTTTATAAATCATCAACTAAATAAGACATCGTCTCATGCCCACTAAGTTTAGAAATAAATTCTATTGATATGATCATATGATGAAATCGATGATCGATTGATGATTATTTGATGATTACGAGATTATATTAAGCGATTTCAGTATCCAATTTCTTGTTATAGAAAGATTAATTTCAGATCTAATCTCGTGAACGTTTAAAGTTTGTTCCAAATCATATACTTTTATTCTGAACTTCTTAGCCTTTTCTCCTAATCTTTTTTTGTTTTGAACTTCTTCAATTTTGTTCGGAGCTTCTTCGTTTTTTCTTCTGATCTTTTTTTGTTCTGAACTTCTTAGACTTTTGTTCTGAACTTTTAGTTTTTTCTTCTGAACTTCTTTGACTTCTTGTTTTGAACTTCTTAAATTATTGTTCTGAACGTCTTTAAGTTTTATTTCTGAATGCTTCAGTTTTGTTCAGAATGTTTAAAACACAATATTTTAAACCCTAATCGTAGCTCAGTTGAGTGTAATGTTCTGTAATTTCATAACCAATTGATGATTCTAAAGCCTCTTACACACCAATTCGATTGATTAAGTCATAATTTTTTGATCAATTTGAAGATCTAGCACCTGACTTCTTTTGTTGGTATATCTACTTCAACAAATGATTGAAATGAATAAAATTTTAGGTGGAATTGAAGAACAAACTGCAATTGTTTGTTTAACTGTAAAAAAAATGACCGATTGTGTTTTGAAGTCATATTTGCAGGTAACATACATTTTTAGGGTTAGATAACTCAATTTAGTTTGATATGGGTCGACGGTTGAATTTTATTAGTACGGATAGATGCTCGATGAATCAGTTGATGAATTAGATCGTAGAGTTAGATTTAGGTTATTTACGATTATGTCACAGCGTGAAGTTGAAATTGACGTTCTAAAAGCTCGCGTACGTAATGCACCATAACTGATTATTATACAATAACCCACCCTATATATATTTTCATTCTATACATGCCCTACACACACATATATATATATATAAACTGTGGCATCATTAAAACATACACAGAGAAATTAATGAGTTAAACTTATGCACCTGATGAAACATAGTGACCATCCATGGAATATCCAACAGCAATTTCATCATCAGGACTTGGAGATCGTGCATAACTTGCTGTGTAGTAATTTATTCCTAAAAAGTCATATGAATCAATCAACTTTGTACGTTCATCGTCGGAAAATTTAGGCAAAACACGACCATCCGGATAGTCTGAAGTTGGAGTTTGAGCAAACTTTTGCATGCTTTCCGGCCAACTACCTTTGGTTATTGGTTCCATAAACCTGAAACATGTATGCATTCTTTAATTACATATAATGTAAAAAAAATACAGGGTTGGGATCGGTTGATCCCGCACCCTATAAAGTAGGTTCAATAGGTCCCATAACATTGTTGGTTTTTTGTTTTTTCATCTGAAAATGGTTGGACTTTCTGACCAATTTTCTTTGGCAGGAAAATTTGTCATTTTCTAGCAGTGCAATATATGTTTTTTCTTACCATCCTAACTCAAAATCGTAGGCGTAACTGACCGCTTGCACATCTTGTGGGTATGTCGGACCACGATATGGTTGGTAATATGTGCAATTAAGTGTAATTCCCACTCTACCCATTTGGGTGTCCTAAAAGATCACACACGTACATTACGTAAAAGTAGTTTGTTAATATGTACATGTCTTAGAATCAATTGGCTAATGTTAAGTAATATATACCTTGTAATCTTGGTAATATTTTGTATAAGCAGCTGCATGACAATTGAGTAAGTTGTAGGCTATCGTATATGGTTCACTCTGAGGGTCACCATCTTCGTTGTTCCCGCCTCGACCAGGTGCCCATGTACCTTGTACGTAACCAGACTCGGTGAATTTTTGTGGTTCGTTTAGTGTCACCCAATTCTTTACCCTATCTCCAAACTCCCAAAAACAAACATCCGCAAAGTTAACAAAGTCCTCCCTATACATGTATATATGCTTTTAAATTAGAACAACATTATTTATTTAGCTAGCTAGCTATCTGAAGGATATATTAACATAGATAATAGAAACATGCACGATTTTGGGACTTAAAAAACCTATATACTCTTCTTATAAAGCATTTGGAAACATTAACATAAATAATAGAAACATACACAATTTTGGGACTTAAGAAACCCATATACTCTTCTTCCAAAGCATTTGGAAGATCCCAGTGAAACAGAGTGACAAATGGCTCAATGTCATTTGCTAATAACTCATCAATTAACAGGTTGTAGTGGTTGATTCCTTCCATGCATTTACCCATACTTAGTTTTCCACCTATAATAATAATTATAATATTTACTTTAATTTGAACAAAAATAACCAATATATGGTTTTTATGTAAACAACTATTTACCTGGTAATATTCTTGACCATGAAATAGAGAACCTATAAGAGTTAACACCCATTTTCTTCAAGATCTGAACATCTTCCTACATGTATAGTTATTTAAACACCAGTTAAATAAAATAAAATAAAATAGATAAAAGAAAACAGCACTTGATATATATACATATAAAAATTAAATTGGTTGAACTTTTTATTATAAACAATAAATTAACCTTTACATAAATTTAAATATCTAATATATCAAGTATATATGTTCCAATTACATTGAAAAAGAAAATTGTAAACAGACAAGCTAAGTCGCTAAGCATTTAAGATATTTTTACCTTCAAACGTGAATAACCTTCGTCACTACGGCATCCATTTGCACCCCCTTCAGTCTTATCTGCAAACATCATATCATATCCAACAACAATTTAATTCCTTAAAAACTTAAGACATGCACGAGAGAGGTAAGAATTTATCGACTGAACCTGGGTGTCGCAAACAAAAACAATCCCAAATGCTCAAACCTTTACCGTCTGCTCTCCAACCCCCTTCAACCTGCAGAAAACAATGAACCAATTAGTTGGTATAAAAAGCATTTAACTTAATTCGACAATATACATTCACCTGATAAGCAGATGACCCTACTCCAAATATGAAATCATCAGGAAAGTCATGACGCTTGATTTCCATCATTTCACTGCTACTCATAACGTATAAGAGAATATCTCTTGGGCTTGAGATTGCATCATGGTCATATGATGCATAATTTATAGAACCCAAATTAGTTATAGACACCGACCCTCGAGAAAAGTTAAACCACTTGATGCCACTACGCAGTGGCGGATCTAGAACCAATTGTTAGAGATAACGCTCAATTTTTTTTTTTAAAACCGTATTTCATACAATGTAATTAAACAAAAATAGAAACACGATGATAAATAAATTTAAACACATGGGCTGCATATTTCTCTCCTTCGGTTTTTGAAAGCTTGAAATTGAGACATCACATCCTCTTCTTTTACTTTATCAAGCGTTTCTCTTTCGACCGCACAAATTAAAGAATTATTCAAATACTCATCATCCATTCAATTGCGCAAATCCGTCTTGATAAGCTTCATTTTAGAAAAAACATCTTTCAATATTTGCGGTTGCAACCGGTAAAAGCTTCAATATACAGTAAACCAAAGAAAAAGTGATGTGTTTTCCGGTTTCCACCATTACACGAGCAATGCCACACATTCCACCCAATTTTGCAAATTTATCATCTTCCTTTAAAGTGTGATAACATGCCGTAAGATCATCTGAAACACACCATCTTTCTTCATTACTAAAGTCATTCGGATGCATATAAGAAAATACCATTATCTTCGATATGTCAAACTTAGAAAGTGAATCACAAGGATTTAAACCGGACATATTTTCTATTAAATTAGTGGAGACCTCACTAAATCTATTTTCAAGTTTTTGAATTTGCATATCCAAACGGTATTAAAAACTTCAACCTCAAAATGATGTCGATTAGTAATGATATTCTTTGGTTTCGTTGATTACCATAACTTTTCATTATATCTAACATCTTAATCTTGTTTTTTTTCACAAAAAAATGTCACTCTAGCCAACATCTTGTCAAACTCGTTTTGTCTTAGATTATTCAATGCTCGGTTTGTCCCGCTTATCAACTTAGACGCTTCTAACATCTTAATCTTGTTTTTTTTCCATTATATCTAACATCTTAATCTTGTTTTTTTTCACAAAAAAATGTCACTCTAGCCAACATCTTGTCAAACCCGTTTTGTCTTAGATTATTCAATGCTCGGTTTGTCCCGCTTATCAACTTAGACGCTTCTAACAAGTCTTGATTTTTTAAGATGCTTTGATAGAGCATTTGTGAGACCTAAATTATCGTCTAACAAGTGTATATAAAACACAAAATCAAGAATCTTAAAATACTTAAGAATACTTTTCGCATTAGTTCGTTGTTGCACACTCTCTCCATCTTCTTTAATAAAAGCAAGTACCTCAACAACTTTCGGGTATAATTTTAACAAACTTACGATAGTTCTATACTACAATTTATATAAATAATTATAATTTTAGTTAAAAGTTGAAGAATACCTAAATTGAGAAACTATATGTCAAACCGTGAAAGAGGGTCCGAACCGGTGAACCACCTTTTCTCGGTTGCAGCGTGGAGCGGTGGAGGTCACCTGGTCAGGTGACCAGAGGAGGAGAAGGGCAGACTGACAAATGGCAGCCCGCAGCAACGCAGTGGTGTTTGGTCACGGTGGTGGCAGTTTTTGATTGATTGAGAACCGGAAATTTTGTTTTAAGTGTAACATATATTATTTTAAAGGTTAATGGGTTTTATTGGTTTGGCATTTACACCTTTGTTTGGCCTTTAGTTGGGTCAAAATTTTAAATTGGTTGGGCTTAAAACGCATAGGGGTAACGTTATTTCTTTTCAGGGGTAACGAAACACCAAAACCTACCTAAAATTTATTTTTTTACACTACCGACGAGAAGTTGAGGGGTAACAGAAGCTACCCCTCATATTACACTACATCTGCCACTACCACTATGCCAAGTGGCCATCAAAACAACAAATAACTATTTATCCCAATTTAAAAAATTAAACAATATCGAGCCCATTTAATAATTAAGTATCTCAATCCAACTCTTTTGCCGTGTAATTATTTTCACATAACTCTTTTGACGTGTAATTATTTTCATATGTTGTTAATTATTGTGCGTAATTAGTTATATACGTTGCATAATTATTTAACTTATAATTAACTAGCTTTCTACCCGGTGCGTTGCACGAGGCAGATTGTAAAACCCGCGCAGTGTTAAAGCATAAGTGTTGTCGGTCCAGAACGTTGAGGCGTTAATTTGATGCGAATTCAATTGGTTTCGGTTACATGCGTTATGATACAAGAACTAAAACAAAAAATTAAACCAAAAGGTATATGAAAATGGAGGTGGACCAATGGGTTGTTGTGGGTCAGTAAAACTCGGGCGTTGTCGAACCCGAACATTGAGGAGGTGAGACTACGCAAATTCGTTCAGTTTCCGTTACGTTCGTTACTGTACCGGAACCAAAACAAAAAAATATATACAATTCTCGTTACATTTCTTACGGAATCAAAACTAAGCAAAACACGACGAATCTATGCGAATTCGGTCGGTTTTCGTCACCTTCATTACGGTACCAGAACTATAAAAAATTGACATTCGGTCAGTTTTCGTTACGGTACCGAAAGTAAAACGCCAAAAAAATACAAAATGTTTTGACCAATATGGTGCCACCAAGTGGTCCAATTTGGTCTTGACGGTACCAAAGTTCTTAATTATTTATATAACTAGTGTTTTACCCGGCATGTTGCGTCGGGAGCAGGTCGGTAAAACCCGGGCAATGATAAAACCTAAGTGTTGTTGATCCCAAATGTTGAGGTGGTAAGCCAACGCGAATTCGGTTGGTTTCATTTATGTGTGTTATTGTACCGGAACTAAAACCAAAAGAAAAACGAAAAATAATAAAATTTAAGGTGAACCAGTGGGGTGACATCGGTTGGTAAAACTCAGGCGTTGGTAACACCCGACCTTTGTCGATCTTGGGCGTTGAGGCGGTGAGTGTATGCAAATTAGGTTGGGTTTTTTTTTTAGTTTTTCACGTTCGATACGATACCATAACTAAAACAAAACAAAATCGTTATTCGGTCGGTTTTCATCATGTTTGTTACGGTACTCGAACTCACGGCCGTCTCGTGGGTAAGCTAAATAAGGCCACGGCTTTAGGCCTCTAGTTTTATAGGCCTCCATTTAAAAGAGCGGTTATGTATTTTGGGTTTTTGATAGTAGATTTTTTTTTTAGAATTAGTAACTAAGTGATGACCATAAGGAGAAATGACTCATATCTATTATCCCTATCCATGTTCAATAATTCTCTCTAATGCAGTAATGCTATAAGCATAAAAAAGGACTCAACATTTTAAATAGCTTTAGGCCTTCGACTAAGTTGAGCCGGCCCTGCTCGAACTAAAACAAAACGTGTTGAGTCGACTCGAATTCGGTCAGTTCCCATCATGTTCGTTACAGTACCGGAACAAAAACAAAACAAAATACAAAATGGACATTCGGGCGGACCGCAACTAAAACAAACAAAAAGGACTAATAAGGTGCAGCAAAATGACCCGATCGTGACTTTGCGGCACCAAATTTCTGAATTGTATTATATAATAATAATAGTAATATAATTACTTATAAATATTACATAACTGTTATGTCTTAGAACGCCTCTGTACGCTTTTGTAACTTAAGCATCTTTGTAAAAAGCAAATTTAAATATGATTTTTATTGTTTTAATTTTCTGGGAATAAAATGATATTGAATATATAGTAGGTACAAAGAAAACCTTGCAAATGATATAGCTATTAATTTGTTGCGTTGGGTACTCAAACATCGACCCTTTATGTATTTGGTTTTATATAGGCAAGTACCACTATTTATGGCTTGTTCTCCATTTGCTTTATGCTAAACAACAGAATGTTTTCCATCAAGTCATCAACCTAAAATAATAATAATAATAATAATAATAATAATAATAATAATAATTTATTTATATGTGTCGTGTAAATGGTTATCTTACATATATTAGGCTTAAAATCCTTGCAATAACCAAAATTTATATTCCAGAAATATTAAATCTTTCATACACAAGATAATATGCATCCTTTGAATCTTTGATAACGCTAAACTAGTAAGAACCATTGATTAACACATTATTATTAGTGGCCAAAAGAGTTTTGTTGAAACATCCAACTAGCAGAAGCCATACAAACTTCTCATATGTATGTGTCCATACTCCATATATATAGCTCACTAAAATCAACACACCAATTCAGTGACGAATCCAAAAATTTTTTTAGGTGATGCACTACTTTTAGATGCTTCAATTTCATAGAGTCGGGCATGAAAAATTCCGGGCCGGTTCCAGGTTCGGGTGAGTTCGATGGTTCGGGCAAAGTTCATTACATAATAAAATTACGATAAAATAATAAAAAAGACACCGTCATTAGAAAGTAAAAAAACACATTATATAAATACAATAGTCTTTACGAGTTAAGAAGAAAATACTTATAGTTGTTTCCTACGAGTCTTCATCTTTTGAAATGGTTGTATTCGTACTTTGAGATTTAAGATCAGAAAATTGTTCCAAAAAGTTCTTGTTTTCTCTTCTAGTTCTTGGAGCCTAACATATTCTACGGGTCTCTGACAGAACTAAAATTTAAAACTAAAACTAATAAACTAACAAATTGAACAAAAAATTTAACAAATAACAACATCAAGAACAATTAAACATTTAACAAATGAATCTAAACCTACATTCACAGTGGGAGGATTCAAGGAAGAGTAGCAAGGCCGAAGGAAGAAGCAACAAACCAACGGTGCCACGGTGGTGTGTGGTCGGCCAGAAAAGAAAAGCTGCAACGGTGGTCGGTGAACGGCGGTGGTCGGGTAGTGGTGTGCTATATGTGCGTGAGTATGAAGAGGGGAGAGTGAGAGAGTCACGCTCTATGTAACTTTGTGTTTTATAAAACCTTAATTAATATTAGAGTGAAATAAAAAAGAAGTTCAAAAAATTCATTGGCAAAAGGAATCGAACCCTTAACCTTAAATTTACAAGACCAACAACTTACCAACTAAACAAGAACTTTTATTATAAATAAGGTGATTCATTCCTAATCTATAAAGTGATTCCCTCTAATATTTTTTTACATTCATACACTATTATTTCGAAACTCGGGTGATAGAACCACCGATTTGTTAGGTAGATTCGCCACCAATTACAAGACGTTTAGACTAAGCAATATGTGACATCACAACGTCATCACGTGTAGTTATTTCCTGAAAACTTGTCATAGTTGTTAGGTTAACTTTTATACAGCCAGCCCCCCACCCAACAAAAAAAATCTCATTTCACTAGTGACACGAAGTCCCATGGCCACGAGGCTCATTAGGGGGAGGGCCGGAGAGCCAATTATTATTTTATTCTTTTTCAATTCTTTATAATATTAAGCTAGGTTAGGTACCCGTGTATCAGGGTTGGATAAATTATATTGTAAAAAAGTCAATGAATATAAAGATGTACTTATAACATCTAATAAATTATAATTAAAGAAGACAAAAAGAATTACATGATAAAGCTCTCATAAATCTCTAAAAATCACTTTATATATAACGTACGTAGTCTTATTTGAAACTTGACCGTCTTCATAAAAAATTAGTACTTTGAGTCCTTCTCTTGTTTTAACTCTACATTAGAGGTGCATAATACGGTTTAAAACTCAAAACCGGTTTGGTTAAAACCTGTTCGGTTTGGCCAATAAAAGTCAAAACCGGTTTATGATCGGTTTTGGTTCGGGTTGAAACCGATTTCTTACCATGGTACGATCGGTTTCGGTTCGGGTTTTGACCGGTTTTTGCCCGGTTTCGGTTCGGTTAACCAGTTTGCAACCGGTTTTGGTGGAGAAAATTACAAACCGGTTCCGAACCTATCGGTTCCAAACCGGTTTTTACATAATCGGTTTCAAACAGGTTTCGTTTCGGTTCAGTTTTTGGGTTGGTTCGGTTAACCGGTTTATTTGCCCACCTCTACTCTACATATAATTATAAGTACGTAACTTAAGGAAAGTCATTAATTATTAATTGATAATGAAATTTTGTTTCCATAGAAGAAAAAAGTCAAAACAATATTTGAGTCTTAATTCTTGATACGTAAGTTTAGGGAAATCACTAATTATAGTTGACTACTAAATTTATAACTAAATATTAAAAAATCAAGGATTACATTTAGTTGTGTATAAGAGACGTAAAATAATATATACTTGATTCTTAATTTTTACTTAATTGACATAATTATTAAAATGTATAGCATTTACATAATATATTCTAAAGTAAGGGTATGTTTGGTTGGAGGTAATGGAATGAAGAGAGAATGGAATGGGAGAAGGAATGGAATGGACAAGGGAATGAAATGAATCATTACCATTCTTATGTCTTGTTTGGTTAACCTATAGGAATGAAATCAATTATTAATTTTTATTGTTTGGTATACAAAAAATTATAGGAATGAAATAGAAATAATAAAAACACTCATATCTTAAAATACTTTTTAACCAAAAAAAAAAAGAAAATAAAAACCAACAATGGCAACGGTGGTAGCTCCGGCGACGAAAATGGTGGTGGCGGCGGCGGCGGTGGTGTCGACGGAGTTGGTGGTGGTGCCAATGGTAGTGGTGGTGGTGGTTGTTCGGTGGTAGTGTTGTTGAGAAAGTAGGGTGAAGGAGAAATGAAATGAAAAAAAAAAAGAAGGTGGGTGGGAAGGAATGGTTTTGATGGAATGGGATTTCATGTGTAATGGATGATTCAATTCCATTGAGTAACCAAACACCACTTTTTTCATTCCCACGTAATGAATCATTCCATTTCTACTGTCATTCCTACATACCAAACGCTACCTAATTGTTTTAACTTACAAAATTAATTTCAGACACCAATTGCATGCATACATTGGAGATTATAAAATTTATATAATTGGATTACAAAAATAATAACTAAGTAATTAAATATTTCATAATAGATTATTATTCATATTTCATAAGTAATGACAAAGATAGTTCATACGATAAATTTAAACAAACCATAAGATAATAAAAAAAAAAACACAACTTGAACCAAATTGAAGACAGACATAAAATAGTTTAAATGAATAATTAGCATCTATATTTGTCAATGTTGAGACACCTTTTACTTGTTGAAAGCCGCATAACAGCCCTCACATCACTTAACCATTATAGGGTTGGAGCATCTTGACCTACACCTGAAGAGGTAGGTCCCAGCAAAGCCCAGTTGGACCCGCAAAACTCACCTAAAAGAGGGACGTCTGCGCAGAAACCAACTGGATCCGCAGGACCAACCATGCTCAGAGACGTGACGTCCTTACGCGCAGTACGCAAGCTGGTCCCGCAGGAAATGCCTCCCGATGGTGAAGGACTTCGCCTGTTCCCGCAGCCTCGGATACAAGCCATCAGGGAAGGCCACCCGCGCAGCAAGGCTACACGCACAAGGCACTTAGCTCTCAATCACTCAGTGTCACCTGAAGGAATGAGCGAAGCCGGGAACAATCCCGCACAAGGGCGGGAGGGGGAATACTCCCGCCCAAATAAGCCAGTCCGTACGATACAGGAAGATCTTCTGTACTGTACCTGACGAGGTATGGGAAAAAGATCTGACTAAAGATACGACAGCTTATTGACAACAGTATGGCGAGCAGCATGCTCCTGCACTGTATGTCACTATTAGCCGCTGCCTATTCACCAACTACTGCCATACCACGTGCGTAGCCGTCAGTTGGTGGAACAGGAATAGTATACAGTAGGCCTGATCGCTGTCAGCCGCTACCTACCCACCAACTACCAGCAGGGCACGTGCGTAGGCTACTGTTGGTGGAACAGGAACACTGTTGCAGCCGGCCATACCTCTTTGGAAACCTACCTTCGGCTATAAATACCACAAATGGTATGACCATCTCATCTTATCCTATCTTACTACATTATCATCATAATATACCTGATATCTGCTCTAGCAATCTCTTAATATACTTTTATATTTAAAGAGCAATCTAGTCTGATTCTCACGCCGGAGGGTGGTCACAAGGAGGAACCCCCCCCCCCTTCTCAGTGACGAGCTCACGGTGTCTGTTTTGCAGGTTATCAGAAGAACCATCTTCCAAGGGTCCAACCCCTCGTGGGAAACATCTCTCCAACCCCCAGGTTACCAGTAATCTGTCCGGGGTCTGGTTAGTGTTTCTTCATTGGCGCCATCCGTGCATAAAGCTAGAACTTTATCTCTCCAGTTTTTTCAAACTTTCTACAAAAGATGGTTAGAGAAATGCTGGTAACCACAACCCCAGCTACTGGGGTGAACACCGGTAACACAGTTTTTACAAACACTACCCCGGTTACCCAAGCCGGGGCAAGTGAAGTAAATTTTACGAACACTACCCCAGTTACTCAGGCTGGGGCAAGTGCAGTAAATGATCGCCTACTGGGATCCACTGATACCCAGGTTGAGAAACGAAGACTCCCCCGCCAAACTCTCGATGAAGTCAAGGCATGGGCGGAGGCACGACAAAAGGAATTCCAGGCTGAGTTGGACGAACGCCTGCGTTCCGTCCAACAGGCTGACGAATTCGAAGATTACTTGGATGACTCGGAGGAATCCGACTCCGACGCGAACCCTCGCCATAGGGCAAAAGGGAAGCGTAAGGAAATGGAATCCCAACCGAAAAGGCATTTTGGACAAGCCTTCAAACCAAAAAGCACAGGTGGAAGTCCACGAGACTTCTCCAAAACGTTCAGACCAAACATTGCAAATGTAGGAACGTCCAAGTTTGCAAGGGACATTGCCGAAGCAATCGCCCCAAAGAGTGCCAAACAAATGCCTAACATAGGCACATATGACGGTATATCCGATCCAGACGATCATTTGAACAGGTTCATAGCAGGGGCAACCGTCAGCAATTGGACGGAACCCACGTGGTGCTACATGTTCCAAATGACGCTTGTTGGGGCTGCTAGAGCTTGGTTTGATCGTCTACCGGTCAACCACATCTACGACTGGGCAGACTTCCAGCAGAAGTTTAGCCAACACTTCAGCCAGCAACGGAAGTATACCGAGGAGCAATGGACAATCCTCAAATGCATACGAGAAGAAGATGAATCTCTGCCAAACTTCATCACTCGCTTCAACTCAAAGAAGCTAAGTTTGGGCAATATCAGCGAAGATCTTGTTCGCGCTGCCTTCATCCAGGGCGCGCATGACCCAGAGCTCATCCACACCCTAACGGGTAAAGATGGCATGCCATCCACATGGGATGCCATCATGACAGCAGCAAAACGCTATGCGGAAACGGAGAAGCAACTGGGTAGAGATCTCCCCCAGAGCACAAACATCTACACTCAGAAAACGAGAGAAGACAACGTCCTCACCGCCCGATTAAATAAAAAGCGGAAGCTAGGCATTTGGCAGTCAAGGGTAAACTTTGACACCTCATCCGGCTTGCAACATCGATTGGGCGGAAGGGATAATGTACATCCGCACCGGAACTCCAGATGGACGCCACTCACCAAGAGCGTCACTGAGATATTCGCTACTGAAGAGCTCCCATGGCCAAAGCCTCCAATAATCCGACATCGTCATGATGCTGATCGGAGCAAATACTGTGACTTTCACAAGACAAAAGGGCACAACACTGAAGAATGCATAGACGTAAAAGACATGGTCGAAGCATTTGTCAGAGATGGGACGCTCGCGCACCTCGTGGCGCAGTAAAGGCTGCGCAGGCGGGTGCGTGTAGAACCTCAGCTGGGGAAAACACGAATAAAAGTTTCAGCTTCAATGTCGAGACTACATGCTGCGTAAAGAACGAGATCCCGAACCAGGTGCGTATCGGCTCGATGGCACTCCCATCCCAACATGGAAGGGAGCTCATTTACACAATTTGCATGTAAATCAATTCCAATTTGTAAAGAAAAGGCCAAGAGCCACTTCTAATGGAAATGATCCTCTTTAGAACATCGAAGCTGATGATTTTACTTTTCTGAACACTAGTATGCCGGCTTTCACCGCATAATTACGTGAAGTAGTTGCCTGGGAAGGCGGTCCTACCCGCACAAACCCAAAAATGTGAAAAAACCTTCACGCAGGTCAGTTGAAGGGAAAAGGTTCACCACCCAAAAATGAAAGTGCCGGTCTATTCGCACGAATCATAATGAGGAAACTGAACAATAACCTATCAACAACCGCGCGTAGAACGGTTAAACTATGCAACACTGGTGACGGCACACATTACGTGAAGTCGTTGCGTGGGAAGGCGGTCCTACCCGCACGAACCCAATAACGTGGCAAACCTTCACGCAGGTCAGTTGAAGGGGAAGAGTTCAATTATCCCATTAAATGAAAGTGCCGGTCTATCCGCATGAATCATTAAAGGAAACTGAACACTAACCTATTGACAACCGCGCGTCGAACGGTTCAAAACAATTCTTAAAAAGGATGAGGAAAACCTACACGCAGGTCAGATAAGGGTAAAGTTTTGCCATCCTACTAAGTGCAAGTGACGGTTCTACCCGCACAATCACGAAAGAGGAAACAAAACTTCACACCTATTATCAACCACGTTCAAAGGTTAACTTATCCTCAAAGGATGAGGAAAACCTACATGCAGGTCAGATAAGGGTAAAGTTTTGCCATCCTACTAAGTGCAAGTAACGGTTCTACCCGCACAATCACGAAAGAGGAAGCAAAACTTCACACCTATTATCAACCACGTTCAAAGGTTAACTTATCCTCAAAGGATGAGGAAAACCTACACGCCGGTCAGATAAGGGTAAAGTTTTGCCATCCTACTAAGTGCAAGTGACGGTTCTACCCGCACAATCACGAAAGAGGAAGCAAAACTTCACACCTATTATCAACCACGTTCAAAGGTTAACTTATCCTCAAAAGATGAGGAAAACCTACACGCAGGTCAGATGAAGGTTAAAGTTTAGCCATCCTACTAAGTGCAAGTGACGGTTCTACCCGCACATTTACGAAAGAGGAAGCAAAACTTTAACCCATTATCAACCACGTTCAACAGGTTAACTTATTCTAAACACTTGGAAAATTGCTAATTTAAACTAAGTATGCAAGTCATAAGTTTATAAAGCAAGGAACCCAAAGAAGGAAATAACAATCTTATACGCAAAAAGATTAATATTTCACAAATGAATTATTACAATGGCCGGGTAACTACCCGCATACGAAAAGAAAAATAAATACATTACAAGACTATCCTAGCAATGGGAAGGGATCTTCGGGATCAAGCCTCAGGGCCGCTTCCACTTGGACCCGCTCCATCAGAAGAACGGGCCGGTTCGAGGAAAGCTTTAAGGATAGCTAACCCATCATCAGCAGCAGCTACTTGGTTCACCTTCTCCACCACTGGATGCGGGAAGGCAGCATATTGGTTTACTGCTTGGTCATATATGGCTTCAGTATCAACATTGTACAAAGGGAAGTTGGAAGGCGGGAAGCCTTTCTCAACGAACCCTAGACCAAGCAGGAAGCCAGCCCGTTCCCCATCCTCGTGAGAAGCGTTGAGGGCTGCGCTCATAGCATCGTCGTAGGATGTCTGAGAAGACCCGATGCACAACCTACAAAGAAAATACAAGTGTCAAAACACCTTTTCTATGTACAAAGGAAAGCGTGAAGACGTAAAGATAAAATACCTGAGGCAACGCTTCTCGAAGAAGCCATTCCTTGGCAACCAGGGCTTGGGTGCAGGCGCGTTCGGCCTCGCTTTTATTGAGGTTGGCAAGTTGCACTTCCTTTGCAGCAGCCTCTTCAACGCCCTTAAGCTTCCGCTCGGTGTGGTCAAGCACGCCCCTCTGGTCCAGGATCTCTTGGAGCTTCTTGGCATCTTCCATGGCCAAGGCATCATGAGCACGTTGGAGAGCCTCTAGTTGGGCCTTGAGCTCCTCGTTCTCCATGCGTAAAGGCTCAGCAACGGCTTCAGCCTTGGTAGCCCTCTCAGTCGCGTTCCTCGCAGTCTCCTTAGCCAGCCGAAGCTGTTCGTTAACAGCTTGGGCAGCCTTGGAGCGGGCCTCGAGTCGCGCTTGAACTTCAACCTCGAGGGCTTTGAAAGCCTTCTCCTTCTCCGCAGCAGCTGCGGTCAATCGTTGGTTCTCCTCCCGAAGAGCACGCGCCTGAGATACGTCCTTGGCGCGAGCTGCTTTCAACTTGTCGTTTTCACGACAAAGCAGCTCGACGCGCGGCTGCATCCGGGCTTGGAGAACCCGAAGCTCATTGGTTAGCCTACCCTCCTGGTAGCTAGCCATGGCTTCCCCCAACGCACCATGGGGAGCAGCGTGGCGAGCCCATTCCACGCACTCCACAGGGGTGCGAAGGGTTGTTCCTCGGCGTATGTTCCATCGCGGAACATACACTTCATTGGAATCCGACACTGCAAAAAACAAAAAAGCAGTTAGGAAAAGATGATAAAAATAAAAGTGAAAAAGGGCCAAAGGAACCCTACGCACCTGTAGGGTCTATAACAGGCCGATAGCCGCCGAACCCATCACCTGAACCCAAAGGAAACCCATCCAAAAGGTCAGGCAGATGGGAAGGTGGCAAGGATTGGCGAGTACTCCCATGCGTACCTGATGAGCCGGCCGTCGGTGCCGGTGGCGGGGGCATGGTGGCAGCCGCCGCAGTCGCTGCCGCAGAATCCGCAGCAATCGTAACCGCCGGCTCGGAGAAGGACGACGTAAAAATCGCACTCACGGCCGGCGGTGGCATAAACTCGGCTGGAACAGTCGGCTCAGAGTGAGCAACTGAACCAGCGGGACCAGGCGCAGGCGCCTGGGTCGACGCCTCAGGTAGGCTGACCAAGCCTACCGTCATCGGCGGAGAGATACTCGGCACTTCACCCTGGAATGCGTCAACATCCACGCTTGCACAAGAAGATAAGTGTTAATAAATTTATGAAGTATGATAAATCTACAAAAAAGAATGTTTGTACTTACGGGTTTTCTTGAGCCTGAACGTACGGAGGGGCGGGGACAAGCCGATGGGGCCGGTCTCTTGACGCCGGTCACCGTCGTCGTCATTGGTTCTCCGGAGGTAACAGTCGTAGCCTCCGGAGCAGTGGTCTTCTCACCACCGGGGTTCCCCGCCACCTCTTCACTATCTGACTCGGTGTCAGATAGAAGCACCGGATCAGCCGTGGAGGCCACCTTCTCCTTTCCTTTCCCTCCGGCAGCCTTCTTCTTCCGCACCAGCGGAGGACCATCTGCGGATTCCTCAGAAGAAGACAGGATGTAAGGAAATCCAGCAGCAGGTACAGCATTGAGGGGTTGAGGATAGAATATCGCCTTACCTGGCCGCCTCTGGCTCAGGATCTCTTGGCCCGGCGGATAGACCTCCACAAACCGATCCGCCGTCTGCTCCAGGATGGGCAACTCATTCTCGTCTAAAGCACGAGTGCCCACCCGCACGGGACCGTCAGCTTCCCGCGGGTACAGGAGCGACTCCAAGTCATTCCCCTCTGAAAGAAAAGAAACAGTTATAAGACAAACTAATATCAGCAAGAAAGACAAGACATACCATAAGGAATAGAGTTCAAACCGTATTCGAGAAGGATAGGAAACCGAGACGCCTCCTTCCATACCCGGCTCATCCCCAGCAGCACCATCCCGGACTCCGCAAACCGGTAAACCGGAGATTGGACCCGGGATATCTTCGCAAACCATTCCGCCTCCTGGTAGCTGGAAGCGTGAAGGCTCGGAAGCGCTTGACCCTTCTTGAACTTCATGGCAATGGGGATGGCGCGGGCAGAGATGTAGAAGAACTCCCGCTTCCACGATCGGAGACTGCGCTCGGTCACGCAGATCTTCAAACCCTTAATACGGGTTGTCAGGGTGTACCACCCCTGGACGCACCTCCAAGTATAGAAGGTCATCAGGCGGTCCACGTAGGGCTCAATACCCAGAATCCGGCACACCCACTCGAAGTGCCGGACCTTGGCAATCGCCATCGGATGCACCTCGGTCAGGTGCACACCGTGCCTCTCCAGGACACGGTACATAAACTTTGTCAATGGAAACCTAAGGTTCCCATAGACAAAGAATGCAGCATATACCCCGATCTTGCCACTGGGGGCATCGTACACAGTCTGGTGGGATTCAGGAAACTCAGGCTCAAGAGACTCAAGCATGAATTTCCTGACGATATACTGGTACTGATCGACAGGTAGAGCACACTGGCACTCGCCAGCAGTACTCCTATCGTCGGCTACAGCTTCAGCATCATGAGAAGACATTTTGCAGAAAGAAGAAAGTGATTTCGGGAAAATGCTTGCCTGAAAAGGGGAGTATTTTCCGGAAATCACTAAGAAGAAGAAGAAAGGTGAAAGTGTGGATTACAAAGAGGCCTCTCCCCCTTTATATACTAATCGCAATTAATGCGGTGAATTTAATGCGGAGGAGAGAGAAATCGAAGGTGCAATGAAACTATGACACGTGGCAAAAAGCAGGCTGGCAACAGCTGTTGACAGGACGTGTGCCAGTAATTTCGCGGCCACGCGCCCGAAAAATCGCGCCCACGCGCCATAAAAAGCGTCTGGAATGACCATGTAATGTCACGTCACCATAACTTCCTGCACGTCCTGACACAGTCAGAAGAAACTGTCGCACGACGTTTCAGAGGTTTGGACTGTTCCTACCTTTCCACCAACCTTTCGAATTTCAAAATTCAAAATTTAAAAATATTAAAAAGTAAGCGGGAAAATACCCCCTTACCATGGTGAACAAGTAACCGTAAGACGGATGCGGGTACAGTGTTAAGGCAAAACCCTTCACATACCTAGCACCCGCAGGGAATTGAAGCCAAGTACCTCGGCAACCAAGTAACTATAAGACGGGTGCGGGTACAGTGTAAAGGCAAAACCCTTCACATACCTAGCACCCGCAGGGAATTGAAGCCAAGAAAACCTTGGCGAACAAGTAACCGTAAGACGGATGCGGGTACAGCGTTAAGGCAATCCTTCACATACCTAGCACCCGCAGGGAATTGAAGCCAAGTACCTCGGCAGCCAAGTAACTATAAGACGGATGCGGGTACAGTGTAAAGGCAAAACCCTTCACATACCTAGCACCCGCAGGGAATTGACGCCAGGAATACCTTGGAAGTAAAGTAACCGTAAGACGAGCGCTGGTACAGTGTTAAGGCAAAACCCTTCACATACCTAGCACTCCGCTGGGAATTGAAACCAAGAAGGATCTTCTGGGCAATGCTTGCGGAAACGGAAATAACATCCCCACATAGCGGGAACGTCGAGAACTACGTTGTTCGAAGCTCCAGGATGGAATTGGTGGTCTTAACATAATTGATCACTATGTTCAAAACCACCAAAACCTCAAGGAGAATCCACACAAGTGGGACTCAACGCTCCTGACGGGCGAGGAGATTACAGCCTACCCGCATCATACCCAAAGACCAAGCAGGAAACTCGGGCATTTCTGCAAGTGACAAGGACTTCCGCGGGAAGAATCCCCATGGAAAACCTTAGAAAAACCCTTTTCAAAACCCTCTGCTTAAGTCCAAAAGTTCACCTCACTTTATTAAACACTCATGAGAAGAACATTGGACTGGGGGGACTTGAAGAGGTAGGTCCCAGCAAAGCCCAGTTGAACCCGCAAGACTCACCTAAAAGAGGGACGTCTGCGCAGAAACCAACTGGATCCGCAGGACCAACCATGCTCAGAGACGTGACGTCCTTACGCGCAGTACGCAAGCTGGTCCCGCAGGAAATGCCTCCCGATGGTGAAGGACTCCGCCTGTTCCCGCAGCCTCGGATACAAGCCATCAGGGAAGGCCACCCGCGCAGCAAGGCTACACGCACAAGGCACTTAGCTCTCAATCACTCAGTGTCACCTGAAGGAATGAGCGAAGCCGGGAACAATCCCGCACAAGGGCGGGAGGGGGAATACTCCCGCCCAAATAAGCCAGTCCGTACGATACAGGAAGATCTTCTGTACTGTACCTGACGAGGTATGGGAAAAAGATCTGACTAAAGATACGACAGCTTATTGACAACAGTATGGCGAGCAGCATGCTCCTGCACTGTATGTCACTATTAGCCGCTGCCTACTCACCAACTACTGCCATACCACGTGCGTAGCCGTCAGTTGGTGGAACAGGAATAGTATACAGTAGGCCTGATCGCTGTCAGCCGCTACCTACCCACCAACTACCAGCAGGGCACGTGCGTAGGCTACTGTTGGTGGAACAGGAACACTGTTGCAGCCGGCCATACCTCTTTGGAAACCTACCTTCGGCTATAAATACCACAAATGGTATGACCATCTCATCTTATCCTATCTTACTACATTATCATCATAATATACCTGATATCTGCTCTAGCAATCTCTTAATATACTTTTATATTTAAAGAGCAATCTAGTCTGATTCTCACGCCGGAGGGTGGTCACAAGGAGGAACCCCCTTCTCAGTGACGAGCTCACGGTGTCTGTTTTGCAGGTTATCAGAAGAACCATCTTCCAAGGGTCCAACCCCTCGTGGGAAACATCTCTCCAACCCCCAGGTTACCAGTAATCTGTCCGGGGTCTGGTTAGTGTTTCTTCAACACCATATACAATTACCAGCCTCTTTATCTTCCTCCATCATCTCAAGCTTCTTTTGATCATCAATTTTAATGATACCTTCATTAGCCGTTATCATACCCGAATGTTTTTTTTTCCGTTCTTATGATTATAAAAATTGTCGGAACCACTGATATGGACGTCACAGACATGGCAATAATATTTACTATTGCTGCTCGATGCATCAATTGCCATTAGGACCTTTACGCATATAGTTATCATGTTAGAAATTATAAAATATAGAAGTAAAGTTATACGAACATTAATAACTAACCTTCTGAGAATGTGTTTTTGAAGAAGCATGGATACGGTACTTATCATAAGTTAAACACACAATTTAACAATAATTGTATTCGACCAAATTGATGGCCTTTGCACCGTTATCAAGCAAGACAAACTTTTTTGGCATTCATTAGAGCTTAAGAAAATATGATGCAAATATATATATATATATATATATATATATATATATGATACAATAGTGACACTTGATAATTACATTGAATAATAACATGTATTTATAGTTGAAAATTATAAAAGTAATTGCGACATAATATTGGTAAACAAATTATAAAAGTAGGTTTGATTTTTTTATTTTTTTAGTTTTGTTTTAGATGGATTTAACGTTATTTAGTTTTTTGTTTCGGCTTTTACAGTTTTTGTTTTCTGTTCAGTTTCAGATTTATCGGTTTTAGTTTTTTAGTTTCATTTCTGTTTTTGTTTTAGTTTTATTGGTATTTGGTTTTATTTAGGTTTTGGTTTAGTTTTTTCAATTTAGTTTCGTTTTGATTTGTATTTAGTTTGTTTGGTATTTGGTTTTAGTGTGTATTGAAAAATGAAAGAATATTAAGGGTTTACAAATTAAGTAAAAGGTTCATATGACTTTCAACTAGGTTGAAGTCGATGAAGCTTTATCTATGTTTTTTTTATCTTCACAACCAGTAGTAATAAATTTGCATCTAGTAGAAAGGAATTCAAAAGCTAAGAACGTTTTATGTGTCACCCTTCATTTTTCTTCTTAATCTTCAAGTGTGTTATTTAAATTTTCATTTATGAAAATGGGTCATTTTAGAAATATTTCGATTTGCTTTGGCTCGTGTCAAAACGGGTCATTTTAAAAGGGTATCAGTTTAGTTATGGTCAACGAGTCAATATAAAAAGGTATCGATTTTAGTTTGGTTTCAACGGGTCTTTTTGAAATCATATCGATTTGGTTCGGGTCATACTGGGTCAATTTTAGAAGATATCGATTTGGTTCGGGTTAAAATGGCAATTTCAAAACGTAACGATTTGATTTTGGTCATAAGATGTCATTTTAAAAAGGTTTCGATTTAGTTCTGGTTCTTAAATGCGCTTTGGGCGTGCTTTAGTTTATTAGGGTGCAAGACTATTCACATGAAATGCAAAAACAACTTTCGTAGTCAGTTAGTCACTATGTTTGTTAAATTAGTGTATGAATGTTTATGTCATCAACTATGTTCCTGGTCCAGGAAGAAAAGAATCCCGAATCATTCTTGGATGCTTATCGAAAATCTTTCTTGGATGCCTATTTTCTATTTTGCTTGTTTTCCAGACTAATGTTACGAAGTTTGTTTGTTTTCTGTTAATATTATTTTTTAAAGTTTATGAAGTTTATGTTTTAAAGTTTTAAAGTTCCTTCGTAAACATTCTGCTATGTGAAGGCATTCTTTTTAAGTTTATGTATTTCAATACTTTGCTTGCGTATGAATATGAATTGCAATTAAAAATCATATTGCTGTCTCAAAAAAATATATTAAAACATAACTTGTCGTTTGAAATTATATATGTGTTTACTGGACGAAATCTATATTTTCACCCATGTCGTGCACGGATAAATAACCTAGTTAATTAATAAATATATTAGAAATTATAGGTTAAAACATGAGAGTGCCACTTGTCAAATTATTAGGCCAACTAAGGGGCTTGTCGTTCAACCAACATTTTTATTTATTAGATTATAGAAGATATAGTAGATAAGGGAATGGTGGAGAATGACCCATACGAGGGCCGAGTTGAAGTGCCAGGTTAAATAATGGACGAAAAGCTGACGTGGTGTTAACGTGACAAATCAGGGAGAATGGCCAAGATGAGCCATACGGCACATACCCCTTAGACTTATGTAGCCTCTTTCAATTCTTTTCCATCCTGGGTTAACCTAATCGAGAAAAATAATAATGAGCATTCCGAACTTACACGTAACAAAGCTAGAAAGGCTATATACAAGCAGGAGGTGAGCCAGGAATTTTTTTTATGTGTTCACTATTTTTTAGAAATTTAATTTATTACTATCTAGCATCAAAGTTTTTGGGTCGAGTCAGGTCACTTAACATATTTGGTCACTTAACATATTTCCCAGTGGCACAATAAGCTTTTAACTGGAGTCACAATATACAACTTTTTACACAGTAACTAAAACTCTAAAAAAAACACAATTTTTATAAGACCATCCATAACAAGGCACTTCCAAGGGATGCTTTTAGGTGTTTGTCCACATTATCAGTTTTTTCTTATTGTGAATATAGTTTTTATCATGTGTTTTTGAGATGAGTTTTTTTCACAAAAACTACCAAAGCACCACTTTTTGCAGATGGTGGGGTTGGGTCTTGAATAATATATATATATTTTTTTTGTTAAAGGTGATGATGGCATGGCAATGTTTTTGGATGTTTTGAGGATTAATTATTGGGTGAAATTTTGGTGTTTTTAAAGAATTATGTTTTTATGACGTGACATCCGACTAGACGTATATATATATATATATATATATATATATATATATATATATATATATATATTGATGTTTTTCATGATGCTTACTGTGGATGGTCTAAGCTAGTAACCTTAACCCGACCATTTTATAGTAACTTGTTTAATTTATTATTGCTCTTTAGCAATAGTTTTCCAATGATATGTCCGTAAACCAGTGCTGTAAAAGTCAGATTTCAAGGCCTTGGAATTGGCGATTACAAGGTACTCGGACATCAACCTTGCCGCCTTTTCCCAACTTGGCCACCATTACTCGCCAAGGTCCAACTCGGTCAAAAGTCGGAGTACTCGGCCTCCAAGGTCAACTTGGCCACCAACTTTTGTTTTAGTAAAAAACTAAAGATAACAACAAAATATGAATTTAAAAAGTTTTAGGGATGCTTGGTCACCTCCACTTTGGTGGGATGGTAAAGGCTTCAGCCTTTGGGTGAGAGGTCCAGGGTTCGATCCCTGGCAATGACGGTTTATTGTAAATAGTAGGAGGCAAGCTTAAACATTCAAAAAAAAAAATTGATCTTTTATCCAACGGAAACATTTACAATATGCTTTCATCACTCTTCGTTTCCAAATTAATGGGTTCGTTCGCCAAAGATAAAAGGATTCATTAGTTAATAACTATACGCTCTAAATAAAACCGCTGAGCAAACACCGCAACCAATATACATGAGACAATTCCCCACGCGACAGTAACTTGGACCTGGCCCGCCCTGGCGGAGGAATGAAAACTTGATGCGGTGTGCCCACTGACTGCCCACATATGTAAGGATCCACACAAACTTATACGAAAGCCTGAGGCCAACCCTTACGTTTTCTTAAAAAGTTTTAGGGATGCTTGGTCCCATCTAAACTGTTAATGACTCGATTTAAAAAGTTGTGAAATTTTAAGCGTATTCACCTTTGTTATGATCAGTGTGTCTCACTTATTTATGTTCTGCACGTTACCTCGAACCTGTAGTTACGAAAATAATTTGTATCTACTATACTATTAAAACAATAACTATTTCCATAAATAACATTTATTCTCATAATTTCTTACTAATAAAATAATTCAAAATTAAATTAAATTACATTAAACTTAATCACATTCAATATATAATTCAATATAAATTAAAAACTATCAGGTTTTTCTTTTTAAAGTTTCATGGTAGTTATTCTTATTTTGGTTTCATTTCGGTTTTTGATTTTTGTTCGGTTTTAGTTTTTATAAATTTGTTTCGTTTCAGTTTCGTTTTAGACGGGTTTAACTTTATTCATTTTCTGTTTCGGTTTTTACAATTTTTGTTTTTGGTTCGGTTTCAGATTTATCGGTTTTAGTTTTTCAGTTTCATTTCGGTTTTGTTTTAGTTTTATTGGTATTTGGTTTTATTTAGGTTTTCGGTTTTAGTTTTTTTTTTTAGTTTTGTTTTGTTTCAATTTTTATTTAGTTTGTTCGGTGTTTGGTTTTAGTATCTATTGAAAAATGAAATAATATGAAAGGTTCACAAATTAAGTGAAAGGTTCACATGGGTTTCAACTTTCAAGTATTTTGAAGTTATTGAAGCTATATATTTTTTTGAATTTTCACAACCACTAATAATGAATTCACATTTGGTAGAAAGGGTTTCAAAAGCTAAGAACGTTATATGTGTTACCCTTCATTTTCTTCTTAATCTGCAAGTGTGTTATTTTCTTTTATGAAAATGAGTCATTTTAGAAATGTTTTTGATTTGCTTTGGCTCGGATCAAAACGAGTCATTTTAAAAGGGTATCAGTTTAGTTCGGGTCAATGAGTCAATATAAAAAGGCATTGATTTCATTCTGGTTTCAACGGGTCTTTTTAAAATCGCATTGGTTTGGTTATGGTCATACCGGGTTAATTTAAAAGATATCGATCTGGTTCGTGTTTAAATGGGTCATTCTAAAAGCGTAAAGATTTGATTCTGGTCAAAACATGTCATTTTAAAAAGGTTTTGATTTGGTTCTGGTTCTTAAATGAGCTTTGAATGCGCTTCAATTTATGAGGGTGCAGGATTTTTCACATGAAATGTAAAACCAGTTTTTGTAGTCAGTTAAGTTAGTCACTATGTTTGTTAGATTGGTATATGAATGTTTATGTCGTCAACTGTGTTCCCGGTCCATGAATACAAGAAGCCCGAATCATTCTTGGATGCTTATCGGGAATCTTTTCTGGATGCTTATATTCTGATTTGCTTGCTTTCCAGAATAATGTTAGTGAAGTTTGTTTGTTTGTTTTATATTAATATTAGTTTTTAAAGTTTTATATGTTCTTCGTAGACATTCTACTATATAAATTCATTTTTTGTAAGTTTATGTATTTAAGTACTTTGTTTGTGTATGAATATGAATTGCAATTAAAAATCATGTTGTTTCAAAAAATATATTAAAAAATAATTTATCGTTTGAAATTGTATATATGTTTACTTGACGATTTCTATGTTTCCACCCGTGTCGTCTAGTAAATATCTAAATCAAATCATCTAGTTTTAGAACTTTAGTGTAATTTATATATCATTAATAACTTTTCCCGTCATTTGGCTGAATAAAATATTTAGTTAAATAGAAACGAAAGAAAACAAAGTTGTGTATGATCGTGAAAAATGATAATTAGCGGGAACAGTTTTAGGGTTTGAAGCAGCCATCGGAAGACAAATGTACGGTCTTCTTCTACCCCTAACGCAGGTTTAGATTTTGATTTTTGACACATTAAGTTACGGCTTTTAGTGCGACTAACCACGGGTGGGGTGTGTTAATCCCGAATAGTACTATTCATATTGGTCACGTCTACAATAGTTAATCATCATAGATTCTAGGGGACTTTGGTTGCATTATTGTTTCCAACCCATGTAACAAAATGAGACCGCGTTTCTACTCGTTTCCGAACATGTGTTTCTCCATTCATTCCCCCCCCCCCCCCAAGGAGTTTTAAAACAGTTTAATTAAAAAGGGGTCGTGAGACTCACCTGATTCTTGAATGCGCTAGATATTATTTAAGTCCAAGTCTCGTCCTACAAGTTCCCTATAACGTGCAAGAACAATTTAGGTTTTATGATTCGTTTCCGACACTTCAGTATTTTATAATCGCATTTCACCTAACTTGCTAAATATGTTTCTTTTTACTAAACGTGATTTGACGACCCGTTGGTGACATGTCTTAGGATTACACGAAAGTGTGTGTGTATATATACACATATATATAGATGTTATAAATATTAAAAGGTCATATTTCATCTATGGACCCTTGTATGTAAAAGACATTCAATTTATAAAATAAATTACTTGGTATCTTAATTTGATGACAAGATTGGCAGTATATACCAAAACATATATTTATTTATTTTTCCATAACTCATTTAAGGTTTCTAAACTTTAGAAAATCGCTATCTACAGAGGCATTCCTAAACATATAAACATGCTTATAATATGCATCCGTAGGCTTCTTACTAACTAGAAAAGTTGGTATTTCAAGATCCATATATGTTTGTTTTATAAGAAATAAACAAGGTAGGACCCTTTGACTTAATTTATATATATATATATATATATATATATATATATATATATATATATATATATGAAAGTTTCTTATAAGAAAATTAATGTACATGTTACTATGTACATATTTCTAACCAATTTTTGTAAGTATAGATCACATGCTTAAACCTTTCATTTTCGTAGCATTGCAAACAAAATAAATTTGGCTAGATAGTATACAAGGTTAAAACACTTTAAAAAAACGAAAAAAAACCATGTATGAACGCATATACATAATCATGAGATATAAACAAATTGTTTAGGCGATAGATTCTATTATTTGGTGTAGTTTTATGTTGGGTGATGCGTGCTCATAACCAACTTAACAAAGTAAAAATTAGATAAATAATTAAGGTGTGGGTAGAAGGATCATGAACAAATTTCATATTCCAAAATATATACATATAATCTAAGGCAAAGTTTCACTTACAATACTAGCGAGGTTTAGGAGAGGTGAGCTAGAAAATGTTTCCTAGATTGAAAATGGCTCCAATCTTTACTTAAACTCCATGTTTCTTATATGATATTGTAAGTTTAAGCAGATGAATCAAGTAATATATATGTGGGTGGGGTGGTTAAGTGGGCTGCTATACATTGAGAGGAAGAAAAAGACTAGGGTGTGTTTTGATGATAAATGTAGAGCTAGTAATACATGAACTAGTAAAATATCTCTTGCAACATAAAATAAACAAAAGGGACAAAGATATGGAGTATGGGACTAGTGGCGTGTGAAGGGAGTGAAATAAAAAAAAAACACAAGGAGTTGGTGTATTTGTCAGCTAAGGACATGATGGAAAGAGTGCACCATAATTCTTGTATTTTGGAAAGTCAAATGTAGAGATTGGTTGGATAAGGCGGTGGGTTCGGTTGGGTATGATGAGTGAGCTGGGCAAGGGGTTTAGTGTGTTAGATTGATTCATTTACTTCTTTTACCACCATGCATAATAATATTATTATTATTATTATTATTATTATTATTAGTATAAAATGGCCATCTTATGACACCAACTATTTAAAATATGAGAGTAGGAAATGAAATAGTGGTAAAAATTTAACTAGTAGTGGTGGGGTCATTTTAAGTACTTTAAAGCACTTAAATATGCATGTTCAAAGTGCATTTATTTTGAATAAGGTTATAGCATCATTTTGTTTAGTTTTCCAAGTAATTAAGAAAACGAGCTCATGTGTATCTATCTTTTATATATATATATATATATATATATATATATATATAGCTTGTCACCTATAAATAACTATTTATGACACATACTTTTATTTGAACACTTTATATATTCGAACGCAATATTAGTTTATTTTCGTAAACTGATACATAATTATAAATTTATTTTCGTGGGTCCAATATTTTCATTTTTTATCACCAATATTCGTGTGTGTCAGACAAATTAATGTGTGACCCATTAATCCTTCAACCATCACCGATACTAAATTTAAAAACGTAGACTTTTGATGCACATGATAACCTGATCACTCCTACTCAACCTTTTCATGAACGTTTCAAGTTTAATATATATTTTTTAATTTTGCACGGGCAGTAACCCTGTTTGACGGGTTGTCACAGTTTTACCCGGCGCGTTGCGCAGGGACAGGTCAGTAAAATCTAGGCGATGGTAAATTCAAACGTTGTCGGTCCCAAGCGTTGAAGCGGCTGGTTTCGATTACGTGCGTTATTGTATCGGAAGTAAAACAAAAAAAATTATAAAAGTTGAGGTGGACCAATAGGGTGGCGTTGGTCAGTAAAAATCGATCATTGGTAAAGCCCGACCGTTGTCGATCCCTGGTGTTTAGGTGGCCAGTCTACGCGAAGTTGGTCGGTTTTCGACATGCTCATTACGATGCCAGAACTAAAACAAAACCAACATTCGGTTGGTCTTCGTTACATTTATTACTGAATTGGAACTAAAACAAAGCGCGCTGAGTTTACATGAATTCGGTCAGTTTCTATCATGATCGTGACAACACTGGAATTAAAACAAAAATTAAAAAATAAGTTGGCATTCAGTCGGTTTTCGCTACGTAGAAGATGATAGACTAAGCAGCTTGCCAGACGATCTTATCCATAAAATCCTATCTTATATCAGCATTACACATGTTGTCCAAACAAGCGCGTTGTCATCTCGATGGAGGTACATCTGGACTTCAATGCCTTATCTCAATTTCTCGACCCAGGATTTTCGTAGGCTGCCCAGGTTCTCCAAATTCGTTAAAGGTTTACTCTCCGGTCGAAATAATCAAACAGAAGTGTATTCAGTCAATCTCACTTTTCGTGGAAAGGTGAGCCACGAGTTTGTCCAAAGAATTTTGGACTATGCGTTCTCCCACAACGTCCAACAACTGAATATCACTTGCTTGCGTGCCCACGTGTACTATCTGGTCGAGTTCCCTCCTTCTCTTTTTAGTTCTCAGTCTCTCAAACATCTCACTTTGACCGGTCGTATTGCGATTGAGAATAAATACCCTGTTACGGCCACGCCCACTTGGGTGCTGCCAACTTTAACCACATTGACTCTCACATTCTTTGATGACAAGTGTGCCGGTCTTCTCTCCAACAGTGCAAACTTGAAGAATCTCACTTTGAAGAATTGCTCAATGTTGAATAGTTTTAGTTTAAGTCATCCTGGACTGACTAGTCTAACACTTGAAAACAATTATAGACGTGTCAATGTAGTTACGCCTAAGCTCAAGAATCTTACTATAAAAAAATGGTGAGGGGTACATGTATACAAATGATTATTATTCCTATAAGGACAAGGATGATGGTCCTTTGCAGCTTCTGACTGACCTTCGTCATCTAGAGAAGGTTGATATATGCATTGATCATCTCCATGATGTAAAGGCATATACTTGCTAAATTATTTGTCTACTTCAACAACTCCATTGTGTCGAATTTCTTACACTTAACTTGGAACTTGTCAAGGTATGTTGCTATTGGTCCTTAAAAACCAGAATGGCTAGACAATATAAACCCTATGGAAAACTATCTTGGGCTCGTCAGCTAAGTACAAATAAACCCTAACAATACAATTTAAAATTTATTACCCATAACTTTATCAACTATTAATTGCTATTATTAATTTAAAATAAATATATTTAACACTTTGATTACTTGATGCTCTGATTTAAGTAGAGCCTATTCTAATGTGAGCCATTCGTTAATATTAGGGTTGTAAATGAACTGAACAACGCCTTGTTCATGTTCGTTCGTTAAGCTTTTATCAAACAAGCAAACGTTTCACGAACAGCTAACCGAACGGAATTCCTTGTTTGTGTACGTTCATTAAGGAAATGAACTTGTTCGTCAATTGTTCACGAGCACAAATGAACTCAAACAATGTTTGATATGATTTAGCTAACCGAGAATGGCCAGTGTGAACGGTTCGGTCCAGCTATCAAGTTTGTGTTGGTGTTTTTTTTATGGCATTCATATTCATATGCTAATTCTACATATAAATTAATCACATAATAGATAATACTCATGTATATTTTTGTTGTATAGTTAATAATTTTGCTTAAATCTATATGACAAGATTAAAAAAGTCATTAAAAGTATTAAAAATTTTGCTTAATGAACATGGTCTCTGTTCGTGTTTGCTCATTCAGTTAATTGAACGAAATTTTTGTTAATTTTTTAAACAAGCGAATATTGATGAACTTCCCGCCGCACAGTTCGCCGAACATTCGTTTACAACCCTATTTAATATTGGAATTTATGATGACAAAAGAAGAGAATTTAATATATGATCCATGTAAACCTTGCAGGAGATTAGAGTTGTGAAGAATGTTACATTATTACAAAACCTTATGAGAGAATTGCAAGAAAATATAGAGCAATACAAGGAACCAACGGAGAGCCACATGGCAACAGCGCAAGAGCTATTGGTTGATGTGCGACGCAAACGTATAATGGTGGAAAGGATTGGAGCATTATGGAAACAGGTGCCTACATCCCATCGGGATAACGATAAGATGAAAACAAGGTTTTTTGGTTTGTGGAAAAAGGTGGACCCTATCATGAAACATTTGCTGGATTGGATAAAAATTCAATCTGATAACAACTTCCATGAACCTGCTGCATTATCACAACCGCGTTCATGAAAAATAGTAAGTTTTTGATTTTTCATTCCATATTCTTGCGCCGCGTCTGAAAATCTGTCAATTCTCTTTTATGGCAATTTACAAAAACAAACAAATGTAAAAAATACAAGTTGAATTAGAAATCTGCAACAAAAGAAGCATTAACATAACAAAAAGTTGAATTTGTATATCAGCTTTTGAAATTTAAGCTTTTGATAATGACCAAATAAGCCCTTGAAGTTTTATAGAATTTGTATATTATGCTTTGTAATTTTTTTGATGAAAGTGGAGGGAGATTTAAAAGACTTTTATGAGGTTTTTAAATAGGTATAAAATCCCAATGTTATAACAGTTTACATATATTTATATGTTTACTTAATATATAAATATCTATATACTGTTAATAATTATTTATGAAAGTTCTAAGTAAACTGATTATGTAATAACTTTAGAAATGAAAATAGGAAAAGGGATTTCTTTAAACCCAACCCTGTTTCAAGCGCCTGTACATAGCTGTTCAATGTGTCGGTCCCGCACAAGGCGCATGGGACGTGCGAGACCTGGCCAGGGAAGGCCCCCTGTCCCTAGGGGCCGTAAATATAAAAGTACTCTTTATATGTTTTTATTTAAAATAATTTTAAGTAAAACAACTTACAAAATGAGACTTTGGTGTACCGGAAAAGATGCTTGTTTGTGAGACTTCACTTCATGTATGACTCAAAAATTATGCTTACAACTTTTTTACATATTTACTTTTTCTTAAAATATTATATTTTATGGTTCATTTTTTCTACTCACCCCAGGCCCTCGGATTATTTAGGATTCTCGGGGATGGCCTCTTGCGCTGCGGGTGGTGCTAATTTGTCAACAATTTTGTGTAATGTTTTCAGGTTCCTAGCAGACCTAGATCGAGGCATCGAGCTATCTTCTTTGGGATGATGAAGTCTTATATTTCTTGTGGGACAGTTTTTTTCTCTTTTTCTTTTTGTTGCTACTTGTGATTTTTGGCTTGTAATATTTCTAGTTGTGATGCTTACTCATCACCTATCAGTATCACACTATGAAAAGTTTTAATAGTTTTTGGTAGTCACCTCTGCATTTCCAAAAATTCTTAAGATTCAAAACCATTTGGAAAAGATTTTGTAGTTGGTTGAAACATTATTCAAACATATTGCTCCAAATTTACTTTTGAATATTTTTAAAGTCTGCAGATGTCATTTTGTATTTTTAGAGAAATGAATTTCGCTTATGAATCCTACAATGATTTGGACCATTTAAATAGTTAAGGTTGTTGGAACTAATGTTTTCAGACCCGTCCCGTACATCGATCAGGACGCCTTACCGGGTCAAAGGTCGGACTGACTCGGGAGGGCTGACCGGTGTTTGACCCGGATGACGTCATAAATAATTTAAATATATATTTACACACACACACATATATATAATTCATATACATATAAAAAAAATAATAACCAAAAATAATAATAATAACAAAATTTAATGCTTATTTATGTTATACATTCCTTTTTAAATATATATGATTTATGTTTGATCAATATAGACATCAATGAAATTTGGTTGGTTGGCTTATGAGGTAATTATTAAGGTCTCTATCTCTGAAATGACTCAAGTTCGAATCCCGACATACATATTTCATTTTGGATTTAATAAAAAATGGGTTTTCTCCGGTTCACCCGCTAGGTCAACCGGGCCGACCGCCACCCGCAAAACCCGGCCTGGTTTTTAAAAGCGTCCCAAATACACGGACCCGCCCCGGTATAGGGACCGGATCCCGGTCGGACCGGTCTAACCGGCCGGGTTTCAAAACACTGGTTGGAACAACAAAAAGAAAATCATCCTTCACTGGCGAAGAACCGAAAGAAGCACATGAAACACACACACACACATATATATATAACTCCCGCACACTAGGAATGAGATTGGTACCAAACTGGTACTGCAACTGGAAAACACTGATACTGAAAACAAGTAAACGTATAATTTAAATACCATACCGATTTTATCGATTCAGTATGTTTGGTACTGGTACATTTAATATACCGAAAGCGAATGGTCCCAATTAATATTGACCTCCCAGGTGTTTGTTATTCCTTTAAGAAAAAATTACAAATTTTGTCCTTTTGAATTACCTAAATTACGAAATAGGTCCTTTTCGAAAATGGCTTTCACTCTTTATCCTTTATTTGCATGTTTGGCTCGATTTTAGTCCTTTACATTAACGACATGAATTTTTTTCAGTTAAGTAACCCCATGTGCAATGTATATGAGGGTACTTTTGTCCTTTTACCCTTTAAGGCCTATTTGAGTAAATAAACTAAAATTATAATATAGTTACCAACTCTTTTTCTTTGATATTTTTCTCTCTTTATATCTCTATGTCCATCACTATTGCGTGTAACCACCCACTACATCATCAAAACTGCTGCTGCCTCCACCCCCACACCACCATCGTTGGCCAATTTCCAATTTCAATTCCTATAAACCCCTTCGATGTTGGGTTTCAATTTTCCCCAACACCAAATTCCAAATTTCAGCCTTCAATCGCACGCAATTTCTATTAAGTTCACCATCAGAAGATGTGATCGCCATCAAAATCTGTAACAAGAAATGTTATATATGTTGAATCTGACTTCAATCTCTTAGATTCTGATTTCACACTACGGACCAAAAATTCACTGTTTATTACTTCATCGCCGATTATCATCCACGTTGATCTCTACAAACACAATCCATGGCAGCTTCTTCTCAAACCCTATACATCTACCTGTAAAATCCCGATTACAAATAGCGAAAAAGGGTGTGACTAAATTACAATTTTAATTAAATTACATTAATAGTCCTTAAGAGGTAAAAGGACGAAAAGGCCCTCATGTGCAGTGCACATGGAGTTATTTAACTGGATAACTTAACATCCGTTAGCGTAAAGGAGTAAAATCGAGCCAAACATGTAAATAAAGGACAAAGAGTGAAGGTCATTTTCGAAAAGGATCCATTTCGTAATTTAGGTAATTCAAAAGGACAAAATTTGTAATTTTTCTTCCTTTAAAGTTGGCTTGTCAACATTTGCAGCCAAACGAAAGCTAAGAATGAAGTCACCAGGTTGAACACGTTCCTCCCCGGTGTTTGGTACTCCTCGGATTGTGATTGCTCTTTTCGGTTGAGTTTCACATTTAATTAAACTATGTAGATTTAATTACATAAATAGAAGTGAAAATACAATCAACTTAATTCTGAAAGTTTTTTAAGAAAAGGTATATCCTTCTCAAAATTTGGTATAACTATCATATTATGTTACTAGCTTTAGAGCACGTGTCACACACAAAATGATTTAAATTATAAAATTACAAATAAAACAAATAGTTACATAATAAAAACATACTCGATAACGTTTTTTCTATTGAAAATTTCATTTTCAGTATCATATATGTATAATGGAAAGAATTTTAGTTATTAACCAATTTCGGAAATAAGACTTCTCAAACAATAGTAATTCTAACCACTCAGCCTAAATATAATCCATCGAAGGAAATGAGAACATTAAATTGTAACGACGGATGTTCTTTAAAAACTATGTTTTTCTGAGCTACACTATGAAAATTATTTTGACAAATTTTAGGGAGCTTCTCAAGTTGTCATACAACATAAAAAATAGCATGTTAACTCATTCTATTTTGTGAATATTTTGCTTCATTTGAGCATAGTTTTGCATGACATGCTTCCCACACAACGTTCTTAAGCATATATTTATAATTTAACGATTAAAAAATAATTTTGTAAAATGAAAGCATATTCGAGTTTTATTTTTCTTAACAATCTTATATAATATACACAGTACAATATGTTAATGATAATATTTGAAATTATATTCTTTTCAATCTATGATAAACATGGTTTATTATTGATTTTTGAATTTCACCATGTATTTTGGAATACATAGTAAATAATATGTTAATATTTATTTTTATAAAAATGTATAAATATAATATAAATTGAGTAAAAAAGGGAAGCGAATATTTATTGATTTATTACATACATTAGGGTTAATTAAAATATTTGTTTTAGAAGGAAAAGTATTGTGAGAATTAATTAAAAGATGACAAGTGTTCATAACTGTTTTACTTTATTACATACATTAGGGTTAATTAAAATATTTATTATGATTTACTTAACAAAAATCATAATATTAAATATACTCGCTATTCATGATAGCCTTTCTTTAAAGTTAAATCTTACCGTAGAAACCAAAAGTTTGGAGCGTAAGAAGAGGGAAGGGTATAGTAGTCATATTACAACTTCTAATTAATTAATTAAATGGTTTAAAGAAAAACTGCTCCTAATATTATAAATGTAGCTCGAGTTTTAGAGACGCAAATAACGCAGTGTAAAATAATGAACTTTTGTGATTGATTAATAATGGAAATTTTTTTAAAATAGGAAATTAAAGAAGGGTGAAATGGTTTCTAGAAGAGAGAAAGAGTTGTAATGGATTCTAGGAGATCCGTCATTTGAAATGGCGGTTCTCAGATTATATATAGGGCATGTCAGTTAGTGTCGGGTGAGGTGGACAATTATCTGATGCTCCGCCATTTGAAATGACGGATGTGGTACTTTTATTTTGTGTTCCGCCATTTCAAATGGCGGATGTCACTTTTTCTGATCCGTCACTTTGATTGGCAGTTCACATTTCCCAAAATTTCCTGCCCCTACATGTAAAAAAGACATCTGCCATTTGAAATGACAAGTGTCATCTTGACATCCATCTTTTCAAATAACAAGTGTTCAGTACATGTATTACCAGATTTGACATTTGATGATTGACAAATCTAATGTCCTTTTTCTTTTTATATTAATTAATATATGTTTTTTAATTTAATTTTATTTTTTAAAAAGACATTATTTATAAAGAAAAGGGTTCAAATAAAAATAAGTAGTTTACGTGGAATGGTAAGAACCAATAGATTTTTGACATGTGACATTAAAAATGATAAAAGAATAATTCTAGTAAACTATGACGGTTATAACGGTGAAAGAGTTATACTAGGAAACTATGTCGGTTTTTGGTAATTTTAAATCTCAACCATTGATTAACATGATTCAATGGCTATGATTTATTCCTAGTCTTCCTAGGAAACAACTTATTTTTAGGATAACTCTCCCCTATTTATAAAATAATATAATTATTTATAAAAAATAATTGTATTATCAAAAGGACTAATATGTTTTTACTTTTATTTTTTAATTATTAATAATTAATCACTATTATTAAAAAGCTAAAAATTAGTATTATTAACTAAAATTAAAAAATAATTTGTATTACTAATCTGGTTTTATTTTATTTTTTTAATTATTAATAATTAAACACTATTATTAGAAAGCAAAAAATTAGTATTATTAACTAAAATTAATAATCTAATAAATATAAAGAGAGAACCGCCATTTTGGTCCTTGTGGTTTGTTTGTTTTAACTATTTTGGTCCAATTTCAAACCCTTAACAATTTTAGTCATTAAAGTTTCATTTTTTTAACGATTTTAGTCCAATTAATAAACCTCATCCATCTTCTTTATTAAAACTAGGGGCATTTTTGTCCATCCTTATTTCCCCTTTTATACTTTTGTCATTAAAGTGTCTTACGTTGCACTCTCTTATCTTTTCCGATTGCTCACTTTTCTAATGTTGTTCTTCGATCGGGTTTAAACAAATAACGGGCCACTAAAGAGATGCATTTCATCATATCAGACATCAAAGAACATTGATCACATTAAATTGTGTGCAGGTGGAGAAGTAATGGCTACTTTTCATTGGTGTTGATGAAAAGACTTGGTTAATTATTAGACCAACAGCCAAAAACACCCAGATTACATTAGACCAACAGCCAAAAACATATATCTGAGTATCTACAAATCCAGATTACCCAACTTTTTCACAAAAGATTTGGTTAATTATTAACTCATTAGAGCATTCCCAGTGGATTCTCCAAATTATGTGAGGGGGTTCTCTATTTTGTAGAGATGGTTAAAAGTGGTTGTGAGAGGATGAGAGAGAAAATGTTACTGTTCATGGTTAAATTTGGAGATCCACACTATTCATCTCTTTAATTTTTTAATGTTTTTGAAAGTGGTTGTGAGTGAATGAGAGAGAAAATGTAATGATAAAAGTATAAAAAAAGTATTATTTAATTGAAATAAGAAAGAAAAGATGGTGTTTTTAGTGTAATTATAGAGATGGAGAATTGATTGGGAATGCTCTTAAAACATATCCATTTAATCTTATTCGAAACAGCCTTGAAAGTCACTCGAACATGATTGATTTTTAAAGAAAATATGGTAGGATTCTGCCCTGAAAGAATAAAAAATGGTAGAATTTATTTAAAATTTCAAAAAAATACTTAGCATTTGACAATAAGAAAAGCTTTATAACAAAAAATCAAAATACAGTTGTGAATAGGAACTTACCATACAACTCACAAGGATCAAATGGCTGCTTCGGACCACGAATATTCCAGCGATTAGACTCCAACATTTGTTCATATGAGATTAGGGTTAGCGATGGATCCATTGCTTGTTGATGGAATTAGGGATTTAACATACGGAGGTTACACGTATGATTCCTTTAAGGGTTATAAATAATATATTTATATTATATAAAAAAGTATAAAGGGGGAAATAAGGATGGACAAAAATGCCCCTGGTTTTAACAAAGAAGATGGATGGGGTTTATTAATTGGACTAAAATCATTAAAAAAATGAAACTTTAATGACTAAAATTGTTAAGGGTTTGAAAATTGGACCAAAATAGATAAAACAAACAAACCACAAGGACCAAAATGGCGGTTCTCTCAAATATAAAAATTGAGTTACTTTTGTTTTATTCGCTTTTTAATGTAATTAACTAGTGTTTTACCCGGCGCGTTGCGCAGGGACAGGTCAGTAAAATCTAGGCGATGGTAAATTCAAACGTTGTCGGTCCCAAGCGTTGAAGCGACTTGTTTCGAATACGTGCGTTATTGTATTGGAAGTAAAACAAAAAAAAATTATGAAAGTTGAGGTGGACCAATAGGGTGGCGTTGGTCAGTAAAACTCGATCATTGGTAAAGCCCGACCGTTGTCGATCCCTGGTGTTTAGGTTGCCAGTCTACGCGAAGTTGGTCGGTTTTCAACATGCTCATTACGATGCCGGAACTAAAACAAAATCAACATTCGGTTGGTCTTCGTTACATTTATTACTGAATTGGAACTAAAACAAAGCTCGCTGAGTTTACATGAATTCGGTCAGTTTCTATCATGATTGTGACAACACTGGAATTAAAACAAAAATTTTAAAAATAAGTTGGCATTCAGTCAGTTTTCGCTACGTACCAAAACTACAACAAAACAAAAAAAAAATTTAAAAAATACCACAAATAAAGTACTGCAAACCGGACCAATCAGGGCTTGAGTTACCATAGTTTCTAATTGTTATATACAAGGGGCATGGCGGCACCAAAGTTCTAAATTATATTATATAATAATAATACTAATTATTAGCTTTTTAATAATACTAATTAATTATTAATAATTAAAAAATAAAATTAAAATAAATAAAAATAAAAACAAATTACTCCTTTTGACAATACAAATTATTTTTAATAATTAATTATATTATTTTATAAATAATGTCTTTTTAAAAAATAAAATAAAAGTAAAAAACATATATTAATTAATATAAAAAGAAAAATGACATTGGACTTGTCAATCATCAAAAGTCAAATATGGTAGTACATATGCTGTTCACACTTGCCATTTGAAATGGCGATGGTGACGGTTCTCTCAAATATAAAAATTGAGTTACATTTGTTTTATTAGCTTTTTAATGTAATTAACTAGTGTTTTGCCCGGCGCGTTACGCAGGGACATGTCAGTAAAATCTAGGCGATGGTAAATTCAAACGTTGTCGGTCCCAAGCGTTGAAGCGGCTGGTTTCAATTACGTGCGTTATTGTATCGGAAGTAAAACAAAAAAAATTATAAAAGTTGAGGTGGACCAATAGGGTAGCGTTGGTCAGTAAAACTCGATCATTATGCTGTTCACACTTGCCTTTTCAATTGGCAGATGTCTTTTTGACACATAGGGGCAGACTACTTTGGGAAACGTGAACTAGTCAAAATGGCGGATCAGAAAAAAGTGACATCCGTCATTTGAATTGAAGGAACACACAATAAAAGTATCACATCCGCCATTTCAAATGGCGGAACACCATATAATTGTCCACCTCACCTGACACAAACGGACATGCCCTATATATAATCTGGCGGATCTCCTAGAAATCGTTACAACCCTTTCTCTCTCCT
The DNA here is from genome assembly GCF_021521415.1 of Bidens hawaiensis. Lineage (NCBI taxonomy): Eukaryota > Viridiplantae > Streptophyta > Magnoliopsida > Asterales > Asteraceae > Bidens > Bidens hawaiensis. The sequence continues at coordinate 580,801 of NW_027492041.1, read as the reverse complement.
AAAAACATTTCACCCTTATTTAATTTCCTATTTTGAAATGAAATTCTTAATACTGCAGTGTAAAACAATTAATGGTTATAAGGTGTCCGGTTTGTTTGTAGAGAATTTGAATGTTTAAATTTTGAGTAGTTAAAATCAAACAGTAGAAGGCCCAACCAGTAGTTGTAGGTGCATACATTTTCAATACATATTCAGAACAATAAATACTCCCATAGACCGCTACAGAACAGTCGCTGATCGACTGAAGATGCAAAGAATTCTGACCGAATGAAGCTGTAATGCCGATAGAATGAAGATGGAATCACTGGGCTGGTTCGTGTGTAATCAGACCTGGTCGGTTTCTTTTGGGACACACCCGAGATTGAGAATCATGAAAAAATAGGACCGATGGAAAACCGACATTCACTAATTGCCACCTGACATTCGTTGTGCCGCTACAAGAGCAGAATTCTCTGGCGTAACACACGGTGGGACGAAATCCTGAATTGGCTCGGAATCCAAACTGACAGCCTTGTACAAGGTCTCACTCAAATTCTTCATTGCCAATATAAGTGACACATGTGGGGATCAAACTTGGGTTCTCCAGTAAGGTCTCCACTGGAGAACCAAAGCCTTCCTACCACTAGGCCATAAGTGAGGGATGGGTAGGATTAGTATCTGCACAATCCTACTAGCAACCATAGAACCAACCATGATAAGGGTGATAATTAGACAAGTTAAACAACGACAAGTTCAAAAGTGAAGATTAATCAGGTTTTTGGTTGGCTAATATAACTCGTTGTTACACAAATCGGTTACCACAAATTGATTTTATTTTTTCATTTCCTGTATTGATCAACAACTCTTCGTTTCCCCGAAACGAGTACATATGAACTAATTTTGTTAACATTCTAGGTTATGAATCTCCCCTCTACATTTTACTAGTCAAACTTAATTAAGCTTCTCAACTGTTTGAAGTTTGAATCTTATAGATGTAGGGTAGTAAAACTATCCGCGGATTACCATTGAGCATCCGCGAAAGGAACCCGCAGGCCACACAAAGGACCCCACACGCGCAAGATCTTCACGTGATATGGAAGAGAAGTTTTAACAAACTACTTCTAGAAGAATTTCCCAACATTCCCTGATAGCAACATCAGCCAATGAAAAGATCGCACCTGGACACCAGGTAACTGTCCCCAAACATGATCAGGCAGTCACATCCTATAAGCGCTCATATTTGTTTTCATTTTGATAGCTTAGTTTCAATTAGTTTCTAAGTTATATTTAATATTGTTTTATCTCTATGAATATCTTTTGCATATTTTATTTTTCACTTACAAATATTAAAACATAATGTTTTTTAAATAGTTATGAAATTTTTATTTTTATCTACGTTTCAGTATAAAGTTCGTTCAAAATCAATCCAGGTCAAATAATATGCTTTTAATTTCCTTTTATCATAATATAATGTAGTTATAAAATTCGAATACACCGTTATCACGTTAATATTTCTATGAAGGCCTCGATATAACAACTTCGCGCAATGTGTGAACAAAACATACGAGTAAATTTACAACTCAAAAAATTATAAAGACAAACTTTATTAACTTTATCTTTTTTAGCATTTCCATCACGACACGTTGGTTTACGCTTAGCAATGTTTCCGCCGCAACGCGCGAAGACGCTTACTAGTTATTATTAGTGGCTAGAAGAGTTTTGTTGAAACATCCAACTAGCAGAAGCCAAACAAACTTCTCATATTGTATGTGTCCATATATATATATATATATATATATATATATATATATATATATATATATATATATATATATCACCTAAAATCAACACACCAATTAAGTGGTGGATTCAGGAATTTATTCGGGTGGTGCACTCACTACTTTTAGATGCTTCAATTTCATAGAGTTGGGTATGAAAAATTCCGGGTCGGTTCGAGGTTCGGGTCGGTTCAATGTTCAGGAAAAGTTCATTACATAATAAAATTACGATAAAATAATAAATAAGACACCGTAATTAGAAAGTACAAAACACACAATATAAATACAATAGTATTTACGAATTAAAAAAAATACTTATAGTTGTTCCCTATGAGTCTTCATATTTTAATTTGGCTGTATTCGTACTTTGAGAATTAAAATCAGAATATTGTTCCAAAAAGTTCTTGTTCCTCTTCTAGTTCTTGGAGCCTAACCCATTCTACGGGTCTCTGATAGACCTAAAATTTAAAGTAAAACCAACTAACTAACAAATTAAACCAAAAATTTAACAAATAACTTAACAATTAACAACATCAAGAACAATTAAACATTTAACAAATGAATCTAAACTTACATCCACAGTGGGAGGATTCAAGGAAGAGTAGTAAGGCTGAAGGAAGGAGCTACAGACCAACAGTGCCACGGTGGTGTGTGGTCGGCCGGAAAAGAAAAGCGGCAACGGTGGTCGGGTAGTGGTGTGTTGTAAGTGCGTGAGTATGAAGAGGGGAGAGTGAGAGAGGCAAGCGCTATGTAACTTTGTGTTTTATAGAACCCTAATTGATATAAAGCTGAAATTAAAAAAAAATAGTTTAAAAAATTCACTGGCAAAAGGAATCAAACCCTTGACCTTTAGTTTACAAGACCAACAACTTATCAATTAGACAAGCCCTTGTATTGTAAATAGGGTGGTTCATTCCTAATCTACAAGGTGGTCCCATCTAATATTCTTTATATATCATACACTATTTTCTCGAAACTCGGGTGTTTCCGGAGAACCACCTATTTGTTATGTATATCCGTCACCAATTACAAGACTTTTAGACTATGCAATTTGTGACATCACAACGCCATCACATGTTAGTTATTTCTTGAAAACTTGTCATAGTTGTTTAGGCTAACGCTAACCGGTATATAGCCAGCCACCCCCCCCCCCCCACTCCACCCCACACAAAAAAATCTCATTGGTGACATGAAGCCGATAACCATGATCACGAGGCTCATTTGGGGGAGGGCCGGAGAGCCAATTAGTACTTTTTTATTTTTCAATTCATTATAATATTTAATAATAAAATGGTGGAGAATGACCCATACGGGGGTCGGGTTGAAGGGTCAGGTTAAATGATGGACGAAAAGCTGACGTGGCACTTGTTGGAGAATAATTGGTGAGAAACTGGATTGTGATCAAGTCCCAGATCAATAATCAAACACCAAAGTAAACGACTAACTCTCGTTTATACTAATTTGAAACTATAACTCAAAAATCTGATTACAGATATCTCAAACCCTAACTCGGTTTGACTCTTGATGAACCCTAACTCGGTTACATCTACTTCTTTATCTAATGTGTAACCATAACTCGACTTATATAGACTAACCAAACTTGCTAGTCAAGACATTACCAAATATAATAAAACCCTAATTAGAACCCCATAAACCCATTACACATCAATGGATTCCATAGGCCCAAAAGGTCAAACCCGGTCACCTACACGTAACGGGCCTATTAAGTTGGAAATTACTTCCAACAATCACCCCCTAATTTCCAACTCGAAATAGACGTATCTTTGTCTAAAAACTTGTCTTCTTCACATGTCTGATTCGAATCATGATCTTGACCTGCTTGGCTTTCACATCCATCTTGGTCTTGATCTCTTTGGAACTTCTCTTGATCCATAGATGTGTTCTTTCGGTTCTCCCGAACTCGACTACATCTGTGACCCTGTCTCTGACCATTCACTCGGTCGTATGAACTCGCATAACCACTCCTTTGGCTGCAACCCCGGTCATCCAATAGAGCAAACAACAATCTTCCTTGATCTTCTTTAGTTCCCGAATCAAAACACGAGCACATCTTTCAAATCAAACCTTGATTAAAACCTAACTTGTTTAACCCGGTAAAATACGAACTTTGAATTAAACCCGCTTGTTCAACCCAAATAAAAATCCAATAATAATGATTAATGATTAAACCCAACTTCTTAAATCAATAAATAAAAATAACAAACCAACTTGACACCAAAACAAAAGAACTTCTGTTGACTTTCCTTTTTTCTTAACCCCACAACCAATCTGAATGGATTAAGCTTCTTTTGTTTTTCGTACCTATGTAAAAGACCAATTCAACAAATAATCTTATGTTGACTTTACGCTTTGCACCAAAACAGAAACTTTGCTCGGAAACCAGACTTTCCGATTGTTGCCGCCTATTGTCTTTGTAACAGCAAATCGATCACCAGTTCACCACGACTTTGATCGGTTGATTGATAAACACTGAAAAGTTATTTCGGTTGCTCCACAACTTTGGAACGATGAAAAACTTCAGACCGCGACTTCGATCTCCGGCTTCAATCAACAGCAGTTTTTTTTGACCTGATGGAACAGATTCTTGATTGTCGTTCTCCTACTCGATCACGACTTCTCCAATAATCGATCCCTACTTATCAATCACGACTTTGATCGATAAACACCAAGAGTCCCAGTACGATAATCAAACACCAAAGTAAACGACCAACTCTCGTTTATATTAATCAGAAAATATAACTCAAAAAACTGATTATAAATCTCTCAAACCCTAACTCGGTTTGACTCTTGATGAACCCTAACTCGGTTACATCTACTTCTTTATCTAATGTCTAACCATAACTCGGCTTATATAGACTAACCAAACTTGCTAGTCAAGACATTACCAAATATAATAAAACCCTAATTAGAACCCCATAAACCCATTACACATTAATGGATTCCATAGGCCCAAAAGATCTAACCCGGTCACCTACATGTAACGGGCCTATTAAGTTGGAAATTACTTCCAACACGTGAAACTTGAATACGGAACCGGAATTTTTGACGTAGCCGCTAAAGCTTTTTTTTTTGGTCAACGTGAACTTGTAAGTGGGGTAATATAAATGTGTATTGGTATAATTGAATACGAAAGGAAGGCACTGGAGGTTTTCTTAACTTTCAAAAACTTAAAACCTCAACTTCTTATTATTAATAAAAACTTCAATAGTATTTATTGGCTAACAATCCTAACATGACTAGAAATAGGAAACTAGTAAAACAATTTGACTACAACTAGGAAACTAATAAAAGATAAACATAAATAAAACTTGATATATTTATATTTTGATCTCCTCCTTATCCTCCCTTTGAGATTGACCTAGCCAACCTCGGTTTTATCTTTAACGAATCGGGATTAAATATATCATTCACCCCCTTAATCTTGATTCGTTCCTTTCAGATCTTCAACCCCGAGCAAATTCCTCGTCTCTTCAAACTTTAACTTTGGTAGCGCTTTTGTAAGAATATCCTCCTTTTGTTTCTCTCCACTAATATGCTCAACTTGGACTTCACCACGTTCAATACATTCACGAATGAAGTGAAATCTAATATTAATATGCTTACTTCTTCCACGAAACACAGGATTCTTCATCAAATCTATGACAGATCTATTATCCATATGTAACGTCACCACCTTTTCTTCATGCCCGGTCAACTTGCTTAACAATCCTCTTAACCATATAGTTTGACAAGCCGCGGTTGCTGCTGCCATGTACTCAGATTCACACGACGACAAGGCTACAGTTTGTTGCTTTTGTGAGAGCCATGAGATCAATGAACCACCATAATAAAACGCCATTCCGGTGGTACCTCGTCCATCCTTTTGATCCATACCGTAACTACTATCACAAAAACCAATCAACTCTCTACTACCACATCCATACGTTAAACCATATCCACTCGTGCCTTGTACATATCGTAATATATACTTCAGAATCTGCATATGGGATTGTTTCGGTTCTTGCATGAACCTACTAGCAGCTCCAACTGAGTAACTCAAATCAGGCCTCGTATGTGTTAAATACCTTAAGCTACCGATTATTCTCCGATATTCGGTTGCATCAACGGGTTCTCCTTCTTCATCTTTCGTTACTTGCAACCGATGTTCCATAGGAAATCGAGTCGGGTTGCACTCACTTAAACCAGCACTCATTAAAATTTTATTAGCACAAGCTTCTTGTTTCAACTTTATCTCATGCTTCTTTTGTGTTACTTCAATGCCCAAATAGTAAGAAAGCATTCCGAGATCTTGCATATCGAACTCATTCTTCATTTGACTTTTAAATTTCTCAATCTCGGCTTGACTCGAACCAGTCACGATAAGATCATCGACATATACACCAACAATGAGAATGTCAGTTCTTGTATTCCGCTTGTACACCGCTGGTTCTCTTGGACATCGAATAAAATCCAAACCTTTCAACGTTATGTCGAGTTTTTCGTTCCAAGCTCGTGGGGCTTGGCGAAGACCATATAAAACCTTTAGTAACTTATATACCATACCGTGTTTCCCGGGAACTTCAAAACCATTAGGCTGCTTCACGTACACTTCTTCCTTCAACTCACCAATTAAGAATGCCGATTTAACGTCCAAATGGTAAACCAACCAACCATAATTTGCTGCAATTGCTAAAATCAAACGTACGGTTTCCATTCTCGCCACCGGGGCAAAAACCTCATCAAAGTCTACCCCGTTCTCTTGCACGTACCCCTTCGCGACTAATCTTGCTTTGTACTTTGTTATTGACCCGTCTGCATCACGTTTGGTTTTAAACACCCACTTCAAACCAATCGCCTTGTGACCCAGTGGTAGGTTACATAAGTCCCACGTATTGTTTTGTTCGATTGAGGCTAATTCGGATCTCATTGCTTCTCGCCATTTTTTGGAATTCTTTGCCTCTTCAAAAGTAGCTGGCTCTTCATCTAGGAGAAGACATTCTCCTTCACAAAACATTACATAATCTTCAAATCTTTTAGGAGGGACCGATTAACGACCAGTTCTTCGCAGCTCAGGTTCGGGATTTCCTTCCGGTTGATCTTCAAATTCAGGCCCGTTAAGGTCTGTTGGGTCTTCGTTTTCAACTGGTTCTTGTTGAACTTCTTCTTGAACCGGCTCGATTATAAATTCAACCCACTCAGGTCCGGTTCCAACTTCACACGAGTTGGTATGTCGAGTCCAGTCAAACTTTTGACTTTCTTCGAAACGGACATCCCGGCTCACATAAATACGGTTCTGAGCCGGGTCGTACAATCTGTAAGCTTTTGATCCCGGTTCGGTTCCGAGATGTACAACATCCATGCTTCGGTCATCTAATTTTTGTAGGTTGACGGTGGGTATCTTCATGTACGTTAAGCACCCAAACACTCGTAAGTGTGTAATGTTAGGCTTTCAACCCTTCAAGGCTTCATGGGGGTTACCGTCATCAATGCTTTAGTAGGTACCCGATTCAACACGTAAACTGAGTGTCTCACCGTTTCACCCCATAAGTTTTGTGGAAGGTCCATAGCTTTCATCATACTTCTTGTTGCATTTAGGACCGTTCGGTTCCGCCTTTCGACCACACTGTTTTGTTGAGGAGAGTAGGAGCCGTAAACATTCTTTTTACTCCTTCTTGATCACAATATTCGGTGAAAAGTTTGTTGAGAAACTCGCCACCTCGATCGCTTCTTAGAGCTTTAACCTTTAGCGAATGCTCTAACTCAACTTCCTGTTTAAAATTTTTGAAAATACCCAAAGCATCATTCTTATTTTTAATAGTATAAACCCACATGTACCTTGTATGATCATCTACAAGAAGCATAAAGTACCGGTTTCCTCCCAAAGTAGGAGGTGAGATTGGTCCACATAAATCGGTGTGAACCAACTCGAATGGTCTCGTGGCACGGAACGTGACGTTTTTAGGAAACGGGTTTCTACTATGTTTGCCAAGCATACATGCATTGCAAACATGCTCACCATGCAAAGTTTGAATATCACCACGTACCATATTTTTCGACTTCATATTAGTTAATGTTTCAAAATTAACATGACCAAGTCTAGCATGCCATAGCCATCCTTGGTCTTTAATGGAAGCTAAAAGACATACCGGGGTTCCAATTCTGAGCTCGATCTTATAAAGACGGTTTGGACTTCTCGGGACTCTCATTAGCAAGCGATCTCCTTCCTCGTATAGCCACAAGTAGTCGTTTGCTATCCAAACCTTACACCCTTCTTCAGTTAACTGACCGATGCCCAATATGTTGCTACATAAGTCGGGTATGTAATAGGCGTCATTCATAACCCGTTGCTCACCATTCTTGCAATCGAAAACAATGGAACCTCTCCCTTTAATATTCACTTTGGACCCGTCTCCAAATTTCACCAAACCGCTCACTCGATAATCAATTTGGGCAAAGTGAACTTCACATCCGGTCATGTGATTAGACGCCCCATTATCTAAATACCAAATTGAATCGCTTACCGAGTCGTTTGCATAACGGATTGGATGAACCTTCTCCTCGTTCAACATAACTTGTTCTTTATCAACTTCAATGGAGGCCATCATAAGAGTTGGTGGCTTGGCCTCGGCTTGGTTCAGATTCGCTTCTTTAGTCGGTGGTCTCAGACATTCCCACGCAAAGCGGCCCAAAACATTGCAATTATAACACCGAACACCGCTTTTATCTCTACCTTGATTTTGATTATTTTGAATATTACCTTGATTTCCGTCTCTGCCTTGGTTGTTCGTGTTCGGTTGGTTACAGTCTCTTCAGTTATCATAGTTTTGATTGAACCGACCCCGTCCTCTACTCGAACCTCTACCCGGCCTCTTCCACGGCCCCGTTGGTCATAACTCGAGGAGCCACGACCCCGAGCATAATTTTTCCGATCATGATCGGTGTCCTTTTTACCTTGATTATTGTTTTTGGCATACAATAATTTTCCCATCTCGGCCATTGCTTCCTTGCCTTTGATTCTTTCTTCAAAAGCCTTTAATATTGCTATACTATCTTCAAACACCATAGTGTTAAGATCAGCCCACTGTTCGATGGTTGCTACAATAGCAATAAAACTGTCCGGAACGCTATCGAGTAGTTTTTTTACGAGTTCATGATCTTCCATCGGACTACCCAAGCTATCAAATTGCGAGGCGTATCCCGTTATCTTCCCGGCAAAGTCTTCAACGGATTCTTTTTCACCCATCTTCAATTGATTAAAATCTCGCTTTAATGATCGTAAGCGAGCTTGTTGCACACGATCAGCCCCAATACCCGTAGTGATTCCCAAATCTCCTAAGCATCACGGGTTCTTGCAACTTGCATCAACATGTTTTCCGGTAAGGCTTGTAAAATAATAGCCCTAGCCATTTTGTTCTTTCTGTCATCTATGGCTTCTCCGTTCACCACCTCCCATAATCCTTGAGCATCAAGGATTGATTCCATAATTACAACCCACGTGTTGTAGTTTGTTTTCGTTAACTTTGGACACTGCAACGAAATTGAACTTGGTTCCCTTGCTTGCACAACCGGTCTTTCATCCGCCATGATACCCGGTCTTCGAGTTTCCGATTTGATGTGGTTAGTCGCCCCACACCGTTCTTGAACTTCCCAAAGATCGTAGATCGCCTACGCTCTGATACCAGTTGTTGGAGAATAATTGGTGAGAAACTGGATTGTGAAACTTGAATACGGAACCGGAATTTTTGACGTAGCCGCTGAAGCTTTTTTTTTTTGTCAACGTGAACTTGTAAGTGGGGTAATATAAATGTGTAATGGTATAATTGAATACGAAAGGAAGGAACTGGAGGGTTTCTTAACTTTCAAAAACTTAAAACCTCAACTTCTTATTATTAATAAAAACTTCAAAAGTATTTATAGGCTAACAATCCTAACATGACTAAAACAATGTGACTACAACTAGGAAACTAGTAAAACAATGTGACTACAACTAGGAAACTCATAAAAGATAAACATAAATAAAACTTGATATATTTGAATTTGATCTTCTCCTTATCCTCCCCTTGAGATCGACCTAGCCACCCTCGGTTTTATCTTTAACGAATCGGGACTAAATATATCAGCGCTGACGTGACAAATAAGGATGAATGACCAAGATGAGCCATACCCCTTAGACATATGTAGCCTCTTTCAATACTCTTCCATCTTAGGTTAACCTAATCGAGGTAAACAATAATGAGCATTCCAAACTTACATGTAACAAATCCAGAAAGGTTATATATAGGCAGGAGGTGAGCCAAAATTTTCTTTTAAGTGTTCGATATTTTTCAGAAATTTAATTTATTATTATTATCTAGCATTAAAGTTTTTGAGTCGAGTCAGGTCACGTAACATATTTACCAGTGGCACAATAATCTTTTATATGGAGTCACAATATATAATTTTTTACATCGTAACTAAACTCTAAAAAATTTAATATTAGACCATCCATAATAAGACATTTTTAAGGGGTGTTTTTGAATGTTTGTCGATGTGATCAGTTTTTTCTTATTGTGGATATAGTTTTTATCATGTGTTTTTAGGATTAGTTTTTTTTACAAGAACTACTAAAAACACCACTTTTTGCGAGTGGTGGGGCCAGATGGAGGGGTTGGGCCTTGAATAATAACTTTTTTTTGGTTAAAGTTGGTGATGACATGACAATGTTTTTGGATGTTTTTAGGATTCATTATTAGACGAGTTTTTGTTGTTTTTAAAGAATTTTGTTTTTATTACGTGACATCCGACTAGACATGTTTTTTTGATGTTTTTCACGTTGCCTACTGTGGATGGTCTAAGCTAATAACCTTAACCTGGGCATTTTATAGTAACTTGTTTGATTTATTTTTAGCAAGTAATTTTCCAATGATAAGTCTGTAAATAATAAAAAAAAGATTATTCAATTATGTATCATGTTAAAAGGATAAAAAGAACTTTAGAAAAAGTTAAAATTTTAAATAAATCTAATTATTAATAGTAAAAGCTATTCCTCAATTATATATTTATAATTTTGTGAGAAAGAATACTAGAAACTCTAGCGAAAAATGGTGTTTTGCCCTTGCATGTCTAGTCAACTGCTGCTCCTCAACGTATTTCGGGGAAAACCAACTAGCTCTAAGTTCGAGCGGCATTTCACCCCAACCATAACTCTCTGCTGAATCACATAAAGAAATAAATATTCTAATTAAATACAGTAACCGTTAAATAAAATAAAACTATTGTATGTATGAAAAATAAAGCCTAGAAAGTTAACCTGTTACTATCTCTCAAATTAAAATAAAACAAAATTTAAAAAGATTTTTTAAATTTTGTTGGTGTTTAACCAATGCATAGTGAATACAAGTATTGAGTACTTTTAAAATTAATTAACCTGAAATAATAAATCACTTACATTGTTTCCTTTTCACCAAATAGCCTTGACTAGCAATTCCGCCATTAATCTATTTGTCTTACTGAAACATTTACGATATGCTTTTCATCACCCTTCGTTTCCTAATTAATGGGTTCGTTCGTCAAAAATAAAAGGGTTCATTAGTTAATAACTATACGCTCTAAATAAAACCGAAAGTAGAACGGGTTCCGCCAAACGCAGATCCATATGAGTAACTCAGCCACCGTATATGGGTGGTGGGGGTTTATTTCACCCCTAATGAGCCATTTACCCCTCTCATTTTGCAAGTATGCTTGCATACAACTAACACTCTAACAACACATCAATATTCAGTTCATTTTCACTCACAGCGTTTGTTTGTTCACTTGTTTGGTTTGTTAGATGAATTATTTTAAAAATGAAATTTGGAAAACGGCCTTAAAATTTTATTTCGATTTAGGTCTCCAGAATACTTGAGTCGGCCCCGTCAATGTTGAATAGTTTTAGTTTAAGTCATCTTGGACTAACTAGTCTAACACTTGAAGTAGATAATTGATACGTGCATGATACATATTACATATGGCCATACCATACATATGGCCATACCCACGTTTTAATTCTAGTTTCTTTGGTTTGTGTTATTATTTAATATTCTAGGTAATGGATCTAAATATTAGGATAGTGGGTCGTTTTCTTATTTACTTGTTGTGCCTATAAAAGATTGTTTCTATTAAAATTGAAGTAATGAAAAATATGATGAAAAGTTATTCCTTTGCCTACTACAAAAGGCTATCTATCAATAATAGGCATGTCAATGTTGTTACACCTCAACTCAAGAATCTCACTATTAAAAATTGGCGAGGGATACATGTGATTTCCGCACCAAACCTTTCCTCCTTGCATTAGACAGAATTACAGAAATCATCCTTTAGTTTTACCCCAAATTTCACTCGTGACCCTTTATCTTCAAAATTGATCTTTTTTATCATTTACGTTTCAAAATCCAACAGCATTTGTCCTTTTCGCCTAACCCAGTTAATTTTTCTCGTTAAGTCAGATCATGTGCCTTGCATATGAGGGCAAATTGGTCATTTTACCTATTAAATTAAAAAAATATTTTAATAAATAAAGAAAAACAATAAAAAGCAATTAATATATATTTATATTCTTTCTCTCTCTCTCCCCCTTCTTCTTCTTCTTCCTCCATAGCCACCTCCCGCCAAAGCAGAAAAGCAAAACCGTTGATTACTGTAGACAACTTGCTTCCCATTTGAACCAGCAGCAACCCACTTGTTAAAGGTTAAAACCCCACACACACCTTCAATCTACTTCAATTCCACCTTTACCCACTAACCTAATTTCATCATCAATCATCACATCATACTCATTCACCAGATCCAAACACCACAATTTATTAATTTAATCATACCTTCAATGGGCGCATCAGAATCCGGACAAATCACAGACGATGAAGAAACCCAACACCATTGAATCCGAGGTGTTGGATTTTTAGAGAAGTAGTACCATAATGTTGAATCCGAGGTTTCTTCATCTCCATTGAATTGTTAAAACCACCGTAACAATAGCTAACGTCATTCTTCACATCAAGAACCACAACATATCCATATCCGGGGTTAGATCTGGAGGCCGGAGACGACGGAGAAGATTTTTAACGGAGATGGTGTTGGGTTTTTTTTAACGGAGTTAGGCGAAAAGGACAAACGCTGTTGGATTTTGAAACGTAAAAGACAAAAAAGATCAATTTTGAAGATAAGGGACCACGAGTGAAATTTGGGGTACAATTTTTGTAATTCTGTCCCTTGCATTATAACGATTATTCTTCTTACAAGGATAATGATGATGGTCCATTGAAGCTTCCTACCTGCCTTCGTCATATGGAAACGATTGATATATGTATTAGATCTCTCTGTGATGTTAAGGCATATACTCTTGCAAATTGTTTTGTTTGCTTCAAGGGCTCCATTGTGTCAAATTTCTTACACTGAACCTGGAACTTGTCAAGGTATGATGGTATTCGTCCCTTAATCTTTTGTCATACACTTATGATAAATATATATTCAATATAGACACAGAATATTTTTGTGATTGTCAAAAAAAAATCACAAAAAACAATAGTATGAGGTATTCAAGAAACATGTCTTTAGGAGAACACATATATCTCTTTACCTATGATTTTGAGATAACATTAAATTATTCTCTCTCTCTCTTTTGCATGATGTTTTTGCTATATTTTGCAGTTTTTTTCTTCATCAGTGGAATTAATCTCGAATAAAACTTCTCCATTTGCCTATTGAAGTTAAAAACTATTTGCTTGGTACTGGTTCTCCGGGTGCCACCTTCATAATGGTTTCATGAGGTATTTGCACAATGAAGTATTTTTCTATTATTCACGCATTCTACTTATTGCTCTGTCTAAAATGTCTACATGTTTAACGGCAAATGTATAATTACAATGGAGAGAGAACCCTTAATGTATATAAGTGAGAATTTAATATTTCATCCATGTAAACCCTGCAAGAGATTAGAGTTGTGAAGAATGTTACGTTGGCACAAAACCTTATGAGATAATTGCAAGAAAATATGGAGTAGCTCAAGGCACCAATGGAGAGCCTCATGGCAACAATGCGTGAGCTATTGGTTGATGTGCGACTCAAACTTTCACTGGCGCAGAGGATTAAAGCATTATTGACAAAGGTACCTGCATCCCATCGGGATAAGGATAAGCTGAAAGCAAGGTTTTATGGTTCGCTTACAAAGGTCGACCCTATCATGAAACATTTGGTGGATCAGATAGATATTCAATGTGATAACAATTTGCATGAACCTACTACATCATTACAACCGTCTTCATGAAAAATAGTAAGTTCTTGATTATCCATTCCATACAATTGCATCTGAAAATCTGTCAATTTTCTTTTATAGCAATTTGCAAAAACAAACAAATATGAAAATACAAGTTGAATTGCCGGCTTCAGCACTGAAATTTGCTTTTAAAATGGTGCTAATTGCATATCAGCCTATGAACTTTAAGTTTTTGATAATGACTAAATAAGCGCAGACGTTTTATAAAATTTGTATATTAAGTTTTCTAAAGTTTTTGAAAGTGGGGGGAAATAAAAGAATTTTATAAGTTTTTAAATATGCATATAAAGTCTCAATGTTATAACAATTTACACATACATACATTTTTCAAGTTTTTTTTTAATATATAAATATTCTTTATATATATTGTTAGTAGTTTTCTTATGAAAGTTCTAAGATATATAAAAGTGAACTGATTATTTAATAACTTGACAAATGAAATAAGAAAAAAGTGTTTTTCTTTTAAACCTAACGCTGTTCCAAGCACCCATACCTAGCCCGCTCAATGGGACGGTCCGGCATGTTAATTTATTAACCAATTTTGTGTAATGTTTTCAGGTTTCCAACTCGCCAGATTGAGCTATCACTCCCTTAAGATGGTGAAGGTTTATATTTCTTGTGCTCTTGTACTTGTCTTTTCAAGGATATGCTTTATCTGTTGCTGCTACTTATGATTTTTGGTTTGTAAAATTTCTTGTTATCATACTTACCTATCACATGATGAAATGTTTTTCGTCTTTTTTGTAACCAAGTCTACATTTCCACAAACTTCAAGTGTATGCTTTGATTTTTATCCCTGGTTGGGGCTATACGTTATAGGCTAATTGTTAAGTTTCATAACCATTTGGACAAGATTTCGTAGTTGGTAGAAATATTAATCAAATACCTTGCTACAACTTTACTTTAGGATGTTTTAATAAAGTCTAGTCTTCTCTTTTGGAGCCCGGACATTTATATATTAATATTTTCGGGAGACTTAGTGCAGCATAAACTGTACCTTACGTTTATGATGTTTGTACCTGGCTTATTTCAATTTGGTTAACTGATGTATTGACAGATGTCCCTTATACGTGTTTGTTTTTTGTTTGTAACTTTTAGGACTTTTCGATTTTCAAAACTCACTGCTTCATCTCTCTATAGATTTCTTCTTGGATGATACCGATACAAACGGAGAGATGTTGATTAATTTTGGTCATCGTGGACATCTAACTTCTACCTCTTTCTTTGTTACACGGATGATCAATGCCATTGGGCCCAATGGCGTTTCCGGGTTCGGATTCGGAACCCTTGGTGGCGTCGGATGGCAGTGGGGTGGTGGTTCACCACAGTTGTCGTCGACTGTGTCTCTCTCTTGATTATCACCCTCAGCACCTACTGTTGTCGTGTTCGATTTATAAACTCTAGGTGGCGATGGTTGTAGGATGTGCTAAATGTTAAAGCCACAGTTTGTGAGACAGTTACCGGCTTTGATTTATGAACTCGGGTGGTAGTGGTGTTGGCCGTTGACGGGTAAACATGGTCAATTTTCTCACTTTTGCTACATGAAATTATTTGTTTGAATACTTCGGTGTTCCATTTTAATTACTACTTATTGACTTCTATCTACACTAGTAGAAAAATGAACTTTTGACGCAGTTGGGTTATTCAAAAACCCCGTCTAAAAATGCCTCTCTTATTAAGCTGATAAATCAGGGGCCAACAAATTAAATTGCTTCTAAAGGTCTGTCTATAACTGCGTCTAAAGATTGAGACTATGGTTTGTTATTCCTTATTCACTGCATAACCCTAACCAATTCTATCAGTTTTCTTTTATCATCTTCTCAAGCACGTCTATAACCTTAACCCTCTCCATATCACCTCCATTCTCTAATTAGGAGCGACTTTGGGGCGATTTTGACCATCCAATTCCACTCCTTTAACCACCCAAATCCAATCAATTTCATACCCAGTTCAGGTCAGATGTGTAATTATTAATCTAGGGTTTCTGTTCAAGGAGGTCCTTGAGGCGAAAACCATCAGCGGCGTTGAGCGGGTGAATACGGAACGGGATCAGGTGCGTGTGAAGAGGAAAACCCTTGAAGCAGTTCTTGATCAGTGCCAAAGAGCTCTTGAATTGCTGAGTAATACTCGGTGTATTGAAGATGATGATGATGAAAGCTGTGATGATGGTGATTTGGCTGGGCCTAGTACCAGCCGCCGTGTCTCGCAGTTGCAAACGCAGGACGGCGAGGCTGATTTGGTAATTTAGTGTTTTTGTTTGTTAAATTGTTGAACCTGTGAATGGATTGTGTGATTTAGGGGTAAAATTGGGTGAAATTGGTTTTGGATTTGATTAAGAAGACTGTAATTTAGGGCTGTAAGTTTTATCCGATACCCAAAACCGGACCCTAGAAACTGCTAACCCGAGAGTAGTTGTATCTGTGGAACCCGAACCCGAATTCATGCCACCCGACCCGAGAAAATGCTAACCTGAACCTAAATTCGCGCTACTCAAACCAATAAGCAGGCTTATGTAATAAGTATTGAATTTGGAAGTTCATTCTAGTTCTCGATTTTGTGACTAGCTTTGAGCGTTCAAATCCAAGTTGTTTTTGCTGTGATGATTGTGGTTGGTGTAAATTAATGTTACAACTTTAGGAGTGGTATGCTTAATGCCTTAATGTGAATATCATATAATTAATTAGGGCCTATATGTTTTTCTTTTATATAACGTATTAGGCATTTAGTGAATAACCCACCTATCGTTTTTCCAATTTTATTCCGAATTTTTGATGAGTTTTTGTTTTTTTTGATTCAGAAACTTTTTTCGAGTGGCGGATTCTGTATAACTATAAACCGGTTTCTTAAATTAAGTTCTACTCGGCGATTAAGAAAGTGTGCAGGTACACCTTTTTGACTTTTTTATGTCAAAGATGTTGATTTAAAGTTAAATAAATTCATATTTATTAGTTAACTAGTGATTGACCCGGCGCGTTGCGTTGTGCTTGGCTGTGCGGTAATTGCAAACACAGACCAAGTATTGTTATTAGGATAGCATTAAACAAACATTCAAGTATTTTTTGAGCATTACACATGATAGTTCAAACTTGCAGGCTTAGTCACAGCATCATTTGTCTGATGTATCTGGTTAGCACAACACCACTTGATTTCTCAATGTACTGACTCTTTAGCAAATGCTAATAGTTGACAAAGGGTTAAGTTAAACAATGTAGTACTTGTGAAATACAAGTCTGTTATTGCTGTCTCAATTCATCTATTAGTTTGTACTGCAAATGTAATCCAAAGGTTTCTAAATTCTGTTTGTTTATGGGCTTTGCTCATAAAAGCTATGCCAATCTTTGTTAAATTATTTCCGCACATATTATCTAACATTTGTTTTGTTTTTTCAAGATTCATTATTGTACCTTGCATCTTTCTTCAATTACTTAACAACCACATTTTTGATCGAAAAGGAAAAAGAGTGCTTGGAATGTCACTAAGAATACAGTTTCTGTATTGGATTGGAAAACAAAAATTGAAAAAGAAATATGGAGAGACTTATGGTTACAAATTAAGGTATTGTGTTTTATGTTTTGTAAATCTTTTGAAATATAAAATATGTTGATTATTATAAATGTTTAACTATTGCTTTGTATATAATTAGGAGACTTGGCATATTACAAATGATGATACGGAGAAACGAACAATTACAAGAGCTAAAAAATAGATTGTGTTTTTTTAGTATGCTTTATAGAAATTACACTCTAAAGAGGTAGGTCCCAGCAGAGCCCAGTTGGACCCGCAAGACTCACCTTGAACAGAGACGTCTGCGCAATGACCAACTGCTCCAGCAGGACCCACCATGCTCAAAGAACCTTACGCGCAGTACGCCAGCTGTACCCGCAGGGAAAGCCTCCCAATGGTGAAGTACCCCGCCTGTTCCTGCAGCTGCGGATACAAGCCATCAGGGAAGGCTACCCGCACTAACAGCAAGGCTACACGCACAAGGCATTAACTACTTCAGTAGTCACATGAAGGAATGAGCAAGGCGGGAATACTCCCGCCCAAGTGAGCCAGTCCGTATGCTTCTGGAAGGTCTTTCGTACTATACCTACTAAGGTATGGGCGGAACAGACAAATTGACCAGAGCAGCCCATGAACCAATCACAGGGTGACAGCTCACCGACAACAATACGAGGAGGAGCACCCTCTAGTACTGTTTGTCACTATTAGCCGCTGCCTACTCACCAACCCTTACGAGGGGACGTGCGCAGCCTACAGTTGGTAGAACAGTGCGTAGCCGGCAGTAAAGGAACAGTATACAGCCGACCTTTACTGTTGGCCGTAGCCTACCCACCAACCAGCATGGCCTGTGCGTAGTCCACTGTTGGTGGAACAGGAATACTATTCAGCCGGCAGTACCTTCTAGGAAACCTACCTTCGGCTATAAATACTCCAACACCTTGGAAGGGTAAGACCATCTGATATCTCAATCTTATCTAGTAATCTCTTAATATACACTTATATTCAGAGCAATCTAGTCTGATTCTCACGCCGGAGGGTGGTCACAAGGAGGAACCCCCCCTTCTCAGTGACGAGCTTACGGTGTCTGTTTTGCAGGTCTCCAGAAGAACAACCTTCTCTGCTGGACCTCATCCCCGTGGGAAACATTACTTAACCCCCAGATTATCTATAATCTGTCCAGGGTTCACTTAGTGTTTCTTCATTGGCGCCATCCGTGCATAAAAGCTAGAACTAATTTAGTTTTTTCAAAATTTCTGAAGAAATGGTTAACGTTACTCCGGTCCCAAGGCCAGTAACCGACCAAGAAACCCCGGTAACCACAACCCCAGCAACTGGGGGGAACACCGACGGTTATACAATTCTTACGAACACTACCCCGACTACCAAAGCCGGGGCAAGTGCAGTAAATATTCCACTGGGGTTCACTGATGCCCAGTTGGAAAAACGAACAAGGGTCCCTCGCCAAACACTAGATCAAGTGAAGGCGTGGGCCGAAGCACGTCAAAGAGAGTTCCAAGCTGAATTGGACGAACGCTTGCGTTCAGTTCAACAGGCTGACGAATTCGGCAGTACTCGCCAACACCTCAATATGAACAGTGAGTGCGAGTACTCAGACGACGAGAGGGAAGAATCCGATACCGACGCAAACCCTCGCCATAAGGCGAAAGGGAAGCGTAAGGAAACGGACTTCCAACCAAAAAGGAATTTTGGGGAAGCTTTTAAACCAACAAATGCGGAGAGAAACCCGCGTGACTTCTCCAAAACCTTTAGACCAACTGCTACAAATGCAGGAAAGTCAAAATTCGCAAGGGACATTGCGGAAGCAATCGCCCCGAGAAGTGCCAAACAAATGTCCAACATTGGCACTTATGATGGTCTATCCGACCCAGACGACCATTTGAACAGGTTCATTGCGGGGGCTACCGTCAGTAACTGGACGGAACCCACGTGGTGTTACATGTTCCAGATGACTCTGGTCGGAGCGGCCAGGGCATGGTTCGATCGTTTACCGGTCCACCACATATATGACTGGGCGGACTTTCAGAACAAGTTCAGCCAGCACTTCAGCCAACAGAGGAAATACACTGAAGAACAGTGGACGATCCTCAACTGCGTGAGAGAGGAGGATGAATCTTTACTAGACTTCATCACCCGCTTCAACTCCAAAAAGCTAAGTCTCGGCAACATAAGTGAAGATCTGGTTCGCGCCGCTTTCATCCAAGGCGCCGAATACCCAGAGCTTATCCGCACATTGACGGGTAAGGATGGCATGCCATCAACATGGGATGCCATCATGACGGCGGCAAAGCGCTTTGCCGAGACGGAAAAGCAACCGGGAAGGGATCTTCCCCAGAGTACACACCTCTACACGCAGAGGACAAGAGAGAACAATGTTCGGATCGCCCGGCAGAACAAAAAGAGGAAGCTAGGTATCTGGCAGTCAATGGTAAACTTTGACACCTCATCCAGCTCTCACCCTCTTGTTGGCGGAAGAAATCACACACACCCTTCAAGCCAAAAGAATCGGTGGACGCCACTCACCAAAAGCGTCACGGAGATATTTGCCACTGAAAAGCTACCGTGGCCAAAAGCTCCAATGATCCGGCAGCGACCTAATGCGGATCAAAGCAAATCCTGTGACTTCCACGGGACAAAAGGTCATGGTACGGAAGAGTGTACATCCTTGAAGGATATTGTTGAAGCATTCGTCAAGGATGGAAGACTGGCACACCTGGTGGCATCAATCAAGAAGGGAGGACGGAACGACAACCGATACCGAGGCAACGGACGAAAGCCCGTTGACATCAGCATCAACATGGTTCATGGCAATATCAGAGGAAGAAAAAGGCGAGCGATAGAACCATGTGCGTGGATGGAAGCTGAGGTGCGCTTCCCGCGAGTGCCAAGAGGACCCAGCAAAGAAGGCCCTATCATCATCAAAAGCCAGCTGGGGCACTACATCACCTCCCGCACTCTTGCTGACAACGGCGCCTCGTCTACGGTGATGTACAGGCAGTTCTTCGACAAGCTAGATGATGAGGACAAGGAACGCCTGGAAACGATCTGCGCCTCAATGGAAGGGTTTGATGGCAGCACAAACACCCCCTGGGTATCCTATCTTTCCCCGTCACTCTTACGGATGGGAAACACTCCCGCACAGAAGATGTGGACTTTGTCGTGATGAGGAAGGCACACCACACATACGACATTCTCTTCGGGAGATACGGGATGGCAAGATTCAACGCCGTGGTATCTTCAGTCCACGGCATGATGGGATGGCCAACAGCTGAGGGTGTAGCGATGATCACCGGCATTCCCCAGGTATGCATCGCATCTGTCTCATCTAAACCCAAGCCAAAGATGGCTAAACCGACCATCACCGAACCAGAAAAATGGGCCTTCAATGGCAAGTACCCAGACCAGGCCGTCACCATCGGCCCGACAATTGTTGGTCCCACACGCACCTTACTCAAGCGCCTATTACAAAAAAACGCTGACATCTTCGCGTGGACACCAGCTGACATGACTGGTGTGCCCCGAAGTAAGGCAGAGCATAAGCTCAAATGCGATCCGGCTGTTACGCCGATCGTACAAAAGCGCAGAGTAATGGGGCCAGAACAAACTAACGCGTGTAGAACCCAAGTCAAGGAACTCCTTGACGCAGGCATCATACGCGTTAGTAGATATCAAACTTGGGTTGCAAATCCCGTTATGGTACCGAAGAATAACAAACAATGGCGCATGTGCATATATTTCAAGGACTTGAACAAAGCATGCCCCAAAGATTGTTATCCGTTACCCGAAATTGATCTTAAGGTGGATTCGCTGGCACCGTTCCGCCTTAAATGCTTCCTGGATGCGTATAAGGGGTACCATCAAATACACATGGCCGTTGATGATCAGGACAAAACCGCTTTTCGGACGCCCGATGGCACATTTTGTTACCAAATGATGCCATTCGGACTTAAGAATGCCGGGTCCACATACCAACGCCTGATGGACAACCAGTTTCATGCCCAAATTGAGAGGAACTTGGAAGTCTACATGGATGACTTGGTCATCAAAAGCCCTGACCCAGAAGTGATGTTGAAAGACATCGAAGAGACTTTCAACACGCTCAGGAAGATAAACATGAAGCTCAACCCGAGCAAATG
Source organism: Bidens hawaiensis (assembly GCF_021521415.1). NCBI lineage: Eukaryota > Viridiplantae > Streptophyta > Magnoliopsida > Asterales > Asteraceae > Bidens > Bidens hawaiensis. The sequence continues at coordinate 559,097 of NW_027492041.1, read as the reverse complement.
TGCCTTTGGAATGGAAGAAGGGAAGTTCTTAGGGGTCATCGTCACTAAAGATGGCTTCAGAGCGAACCCTGAAAAGGTCGAAGCCATTATCAAAATGGCATCACCTACTACCATCAAACAGGCTCAGACACTGAATGGACGACTGGTGGCACTTAATCGCTTTTTGGCAAATCACGCGGATAAGTCGTTTCCCTTCGTGTCAACGTTGAGAAACTGTTTAAAGAAAACGCACTTCCGCTGGACACCAGAAGCGGAAGCAGCTTTTCAGGAGATTCGGTCACGCTTGATCGAACTCCCAACACTCACAGCACCAAAAGCGGGAGAGGAGTTAATCCTATACCTTTCCGCAACAGATAGAGCAACCGGGGCAGTCCTGCTAGTAGAGCGAAAAGGCATCCAGATGCCAATCTATTATGTCAGCCGTGTCCTAACAGACGTAGAAACCCGGTACTCTACCCTCGAAAAATTAGTCTTAGCACTTATACACGCTTCACGCAGGTTAAGACGATATTTCCAGGGCCACCCAATCACAATTCTCACTAACTTCAAACTCGCAAACGTTCTAGGCAAACCCGAGTTATCGGGACGCCTAGCCAAATGGGCAATTGAGTTGGGAGAATACGCGATAAAGTATAAACCAAGACCAGCCATAAAAGGTCAGGTTCTGGCCGACTTTATTGCAGAAGTGCTCGCATCGCGGGAAAAAGAGTGCCAGGAAGAGGTTCAACCCTCTCCAGCACAAGACATCAATGATGTCTGGCAACTCTACACTGATGGAGCAGCCAGTAACGTGGGTTCAGGCGCAGGGCTGAAACTAACCAACCCAGCAGGCCAAGAATACAATTACGCTATTCGACTGGATTTTCCAAGTACGAATAACGAAGCCGAATATGAGGCATTCTTGGCTGGGTTGAGAATTGCGCGTAAGATGGGGGTGAAAAACTTGGAAGCCCACGTGGATTCCATGTTGATAGCCAATCAAATTAACGGGACGTACACGGCCGTGAACGACACAATGGCCCTGTACCTCGCACAAGCAAAATCCCTTATGCGCGATTTCAATGACTGCAAAGTCATACACGTCAAGCGAAGTGAAAACAAATCTGCGGATGCGTTAAGCAAGCTTGCATCATTAGCCTTCACCCACTTAGGAAAAGATATCCGCATTGAACTCCTCGAGACACCTTCGGTCCCGCACAAGGAAATTTGTGTCATCCAAACCAGCTCAGAAACGTGGATGACACCAATAATAAAATACCTTGCGGCAGGTACACTACCAGAATCCAAAACACAGGCAAGAAAACTACGCTGTAAAGCACTGAATTATCAACTCATCGATGACATCCTTTACAGACGTAACTTTCTTGGCCCACTCTTAAGATGCGTGGACAACCAAGATGCTGACTACCTCCTAAGGGAAGTACACGAAGGCATCTGTGGAGTACACGCAGGTCCCCGCGCTGTTGTAGCTAAGCTAAACAACGCGGGATACTTTTGGCCGGGGATGCATACGGATGCACTGGCATACATCAGAAAATGCAGGTCTTGCCAGCTTTACGCACCCAACACGCACCGCCCGAAGAATGAACTTGTTCCAGTCACTTCTTCATGGCCATTTCAGAAGTGGGCCATCGATGTGACAGGCCCATTTCTTACAGCAGCAGGAAATGTTCAGTTCCTTGTGGTAGCCATCGACTACTTCACCAAGTGGATAGAAGCAAAACCTTTAGCCCAAACAACCGCAAAACATATCAAAAAATTTATTTGGGAATTTATTATTTGTCGTTTTGGACTTCCACAGAATTTGGTGAGCGACAACGGCACCAACTTTGCTGACAAGAAGCTACAACAGTGGCTGAAAGAACTTCAAATCACCCACACCTTTACCTCAGTGGCACACCCGCAAGGTAATGGTGAGGTGGAAAGAGCAAACAAGAGCATCGTCGAAGGCATCAAGAAAAGACTCTTGGAACACAGATCCGGCTGGGTGGACGAGCTTCCGCACGTCCTTTGGGCAAACAGAACGTTGAAGAAGGCCAGTACGGGAGAAACCCCGTTCAGCCTCACTTATGGCACGGAAGCCATGGTCACGGTCGAAATTGGTTTACCCTCACCAAGGATCTTGATTCAGCCAGAAGACAATGATGCGGAAAGACGGTTGGATCTTATGCTGACCGAGGAACGCAGAGACTTAGCCGCAGTGCGTGAAGAGAACTACAAGCGACAAATGCAAAAGTACTACAACACGCGGGTAAAACTCTGCAACTTCAATATAGGAGACTACATACTGCGTAACAACGAGGCTTCGAACCAAGAACGCCCAGGAAAGCTGGCCCCGGTCTGGGAAGGGCCATACATTATCAAAGAAGTCCTGGGAAAGGGCGCATACCGGCTCGAAAGGCTCGATGGCACTCCCATCCCAAGAACATGGAATGGAGCTCAATTACGCAAATGTTATATGTTGATCAATTCCAAACTTGTAAAGAAAAGGCCTAGAGCCACTTCTAATGGAAATGATTCTCCTTTCATAATGTGTTGATAACTTTACCTTTATACTTATGAACTTCCCACACTGGTGCCGGTATTCACCGCATAAATGGGGAAGAAGTAAGTCGTTACGTGTGGAAGACGGCAAAACCCGCATAAACACAACGCTAAAAATAAGGAAAACCTACACGCAGGTCAGATGTAAGTAAAATTTAGCCATCCTTGTAAGTGCAAGTGACGGTCTTACCCGCACAATCACGAGCAAGGAAGCCAAAACTTCAACCTATCATCTACCACGTTCAAAGGTTATCCTAAAAAAGGATGAGGAAAACCTACACGCAGGTCAGATATGGGTAAAGTTTAGCCATCCTACTAAGTGCAAGTGACGGTCCTACCCGCACAATCACGAAAGAGGAAGCAAAACTTCACACCTATTATCTACCACGTTAAAAGGTTAACTTATTCTAAAACACTTGGAAAATTGCTAATTCAAACTAAACTATGCAAGTCATATAACGTTTATAAAGCAAGGAATCCAATGGAAGAAGCGGTCTTAGCCGCACAAAGATTTATATTTCATAAATATTCGTTACAAGAATGGCCGGGTAACTACCCGCCTACAAGAAAGTAAATCTATACAAACTAAATCTATCCTAGCAGCGGGAAGGGATCTTCAGGATCAGGCTTCAGGGCCACTTCCACTTGGACCAGCGCCGTCAGTAGAGCGTGGCAGTTCAAGGAAAGCCTTAAGGATAGCTAGCCCATCATCAGCAGCAGCAACTTCATTCACCTTCTCCACCACCGGATGCGGGAAGGCAGCATACTGGTTCACTGCTTGGTCGTAAATAGCTTCAGTATCCACATTATACAAAGGGAAGTTGGAAGGCGGGACGCCTTTCTCAACGAACCCTAGACCAAGCAGGAAGCCGGCCCGTTCCCCATCCTCGTGAGAAGCGTTGAGGGCTGCGCTCATAGCATCGTCGTAAGATGTCTCTGAGAAGACCCGATGCACAACCTACAAAAGAAAATATACAAGTGTCAACACCCTTTCTATTTACAAAGAAAAGCGTAAAGACATGAAAGCTTACCTGAGACAATGCTTCTCGAAGAAGCCATTCCTTGGCAGCCAGAGCTTCTTGGAGGGCAGCTTGAGCTTCGTTACGGGCGCGTTCGGCTTCACTCTTGTTAAGGTTGGCAAGCAACACTTCTTTAGCCGCAGCCTCTTCGACGCCCTTTAGCTTCCGCTAGGTATGGTCAAGCACCCCCCTCTGGTCCAAGATCTTCTGGAGCTTTTTGGCGTCTTCTATCGCCAAGGCATCATGAGCCTGCTGGAGAGCCTCTAATTTGGCTTTAAGTTCTTCATTCTCCACGCGCAGAAGCTCAGCAACAGCTTCAGCCTTGGTGGCCCTCTCGGTTGCGTTCCTCGCAGTCTCCTTAGCCAACCGAAGCTGTTCATTAACAGCTTGGGCAGCCTTGGAGCGGGCCTCGAGTCGAGCCTGAACTTCAACCTCGAGGGCCTTGAAGGCCTTCTCCTTTTCCGCAGCCACTGCGGAAAGCCTTTGGTTCTCCTCCCGGACAGCCCGCGCTTGAGCAACTTCTTTAAGGCGAGCTGCTTTTAACTTGTCGTTTTCACGACAAAGCAGCTCGACGCGCGGCTGCATCCGGGCGAGGAGAACCCGAAGCTCATTGGTTAGCCTACCCTCCTGGTAGCTAGCCATGGCTTCCCCCAACGCACCACTGGGAGCAGCGTGACGAGCCCATTCCACGCACTCCACAGGGGTGCGAAGGGTTGTTCCTCGGCGAATGTTCCATCGTGGAACATACACTTCATTGGAATCCGACACTGCAAAAAACAAAGCAGTTAGGAAAAGATGATAAAATATATATATATAAAATGGGCCAGAAGAACCCTACGCACCTGTAGGGTCAATAACAGGCCGATAGCCGCCGAACCCATCACCTGAACCCAAAGGAAATCCATCCAAGAGGTCAGGCAGATGGGAAGGTGGCAAGGATTGGCGGGAAGCCCCATGCGTACCTGATGGACCGGCCGTCGTTGCCGATGGCGGGGGCATGGTAGCAGCCGCCGTGGTCGCCGCTGCGGTCGCCGCCGCGGAATCCGCAGCAATGGTAACCGCCGGCTCGGTGAAGGATGCTGTAAAAATCGCACTCACAGCCGGCGGTGACGTCATCTCGGCTGGAACAGTCGGCTCAAAGGAATGAGCAACTGAACCAGCGGAAGCAGGCGCAGGCGCCTGGGTCGACGCCTCAGGTAGGCTGACCAAGTCTACCGTCACTGGCGGAGAGGTACTACTCGGCGCTTCACCCTGGAATGCGTCAACATCCACGCCTGCGTAAGGAAGAAAAGTGTTAAAAGATTAAGCTATGAAGATAAAAGCTAAAGGAAAATTGTACTTACGGGTTTTCTTGAGCCTAAAGGTACGGAGAGGCGGGGACGGACCCTGATGGAGCCGGCCTCTTTGCGCCGGTCACCGTCGTCTTCTTTGGCTCTCCGGAGGTGACAGTCGCAACCTCCGGAGCGGTGGTCTTATCACCACCGGGATTCCCCGCCACTTCTTCGCTCTCGGTCTCCGAATCAGACCGAGGCGCTGGATCGGCAGTGGAGGCCTTCTCTTTCCCCTTCCCGCCGGCAGCCTTCTTCTTCCGCACCAACGGAGGACCATCTGCGGATTCCTCATCAGAACATACGATTAAAGGAATTCCAGCAGAGGTTTCAACATTGAGGGGTCGAGGGTCGAATAACGCCTTACCTGGCCGACGGGCACTAAGGATCTCATGGCCTAGGGGATTGACCTCCACGAACCGATCCGCCGTTTGTTCTAGGATGGGCAACTCGTTCTCGTCCAGAGCGCGAGTACCCATCCGTGCGGGACCGTCAGCCTCACGCGGGTTAAGGAGCGACTGCAGGTCGTTCCCCTCTGAAATAAACAGGAAAAAAGTTAGAAGTAATTCAGAATCAACAATAAGAGACAAAGCATACCGTAAGGAACAGAGTTCGAACCGTATTCGAGGACGATTGGGATCTTTTGCGCATCGGCAGCCTTCCACACTCGGCTCATCCCCAGCATAACCATCCCGGACTCCGCAAACCGGTAAACCGGAGATTGGACCCGAGATAACTTCGCAAACCATTCCGCCTCCTGGTAGTTGGAGGCGTGAAGGCTGGGAAGTGCTTGCCCGTTCTTGAATTTCATGGCAATGGGGATGGCACGAGCGGATATGAAGAAAAACTCCCTCTTCCACGCGCGAAGACTGCGCTCGGTCGCGCAGATCTTTAAACCCTTAATCCGGGTTGTCAACGTGTACCACCCCTGGATGCACCTCCAAGTGTAGAAGGTCATCAGGCGGTCAACATAGGGCTCAACACCCAGTATCCGGCACACCCACTCAAAGTGGCGAATCTTGGCTATCGCCATGGGGTGCAACTCGGTCAAATGAACACCGTGCCTCTCAAGGACACGGTAAACAAACTTTGTCAATGGGAACCTAAGATTCCCATAGACAAAGAATGCAGCATAAACCCCGATGTTGCCTCTGGGGGCATCGTATACCGTCTGGTGGGATTCAGGAAACTCAGGCTCGAGAGACTCGAGCATGAACTTCCTGACGACGTATCGATATAGATCGCCAGGCAGAGCACACTGGCACTCACCAGCAGTACTCTTATCATCAGCTGAAAAATCGATATCACAAGACATTTTGTAAAAGAAGAAGAAAACGATTTCGGGAGAATGCTTGCCTGAAAAGGATGAGTATTCGCCGGAAATCGCTTAAAAGATGAAGAGAAGAGTGAAAGTGTGGATTACAAAGAACCCTCTCCCCCTTTATATACTAATCGCAATTAATGCGATGCATTTAATATGGAAGAGAGAGAAAACGAAGGTGCAATGAAACTATGACACGTGGCAAAAAGCAAGCTGGCAACAGCTGTTGACAGGACGCATACCATTAATTTAGCGGCCACGCGCCCAAAAAATCGCGCCCACGCGCCTGAAAAAGCGTCTGGAATGACCATGTACTGTCACGTCACCATAACTTCCTGCACGTCCTGACACAGTCAGAAGAAACCGTCGCACGACGTTTCAAATGTTTGGACTGTTCCTATCTTTCCACCAACTCTTCGAATTTCGAAATTCAAAATTCAAAAAGATTCAAAAGTAAGCGGGAAAATACCCCTTACCTTGGCAAACAAGTAACCGTAAGACGGATGCGGGTACAGTGTTAAGGCAAAAACCTTCACATACCTAGCACCCGCAGGGAATTGAAGCCAAGTATACCTTGGCAACCAAGTAACTATAAGACGGGTGTGGGTACAGTGTAAAGGCAAAACCCTTCACATACTTAACACCCGCAGGGAATTGACGCCAGGAATACCTTGGAAATAAAGTAACCATAAGACAAGTGCGGGTACAGTGTCAAGGCAAAACCCTTCACATACTTAGCACTCTGCAGGGAATTCAAACCAAGAAGGATTTTCTGGGCCATGCTTGCGGAAACGGGAATAACATCCCCGCATGACGGGAACGTCAAGAACTATATTGTTTGAAACTCCAAGATGGAATTGGTGGTTTTAGCATAATTGATCACTATGTTGAAAACTACCAAGACCCCATGGAGAATCCACACAAATGGGACTCAACGCTCCTGACGTGCGAGGAGGTTACAAACCTACCCGCTTCATACCCAAAGATCAAGCAGAAAAGTCGGGAATTTCTGCGTGACATCAGGAAAACCGCGGGAAGAATCACCACGGAAAACCTAAAAACTAAACCCTTTTCAAAACCCCTAGCTAAGTCCAAAAGTTCACCTCACTTATTAATAATTCATGAGAAGAACATTGGACTGGGGGACTTGAAGAGGTAGGTCCCAGCAGAGCCCAGTTGGACCCGCAAGACTCACCTTGAACAGAGACGTCTGCGCAATGACCAACTGCTCCAGCAGGACCCACCATGCTCAAAGAACCTTACGCGCAGTACGCCAGCTGTACCCGCAGGGAAAGCCTCCCAATGGTGAAGTACCCCGCCTGTTCCTGCAGCTGCGGATACAAGCCATCAGGGAAGGCTACCCGCACTAACAGCAAGGCTACACGCACAAGGCATTAACTACTTCAGTAGTCACATGAAGGAATGAGCAAGGCGGGAATACTCCCGCCCAAGTGAGCCAGTCCGTATGCTTCTGGAAGGTCTTTCGTACTATACCTACTAAGGTATGGGCGGAACAGACAAATTGACCAGAGCAGCCCATGAACCAATCACAGGGTGACAGCTCACCGACAACAATACGAGGAGGAGCACCCTCTAGTACTGTTTGTCACTATTAGCCGCTGCCTACTCACCAACCCTTACGAGGGGACGTGCGCAGCCTACAGTTGGTAGAACAGTGCGTAGCCGGCAGTAAAGGAACAGTATACAGCCGACCTTTACTGTTGGCCGTAGCCTACCCACCAACCAGCATGGCCTGTGCGTAGTCCACTGTTGGTGGAACAGGAATACTATTCAGCCGGCAGTACCTTCTAGGAAACCTACCTTCGGCTATAAATACTCCAACACCTTGGAAGGGTAAGACCATCTGATATCTCAATCTTATCTAGTAATCTCTTAATATACACTTATATTCAGAGCAATCTAGTCTGATTCTCACGCCGGAGGGTGGTCACAAGGAGGAACCCCCCCCTTCTCAGTGACGAGCTTACGGTGTCTGTTTTGCAGGTCTCCAGAAGAACAACCTTCTCTGCTGGACCTCATCCCCGTGGGAAACATTACTTAACCCCCAGATTATCTATAATCTGTCCAGGGTTCACTTAGTGTTTCTTCACACTCGTACAAGTGAAAATCCTTGTCTTAAGAATCTCAATGCAACGAAATGGGAAGAACACGTTACGTCAAGGTCTACTGATGAAGCTTTGGTATATGGTAAGTATTGTACACTATTATTATTGTCATGTTATTGCAATGATTCATAATATAGTCTGTTGATTTATTTGTAGGCAAAAAGTGCGAAAGCAAGATTAGTTCGCTAGCGAACAAACACTCGCCCGAACGACACTTCGGATATAGGGCTTTGATCTAGCAATTTGACAAAATATGGCCCCATTCATGAGCAGATATCGACAACATACTCAAGAACATGATGCTGTAACTTTTTGCAGACTTAGGTATTTGCATAATAGAGTATTTGTCGTTTCGATTTATATATAGTTTGATAGATTTTAGTACAGTTTGTAGCAGGTTCTATTTGGTAGAAAATTGTATTTTGATGAGCTTGTATTGTAAACTTTTAGATTGAATGCATTTTGGTTTATTTTGTGATTTTTGGTGGATTTGGATTGCTAAAATTCTGCATTAATATAGATTTGGCTGGTTAAATCTAAATTTGGCGCTGAATTGCAATTTATTTTTTTAAATGTTGTGTATGCTTTTGACACGGTTTAGAAACCGTGTCTAAAATTGATTAATAGAAAATGTTACACCCTTTTTTGACGTGCTTTAATGGGCTTTTGCCGCGGTTTCCAAAACCGCGTCTAAAACCAAACTAGCTTTTGCCGCCCTATTTTTTGCCGCGGTCTAAAATCCATTTTCACCGTGTCTAACAACCATTTTTCTACTAGTGTCGGTTTATTGACTCAGTTTCACTATATAAGTTTAGAAAGTTAGTGTTTTCATACATCAAATCGATGTTCCCAAATTGGCTTTGGCGTTGCCAGGTTCCGGTTCGAAAACCTTGGTGGCGCCAACGACAGTGGTGTGGTGTAGAAGTTTGCAGATTTGTGTGAGTGTGGAAGTTCCAGTTATCATGCGTGATGATTATTACAAAAGGCTCATAAATGACTTTACGTTCCAGAAAGTACACTGATAAATTTAGATCATTATCGTCGGGTTCCGATTCAGAACTCTTAATCTGCATTAGGAGTCGTGGTGGTCATAGGCTGTTTGTTTGCCGACTGTTGTTTATTGTTTACTGGCTCACGACTTCATGCCTTTACGTTTGTTTGGTCGGTTTGGTTGCTTTGTAGTTTATCATCGAGTGGGGGCTTTACAGTCCACCCTATGGTCGGTTTGATCGCTACTGGCTATGATGATCATACATCTGAGCCTACGATGATTATCATCAACCGTTGTTGGGTTTTGGTTCGGAACCAGGTAATCATTGGTTAGGCAACAAGATAGGCCCATCATGTCTTCTGCAAATTCAATGAGTTTTTGGATGTCAAGTTGTTCATGGTTTCTTCCGTTGTGATGAGTTCTTTTGTGGCTAGTTAGTTTGAGTCTTTTAAGGTTACTACTTCATAGTTTCTACTAATTTGAGTTTTTATATGTTAGTTTAGGTTTATTCAAATTTTGAGTTTTTTAAGATTAGTTCATGTTTCTTTATATTTTATAGTTTTTTAAGGGTAGTTCATGATTACAAGAAGTTTTGACCCTTTAAGGTTAGTTCATGCTTTTAGCAAATTTTGATTTTTAGATTGTTTATGGGTTTTGCAAATTTGAGTTTCACATATTGCAAGTTGTGACAAACTATAAGTTGTAGATTCTTTTGACTAACTTTAATTTGTCGTTACTATTTTTTTTTTCATTATGTTCAAATCGGCCATTGCCCCCCCCCCCCTCCCAACGCGGGGTTCAAAATACTAGTTACTTCTATATGTTGACGATATTCTCCTAAACACCTCTACCGATGTCGTTTTCCATCGATCTGTTAATGCGGGGTCCTACAGATGAATTAGCAATGATGGACCTCAAGCCACTAAGCTTCTTTATGGGTTTGTCAGTCTCAAGAAAAGGAGATGATGTTTTTATCACAACAAGCATACGCAAAAGATATTATAAAACTTGCATGTATGCAAACATGCATACCCGGGTTTGCTCCGATGGACACAAGCCTGAAACTTGGGCCAGCCTGGTGCTGTTTTTACAACCCGATACTATGCAAAACTCTCATCTGTGCATTAAAATATCTTACCTTCACCTAGCACGACATTTCGTATGCCGTGCAACAGGTCTGTATGCATATGCATGCTCCTCAAACGGCACATTTGGGTGCGTTGAAGCGCATTATATGGTATTTATATTTAGGGCACCTTACATCTTGTCACACCCCGATCAAAGGCGGCGGAACATGCCGGGGCGTAATATATTTGATTGGACAGTAGCTCAAAAGACACTAATTAAAGCGATAATAATTATTTATTTGATTAACATTAAAACAAGTATGCAAATCCAATAATCGGAATAACTACATCATAATTTTGTATTTTGAAGTAAATATCCTAAGGTAAAACTAATGTCTTCGATCTTGAACAATATCAACTATTTGTACTTGTTGCATGTATAAAAATAGGGTTTGTCAACACGAATGTTGGTGAGAATACATAAGTTTAGTTTTTTTATATATATAGACAGGTAAATGACAATTCATAAATGGCGAGCATTACAATTCTTATGAAAATGTAAACAACTAAATAGATGTAGACCCGTTCCTACTGATACAAAATAAACGTACTTGGGTAAGTGTATGATCATACTAGATGAGGATGAGATACCAGCCACCAAACATAAAATAAATAAGCACGTAAGCATATAGAGCATAGTCATAGATCATGTAATCATCAGACATAACATAAATTGAATTGTGTTGAATAGATCCGGCCAAAAACATAAGTAATGTAAACAAGGTATACATACGACCCCCAAAATGTGTAAAAGATAAAAAGAGGTATGTAAACTCACATGAAACATATAGAGGGCGGTAACGAGTTATTGGTTTAAGCGAGGGGAGCGGTCACACATCTAACTTTAACGAATTGTCCTACGTTAAAAGTACGCTCGAAATAAATATCCTAACGAAATCAAATGAATAAAACACAATATAACGTTTTATAACTAATTTGGGATCGCTAAAGTTTTAAGTATATTTTATACAATAGCAATTAAAGAGTGATAACAATATAAATGTTCTTAAATCAAGTTTTACTTGGTTTTTAGTTAAGAATATATATATATATATATATATATATATATATATATATATATATATATATATATATATATATATGCGTGTGTGTGATTATATATATACACATGGAAACACCAAAATAAAAATATTATTTTTAAAGTTTAACGGTGCCTGGTTTGTTAAACGAGGGAAAATGGTTACCGGTTTTAAAGTTATTTATTTAATTAATTAAAAGAATTTTAAAGAAAATAAAAGAAAGTAATAATAATAATAATAATAATAAATGCAACAAAAAAAAGGTGTTTGGAGAGACTCAAACTCGGGTCTCTCTATGTCAAGAGTTTTAACAAATTATGCACCAGCCACACGGGCTGGTGTCTCACATGGTTATATGCTGAAACTAAAACTATGTATACACATTCATATAATCCCCCAAATTGCATGGAAACCCCCGATAAAATCCCAAATTGAAGATTGAATACCCCTGTTAGTTGAAATTGAAAGAAGGATTCGATTATTTTTCTAAATTCGAACCAAAACCATGTCTTAATTACCCGTTATGAATGAGAATTGGCGGTGAACAAGAAACTAGGGTTTCGGCTTCAAACATAGGACTAAAACGATCCTAGACTGTTTCTGAGGTTAAATTGATATTGGGTTTTGATTCAGAATGATGGAGAGATGGTGTATGACGAGTTAATTGAATTGTAAACGTGTATTTGTAGGGTAATTTGAACAGTTCAGCCCGCGGTTAGTGTTAATACATTGGTTGTCAATCTTCTTATAAGGCCTCGCTCCCGGTGTTCTACATTGGTGTTAGATTTTGAAACTTTTCACGGAATATAAAACATCAACCATTCATTACATAAAACTTTAAATCTTGTCTTAACATCATTCAAATTTATCTTTGCAAAATACAGCATAACCAAACATAACATCATAAAATTCTTCTCAAGGTGCCAGCTTTTTCAGTTCAATGCCATGTGTCTCCCTCAAGCCAGCTGCTTTAACCTATTTCCCTGCGTACATACTAAAAGTCAGCCACACTGAGTTAGTTCTAGTTAATTAGGCATCATACATTACATTCTCATACTTACATATACACATTCGAAGATACATATTACATATATAACCTACTTACCTTTCCTTCATACACACGTACATACAGGCATGCATTCTTTCATACATTCATATCTTCATACTACATACGTAACTATATCTACCATCTTAGATATTATAAGGGTCTGGTCCCTTCTATCTCAGATATTATTAGGGTCTGGTCCCTCTTATCTCATATATTATTAGGGTTTGGTCCCTTCCATCTCAGATATAATGTAAGTCCCATAAATGGATCTTTCAATGTGATATCAAGGAAATTCGTTGTTAGGCGGAATCTAACAAAGAACCAATTTAATAACAAACATATAAACATAGTAAACACAATGATGCTTGCTTCAAAACACACGTATATTACGTCGGGTGCTTAAGTCCTTAATGCTACTTACACGATGATTCCTTTCTCCCTATGTCTCACTCTTTTCGACCCCACCATTCACACCATATATATAGTCACATCTAAACCTAAGCCCAAATACATTTAAAGCTTACCGAAATCCCTGATTTCGGTTTACATAGTGTAGCCCAAACAAAACCCAATAACAAAAGCGTCAACCATTAAGTATAGCCTAACATTCTCCCCCTTGGTTTATTGCTTGATTTTCACTCGAGCTAAAGTATGTCAGCATCAACTTCTTTGTAAGCACCTACCCATAACCCTGTTTGTATAATCGACCCCACCATACTCGTGTACTCCTAAGCGGCTAGTTCGTAAAGTGGTTCAGCTATAATCTGGAAGCCGCTAAGAGTCTTTATATCCTTCTCGCCAAATTTCCGTAAATAATTCCAGAAATATTTTTATAAAAATATACATATTTTAATTGGTAAGTGTCTAAGTTTTCATAATCTAATGATAAGCGGATCAATAGTTGTCCTAATCTGAATGTTAAGCAAATTCGATTTTGATAAAAACCGACGGGTTTGTGATTAACGAACCTGTTAGAATATCATAACATCAAGAGTGATCAAAAATCATATTTTCGAGTTAATTAAGTAAAAACGAACTTTTTGTGAGAAATCCGGACAATTTTGATAGATTATGCGCGTTTTTCTCTAAATCAAACTGAATAAACGAAAACGGGCCCGTTAGCAAATCCAGACCCCTAATTTGTGATCTTTCTTTATAAATTATCAACAAATACGTTTACTCGAGTTTACATCCCCATAACTGTTTTCCAAACGCGTAAACGAGCAACTAGTCCCAACTAGTAAAACGGGGAAACTGAACCAAGTTCGATTTTAAACATTAGATTGAACAGCATCACAATCTAAGCCTATTGACACTTTCTGGGTGTTATAGCCACACCTAGACTAGCTATACAGCACCGCTTAGTATGAAGATTATAATAATATTAAAATACTAATATTATTGTAATATTGACTATAGGGACTAAGTCATAGTAAGGAAAACGAACCCCGAGCTAACCTCGCGTTGAGTGCCTACAAAACCGTGAGTTTCATGACCCCGCTCTTTAAACTATTTTACGAACATTTGGGGTGAAAATCATGTTTATACACATTATGTATCTGAAAACGATTCAGGATACAAATTATCTGAACATTTATATATGAAAAGTCCCTACAAACAAAATGATTGACTTTGTGTTGATGAAAGGTGATTATTATCGTTGATTGATATATTAATTGGAGATAGTACGAATGACAAAGCATAATGAAATTACACGTGACAACATGTATATACCAACATGTTATGTAATGATAAACATAACTATTTTGGGAAACAACGTGGTCTGTAATGGCCATGAGGATAACGTGGTATGTGATGATCATGAGGCTATTGTGAGCGGAAGAGTGGGGGCACAATAGTAAAAAACTAAAGTTGAGTATGGCCTATGAGCCAAGTTCTGCTGCAACTTAATAAACTAAAGTTGAGTATGGCCTATGAGCAAAGTTCTGCTGCAACTTAATAAACTAAAGTTGAGTATGACCTTTAAGCCAAGTTCTGCTGTAACTTAATAAAATAAAGTTGAGAATGACCTATGAGCCAAGTTCTGCTATAACTTAGTAAACTAAAGTTGAGTATGACCTATGAGCCAATATCTGCTGCAACTTAATTAACTAAAGTTGAGAATGAGCCAAGTTCTGCAGCAACTTAATAAACTAAAGTTGATTATGGCCTATGCCAAGTTTTGCTGCAACTTAATAAACTAAAGTTGAGTATGGCCTATGAGCCAAGTTCTGCTGCAACTTAACAAACTACAGTTGAGTATGGCCTATGAGCCAAGTTCTAATTCAACTAAACAAACTAACTTGATTATGGCATGAATGCCAAGAAAATAATGTGATTATGCATATTGTGGGCGGGAGGGGAGCCAATGTGATTAATGATACATGAGATACTATACGTGTATATATATATAAACTATGTGTAATAGTTGATCTTAAGTGGAGCCGTTGTGGGCGGAAGGGGAGCCGCAGTGGTTGATTTTATGTGGAACCGTTGTGGGCGGAAAGGGGGGACACGGTGGTTGGTTTTACATGGAAAATGAAGGCACGTGGTACGAACGGACAATCACGATTTTATCGTAATTTCAAACTTTTATCATAAACTTACAAAGACACAGATGTACATATACAAACGTAAATACATTTTCATACATGCGCGCGTACATACAAACTATGACTGTCTGGTACGCAAAAATGATTTCGTTAAAACTTATTAAACTCACCAACTATTCGTAGTTGACCTGTTTTTAACATGCTTTCAGGTATTTAGAAACGCGAAGTAATGCGCTTACATACTATCTGTTTGGGTTGTGATCGATGCTATGTAAACTGGTACAATCATTCGAGTTAGAAGTGAAGTAGTTGAAGATCTAGTTTTGATTGTATCACCTAATTTGTAAAAGATGTTAGAACAATGTAAAATATTGTAAATTAGTTAGTAATGTTTCTTTATGAACAATGTATTTGATACCAGTTGTATCTATTACATTCCCATTTTACGCTTCCGCAAATCGCTCAACGGGGTGTGACAAATAAACCTTAAACGAACCAAGTGCGAAAGATATGAACTTTGAGCTAAAACGATTGAACAAAAGTTTATATAAATACACACACACACACACACATATATACATACATACATACATATGAATGCTTATAGATTCGGTTCAATACGGAGTGGAACTCCGGGTTAAAAATGATCGACATAAACCGAGCTCGGTGCACATAGTGTACGACTTGGAGGGTTATGGTCGTGCTCGAATTGAACCGAGCAAGATATGGAACCAGACCCTACGGGCTGTTCATTGAGCCAAAAGAAACTTGGATCCCGAAGCTGGCCCAAGTCAGGAACTGGGTTCGAGTTCCGGCAAGGTGGAATGCGGCTCCGGTGGATAAAAGTGTAAACCCGATCCAAATCACTAACCCCGGTACTATGCGACCCGATTGGAAACCGCTCGCGCGACTCATTCCTCATGCGACTCGTTTGAGAAAAACAATTCGCCCCAATTTTTTTTTCATATGAATTGATTTGGTGGGACTCGATTTCATGCGAATGGATTTGGTGCAAGTCGATCTCATTCGACTCGATTTCATGCGAATGGATTTCAAGCGACTTAAATCCTATGCGACTCGATTAGGCCTTGTGCGACTCAGTTAACGTATGCTAGGAGCAAGGGAGGTGGCGGCGGTAGTTGTAGATCAGTTAACGTATGCCAATCCAGCCCCCTTACCCCTCGTTATTATGGTCGCCGGAAGCAAGGGAGGTGGCGGCGGTAGCTGTAGATCGAGACAAGGAAAAAGGAGAAGGTGGGTGGGTACGGTTTAAATAAGATAGGGATGGGGAGGGCAAAATAGTAAATTGGCAGCTAAGCTTTTAATAATAATAATAATATAATAAAAAATAATGATAAAGGAAATGAGGTAAACAAAACCCGACCCGAGGCCCGACTCGTTTAAAACCCGTAACCCACCTCAAACAAAAGAATACGATTAGAAGGTAAACCGAGCAACTAACTCGCTAAGAAAGGAATTCATTAACGAGTGTTAACTTATAAATATATATACATATGCATATATATATATATGTGTGTGTGTGTGTGTGTGTGTGTGCGCGCGCGCGCATGTGTTTGTGTGTGTGTGTGTGTGTGCGACAATAATAGATATGAATATTAGAACTTAAACCAAGAAAGAGTCGAATATAAACCTGACACGAACCCGAATTCGCTTAAGGAAACGTTAACCCATAAACGCGTTAAGAATGTGAACTAATAATAATTAAATAAGTATAATAATAAATAAATATATAATAATAAATATCGTTAAGAATACAAACTAATGAAGTCGATTCATTAATAAAATAAAGTTAAGTATATTGAACTAATACGATCGGTTTAAGGAGATTATATGTTCAGTTCAGTTAACTTAAAAGTTAACTCTGTTAACTTAAGAAAATAAATAACAAACAAATATAGAGATTAATATGTATACCTTATAAATAGTTAGTCGGGCACAGTTGAAGAGAGGCATTACAATTAACTCCGAGCAGAACCGACTACAGGTGAGTTCTAGCCCCTTTTCTATGTTACGTTTTTCGGGGCTGTGTGCATACTATGATGTGTTAGATTAATACACTTACCTTAAATGGTAATAGTATATTAGATATATTATTGTGTATGTATGTGAATGATATGGAATGATTAATTAGTATGCACGTAGTTTGATATTGTAAGTGCACGGATTTGGTGTCGGTAGCTGTTCGATTAGGCTAGGGGTAGTTTAATCTTTATGTTAATGTATAAAGGCTCATTTGCTAAGCATGTTTAGTGAATGAGGCCTCATTCGTTAAAGACTAGGTCCATCCGTTAAGTTAGGAGCCCATTCGTTACTACAGTGTAACGAATGGTGAGTTATTCGTTAAAGTATACCCATTCGCTAAGGGTGTTTAGAGAATGGGCTATGGAAAGACTTATTCGTTAGTGATGTTAACGAATGAGAATGCTAATTCATTACTACAGTGTAACGAATGAGACCAGCCTATAAATAGGCCTTCCATGGTAGACTTGCATAGAGATCTGTGCCATATTTATGTTTATCTAATGTTATATATGCTGTCGGATTTTCCCTGTAACCTATTCCTCCATTAATGTATCAATGTTTAACGTATTGTTCACGAACTTAACGTATCGGTATTGCGACTAGATCCTTGGCTCGTAATTACGTATTTACAAGATCGTACGGGGAATAGCACGAAAAACTAGAAAGCAAAATAAAAAAAATGAAAAAAATCTGGACAAGAAGTTCTCCACATATTGCGGGAGATTAAGCTAAGTTCCCCGCCATGCACGGGGAACTTAGAAGATTGAAAAACCCCAGAAGTGACTATTTTTTCCCCCGCGTCTTGTGGGGGAATAAGCCAAGTTCCCCGCGATGTGCGGGAACCCTTATGTCGGCAAAAGTTTTGGAAACTCCTATTTAAACAATTTTAACAACCCTAGATGACATATCAAGCCTTCCAGCCGTCATATATTCTGTCTAGGGTGATTTTGAAGAAAGAGAAGCTTCTGGTTTGAGAGATTAAAGGCCAGATCTTGAGTTTGAAGTTTAAGCGAGTCCCGGGTTTGGTTTAATGTTTTCTTTTGCATATTCTTGTGTTTTGGTAGAATGTTTACTACTGATTTCATTGAGTTCTTATTGTTAGACATGATTGTTGGCTAAATCTTATGTTATCTAGGATGGGATTGATGTTTTGTGATTAATTAAAGGTTTAAACCATTTTCGGGAATTGTTTATTGGATTTTTTGGTTAATTAAATGTTTTGATTAGATTTATTGGATGTGTCTAAGCGTATTTACTTCTGATTTGTGCTTGAATGAATGTTTCACGTGTCGCTTGATTGAATATCTTTCGATTATAGGTGCATGTTAGGGTTGTTTACTGTGTGCTTACAACTTGTTTATGGTTTATTGAGCTCGTTCACCATAGAAACTGATTTTTAGCGTATTATTAGAAGTTTATATTCTTACTTACTTAGATATCCGACGGGTGATAAGCTGTCGGGTTTGTCTTTGTCATTAGGGTGCTAGGTTAAACTGTATGACAGGAAGTTTGCCTAGTTTTCCTTAGTTTCATTGTTTACCCGTGTCCTTTAGATCTCTTCTAAACCACCCCGTGTACTTAGGTGCATCGAGATAGTAAAGCCGACGGGTTAGCTGTCTTTTAGGGTAATCAATCATAGTTAGTGAGCTGACGGTGAACCAATAGGCCAGTGTTTTTACATGATCTTTAGGATTTCTTCTTAGGTGACACCTTGAGAGTGATCAAGGATCCATTAGGTTTCCTAGGGTTTCATATCTTTAGATTTCTAGTTCCAGTAGCATTTTCCCGTAACCGATAAAAGCCTGAGTTGTCACAATTCTGATTCCTTGCCTTGGTAACCTTTGTTCTCATTTGAAGTTGCTAAAGTCTTATTCGGTAATTTAATTTTCTAGTTTAATATAGTTTAATTAGGTAATTAGTTTAATTAATTATTAGCTTTAAAAATAAAATAAATAAAATCCCAAAAATAATCATTTCTTAATTATTAATTTAATTAGCATTTAGAATCTAGTTTCGTTAATTTAATAAGTGTCTCTAGGGTTCGATATTCCCAGACTTTCCATAGCTAGACTACACCCGATAGGTTCACTTTCCCGTTGCTAGTGGTTTGGTTTAGGGTATTCTAGGTTTTTATTACTCGTTGTGCTTGGTCATTTGTTGCTAAATTTTTATATACTACTTTACGCACATCGGTGATGTGGAACATAAATGTTGTTTAATTGATCAACTCAACTGGACTCTTATGGGTCTATCATGGGCTAAAAGCTGGTAAATATATACAATGAATCCAACATAATGGGCTTATGTTTGTTGTTTTTGGTTGCTTGTATCATGTTTTGTGTTTTGTTTTTTATAGTTGAGATGGTTTAGTGTTTGATGTTTTTGTTTGTCTGTTTTTTTTCTTATCTGTAGGCTATGCTATGAATTTTTTATGATGATGTGTTTAGGTATATAATTTTCTTTTGAAAAATTTTTCATCTTGTGAATTAAATTTTCATAATTTTACATAACTTTCTTAGTCACTTCATGCAAGATTCAAGGAAACCTCTCTTAGAGACTCCGAGGCCCGTGCTTCGGTAGATTTTTTACTGTTGCTAGTGACATGAGAACTAGATGGTCTACTACAGGTTATGTGTTTATGGTGACATCTAGTGCTATCACTTGTTGTAGGAAACAACGACCAACCATTTCGTGGATGGCTTGTAAGAAATCGGGAAAATACTTTTATTTAAGTTTGTTTCATCAATTGTTCTTGTTTTAAGTGTTTGAGTCAGTTTATGCATTTTTCTTATTTAAGTATAAGTTGATGGGTATTATATTAACCCGGTTCTTAAACACGGTTCTGGTATTTTTATTAAGTACAATTTTTAGTCCAATTATATTCCGTCATGATTGATAAATTATTAGTGGGATGCCCGTAGCATGTTTTTTTATTGATAAAGAGCCCCTCCAATACACGTTCTCGACTATTTTTTTCTTTGGATCGGATTAAAAAACAAATATGATACATGGGGTTTAGTTATATCTGGACGACCCTGACCATCTCCTTCACTGAACATGAATTGTGCCATCCTAGGTACAGTTGTAGCGTGGTCGATGAACTCACGTGAAAAATGACAATCAGTGTGTGTCCGCTCTTTGTTAAGTTTCTTCCACGTCTCCATGATCAATTGTTTGATGTAACTTCTAGCTTCCTCTTCGGTAGCACCACTCTCATGCATGTAACACTGAATTGATTTTGGAACATCCCCTCTTGCCAAATTCATCCTTAAAGGAATAACAAAATGTGTAAGTATATATGCTAACTAATAAGATATACCGTGGATGTCCCCAAGTTTGAATAAATTACATTACACAAAATATGAATGATGTTATAAACCCATAGTATACAAGTATATGTGCTAACTAACAAGATGTCGTACCATGGATGTTCCCAAGTCATCAGCCAGTCTAAAATTTTGTGATGCGTAGTAAATGAGTTTCTCAAGTCTAGGCATGCATTGTAAGATTTCATTACTTGAACGAACTGGTATTAAAAAGTTAACATGCATGAGTACTAGTGGACCCGATATTGATATATACGCATTATCCAAGTATTCTTGTAGTGTTGGTATATATCCACTATTAAACCACCGTGCTTCAACTAGGCATGCCTTGCATAAATCTCCCCACTGCAATGTTACCATTAAAAAAAAAACATAATATCTAGATTTGCATCATACAAACCATTTTATAGATGAATATTGAAATGATTTACTTACTACTTTCTTAAGGTACGGAAGGCTGTGAAACCCTATGCTTGTCAACGTGTCATATGCAATCTCATTAATCGTGTTGTAGAAACCAAGGAAACATATCTTCATATACTCTGGGAGTTCCTCGATCGCATTAATATCCCATCTAGTAATTAAGCTTTTTTAATAGCTAATAACATGAATATTAAGTGAAGTAAAGTGTAATTGACCTAAGCATAACGTCAGTGAACTGTTCAAGTTCATCCAAAGTACCATACACATCGTATATATCATCAATAGTAGTAATCAAGGCAAAAACCTTTGTTAATGTTATCCTTCCATAGCTATGCTGAGGTAGATGGCCAAAACCAATAGTCCACAAGAAATGTTCCACCAACCGGTCTCTGCTAAAGCTAAGCTTCTTTTCCCATTTTGTAGATCTCCACCATCTATCATTATTAGTACATCAAAAGCCACGAGCTTTATTTTTTTTAATAGTAAAAAATAACGAGCTAAAAGGGTTTACATGAAAGAGAAAAAGATTTGAAGGTTTCTAGGTGATCAGCCATTTAGAATGGCTGATTTTAAAATAATGACAGGTTTTGTCAGATCTTGTCTGTGAGTTGGACTTTTATCTCGTGTTTCGCTGTTTTAAATGGCGGAAGTGATAAAGTTATCTTGCGTTCTGCTATTTCAAGTGGCGGATCCCACCACCATCTAATCCGCCACTTTAACTGATAGATCTTGTATATCGAAGCAACCTACCTTTTTTTAAACTTTTGAAAAACATCTGCCTTTTGAAATGGAAAATGTGAATCATACGTCGGTCATTTCAAATGACAAGTGTATGAATAGCGACTATTTTGACCGATTTTACGACTAACGCATATCCTTTTTGACCACTAGAAATGGCAAGTGTTAAATAATATTTATATGTATTTTAAATGTATAAAAGTATACAAATATTGTAATTATTGTTTGAAAATTCTTTTTTATTTTCGATAATAGTTATTTTTTATTTTATTTTTTGAATGGCTATTTTCGATAATACTTTTTGAATTATTTTTTATTATCTATAATAAAATAATTATCTGTATTTCTTTTTAAATGAAAATTTAGATCATTAACCGGTCACTGGTCCGCTCTCTCATCTCCATTCTCGAGAGTACCGGAGACCATTATTAGCAGGAAACACATCAAAGGTTAATATTTTTACGCTTTACATAGAATTATTATTAGTAATATTTAACATAAATAATATTTGTATTCAAGTTATAAATTTAAATTAATTATAAATATTATTTAACACTTGTCATTTAAAATGACAGATATGAATAGTAGTGGTCAAAAAAGACATGCGTTAGTCATCAAATTGGCTAGAAAAGTTATGATTCACACTTGCCATTTGAAATGATAGATGTATGATCAACACTTATCATTTCAAATGACAGCTGCCTTTCAAAGGTTTAAAAAAATATAGGGGTAGGCTACTTTAGTTTTTAGGGTGGTACATAGTCATCTAAAAGTAGTAAGTCATAGGAAAGTATCAATCGGACTCTACTATATCGTCGAACTCAAACTAGTAGCATTTAGTTTTTAGGTTTTCGCTTTTCAATATCTAGCTTTTATATGTTTTTGAATTTTTGTTCAGATCATCGTGTATATGTATTTATCCTTATGTTTTTTTTTCCGCCAAAGTGTCCTTTTACCTCAACATTGTGTCTTTTTTTCCCTGAAATTGTGATATATTACTTGGCATACGTTATATTTTTGCTCGACATTGCGTTAAAGTTTACGATTCGTTGTGATTTTGTACCCTCCCTAGATTTAGGAGACTGTGCGGAATAACTTAACCCTAGTTTTTAATATGAACTAATAAACTTCATGAAGGAAAACTAATACAAATGTACATCTTAAATTTGTGGGGAATTTTAATTTGCTTTGTTTAAGTTCTATTGTGAACACAAATTTATTATAGTGTAGTACCTTGAGGAACCTGATAACCGTGTTGTCTCGGTAATCGAAATCCAAGGGCTTTCAGGTTCAAAATCATGTCATCCCAGTGTTCATGAGTTTTGTAGTAACTGCCGTAAATCGTCTCCAGGAGACTACTTATTTCATCTTCGAAATGATACGATATTCCAAGTCTTTGCAAATCATCTACCATCTCTAGGGAGTCCAGTTGATTTCTGGTTTTGCGTATCATCATCTTCACGGCACCCTTTAATGCATCCGCTCTTGCCTTGTGATGTTCTTCCTAATTTGTTGAATATTAAACAAATTATGATATAACTACTAGAAATTAGGATAA
This sequence comes from Bidens hawaiensis, assembly GCF_021521415.1. Taxonomy (NCBI): domain Eukaryota; kingdom Viridiplantae; phylum Streptophyta; class Magnoliopsida; order Asterales; family Asteraceae; genus Bidens; species Bidens hawaiensis. Next base: position 535,913 of record NW_027492041.1, on the reverse strand, counting down.
CAATAAGCAATTGGAAATAACACTGCAATCATACTTTGTATTCACTGGAAAGTGATTGAATATAATCAAAAGACCATAATGATGGCGCATAGTTTGCAGATCGTCTAGGGACGTGCTTTGCTGTGACAGCCATTACGGTGGATCGGGATGAAGATATTGGCTTGCGAATGTCGAATTGCCTAATTCTGTCATGATAATAACTTTTGTAACTAATAATTGAACAGGGAATGGACATTGAAGCCATGTTCAAAGAAGAGAGATGCTAAATAGTAATAAATTGTGTGTAAACAATTGTTATTATGCGGGTATATATAGAGGAAGATGTAAACTTACGCATTAATTGCACACATTAAATTATGTTATCATCCTATCTAAAATATAAAAATATATGTGGTGTGCAAGTTAATAAACTATTGGAAACATTACTACCCTCCCTAATTATGATATATCACATCATCTAAAAGATAAAAGTTTATGTAAAAATAACTTCTAATAAGGCTGAGGGGTGTGGGGGGCGCGAGAGGGGGCGCGAGTGAGGGCTCCAGCCAATAATATTGTGACGTGTGGCAGAGAGAGAAACTTGATAAGATGGGTGTTGGTTGTGGTGCTCGCGCCCCGGGCCCTGGTGTGGAGGGGCGCGAGAGGGGGCGCGAGCGGTTTTTTTTTATTTTTTTATAAATGTATTAAATAAACGTATTATTAAAAAAACTCATAAATTATTTAAAAAAACACACATTAATTAAAAAAACACATTAATATCTAAAAAAAAAATTAAAGTACTAAAAAAAAACATTATTCTTATTCTTCGGCTTGGTCTTCTTCGATCAACCTCTTCCGGATACGTTCCTTTTGTTTTTCCATCAGCATTTGGTCGACCGGATTTAGGTTACTGAAGTCTCTTGTAAGGAAGTCCAAATCTCTCATTCTTTTTTTTTTTCCTTTTTGTCATTAGAGACCACCTCCATGGTTTTGTTGAATTTATTGAGGGATTCAACAAGATCGGTGATGTTTACGGCTTCCCTCTCAGCCGGTTTTTCCCCCCTGGCGTCCCTTCCCAATGGCCGCCTCCTCGGCGGTGAAGACGTTTCCTCCCCCGCAACGTTTAGGTCGAATCCAACCCGGCAATCCGACCCGGCGGAAGTGCTATACGCTCCAGACGAACTAGTTTTAGTCCGTTTCGGCCTTACTTCCGCATCAAGGTCCGGCGCCACCAGCTCAACCCACTTAGAACACCTTCTCAACCTCTCCCACACCTTTACATCGTCCCACGTCTTCACCGTCCCATACCTCCGCAGGCACTCCTGCTTCCACTCTTCGACAGTGAAATTATAAACCGCCAAATCGTCACTGCCACTTGGTCTCATACGACCGGCGTTCCTGTTGAACAGATTAGTAAACAAGCCGACAAATTTTCTGATTTCGGTCCACCGACCCGAAATCATATCGGCGTTCCGCTCTGTACTCCCAACGAGCGAATAGAACGTCTCCCTAACCTTTGTCCAAAAGACCTTGCTCTTTTGGTAGTCCGCTGCAAAATGCATAAATAAATTTGTAAGTCATTTAACTTTTTTATTTAACTTTTTTATTAAAAATCATTTTTAAAAACGTTAAAACAATTACCGCAACGCCGATCCTCAGAAATGACTATCCAAGCCCGACACAGGGCTTCCTTCTCATCCGATGACCACGGAGTGGTTTTCCGTTTCGTCCTTCCAGTCGAAGCCGAACCCGACCCGTCCGTTGCAACTTGTTTTTTCCGGTGGACGCGTCTTCTTTGTCCCGCAGCTTCACCTTCTGGTTCTTGTGTCTCCGGAACAACAAAGTTAGGAGACGGTTGTATGTTGGATGGTTGAAAGCCGGATGATTGTTGCGACCCCGAATAAAACATCGGTTGGTCCGGTGCCGACCATAAATCGTCGTAACTGTAATCTGAATCTAGGTTTGGGTACCAATTTCCAGCCATGTTTTTAAAAAATGGTTTCGAAGATGGGGTGATTTTGGGTTTTGGGTGTGGTATGTGATATTGGTATGTGATATTGGTTTTGGGTGTGGTATGTGATATTGGTTTATATAGAGAAAAAAATTTTTTTTTTAATAAACATTATGAGCCCAACGGCTCTATTTACGCAACCCAAGGTTTCCCAGACGCTACCCCTCTTGCGCCTGCCTCTTTTTCCGCGCTCGCGCCCCTCTCGCGCCTCGGTGGTGTGGTGCTCGCGCCCCGGGGCGCGAGCGGATGGGCTCACGCGCCCCCTGTCGCGCTCCACACCCCTCAGCCTAACCGGAAACTTGAGACTCTAAAAACGTCTATAAAAGAAAAATTCATAAAATTGTCTATGTTGGACCAACACATTTAAAAAATAGCCTATTATATTCTCTAAGAATTTAAAAATGGCCTAAAAATTTCCCTTGGATCCGACGGAAATAAGAACTGATCTGACGGAATTCTTGGACCTTCAAAATCGTGTTGCGTGTCAACGAATTAATAGATCCACGGAATTCATTAAAAACCGTCGGATCCCACGGAATTTTTAATGGATCCGACGGAATTCTTCATCTTCTATCTCTCAACACCTAAACCTTCATAAGCAACTTCCATCTCCATCTTTCTTATTTTTTTCACAAAATCAAGTAAATTCATAGTAAAAATCACTTAATTTTCGTGGAAAACACAACCATAATGTTGAATTTCACTATTGAACTCAAAATCAAAGACCTCTGAATTGAATACATACGTTTCGACAAAAAAATTAAACAATCGGATCCGATGGAAGCATGAATTGAACTGTCACATCCGACTGCTAGTTATTACGTCGCCAAGAACACGAATCAGTCGGATAGCTTAAAAAAACGCCGGATCTGCCAGAAAATTTGAGTACATGTCAACATCTTAGGCAATCCGTCGGATCAGTTCTTGTTTCTATCAGATCTGACAGAATTATTAGGCCATTTTCGGGATTTTTGGAGAACATAGGCTATTTTTGGAAATTCATGGTCAAACTAGGCTATTTTTGGAATTTCCCTGTCGTATATAAATAGTTTAAATGATCGTGTTCAATATATATATATTTTTTAACGACAAAGGTTATATAACGTTTAATCGGCAAGAAGTCGAAAACTAAACAAATAACTTACGTTAAGAGGAAACTAGGAAAGGTATTTTTTAACCACTTGTCCCAAGAAAATAAAACTTTACAGTTCCTATGAGCATATCTTAAATACAAAAAATAGATGATGAAAGATAAATGTGTTCCTATATCTCAAAAGCACCAACCATGTCGAGAAAATGACCGCATCAACAAACATTTTCTTCTTAGCATTAATCCACATACCATCAAGTAACTCCATCAAGGTTTTAGGTAGTGCCGCCACCAGAAAATCAATGTCTATTCGGGCTACAATCAAGTTCATGCCCTAGAAGCGACATCGCACTAACCAAAAACAGTATCACTATGCTCAACCTTCATACAACAAGAGGGACAAAGTATAGATTGAATATCGAGTGCAAGGTGTCACACCCTGATAAAGAGGAAACAGAAACATTATATCATTGCGTATGCTTATAAAGATAAACTCACGGGCACAAATATTTTATTGTAATACTAAAACGTAGCGATTACAAACTTGGGGGCTCTAAGCCATATTATACATTAGAAAACTATTATAACTCTTCAACATCAATTCAAAGCTTAATACATGTAATCATGATTACATTTAATCTTGACCTGAAAAACATGGATAAAAACGGTCAACTAAACGGGTTGTTGAGTTTGTAGGTTTTATCTAATACATTCAAACAAAACAAGTTATAAAGTATATATACGCAAACAAACTATTATTACGAATAAGCCCACGCAGGCAAAACCCTGATTCTAGTTTACCATTCGACTTGTCTACACCTGATCAAGTTATATAAATAACGTACACTCACAAGGACCAGCACGATCAATCAAAATGGGAGTTTTTTTATCCCAATAATACTATATATTCATGTTATTTAATGGCCACAACCGAGTTAATTGCTTTGTGTTAATCAAGGGAGGTCATTGGTATACAAACCAACATCTTATTTACGTATTATGTTCATTAATGCATATATATCAACTTTCAAACTTCAACAACGATAATCTACGTTTTCCCCCCAAAATAGTTTAAAAACATTTAAAAGGAGGTCTACAAGAACTCAATTTCGATTACTAGAGCATAAAGCTATCGTTGGCGGAGAGGGTATTTGATCATGATTCTACATCCCAAATATGGTCTAGTTTGGTGCAACTAAAACATCTCAAATTAAAAATGAAATAACGCTAAAACGCAAAACATGATTCTAACGACCAAACACGGTAATACGAACGGCTATTTGAATTATTAACTATCCACGTCATGTGGAGTACACTTTTATAAAAATATTTTATAAAAAGTTGGTGGTAACTTTTAAAAGTATGCATAATTTTGGGTTTTGTTAGTTTAATAAGTTAAACTTTATTTTCATAAAATAAATTTATTTATTTATTTTAACATTATTAAATAAGTAATTTATTATATTATTTTATTAAAACTTTTAGTTTTATATTTGATAAAGATTACTTTTACAAAATCACTTTTATTTACCTTTAAAATTTACAATAAGTTTTGTTAAGTCATAAAAAAGTAATCAAATGAGTTTAGAAATTTTCTTAAAATTCACATATTCTTACTTATTTATATAGTTATATGTAAAATAAATTTTAATAAAATTTGTAGTTTTTATCATATGTTTTCTATACTAATATCTCAATTATACGTAAAACAAATCCAAATTTCTAAATCATACTTTCTAGTCTTCAAATGTCATGAAATAGTAAGTGAAACATTTTCACACCAAAATTGAGTTCCAGTAAAAATTTGACCTTATTTGGAGTTTTATAACTTTATTTTCATAATTGTTTCTTTATTTTATATAACTAATTTAAAATCATATCAAATCAACTCCAAATTTCATAAAACTTTGAGCAAGTGCTTCATTTCATATATAAATGCTACTGTAAAAGTTTGGGAATTTTTCTAAACTCGAAAGTTAAACTTTTGATCTTTCTTTAAAATTCGACATTATATCGACAAGTTTTCGTTTTAAACCCAAGCTACCTCAAAATAATTCCACTTGTTTAATTGATGAAAAAAAAAACATCAAGTTATTGATCAAAAATGAAATTTCTCAAAACAACAATTTAAACAAGATTTTGATCAAAAAGTTTTGATTTTTTTTAAATCTTGTTACGAAAACATGCTTTAAGTACTTGTACCTCAAACAAACTAATGCATATTTCATGGAATTTGATCAAGAGTTTCATTCATGCATTGTAACACATATTTGATCCAAAATCTAAAGAAAAAGAAAGAATAACATGAAAGAACAAGTGTTCATCTCATAAAGATCATATGAACACTTAAAAGTTCACCATAATGGACATAAAATCTTTTAAACGAGTACTTTAAATGGTTGGAATTCATATTTCTAATTTGTCTCGTAGAGTTTTAATTATCAATTATGAGGTTTAAATAGGTGATTGATGCTAGGGGTGAGGGTGAGGGTGAGGGTGAGGGTGAGGTGGGTGAGGTGAGGTGAGGTGAGGTGTTCGATGTTTATGGTGTGGGGTTTGGTTGTCAAATTTTAAAACATACAAGTGTATTGTATGTGGCTGGTTTGTAGTGTCTAGGGCTAAAATAGGGTGCTTAAAAAATAAAATAACTTAATGAGATGGTGAAGGATTATGACTAATATATTAATTTTAAATGAGCTATTTGAATGATAAATGTAAAGATAAGGATTGAGACTTTTGCCTTGTAATTAGGCATTAAAACTGATAATATTTCATGTTTTAAACAAGAAAGGCGAATTGGAAATAAATAATTCCAATTTTTGTGTATTGGCCGATAATAATCCAAACTTTAAAAATCACTACCAGCGGTCCCAACTTTCAACTATTTTTGTCTCAATGGTCCTCCGTTAAAAAAACTTAACGCTATTATATTTTTTCCCAAGTTTCAAACCGATGTTTTAGGGATTTTATCTAAGCGACAAAACAATGTTTCAATTCGGGTGTTTAAATTTCCAATTAACAAAAATCAAGTCATTTGAATCACAGTTTCGATAAAAGTTTTACATCGGTCGAATTGTACCGTTCTTCCGATCAAAAGCCCTAAAACATCAGTTTGAAACTTGGGATAAAACATAACGATATTAAGTGTTTTTTAACGGAAGACCATTGAGACAAAAATAGTTGAAAGTTGGGACCGCTGGTAGTGATTTTTAAAGTCGGGATTATTATCGGCCAACACACAAAAGTTGAGATTATTTTTTTCCAATTTTCCAACAAGAAATTTACAAGTGTTAAGAATATTATATATATATATATATAGGGGAAAGTTAACGTACAAATGAAATTAACGTGCTAAACGTGAGAATCAAGTAGAGTAATTATATATACAAGTAGAGTAATTATGTAATTACATCATAGAGTAATTACGTAATTACTCTATGATGTAATCACATAATTACTCTACTTGTATATATAATTACTCTACTTGATTCTCACGTTTAGCACGTTAATTTCATTTGTATTTGATCCAAACCCTATATATATATATATATATAGAGAGAGAGAGAGAGAGAGGTAGGATCAGATGAAAAATTCATTTTATAAAGAAAACTTAAAAGCTCCTAAATAATTATTTTTAACTTTATTTAAAAAAATATTTTGTAGCTTCTTTTTTTTTCTTCCATTATTCTTATATGCTGCTGATATTGTTCCAAAAAAAATAAAAATAAAATAAACCTCTTCGGTGTAATGCATATGTGTAATAGTGTGCATTTCATATATGGAAGAGTGTTGTATTGCATAGAATACAGTATTTGATATATTTGATGCACACTATTGTATGTATTCAATATAATACTAATACACACATCGAGTACACATTAGTACGTACTTGTAATACAACATTAATCCACATGTGCACTACATCGACTTTTATTTTTATTCTTTGCATATAATACAACACTACTGCACATATATAATACAAAAATATTGAATACATACAATTAAAATGAAAGGTGTCGTAGACGTGTGTGTACGTAGGATAGGCAAAGAATTATCAGCTTGAACCTCAAAGTGCGGAATCCAACGAGGTCCAAAACACGCAAGAAACTTTAATATCCATTATATTAACTTCAAATGATCAACACAACTGATTTTGATAGTATCAAAGTACAATGTCACTCAATTTCTCTAACCAATGTTCCAAAAACACATAAGTCCATAAACTATTTATAGACTTGAAAATCTCCTTATGAGCGCATAGGTTATGCAGTGCATAAGTTATGCGTTGCATTACTTAACCGCTACCATAAGGGACTTATGTGCTGGCCTATTACCTCTGAAATTTAAATACAACAAAATCAAATACAAGACCCTAGCTATAGACGTTATGCTCCAACAAACTCCCCCTCGGATATTGCTAGGTCTTGGTCTTTTTGTTGGGTCGGAAATTGACAAGGAAGATTGAAATCTTCTCAAGCTCCTCAGAACATAGCTAAGTATGGAACTCAAGCAAGCTTGGACCTTCAAGCATGAAGTTTACTACCTCGAGCATGATATCTTACGATTGTAAGATTATCTTCTAGAATTTGTGTAAGTATTGCAAGCTTCGAGAAAGCTACACTTCGTCGAGAAAGGATGTTCTTCATCAAGCACAATTTGCTATCCGAGCAAACACTTTATCTATCCAGCTTAAACCAAGTTGTAACGAATGAGCCTTACAATTACGGCAAATGGGCTTAATAACATAATTACCAAAATGCCCTTTACATTATAATCTAATGTAATAATAATATAAAGTCTGAGAGGCTCGAATCGTGTATCAACATTTTTCGATAAAAGGAATCAGAGTAGAGAATATTATTAATTAAGGAAAAAATAAAATATTTTATTTGTTATGACCATGTATCGTGTTAATTATGATATAATATAATATTAGTTATAATAAAACATAATTTTAATTATAATAAGAATTAATGTTGATTATAATCGAATATAATATTCGTTACAATAAGATTAACATTATCGACAGTACAATACGTACACGTTTTCGTACACCTTGTTCCAGATAAGCACGTATGCATGTTACATATATATAGACACACACACACACACACACACACACACACACTTAATGTTACGTTTTATACAAATATGTTGCCATTTTTACCTATTGGTATTTCCCGCGACTTCTTCCGGGATTCCCTCGTACAAGCAAGTTTGTTATAATTCTGGACCATAATAACCCACTTGCCCTTCGAGTTCATCTCGGCATCCATCGGTATATAATATTATATAATTATTTATTTTCCCAGAGATAATAGAGCCTACGATTATATTTTAGGTATCCTTTATAACCAGGCTCTGATACCAATTTCTGTGACACTTCATTTAGCAAATCGCGGAAGTGTAAAACGGAAATGTAACATACACCTCTGGTATCAACCACATTATTTATAAAGAATAATACAAACTAATTTACAATATTTTACATTGATCTAACTTCATTTACAACTAGGTGATACAAACTAAATTCATCCCGTTAAGCGGCTTTACTTCTTACTAGCACACTTGCGTCACTTCACCCAACATTGATCGCAAGTCAAACACGTAGCATATTGACTTTCTAGTCCAAGTCCGGTATACCTGAAAAACATGTTAAAACAGGTCAACTACAAATAGTTGGTGAGTTTCACGAGTTTCAAGAAATCAGTTGTGCGTACAACAATCATAGTTTGTAAATACGCAAGTATGTATGTATGTACGCCCGCAAGTACGTTTGTTTGTATGTTTGTTAAACCAATAGTGCTATTCACAAGCCACTAGCTCTATGTTAATCACTGTGTTCGTGGGGACTTTTGTGTGTTAGCACTTAGATAATTCTCATCATCAAACAATTCAGAGTATATAGGTATGTATCAACATGTTTTTAAAACCGAACTTGGCTCAGTTTCCCTGTTTCACCAGCTAGGCCAAGTTGATCGTTTATGCGTTTATAAAACAGGTGTGGGGTTGTAAATTTGGGTAAACGTGTTGGTCGGTAAAATGATTAAGTTATAAGGAAATATCACAAATTAGGGGTCTGGATTCGCTACGAGACTTATTTCCGTTTATTCAGTTTGGTTTAGAGAAAAACACGCACAAATCACCCAAATTGTCCAGAATTCTCACCAAAAGTTCGGTTTTACTTAAATAATCCAAAAATATGGTTTTTGTTCACTCTTGATGTTCTGATATTCCAACAAGTTCGTTAATCACGAACTCGTCGGTTTTTTTTTATCAAAATTGAATTTGTTTAATCTTTAGTTTAGCATAATTAGTTATCCGTTTATTGTTAAATTATGAAAATAGATCCACTTATTAATTATAATATGTGGATTTTTATAAAAATATTTTTTGGAATTATTTACTTATTTATTAATTTATAAAAATTCATTTTTATGTTATATTTAACCCGAAAATTGTCCGTTTATACTAAACGATTTCCAAAAAATCCGAAAAAAATTACTGAGTTATCAAAACACTTCCCAAAACAAACTGTAAAAACTCCAGAAACTAATAACCTGGCCAAATACCCTTTTCGAGCTCAAAACGACTATGAAAACTCGATTAAACGCGAATCCACAAAACATTGTTAGCGTTTTCCAAATAACCCCAAATTTCAGATGTGATCATATGTAACATCCTGGTTTTGAATCTAAATATAGTATCTTAGTTCACAGTCAAGGGTAGTTAAAACATGTTCTTGACAAGTTAAATGAACCTTTATGATATAAGATGATTAGACAGATAAATAAAATTAATAAACGGGTAAGTAATAAGTAAAATGATTATATAAGGTATGAGATCTTAAGACAAATCGTATAATAATAAAATATATTATATTACACCTGTTTCGTTTTTAATGAAACTTAGGTTGAAACGTAGAAAAAAATGAGTATGTTTCAATGACATGTTTGTAATTTTATAAAACGTTATATTTTAAAAGTTATAAAAGAATTACGATAATTGAGCTAAATTAATTATAATAATAATAATAATAACATAACAACAATAATGATAATAAATAAATCTAAAAATAATGTATGGTAATATTCAAACGTGCTATGCACGTACAATGTAAATAATAAAATATTAAAATAGTAGTTATGTCAAAAGAATTAGGAATTTTAGAGTGTGCGTGTGTGGTGAAGAGAGATAGTAATTTATTTTAAAAATTCTATGAAAGCACACGTATACTATACTTATTTTCTTAATAAATAAGATACCCATTTATGTCATGTGTGACTAAGTCGGTCAAATCTCCCTATAAATTGTAAACCCAGTTCTTATGCATATTCACATTTCAACCTTCTTGTAAAGCAATGGTACCCCATAGGTATATTCCTTTTATATATTGTTTATTATTTAATATTATTATTATTAGGTGTAACTTAGAAAATTGAGGGTAACTCATAAGGAAAGAAATTGTACTACTTTATATTTGAGTATAGCAAATATAGCAAATAGTTACAGTTGGTGTGTGGACATAACATTGTTATCTCTAGTACGTGCACAACTAGATTGTGGTGTGATATGATCACTCTAATCATGAATGGTTAAGATTAATTATAACATATTAACTGTTGTCTGGACTGAAATAGTTGTGCATGATATGGACAGTTGTATGAGAAGGGTCCATGAGTATTAGAACATATATATATATATATATAAGTAACCTAGTTTATTAAACTATAGGTTTCGGTTAAAGTGGAATAAGCCAAAGTAGTCGATGAAAGCCTTTTCAGGTGAGTTACTTAAACTATTTTTAAAACTCTGATACATGCTCATAAAACGATTTGGACTATGATTGATCATGTATTTGTATGGCACATATGATGTGGCACCCAAGGTGTTATATATATTATAATGATCATTATATTTTCCCGAGGGGACATGCACTTAATACAGCAGCAGGCGTGCGTAAAGTCTGTATGCGCGAATATATAATGCTGACCCGACTTTAACGTGAAGCAGGCGGGTTATAATTATGACATGACATGCAATGAGCTCATACTTGATCAATAAAATTGTTTTAGTATCAATTTATTAAATGTGTCGGTTTATGTGACTAACCAGTTTTGTGCTGACGTATTTTTATCCCGAGCATGTATTAGAGGTTGACAAGGATGGGAGGTTAGCTGCTAAGTGTTGGACAAGTTTGAATGTTTTACTTTTTGTTGTGTTATAATCGTTAGACATGTAACAAATGTTTTAGTTTTTATACAAGATTACGTTTCCGCTGTAAGTCTGTGTTGACTGGTCACAGTAAACGCCCCATCCTGGGTGGGGTGTGACATCATATTATACCAAATATGAGTTTCCCACAAAAGTTCATAATTTTCAAGCAATTTAAGTATTTTTCCCAAATAAACGTCCCAAATCGGTAATAAATTTGCCAAATATTCTCGGATGGTCAAAAAATGACCAAATTTGGACAAGGACTCATTCATATGGTCCTTGATATTCTTGCAAAATTTTACAAGCTAACAATATGTATATCACAACCTAACCCTAAACTGCCCGTAAACAAGCAATTCGACAATACCTTTGCAGTTTTCGTACATTTTTGCTCTCTTAATAAAATTTCCGGATTCTTGTGTAAGACCCCGAATCCCAGGAATCCTACAGTTGGTATTAATCCAAAATACTTACAAAATACTTAAACTTAAAAACAGTTCATTCCATTAAAATAATCAATTCAGAGTATAATTCAGCGGAAAGTCATAATTAATAAAACAAGTTCCCAAAACCCGAGAATTATGCCCAAAACCAAATTGAAATGTATTCAATAAAACGTTAAAAGAAAAATGTTTATTATTATTAAAACTTCCGACTATGCATGCCCTCCACCGTCCAAGTAGCTTCGTGCACGTCCAAGCGGTAATGCCTCCACCTCCTAACCTGAAACTCAGACTGACATGCACACAAAGTCAGCTTGAATTGAGTGAATTCAAGTTTTATTAATTAACATCTATAATAATAATCATAATAGTCATCCTGAGAGTTTTCAAATAAACGGGATATAACAATTAGGCCAAATGAACGGGGTATAACAGTTAGGCCATCATCAACAATAAGTAATCTTCCTTATATATATGTATAAACATCTTTATAATTATATATAAACGTCCTTATAATTATATCCCTACATATATATCATCCAAGTAATAACATCAGGGTCGAGCATACGTACAACCCAAACACGTAACATCTCATCCAAGTAATAACATCAGGGTCGAGCACACGTACAACCCAAACATATAACATCTCATCCAACGTATGCAAACACGAAGTAGGCATAGGTAAACATCCGTAGTCGATAACGACTATTAAACATTGCCAAATATTGGCCATACAATAATATATGAACAAACATACTTACAACATACAATAATATCATCTCAAGGCCTACCCTATAATAGTAAGCCCATCCAAAATAATTTAAACATTTCATCAAGCAAAATCGCTTAGGTGTGCATGCTAGCCCAAAATCTTAAAAAAAGTAAAAAGGGGCATCATGAACTCTCCTGACACAAGGCACGAATTCACCACGAGCTAGAGAACCCTAAGTATCCCCACAACTCAAAAGCCTGTCGGTTTACATACAAACATTACTAACGACACCAAAAGGACTCGTTTATCCTACGAGACGTTCTAGCATGGTTCGAGTTACCTAAAGCCTCGTCCTCATCAAACTCATTCATAACAGCCCCCGGGGCCTTACATTCACCGAAACGACCCATAGATACTCCCGGGAATAAAGAATTCCCAAATTACCCCCGGAAGCACTAGGTGACACTAGCACGCGCGTTTAAGAGTTTTTTAGGGGATTAACATCCAACTCAGCCCCGTGTGGACCCAATATGATAAATTCACAGCCAACAAGTCCACACGACGCTACACGAGTCGAATGGGTCCGTAATTCGCAAATACAACGCACTAAATGTTCAATAAACGCGAATACGCGTTGTACCGACCCATTTGAGTAACCGGCAACCAATTCAGCCCTATAACTTATAAAAATGATTTTTCAACAGCCCGTACATCGAACCGAGTTCACCCGAGCTGAATTGGTCGTTAATCACTTCAACTCTCGCGTTAAACGCAACAATCTACAATTCTAGCCAACCGAACACTATCATTCAAACTACAACAAGTTGACTAATCAAACAAACACCAATGGACATAATTTTAAAGTATGTTATACTAGACATACCTAGGAAGATTTTGGTGCAAAAACCTCAATCAAAACAGTCCCGAAACCTCTCAATTGGACAGCCACCCGGTTAACATAAAACAAGTCGTTTATCGATCAATACGCGTATTATAACGATCAATTAAGGTGTAAAAGACTTGTAGGGACATAGTACTAACCTTCAATTAAAGTTTCATGCCCTAAACTTGGCTGCAAAAAGAAAAACCGAAGCTCCTTGGCTGCTCTCTTGTCCGATCGGAAATAGGGAAGGGAAGGGGCTAGGGTTTTTAGTTTTATGATATAAAATCACAAGTTACACTCTAGTCCCTCATTTATGAAAGTTATGTAAGACCCTGAATCCCGGGAATTCTACAGTTGGTATTCATCCATCATACTTATAAAAATACTTAAACTTGAAAACCCTTCATTTCATTAAAACAACCAATTCAGAGTATAATTCAGCAGAAAACCATAATTAATAAAATGAGTTCCCAAAACCAATTTAAATATGTTTGATAAAACTTTTTAAAAGAAATGTTTAATAATGAAATCTTCCATCCACGTATGCCCTTCACCGCCCAAGTAGCTTTGTGCATGTCCAAGCGATAAGACATCCTCCTCCTAACCTGAAACTCACAGTAACATGCACACAAAGTCAGCTTGAGCTGAGTGAGTTCAAGTTTTAATAAATAACATCAATAATAATAATCATAATAATCATTCAAAGGATTTTAAAATATAAAAGGGATACATCAGTTAGGCCATCATCATCAATAAATAATCATACTTATATATATATACATACATATATATAAACATCTTTATAAGTACATCCCTATATATATAAATTTATATATATATATAACATCCAAGTAATAACATCAGGGTTGAGCAAACGTACAACCCAAACACGTAACATCTCATCTAACGTATGCAAACACAAAGTAGGCATACGTAACATCCGTAGTCGATAACGACTACTAACATCGCCAAATATTGGCCATACAATAATACATATATACATACATACGATAATATCATCTCAAGGCCTACCCAATACAAGTAAGCCCATCCAAAATAATTTTAAGCATTTCATCAAGCAAAATCGCTTAGGTTTGCATGCTAGCCCAAAACTTGAAAAGAGTGAAAAGGGGCATCATGAACTCACCTAACACAAGACACGTATTCACCACGAGCCAGATGTTCCCTAAGTAATCCCAAAAATCAAACACCTGTCGGTTTACATACAACATTACAATCGACATCGAAAGGACTCGTTTATCCTACGAGACGTTCTAACATGGTTCGAGTTACCTAAACCCTCGACCGCATCAAACTAAATCACAACAGCCCCCAGGCCTCACATTCACCAAAATGACCCTTAGGTACTCCCGGAAATAAAGAATTCCCAATTTGCCCCCGGAAGCACTAGGTGACACTAACCCGCGTGTTTTAGAGTCGTTTAGGCTGTTAACATCCAACTCAGCCCCGTGTGTACCCAATATGATAAAATCACAGCCAACAAGTCCACACGACGCTACACGGGTCAAATGGGTCGGTAACTCGCAAGTAAAACGCACCAACTACTCAATAAACGCAATTGCGCGTTGTACCGACCCGTTGGAGTAACCGACAACCAATTCAGCCCCATAACTTATAAAAATAATTTTTCAACAGTCCGTACATCAAACCAAGTTCCCCCGAGCTGAATTGGTCGTTAATCACTTCCACCCTTGCGTTAAACGCATCAAACTACAATTCTAGTCAACCGAACACTAACAATCAAGCTACAACTAGTTGACCAATCTAACGAACACCAATGAAAATGATTTTTAAGTTTGATATACGGGACATACCTAGGAAGATTTTGGTGCAAAAACTCACTTCAAACAGCCTCGACAAGAACACAATTGAACATCCACCGGTTAAGCCTAAAACGAACCTATTGATCAATAACAAGTAAAACGTGCAGATTTTTGCATGTGAAGATGCATTTAATTACATAGGATATCCTTTGAAATAAATTATTAAATTTTTACCAGACTTTAATAAATGTCTTAGGTTTATAACATATTTTTATTATATTTTTCTAGTGGAAACAAAAATTATAAAAATTTCTCCAACACAGCAAGGTACGTGCAGCTATTTCAGTGCACAACAAAATGGTATTATTTTTATAAAATTCATTTCCAAACCAAATTAAACGATTCCAATTGGGTTTGATTCTTAACTCAAAATATTAAGTTCCAAAAGTTGAACCAACTAATTTGGGGTTGTTGAAAAAGAGTTATGATGTCGGGAAGACAGACCAGAATCCGTCATCCCGCATCAGCTTTGACACTCGATCTTATAAATTCATAAAAACCATTCAAATCTCGTCCAAAAATTACGTATTATACTTTCTGGAAACTAGACTCAAAGCGTAACATCATGGAAACAAGAATCGATCAAAAACAATGGATTATCATCGCGTTACAGACCCTACAATAAACGTATAAGAATCTTTCAGCAAACTATTATCATCAAAATTTAACCCAAACGTGTTCGATAACGGGTTTAATGGTGAAAAATACTTGCATGGACGTTAGACTAACTTTGAATTGAAGTTTTACGCTCAAACCTTGGCTGCAAAAAGGAAAATCGGAGGGTGGGGTGGCTGTGTTCTTGCCGATCGGACAAGGGAATGGGGTGGGGGGTTAGGGTTTTATGTTTTGTGTCATAATATAAATATTTCATCCTAGCCCCTCCAAGTTTGAACGACATGGCAACTTGAAAGAAAAGATTAAATAACTTAACGTACCGGGAAGATGATAGGGTCAACAAAATATGCCGGATAACTCCCGAGAAATATACATACTTTACATGCCTTAAATCTGTAAACCGAAAATTAACGGGCATTACAAGTCCACCCCCTTACAATGGGATTCATCCCCGAATCCTGATGCGACAGGAACAACTGCGGATAAAGTTTCGTCATTTCGTCTTCGAATTCCTAAGTAGCCTCGGAACCCCTACGGTGCCTCTACTGCGCCTTCACCTGCTTAACCACTTTATTCCTCAAACGCCTTTCCTGACGGTCGAGAATAGCGATAGGTTCTTCAACGTAGTTTAGTTTACTATCAAGATCAATGTCATCGAGAGGCACATGGGCCTCCTCATCTGCTAAACATTTCCTCAAATGGGACACGTGGAAAGTAGGATGAATTCCCGCGAGCTCATCGGGCAATTCCAATCTATACACTACCTCTCCAACACGGGACAATATACGGAACGGACCAATGAACCTCGGACTAAGCTACCCCCTCTTACGAAAACGAATAATACCCTTCCAAGGAGAAACTTTCAACATAACCCGATCACCAGCCTCAAACACAATAGGCCTCCGCCTTTTGTCCACATAGGACTTTTGACGATCCTGAGGGGCCTTCATAAAAGCCTTAATCTTATCGAGCTTTTCAGTTGTAGTCTCAACCACCTCCAAACTACCCAACTGTTTCTGACCAACAGACTGGAGTCCTACACCTCCTACCATACAACATCTCAAATGGTGGCATCTCAATCGTGGCGTGATAATTGTTATTATAAGAGAACTCGACTAACGGTAAGTGACGATCCCAACCAACACCAAAATCGATAACACAAGCCCGCAACATATCCTCAAGAGTCTGTATGGTCCATTCAGATTGACGATCCGTCTGCGGGTGATAAGCGGTACTGATGAGAAGTTTGGTACCCATCTCCTCATGAAATTTCTTCCAAAATCTGGAGGTAAAACGTGTATCCCTATCTGAAACAATAGATACCGGCACCCCGTGCCTAGAAACGATCTCATGAATGAATACATCGGCCAGCTGCTTGGAATTAAAAGTTTCTCGGATCGGCAAGAAATGAGCGCTCTTGGTCAGTCTATCGACGATTACCCAAATGTATCATAACTACCCCTATGAGTACGAGGCAGTTTAGTCACAAAATCCATCGTATGATGTTCCCACTTCCACTCAGGTATTTCCAAGGGTTAAACTTTCCCGAAAGGCTTCTAGTGCTCGGCCTTAACTTGCAGACACGTCAAACACTTACTCACGTACTGAGCCACCTCACACTTCATCGCAGGCCACCAATAATTTTTCTTCAGGTCCTGGTACATCTTGGTCACGCCCGGATGAATGGGATAGCGCTACTTGTGTGCCTCATCCAATATTTTACCTCTGAATCCCCCATACCTCGGTACCCACAAACGCCCATCCTTATACTTCACCCCATCACCGACGTCTTCCAACAATTTTTCTTGACCCCAAATACGCTCTGACATAATCCATTGCTTTTGTAAAGCTTCATTCTGAACGTTGGCTATCTGTTTTAAAATATCGGGTTTAAGAATAAGCTGATACAATTTCACACGAATAGGTTTCGGTCTTTCCTTCCGGCTCAACGCGTCGGCTACCACGTTAGCCTTACCGCGATGGTACAAAATCTCCAGATCATACTCCTTAATAAACTCCAACCATCGATGCTGCCGCATATTTAGTTCCTTTTGTTTGAAGAAATACTTCAAGCTCTTATGGTCGGTATAGATAACACAAGGAACACCGTACAAATAACGCCTCCACAACTTAAGCGCAAACACAACCGACGCCATCTCCAAATCGTGAGTAGGATAATTTGCCTCATAAGGCTTTAACTGCCGTGAGGCAGAAGCGATGACTCGGCCTCGCTGCACCAGAACACACCCAAGCCTCTGGTAAGAGGCATCAGAATAAACTACTAGATCGTCAGTGCCATTGGGTAACGCTAAAATTGGAGCACGCGTCAACCTGATCTTTAATTCGAGAAAAACCTCCTTCTCCTTAGTACCCCAAACAAACTTAACACTCTTCTTGGTCAACTTGGTCAATGATGAAGCAATTTTTGAAAAGTCGGGAATAATGCGGCGGTAATACCCCGCCAAGCCCAGAAAACTACGAATTTCGGAAGGAGACTTAGGAGACACCCATTTGTTTACGGCTTCCACCTTTGCAGGGTCAACCAAAATATCACTCGGGTTAATAACATGACCTAAGAACTGAACCTCGCGTAACCAAAAAAACACTTAGAAAATTTCGCGTACCACTTGTTCTTTTGGAGAGCTTCCAAGACTTCGGTGAGATGACTGGCGTGATCGGATTCACTTTTGGAATACACAAGAATGTCGTTGATGAACACAATAACCTAACGATTGAGCATCGGCCTACACACCCGGTTCATAAGATCCATGAACGCAATCGTTGCGTTGGTCAAACCGAAAGGCATAACGAGGAATTCATAACGCCCATAACGAGTGCGGAAAGCAGTCTTAGGGATATCTTTCTCATGAATTTTCAACTGATGATACCCGGACTTAAGGTCGATCTTCGGGAACCAACTAGCTCCTTGGATCTGATCAAATAAGTCGTCGATCCTTGGTAGAGGGTATCGATTTTTAACAGTGAGTTTATTCAATTCACGGTAGTCAATGCACATCTGCATGCTACCGTCCTTCTTCTTGACGAATAGGACCGGGGCACCCCAAGGTGAGATGCTCTGTCGAAGAAAGCCCTTGTCGGGCAAGTCTTCCGATTGAGCCATAAGTTCTTTCATTTCATTCGGTGCTAGACGGTAAAGGGCTCGAGCAACGAGTTTGGCGCCCGGTACATGGTTTATCTGGAACTCGACCTCGCGATCCGGCGGCACATCTGACAAATCATCTGGGAATACATCCGGGAAATCCTGAACAATAGGAACATCACCGATGGTAGCCACCTCGGTATTCACGTTTATAGCATACGCCAGATACGCCCCGCACCACTGCTGCATCAGTTTCCTCGCTTTAAGCATAGATATGAAATGTGGCGTCGCACCATTCCGATCACCGAAGACCGTAATTTGGGTCCCATCAGGGGCCTTTAGACGTACAAGTTTCTGACCACAAATGCTCTGAGCATCAACACTTGCGAGCCAATCCATCCCAAGCACCACATCGAAACAGCCAAGCGGCATCAAGTACAACCGCACCGTAAATCTATACCCAGACAACTCGATGAAACAACCTTGAATAGCCCAAGACATGGAAACGGACTTTCCTACGGTGACCTCAACTTCAAACACATCGACTACACGCTCAAGTAATTCATTCAACATAGAACAGAAAGCGGTAGACACAAGACTTCTACTGGCACCCGAACCCAATAAGAACGAAACTTGTAATTCATCAAGTAAAAAGGTATCTGGGATAACATTACGCTCCTACTTAGCGAAACAGTTGCACATACATCCTTGAAGGAGTGAGAAATTTAAGCGGTCAAGTACCATGGAACCCAGAGTGACAGCATGCTACGCCTTAGCTAAACAATTACGCGCAAAGCGTTCGAGAGGATGGGAAATGAACAGGAGGATTTAAAGAATGAGATGAACTTTAAAGCTAACGGCACGAGAGTTAGCCATATCCTATCCCTACAAAGACGGAACCCTAATATTAGACACAAGTAGTATACAGAACATGGAAGGTAAGGGTAAACTGGCAATAATGTTGATCAAGTGTTATTAGTCGTTTACTTCACCGGCCCGTCCTAAGCACCCCCTGCCCCAAACCACATTAGCATTCTATCTAACACTAAAACAATTAATCACATACCGGAACTTTAAAATTCAAGGGAATGACTAACAATTAAAGTTACCTCTTGGCGTGCAGCTACTCACGGTGGGCATACTAGGTTCTTTTCTTACAGTTCGAGTCCAAGCATTTCGGGATGCTCGGATCCCTCGAACCATGGCTCTGATGCCAACTTATAAGACCCCGAATCCCGGAAATCCTACAATTGGTATTCATCCATCATACTTATAAAAATACTTAAACTTGAAAACCGTTCATTTCATTAAAACAACCAATTCAGAGTATAATTCAGCGGAAAACCATAATTAATAAAATGAGTTCCCAAAACCAATTTAAATATGTTTGATAAAACTTTTTAAAAGAAATGTTTAATAATGAGATCTTCCATCCATGTATGCCCTTCACCGCCCAAGTAGCTTCGTGCACGTCCAAGTGATAAGGCATCCTCTTCCTAACATGAAACTCACACTAACATGCACACAAAGTCAGCTTGAGCTGTGTGAGTTCAAGTTAAAATAAATAACATCAATAATAATAATAATCATAATAGTCATTCCAAGGATTTTAAAAATATAAAAGGGATACATCAGTTAGGCCATCATCATCAATAAATAATCATACTTTTATATATATATACATACATATATATAAACATCTTTATAAGTACATCCCTATATATAAATTTATATATATATAACATCCAAGTAATAACATCAGGGTTGAGCAAACGTACAACCCAAACACGTAACATCTCATCCAACGTATGCAAACACAAAGTAGGCATACGTAACATCCGTAGTCGATAACGACTACTAACATTGCCAAATATTGGCCATACAATAATACATACATACATACATACGGTAATATCATCTCAAGGCCTACCCTATACAAGTAAGCCCATCCAAAATAATTTTATGCATTTCATCAAGCAAAATCGCTTAGGTGTGCATGCTAGCCCAAAACTTGAAAAGAGTGAAAAGGGGTATCATGAACTCACCTGACACAAGACACGTATTCACCACGAGCCAGAGGATCCCTAAGTAATCCCAAAACTCAAACACCTGTTGGTTTACATACAGCATTACAATCTACATCGAAAGGACTCGTTTATCCTACGAGACGTTCTAACATGGTTCGAGTTACCTAAACCCTCGACCTCATCAAACTAAATCACAACAGCCTCCGAGGCCTCACATTCACCAAAACGACCCTTAGGTACTCCCGGGAATAAAGAATTCCCAATTTTCCTCCGGAAGCACTAGGTGACACTAACCCGCGCGTTTTAGAGTCGTTTAGGCCGTTAACATCCAACTCAGCCCCGTGTGGACCCAATATGATAAAATCACAGCCAACAAGTCCACACAATGCTACACGAGTCAAATGGGTCGGTAACTCGCAAGTACAACGCACCAACTACTCAATAAACGCAATTGCGCGTTGTACCGACCCGTTGGAGTAACCAACAACCAATTCAGCCCCATAACTTATAAAAATAATTTTTCAACAGTCCGTACATCAAACCAAGTTCCCCCGAGCTGAATTGGTCGTTAATCACTTCCACCCTTGTGTTAAACGCATCAAACTACAATTCTAGTCAACCGAACACTAACAATCAAGCTACAACTAGTTGACCAATCTAACGAACACCAATGAACATGATTTTTAAGTTTGATATACGGGACATACGTAGGAAGATTTTGGTGCAAAAACTCACTTCAAACATCCTCGACAAGAACACAATTGAACATCCACCGGTTAAGCCTAAAACGTACCTATTGATCAATAACAAGTAAAACGTGCAGATTTTAGCATGTGAAGATGCATTTAATTACATAGGATAACCTTTAAAATAAATTATTAAATTTTTACCAGACTTTAATAAATGTCTTAGGTTTATAAAAATATTTTTATTATATTTTTCTAGTGGACACAAAAATTATAAAAATTCCTCCAACACAGCAAGGTACGTGCAGCTATTTCAGTGCGCAACAAAATGGTATTATTTTTATAAAATTCATTTCCAAACCAAATTAAACGATTCCAATTGGGTTTGATTCTTAACTCAAAATTTTAAGTTCCAAAGTGGAACCAACTAATTTGGGGTTGTTGAAAAAGAGTTATGATGTCGGGAAGACAGACCAGAATCCGTCATCCCGCATCAGCTTTGACACTCGATCTTATAAATTCATAAAAACCATTCAAATCTCGTCCAAAAATTACGTATTATACCTTTCTGGAAACTAGACTCAAAGCATAACATCATGGAAAAAATAATCGATCAAAAACAATGGATTATCATCGCGTTACAGACCCTACAATAAACGTATAAGAATCTTTCAGCAAACTGTTATCATCAAAATTTAACCCAAACGTGTTCGATAACGGGTTTAATGGTGAAAAAGACTTGCATGGACGTTAGACTAACCTTGAATTGAAGTTTTACGCTCAAACCTTGGCCGATCGGACAAGGGAGTGGGGTGGTGTTAGGGTTTTATGTTTTGTGTTATTATATAAATATTTCATCCTCGCCCCTCCAAGTTTGAATGAAATGGCAACTTGAAAGAAAAGATTAAATAACTTAACGTACCGGGAAGATGATAGGGTCAACGAAATATGCCGGATAACTCCCGAGAAGTATACATACTTTATATGCCTTAAATCTGTAAACTGAAAATTAACAGGCGTTACAAGTTAAGTTATTTAATGTACCGGGATGACGAGAAGGTTTCTGAGAAACGTCGGTTAAATCCTTAGAATTATACATACCTTACTTGCTTAAATCTTTAAACCGAAAATTAACGAGCGTTACATCTTGTGCTTCTAATAAGGTAGATACAGGTCCTATATCACAAATCAATTATGTATCATGAACAAAACATCCTTGAAACTTAGGCTTTCGGTTAGGGCCTTAAATTGAACTTTTGAACCGTAAGAACGCGATTAAAACCCCTTAATCCGTGTTTATGGCAAAAAAAAAAAAAACTTATCAAAACAGGTTCCTAACCATGTTTATTATCAAACCCTGTTTTTGGAAAATTTTTAGAATTTTTGCATGGTTAGAAGCGTTTTTTGGGTAATCAAACTGTGTTTATATGAATTTAAACATGATTAACAAGTTGGAAAACTTGATTAAAAGGAAGATTTACCTAAGGTTTGAACTTGGATGAAGAACACAGCAGGTATTTTCCAGATTTTATGAAAAGTGTTGTGTTAAAATATCTTAAGTATCTTAAATATGAAGTAACAAAATAATATATATATAATAGGGGATGGCGGCCAGAAATGTTAAGGGCCCCTTGGGCCTCATTTGGCCCACTTTCCTCTATTTGCATGCTTGAACGTGAAATCCCGAGTCCAAATTTATTTCGGGTTCGGTTTTGGCACGAAAAACATATCGGGTATGACAAATAGAACGAAAACGAGTGATTTTCGGCCAATTTATTGTAAATTTAGAAAAACATACTATTTGTTTGTAAAAATCGAAAATATTTTCACTGATCGATTAAAACATTCCCACTAAGTGTTTTGTAAGTCTTTTTTGACTTAACGGATGATACAATGCTTGTTTCAGAACTAACTTTCGCGTTGATCATAGCGGTTAGTTAAACGAGCATGTTTTCGTTTAACTGATTTGCTATCATACTAAGGCCATAATATCAATATGTTGGCTTATATTAAACATATATCACTTATAGACGCCCCCCTCCCCCGAGATATCTGGGTCATAACCAGACCCGATTAGTTAATCGTTTGTTTGATACACAATAAGCGGCCAATCCCTTATTCAATTTGTAAATACTAAGGTGTATCTTGTTTTGTTATGAATGTCACACTACACGACAAAAGTCCATGGCTTCTAATACAAAGAACGAGAGGGCTCCAATTAAAAGAATATCGAAGAAAAGAGGTATGGAAAAAGAAGTTGATTTGAATGAACCTCATATCGAAACTCTTGATGATTTAGTGGATGATGATGATATATTTGTTGAAAAATAAAATAGAAGATGAAGACAAAGCAAGATCTCCTCAAATTAACTTGACTAAAGAGCATAGAGAGAACATGCAAGCAAGTATCGATGAAATGAAGAGGACAGATCCAAGGATAGTGTTCCTAGTGGATTTGGGTTTGGATTTTGATGCTCTAAAGAACTTAAATGATGCAGATTTAGATTATTTGGCAGCATAGAAGAGCAAAAGAGAAGGGAGGCAAGAGAGAAAAAGAGAAGGGAGGCAAGAGAACAAAAAAGGAAAGAGTTAGAAGAGAAAATTGAATTTTTGAAAAGCTTGGAATATGATCACAGACATATAGAGTTGATGACAGCAGATAAAATTTTAAATATGGTTGAGGGATGGAAATGGAGAATCTTCAAAAGAAAATACTTGATTGAAAACAGTTATGTGGTATCCTATCTTAACAATCAAACATTCAAAAATATTGATAACTTGTACATGATAGTGACCGAAAAAAAAGGGGGAGACATGCAAAAGAAGCACAACAAAAGGAGCAAGAGTTAACGAAGTATAATGGTGATGTGAGATTTCTTGTGGAACACAGATACAATTTTGCTCTTATTAAAGATCTCCTAAAGACAATACTTAAAGAGAAAGTCATACGTGTGAAGAAAGCATATGAAGAACAAGGAAAAAGAGAAATCTAAAACAAAGCAGAAACAGAAAGCTGAAGAAGAAAAGGCAAGATTAATTGAAGAACAAAAGAAAGCTGATGTGAATGAATGGTTTGAAAATGCAGAGAGAGTGGAAATATTGAAGAAATTGCTAATTACAAAGGGAATGACTGAGTTGGGGATTGAAAATTTGTCAAGAGAAGAAATTATTGAAATTGAAATCTATGAGAGGGAGTTGAAATTATACAATCAAGAATTGAAAACGCTAGAAAGTAAAATGAAGAAGAATTTAGTTGAGCCTGTTGAAGTGAACCCAGAGCCCATGGACTATAAAAGAACAATAGATGCAGAAACTGGTGAAATGATAAGGATCCTGTGTAAGAGGGGCGGACATTATTTTGAATTGATGACAAAGACAAAAGATGAGATTAAGAGATTTTTTGATGAATCTGAAAGGAAACATTCCAAGAAACCATCAACTCACCGCACTCCGACATCCAGGGTACAAATGCCATCTATAAGATCTGAAGTACAAAGGCAAGAACCATAAAGAACAAATTTTAATTTGCCTACTCGTCTGTATTTTGATGCACGATCAAAGACACTGAAGGTCATCACTGAAGATGGGGTTGAAAGTGTGATAATTATTAAAGATGACTTCAGAGAGTTCAGGAGGGAACAACTTGAGAAGATGGCAACTCTAGACCTTTATGACTATCAAAATAAAAACAAACTTGCCGGTCAACAAAGAAATGAGTTATCAAAGTATCTTCATGAGCAACTAAGAATTGGATTTCCACTTCTAGACAAGAAAAGAAAATATTAATACATAGATGCTGAGAAGGCAAGATGGGCAGAATATACATTTTTACAACCTGGAAGAAAGGAAACCATAAGGAGGTCTGGAGCATCAAGCTCAAGTACACATAGAGAGGCTCCCGCTGCTAGCACCACAAGAAGAACACTTAGAGAGAGCATAGCCATGAGAAGAGAGATGACGGTGCCAAATTCAGAAGTCCAGAACAATAGGAGGATTGCTAGTTTAAGCTTCAACAAACGTAGAGAGAAGGTCACCTTAAGAAACTCTGATGAAGGATGTTCTGGAGATAATTGAAAATGACTCTGAATTGGAGTTTATACACATTCAGGACTTAACTGACATCAAAGAGTTGGAGATGCCGTTTGATTCGGATGATTATGTGGAACTAGACACGTTCAAGCAGAGGGCTACTGTTGTACAGAACAGAAAGATGAATAAAGCAAGGAGGCTGGAATGAGGGGTGAAAATTACAGAATATGTGCTAAAGGGAGTTTTCTTATGATCTTTAGAATTTTATCTTTTTTTGTATTTTATTTCATTTTTGTAATTTGATAATTATGTAATTTGATGTGTAATGCCTTGAATGCAGATTTTTACTATGTAATGTAACGTTCTTTGATTTTCATATACTATGTGATTTGTGTTTTGACAAAAGTGTGAGAAATGCATGTATGTTTTTAGTGCATCTGAGCTTGTTCCAATCTAGGGGGAGATTGTTAGGTCGGAAAATTGGCAAGGAAGACTGGAATCTTCTCAACCTCCTCAGAAAATGGCTAAGTATGGAATTCGAGCAAGCTTGGACCTTCTAGCATGAAGTTTACTACCTCAAGCATGATATCTTACGCTTGTAAGATTATCTTCTGGAATTCTTCTAAGTGTTTCAAGCTTCGAGAAAGCTACACTTATGGTGCAAGGATGTCCTTCATCAAGCATATTTTGCTATTCGAGCAAACACTTGATATATCCAGCATAAACCAAGTTGTACGAACACTTTGGTGGGTCGAGCATGGATATAATAAAGGATAATCTCAATATATTCTAAGTAAAGTTTCGAGCATAGTTCAATCTCGAGCAAGTGTCAGTACCTAAGTATACTGGAGTTGTTCTCAATAAATCCTAAGGAAGATTGAAGAGGTCAAGAAGAATATGTTTGCTCGTGGGACTTATTCGAGTAAAGTTGGAATATGTCATGAAGATTGAAGGCTGCTGGAGTAGAATATTTTCTAAGGAAATATTCTAGGTAAAGCTAGAATCCTATTATGTAATGTAATGTTCTTTGATTTTCCTAATTTATGTGATATGCATTTTGACAAAAGTGTGAGTAATGTGGGTATGTTTTGGTGCATCTATGCTTGTTCTAATCTAGGGGGAGATTGTTGGGTCAGAATATTGACAAGGAAGATTGGAATCTTCTCAACCTCCTCAGAAAATGGTTAACTATGGAACTCGAGCAAGCTTGGACTTTCGAGCGTGAAGTTTACTACCTCGAGAATGATGTCTTATGCTTGTAAGATTATCTTCTAGAATTCTTCTAAGTGTTGAAAGCTTCGAGCAAGCTACACTTCGTCAAGCAAGGAGGTCCTTTTTCAAGCAAACACTTGATCTATCCAGCTTAAACCAAGTTGTATGAGAATTTTGGTGGGTCGAGCATGGATACAATAAAGGATAATCTCAATATGTTCTATGTAAAGCTTCCAGCATTGTTCAATCTCGAGCAAGTTTCAGTACACAAGCATATTGGAGTTGTTCACAATCGTAAGGAAAGATTGAAGAGTTCTAGAAGAATATGTTTGCTGGTGGGACTTACTCGAGAAAAGTTGGAATGTGCCATAAAGATTGAAGTCTACTGGAGTAGAATATTTTCCGAGGAAAATATTCTAAGTAAAGTTTGCTCGAAGACATGTTTCGAGCATACTTAGTATTACAAGGTCTGCTCGACAAGGATAATCATACTCAAAGGCCTATTTTACACTTGTATTTATTTTCAATGTAATATGTAATCATTAGGGCTTCTAGAAGGAACATCTATATGGCCTATATAAAGAATACAAGGTTTACATAATAGGTATGCGTGCATAAACGATTAATGAGAGACTAAGACCTCATTTATGCTATCATTGAATACCTAAATCTAGACGCTCCATGCAAACCCTATAAAAACATTCACTGTTCTTGAATGATTTATTCTAATATACTAGTATCTTTTAGTATACAGTGAGTGTTTCATACAATCATATAGGTAGTCCAACATCCTGATTATAACTGATTCCGCCGGTTTAATCATAGGGTCTTCATATTTAGATTTCATGTGTGTTCTTGTCAATTATTTTACGCGTGACACGAGATCTTCGGTCCTGACACTTCTTATCTTCACTTTTTCATTTTAAACACCCTTTCCTAGTACTCCCATCTCATGTCTTCCCATGAACGTTTCTTTGACATCTCCTGGTTTGTAGGTATAGAAATACCAGTCAGATTATACTGATATATCGACCATGAAGCGTATTCCATCATTTCCTTTATCTCATTCACTATCTCCTTCTCCTTTTTCTCGCAGCTTCCTCCATTTACTTTCTGATGTGTTGTAAACACACGTATTTTCCGCACCTTTTATCTACGTATTATACTATATTTTATGTGTTTTTACTTGTTTTATATAGGTTTCACATAGTTTTGATTATCTTGTAGGCAAAGGGTTGAACAGAAGAAAAATCGAGCTTCTTGAGCAGTTTACGGGTCTTTACGCATACAATTTCAAGAAACAACTCAAGGCCCGGCCCGGTTACATATTAGAAAAGCCCAAGATACATTATATTATAATATATAAAAAAGAAAAAAAAACCCAAAGGAGGGCAGCCATTTCCGATCGCAACTGAGCAGGGAAAAAAAAAAGAAAAGCTAGGGTTTGAGGTGGTGGCGGCTAAGGAAGGAAGAAGAGGCAAGAACCAAAGCTCGGGATTGATTAACCATCATTTTTTACAGCAAAGACCCACCCCCCCATATCCGATCGAAACTGTGGCAGCAAAGGAGAAAGGAGAAAAAAGCTTTGTGTCGGCTAGGGTTTGGACTTGTGGCGGCTAGGGAAGGAAGAAGAGATAAGAACCAAGCCTCAGGATCATTCACCATCCGTTTTTATAGCCAAGAGCAGTTCGGAATCATCCATATCCTTTCATCTTTTTCATTGTTCATCAAACTTTATTTTCTTGACCAATTGTTAATTTGTTTTGCAATTGTGTTAGAGATTGACTTGTTTATGATTGCTATTGATTGTTGCACGATTGTTAAGATGATTGAGATGAGTTATACAATGTTTTTAATGAGTATTCATGGCTGTCCAAAAATGATTAGAGGCTAATCTTGTCGGTTCTACCTAGGAATGATGATAATTGTTAGGTTTTGATGAGTTTATTGGTTTGTTTGACTTGTAGATGTTAATTGTTATTGTAAAGTTTGATTTAAACACAACCTATTTAGGCTTGTTGAGTGAGACCGAGAGGTAATCAAGTGAGCCCGAGCGATGCTTAGTCGTGTCATCTTTAGGAACCGGTGTCTTGATATCATTCAATCCATTAGCTTGTTAGGCCTACAGTTTGATTCAGACCTAGGTAGACGTTTTTCTCCATCCGAAGTTAACACAGTTAGTTTGTCGTTAAGTTTTCTATTTTAGGTAACTTTTGTCAGTCAGTCTAGTTAGTTCAGTTAAGTTAAAAGAAATCAAAAATCAATTAAATATTATTCTTAGGTAGGTCTTGTCTAGGGTTAGTGATCATTAGCTTTCTTACATGTCCACGTGTTCGATACTCGGACTTCCTAGGGTTATCCGACGCACACCAAGTTTTTGGTGCCGTTACCGGGGACACGGTTTTGGGCGTTTTGAGAGCAATCCGAGTTAGGACTTACCTTTTGTGCTACTTGTAATTATTTTTTGTTTTGTTTATTTATTGGGATAGTTTGGCTTCTTTTATTGATTCGTATAGTTGTATGCGACAGACTCGATCTCGTGGACTACCTGACACTAAAGCATTTCCCGAGCCAGAGAGAGTTTCGTGAGAGACGTCGCACCGTTTCACCATCATCCACTTCATCATCTGTTGGCAGTTTATCCTCCTCTCCTACATCTTCCAATTTCGTCGATAGGGATAGGATCATGGGCGACAATCTACCACCGAGGAGGACAGTTGCAGACCGGGCCTGTCCGGTCAATGCTGGTGCGAGATCCAGCATCGCACCACCCGCCATTGGAGTTAACGCGAACTGGCAGATTCCGTCGAACATTCTGAATACCATTTCTCATTCTGCTCAGTTCCACGGGTTACTTCACCAAAACCCACATCATCATCTCACTCGTATCGCGCGTATCTGCGACACTTTCCATCTTGCCGGCGTATCCGAAGACGCCGTGAAACTCCGCGTTTTTCCATTTTCGCTCATCGATAAAGCGAGTCTGTGGCTCGAGTCCCTCCCACAGAGCTCCATAGCTACTTGGGCTGCCACGCAGACCCAGTTTCTTGAGAAATACGATCCTCCGGCTAAGGCCGCTCTTCTACGTAATCCGATTCATTCTTTTCAGATGGAGGACACCGAGAGTTTCTACGAGGCATGGGAGTGTTTTAAGAATCTGTTAGCGTTGTGCCCGAACCACGGCTTGCAATATTGGGCGGTTATCGAGAAGTTCTACAATGGAGTGATGTACGTGACGCAAAACATGCTTGACATGGCGGCGGGAGGAAATTTGCTGACGACGAAGGACCCAGATGAGTGCATCATTTTGTTTAACGGGTTAGCTATGAGTGGATACCAGTGACCACCTGCCAAGGGTGGTAAGACCGTCGACTCCATATACGCGGCATGCATTCGGTGGACACAACCACCGCTCTCACGGCACAGGTAGAGGCGTTAGCACATATTGCAGACGAAGAGCAACCTGTGCGAGATATGCAGAGGAGGGCATGATACTGTTCAGTGCCCAATCAGTTCGCAGGAGGAGGCTATAGACTTTATAGGAAATCCAAACCGAAATCCAAATTCTTTCAATTCTTATAATTCGGGATGGAGAGGCAACTAGCATTCCAACTGGAGGGGCGGTAATCAGTCTGGTTTTCAGCAGCGTCAGAGTCTGTTTCAGGATGCTGGTGAGGGAGTGAGCAGTGGTGAGAAGAAGCCCACTTTGGAGGACATGATGGCGCAGCAGATGCAGATGTTGTCACAGCTTATGACGCGAGAGGATTCCCGACATAAGGAGACCCAGGAGAAGTTTCGCGAGCACGAGCAGTTCATGAGGAATCAGGGAGCGTTGATTTAGAGTCTCGAGCGGTAGATGGGAGAGATAGCGAGTCAGTTGAACGAGAGGCCGCAGGGTACGCTACCAAGTAACACCGAGCAAAACCCGAAGGGATTCGCAAAAGCTGTGACGACGAGGAGCGGTGCAGGGGTACGAGATGAGCCCGTGATTCAGCAGAGGTCCAGAGGAGGAGGAGTCGAGGAGCCTGCAGTAGTTGTAGAGGAGCAGGTGGATGAGGAGATTCAGATGGAGTCTCCACCGGCCCAGGTGCATCAGAGGAGCAGCCCAAGGAGTTCAGCACAGGCCGAGAGACAACAGCTACTGAGCGAGCCGCCGAGAGTCTACAAACCTAGAGTACCATACCCCGGGAGACTCCGTAGAGATAGAGATGATGAGCAGAATTCTAAATTTCTTGATCTTTTGAAGCAGCTTCACCTTAATATTCCATTCCTTGAGGCACTGACTCAGATGCCTAAACATGCGAAGTTCCTTAAGGATATTCTCTCGAATAAGGAGAAGTTAGCTGAGGTAGCTTCCATCAGTTTGAGTGCTAGCTGTTCTACTGTCTTACAGAGGAAGTTACCAGAGAAGATGGCTGATCCAGGGAGTTTCACGATTCCCTGCATCTTGAGTGATGATACGTTTATTCATGCACTGGCTGATTTGGTGCCAGTATTAATCTCATGTCGTACTCCGTGTATCGCAAGCTGGGTTTAGGTGAACCGAGGCCTACCAGGATGAGTATCCAGCTTGCTGATCGTTCTGTGAAATACCCTCGAGGGGTGGTCAAGAACATGCTTGTTCGTGTCGACAAGTTCATCTTCCCGGTGGACTTTGTCATTCTGGAAATGAACGATGATGATAGTGTACCGCTTATCTTAGGCCGACCATTCCTTACCACTGCACATGCGTTGATCGATGTCTGCGAGGGTAAGTTGATCTTGAGAGTTGGGGATGAGAACGTCTCCTTTGACGTTCGACAGTCACTTACACACCCCAAGTCTGCTGATGACTCCTTATACTTTATCGATACCATCATGGAGTATGTTGGGGAGTTTTTCAACAAGATCTGTGGAGGATCTGCCTTCAACACTCAGATTCTCGATAGGGACATTCCGGAGATCGAGATAGTTGCCATGACCAATCAGTCAACGGAATATGACACCGAGTCACATACCCCTAAATCTGAAGTGTCTGCTGGGATCGTACGAGACGATCCGATGGACCGACCTTCCATCGAGAGCCCCCATCCTTCCTTAGAGCTTAAGGAGTTGCCAGCCCATTTGGAGTACGCGTTTTTGGACGAGGAGAGGAAGCTGCCGGTTATTATTGCATCTTCTTTGACGGAGGTCGAGAGAGAGAGAGAGATTGTTGAGGGTGCTTCGAGAGCACAAGGAGGCCATTGCATGGAAGATTATCGACATCAAGGGTATCAACCCTTCGTTCTGCACTCATAAAATCCTCATGGAGGATAATTTCATATCTATCGTTCAGCCGCAGCGACGGCTTAATCCGAAGATGCAGGAGGTCATAAAGAAGGAGATTATCAAACTCCTTGATGCGGGGATCATTTTCCCCATTTCTGATAGTTCTTGGCTTAGTCCAGTCCAAGTGGTTCCTAAAAAGGGTGGCATGACTTTCGTCACCAATGAGAGGAACGAGCTCATTCCCACTAGGACTGTGACCGGTTGGAGAGTCTGCATTGATTACCGCAAACTGAATGATGCCACGAGGAAAGACCACTTTCCTTAACCCTTCATTGATCAGATGCTGGAGTATTTGGCAGGTCAGCAGTACTACTGCTTCTTGGATGGTTTCTCCGGTTACTTTCAGATTCCGATTGCTCCCGATGACCAAGAGAAAACCACGTTTACCTGCCCATACGGGACGTTTGCCAATAGACGTATGCCGTTCACACTGTGTAACGCTCCCGCCACATTTCAGAGGTGCATGGTGGCGATATTTCATGACATGATCGAGGACTCCATGGAGGTGTTCATGGACAATGTTTCTGTGTTTGGGAGCTCTTTCGATCATTATCTCTCCAACCTTGAGAGGATGTTGGCCCGATGCGTTGACACCAACCTAGTCCTTAATTGGGAGAAGTGTCAGTTCATGGTACGCGAGGGCATCGTTTTGGGGCATCCTATTTTGAGTGTGGGGATAGAGGTCGACTGTGCGAAGGTCGAGACCATTTCTAATATTCCCCCACCCACTTCTGTGAGATCCATCCGGAGTTTTCTGGGTCACGCTAGTTTCTATTGTCGGTTCATTAAAGATTTTTCTAAGATCGAGAGACCCATGACCAAACTTCTGGAGAAGGATGCCCCATTTGTTTTTTCTGAGCAGTGTATCGAGGTGTTTGATCTTTTAAAAGACAAACTCGTTAACGCCCCGATCATGATTGCTCCTGGCTGGTTGCTTCCCTTTGAGTTGATGTGTGATGCGAGTGACTTCGCAGTCGGAGCAGTTCTTGGACAGCGGAAGGATAAGCACTTCCATTCTACTTACTATGCTAGCCGGACCTTGAATGGTGTGTAGGAGAGTTACACCACCACCGAGAAAAAGCTTTTAGCTGTGGTGTTTGCATTCGATAAATTCAGGTCCTATCTTGTTCTGTCCAAGACGATTGTGTACACGGATAATTCAGCCATTCGTTATCTCTTTAGCAAACAGGATGCTAAGCCACGCCTTATCCGATGGATCCTGCTGCTTCAAGAGTTTGATATTGAAATCCGTGATAAAAAAGGCGGCCGAGAATGTGGCAGCCGATCATCTTTCGCGTCTTGAGGGAGCTGAGTTAGGAGAGCCGGGGGTCAGGATTAATGACCACTTTCTGATAGAGAGTCTCATGTTTGTTTCAGCACAGGATGAGGGTTTTCCATGGTTTGCAGACTTCGCGAACTATCTTGCGGACTGGTACTACCCGATGATGTCTTACCAGCAAAAGAAGAAATTCTTTGCTGATGTTAAGTTTTACCTGTTGGACGACCCGTATCTCTTTCGTATAGGTGCTGACCAGTTGATCAGGAGGTGTGTGACGTTAAGGAGGGATGGCAGATTTTGAGCCATTGCCATGTTGGACCGACAAGAGGTCACCACGGTGCGAGTTTGACAGCAAAGAAGGTATTGGATTGCGGTTTTTATTGGCCTTCGATTTTTAAGGATGCGCAAGCGTTTGTGAGGAGTTGTGATCGTTGCCAAGGTGTCAGCAACATTTCGTCGCGAAATGAAATGCCCCAAAATGCTATTCAGGTTTGTGAAGTTTTCGATGTTTGGGCATTGATTTCATGGGACCGTTTCCATCTTCGCGTGGGAACAAGTACATACTTGTGGCTGTTGATTATGTCTCGAAGTGGGTTGAGGCCAAGGCCTTACCTACGAATGATGCCCGAGTTGTACTCCGTTATCTCAAGAGCCTTTTTGCTCGTTTTGGTGTCCGGAAGGCGTTGATCAGTGATAGAGGTACTCACTTCTGCAATATGCAGATGGAGAAGGCATTGCGACGCTATGGGGTCACCCATCGGTTTGCAACCACCTACCGCCCACAGACTAGTGGGTAGGTAGA
Organism: Bidens hawaiensis; assembly: GCF_021521415.1. Classification (NCBI taxonomy): domain Eukaryota; kingdom Viridiplantae; phylum Streptophyta; class Magnoliopsida; order Asterales; family Asteraceae; genus Bidens; species Bidens hawaiensis. Next base: position 501,677 of record NW_027492041.1, on the reverse strand, counting down.
ATTGAGTAATCGGGGGATCAAATGTATTCTTGAGAAAACGGTTGGTTTGAATCGTCGGGATTGGTCCGACAAGTTGGATGATTTGTTGTAGGCCTTCAGTACCGCCTACAAAACTCTGACCGGTTCCACACCGTTTCAGATGATTTATGGGAAGGCCTACCACCTGCCTGTCGAGTTGGAGCACCGTGCTTCTTGGGCCCTACAGAGGGTCAACCTTGATATGTCCGCCGCGGAGGCCACTCGGTTCCACCAGTTGCACGAGTTAGAGGAGCTGAGAGATCACGCCTACGCCCAGTCGTTCAGGTATAAGGAGCGGACGAAGGAACTGCATGATAGAAAGTTGAAGGGTAACAAGCAGTTCAAGTGTGGGGATTTGGTCTTATTGTGTAATTCCCGGTTGAGGTTATTCCCGGGAATGTTGAGATCCCGATGGTCGGGACCGTTCACGGTCACTGAGGTTTTCCCGTATGGCATGATTGAGATAGAAGATAAAGGCGGGAAGTTTAAGGTGAATAGTCATAGACTGAAGCACTACATTGGCGATCCGGTGACAGATCACATGGTCGAGGTATTCTACCTCGACTCGCTCTCCGAGACGTAGACATGATGGAAGCACCACTCGGGAGACTGCCCGAGTTGTAGAGTTTGTATTTTCGTTATATGTTTATGCTATCTGTTTTATTTGTTTTGTCTATTTCAGGATGTTCCAAGATGAAACCGCTCGTACTCAATCTCCATTCGAGTCGGTCGATTTAAGGGTTGTTCTATTATTGAAAAAAAAATATGTTTATTTCTTTATGTTTTTGTTTTCCGTGTTGTACGCCGCTACATGCGAGCGAGTTTGAGTTTTTGCAGGTTATATTATGCGCATGGTAGCTACGATGGCGTCTTGGAATAGGTTCTCCCGAGGTTGCGGCCATGAATGAAATGCTATACGGTCGCTTGTTTACTACTCAGCTATTGAAGATTCTTCACACAAACCAGTGGAGTAACCCGTTCTTTGTTTTATCATTGTATATTAATTTTTTTTAGTTTTAATTTTTATTTTATTTTATTTCTTTTCCGTGTTCTCATCGAGGACGATTTCGTTCTAAGTGCGGGGATGAGATTTATTTTACTTAGTTGTAGAAAAAATTTGAAATATTTGAAAAAAATAGTCCCTTGAAATTTGTTTTCTCTACGTTAAACAGGAAATGATATTATTACATTGTAGTGTTTGTTTTACAACTTCTTGGTGTTTTCATATATATATATATATATATATATATATATATATATATATATATATAATAAATAAGAACAGTACCCATTAGACCCGCACGTAATGTATGGCAACCGAACGTTTAGACTCAGTAATCGATGTGTCGGTAGGCTCAGCCTTTGAGAATGAAAGAGCGGTTTGGTTGTTGACCTAATTGAACCTTTTAAATGGCCTGACTTTAGTGGGAAACATCTTAGGGGTTTTGTTTGTTTCACTAAACTTGTGACAGGACTGGAATGAAAAGCCGGGTCATACTCAAGCCTTGAGTCACATGATCGTCTGTATATTAGTTGTTTTATCTTTTGTATTTGTTTCTATTCATGCAAAGCTATGTACTATAAGTATCCAAAAAAAAAATGCAATAAGCCAAAAGGTAGAAAAAAAATAAAAGAATGCATTTGTAATTGTGTGCACTCGAAAAAGAGCTAGAGTTTATAGTTTGTATATGAGTCGAAATGTTTTAATCATGTGGCAATAGGTTTAAGTCAAGTTGGGGTGACTCGGCCTGGTAAAACCATAATGGAATTGGTGAAGTGGCAGCAGGGCCTTTAGGTGTGGGTTCCACTTAGTCATACAAACTAATAAAATTGTCACATCTTATTTGCCTCGGTAAGTATTAGGGGCATGGGTTTAAGTGGATAACAATACCGGCAATCGACCTGATCTAGCTTATTAGGTGAAAGTTGGAAGAAATATTTAGGTAACGGGTCACTTGTTCTAATACTTTAAAAAGAAAAAAATATATATTAATAATAATAATAAATAAATAAAACCAAGAGTGGTCGGTTTAACTCGGAAATGATCCTGTGTAGTATTCTTTTTCGAGGACGAACAAGTCTTAAGTGTGGGGATATTTGATGTGTTGTAAAACACACGCATTTTCCGCACCTTTTATCTACGTATTATATTATATTTTATGTGTTTTTACTTGTTTTATATAGGTTTCACATAGTTTTGATTATCTTGTAGGCAAAGGGTTAATGGAAGAAAAACCGAGCTTCTTGAGCAGTTTACGGGTCTTTACGCATACAATTTCAAGAAACAATTCAAGGCCTGGCCCGGTTACATATTGGAAAAGCCCAAGATACATTATATTATAATATATAAAAAAGAAAAAAAAAACCCTAAGGAGGGCAGCCATTGCCGATCGCAACTGAGCAGGGAAAAAAAAAAGAAAAGTTAGGGTTTGAGGTGGTGGCGGCTAAGGAAGGAAGAAGAGGCAAGAACCAAAGCTCGGGATTGATTCACCATCGTTTTTGACAGCAAACAGCCCCCCCATATCCGATTTGAACTGTGGTAGCAAAGGAGAAAGGAGAAAAAAGCTTTGTGTCGACTTGGGTTTGGACTTGTGGCTGCTAGGGAAGGAAGAAGAGATAAGAACCAAGCCTCGGGATCATTTACCATCCGTTTTTACAGCCAAGAGCAGCCCGGAATCATCCATATCCTTTCATCTTTTTCATTTTTTATCAAACTTTATTTTCTTGATCAATTGTTATTTTGTTTTGCAATTGTGTTAGATATTGACTTGTTTATGATTGCTATTGATTGTTGCACAATTGTTAAGATGATTGAGATGAGTTATACAATGTTTTTAATGAGTATTCATGGCTGTCCAAAAATGATAAGAGGCTAATCTTGTCGGTTCTACCTAGGAATGATGATAATTGTTAGGTTTTGATGAGTTTATTGGATTGTTTGATTGATAGATGTTAATTGTTATTGTAAAGTTTGATTTAGACATGAAATAGGTTGTGTTTAATGGCTGGAAAATTGGTTAATTCATTGCTTAAACCCCTTGTGTCGGTTAATTAGTTTTGTATTGATTGATCGGTGCTTGCTTGATTCTAGACTTTGTGTTTAGGGTTTGTTTGCGGTAGGTACAACCGTAGGGTTTTGTTGCGTGATTATTTGGTTAAAGTACAGAGGTTAGGAACCTTCTTAGAGACTGAGAGGCGATAAGAAGTTCGGGTCGTCTCATTACCTTTGCATGCTAGAATAAGGATTGCGCGAGAGCGAGTTCGTTTCTTGTCCGGTTTAGGTGTTTTGAGCGACTAGTTGATCTATTTTGGTTTAAGTTGAATTGTTCCTCTATCCTTGGTTGTGTAGTATTTATTGCCATTAGGGTTGAGTGTTGGTGAGACCGAGAGGTGAGTCAACACTAGAACACGTTAGCAATTGTTTCCCGGTTTGGTCATTTTAGTCGATTTTGAGTAGTTTAGGCTTGTTGAGTGAGACCGAGAGGTAATCCAGTGAGCCCGAACGATCCTTAGTCGTGTCATCTTTAGGAACCGGTGTCTTGATATCATTCAAGCCATTAGCTTGTTAGGCCTACAGTTTGATTCAGACCTAGGTAGACGTTTTTCTCCATCCGAAGTTAACACAGTTAGTTTGTCGTTAAGTTTTCTATTTTAGGTAACTTTTGTCTGTCAGTCTAGTTAGTTTAGTTAAGTTAAAAGAAATCAAAAATCAATTAAATATTATTCTTAGCTAAGTCTTGTCTAGGGTTAGTGATCATTAGCGTTCTTACGTGTCCATATGTTCGATACTCGGACTTCCTAGGTCTATACTACTTGTGATCGGTACACTTGCCGATTATGTGTGGTTTTGGATTTTCGTTTTATCTTTAAAGCTTAGTTGTGAGGGTCATTCTTATAGGGTTATCCAACGCACACCACTTTCCCAAACACGCCCCGAGTGAATCTTATTTTTATGACATATTTTTATCACTCGGTGTTACTGCAAGGCCAGATATACATTTCTTTTCCTTATGATCTGAATCTTGTCAGTATGCAGTTCTTCAATGTCTTTCTCTAAGCCGTTTACAGGACACATTGGGTCTTTCACATCAATCACATCCCACTTTCCATCCCTATTGTTAGGGCTAGGATTATCTGTATCCTAAGTGAGTAGTATGTTCAGGATAACTTTAGGACATGATATCCTCCAAGGTAACAGGTATCCTAAATATATTGTATAACTAACAAATCGTCCACTGCCTTTCCTTGTTTACCAGGTCAAGAGGTTAATCAAGATTTTTTGAAGACGCGGACTTGCTGTTAAATGGACGCGGCTAAGAAGGAAAACGCGGACTTGCTGTTAATAGGACACGACCAAGAAGGAAAACGCGGACTTGCTGTTAATAGGACGTGCCAGGAAAGGAAACGTGCTGATTAAGGGGAATAACAGCTAATTGAACTGACTCCATAATTTCCTAAATTATAGAAAAGTTTGTTAGACTCTTTTTTGCTATAAATAGAGCGATGAACTTCGATCAAAACACACACGAGACTTACCAGTACTCGCATTCTCTGTAATCACGATCAAGTTTTAGCTCCACACTTTTAACCGATTTTCATTATTAATAAACTGGTGGTGATAGTTTTCACCCCCGGGGTTTTTTTCTTGTTATCCTTAGGATAACGGGTTTTTTCCTCGCAACAAATCTCTGTGTTCATAGAGTTTTACATTCATTTTTACAAGCACCTAGTCCCACTTTACTAATTTGGTTGTAAAATCACATTTGTCAATTTTTGACCAAAACACCTATTAAAAATAATTAGCACTTCACCATGGTTATTGTCATGGTACCATCAACATGAAAGTCTTGCCCCATTGGAGAAACTGGTATTATCTTCAACGTCTCAGGCTTTATATACCTCCAAGTCTTCACCAATTCATTAGTTTCCGGATCTATTTTTACCCTTGAATCATGTAAGAACAGCCGCTGAGGAGACCAACTTTTGGAAATGCATTTGGATTGTTTGACAATAAATTCCAAAATCTCCTTCATTGGGCACTTCTTTCGACAATAAATAAGTTCCTTTGTAAGACCCCGAATCTCGGGAGTCAAAACGTTGGTCATCATATCCAAAATTTTCAAAAATAAAAGCCAAACGAATTTAGTTTATTAAAAATATGTCTAGAGCTACATGCAACGGAAAATAACCAAGTACCAAATCCCAAAACTAGGAAATATGCCCAAAAATCAAAATTTACGTACGAGTAATAATAAATGAAAAGAAAACAGTTTGCAATATTAATTCTCCAATTAGATATGCCTTCAACCGTCCGAGTAGTCTCGAGCACGTCCAAGCGGTAGTTCCTAACTTCTCAACCTGAAAATCAATCCAACATACACACAAAGTCAGCTAAAGCTGAGTGAGTTCATATTTTATAAGTGACATCAATAAATCAATTTAAATTAATAAATATAAAAATTTTGGAGAAAATCATAAGTAAATAAATAAATATTTTTTCCTTGGTCAAACACGCAACACGGGCCTCCTCACCCCGAGTCTTCCTTGAGTAATATATTTGACCCGGTCATGGTTTAGCAAAACAAAATCACGTAACACGAGCCTCCTCACCCCGGGACTTCCCCAAGTAATATATTTGACTCTGTCATGGTTTAACAAAACAAAATCATGTAACACGAGCCTCCTCACCCTAGATCTTCCCCAAGTAATATATTTGACTCAGTCATGGTTTAACAAAACAAAATCACATAACATGAGCCTCCTTATCCCGGGTCTTCCCTAAGTAATATATTTGACTCTGTCTATGTTATTTTTCAACAAACCTAAACACGTGATACGGGCCTCCTCACCCCCAGTCTTCCTCGAGTAATATATTTGACCCGATCACGGTTTAGCAGGAAGGCGGGCCTCCTCACTCCAAGTTACGAGACATGAAGTCAAGGACTCAAGTAATATATTTGACCCACCGGGACATAAGCATGCAACACGGGCCTCCTCACCCCAAGTCTTCCTCGAGTAATATATTTGACCCGGTCATAGTTTATCAAAACATACACATCCCAATACACACTTACAAAAATTTTAATCGATCAATCAACAAAATAATATCATTACGTGTAATCCATGAATAATGGATAGTCTAGGAAGTAGTACCAGGCCTAATAATATGCTCGAGCATAGACCATAAGTAATATATATATATATATATATATATATATATATATATATATATATATATAACCTTACGGAATTTATCACTATAGATGAGTCTAAAATATCCTAAGGCATAGGATATAATTCACACGTGGTTTCATAAATGTACAAATACGAATAAAACTATGCAATACCATCCAAATAGTTTAAACGAGTAAAATCGGGTAAAATCGTAATTGGGTGTGTATGCTAGCCCAAAATGTAAGAAGATTAAAAATAAGGGGCGTCATGAAACTCACCTGACGCAAGTCACACAAGTACCAACGTGCTAGAGAATCTCTGAGCAGTTACGCAAATCAAAAGCCTGTCGGGTTGCCCACTAGAATTACTAACAAACCGAACCGACTCGCTTATTCTACGAGACGTCCTAACATAATTTAATTGACCGGAAACCTCACCCATGATAATATCGTTTACATCAGCCCCTGTGGCCTTTAATTTACCAAAACTACCCTCAAATAAAATCGAGAACAAAAGGGTTACCGAACTACACCTGGTTTACGTTATTTGTGTCGAATTCACGCGTTATCACGTTGTTTAAGCAATTACCAACCAAATCAGGACCGTTTAGATAAAATATGGTATTATTAACGCCAATAAATCCCCATGACACTACACGAGTTGAACGGATCGACAATCCCCTTGTACAACGCACGAATTACCGTTTAAGCGAGAATTCGAGTTCTACCGAACCGTTTGAGCAATTACCAACCAACTCAGCCCCGTATAGATAAAATATCACGTTATTACAGAAAATAAGTCCACACGACACTACTGAACGGGTCAGTAATCCCCTTGTACAACGCACGAATTACCGTTTAAGCGAGAATTCGCGTTCTACCGAACTGTTTGAGAAATTACAAACCAAATCAGCCCCATAGAGATAAAATATCACATTATTACTGAAAATAAGTCCACACGACACTACATGAGCTGAATGGGTCGGCAATCCCCTTGTACAATGCACGAATTACCGTTTAAGCGAGAATTCGCATTCTACAGAACCATTTGAGCAATCACCAACCAATTTAGCCACGTTTTATTAAAATTTAATGTTTCAAAAGCCCATTAATCATATTAACATTACACAAACTGATTTGGTTGTTTATCCCCACAAACAACACGCGAAACACAACAGTTAACAATTTAAACGGCCGAAATCCAAGTTTCCGAACTATTAGCGGTTGACCCTTCAAATCAAATCCATTGCCCAAGATATTTTAGTATGAAGTAAGTGGCATACCTAGGGAGCTATTGGAACAAAAACCTTGGTCAAAAAAGCCCCGGAAGGACTTAATTGGGCAGCCACTGATTTTAACCTAAACCGAAAGAATCGATCAATAATGAGTCCAATATGCAGATTTTAGCATGCAAAGATGTATTTTATTACATAGGAAAATCTTAGAAATAAATTATGAAAATTTTTTACTAGAGTTGCATAAATGTATTAGGTTTCTAAAAATAATTTTGTTATATTTTTCCAGTGCACACAAAGATTAGAAGAATTTGTCCAACACAGATTGTACGTGCAGCTATTTAAGTGCGCAACATAAGGGCTTTATTTGTTTAAAAATTAATACCAAGCCAAATTAAATGATTCCAATTGGGTTGGAATCCTAACTCAAAATGTGGAGTTCCAGAAGTGGAACCAACTAATTTGGAAATGTCATAAAAGAGTTCTGATGTCGGGAAGACATACCATAATTTGACTCCCCGCATCAGCTTTGACACATGTTTTTATAAACTCATAAAAACCATTAAAATCTTACAAATTATACCTTTATGGAAACTAGACTCCAGTAGAACATCTTGGAAACAAGAATCGATCAAAAACAATCAATTATCATCGAGTTATAGACCAAATAATAACCGAGTACGAATTTGTTAGCAAACTGTTATGATCAAAACTCAAACCCTAACATGATTATGACATCTCTAGGGTCCAATAAATGATTTAATGATGAAAAATAAGTTCCTTGACATGGTACTAACCTGGAATGGTTGATATGTTCCTTGTAATGGCTGGGATTGAAGAAAATTGATGGGGGTAGGGGTGTTGTGACTGCCGATCGCAATCAGTAAGAGGAGCCGGCAAAGGGTTAAAGGGTTTGGAATAACTACACGATTGTTCCTTCTAATTTGCAAGATAGGGTGACTTGTTCCCAAAGCTTAAAGTATGGAATTCTAGGAAGTACCAGGAGGTCACTCGACTAGAAAAAATTAATCCTGATTAACATACGAACTCCTCAATATACAGAGGTCAATAAACAAAATTTCCGAGCTTTGACAGATAAGCAATACTAATACATTTTCTGAGCTTTACTTCTTTCGGGTTTTTATAGTATGTGGGAGGTCTAAGATATATCTTTTCAGGCTCCACTTTCTACCTGTCAAACCAATCACGTTTCTCACTCGTAACCTTTTCTTCCTCCACCACAAGTTTCCCTTGACTATCTTATTCCTGAATAATTATTTCGCTTTCTTCATCAAAATGCACATCGAACTCTAGAAATTCCTGATTCTCATTAACATAACGAGCAGGTTCTTTCTCCAAAACTTCCTCCAACAAAGGTTCTCCAACAAATACATATCCTGACTATCCCTCTCCATAGTCTCCAAATCTTGTTCAAAATCAAACACAAACTCTTCTTCTATGACATTTAGAAGTTTTGCAATATCAGCTCGAGTCATCTCCGTCTCCCCTTCTTCTAATTCAACCTCTTTAGTAGAAAATAACGTAGGAGGTTTAGACGATATTGGATAAACATCCAAAACATCCAAAACATCCAAATCTTCATTAAGTTGATCACTCCTGGATGCCTCACCTTGTTCTTGTTTTCCTGTATGAGATTGTTCGGCATGTGATATATCAACATCAGTTTCAATGAAAGAAACAACCTTTACACCAACACCACCTCCGGCACTTGGATCATCCGGTTTATCATCATCACCACCATCGTTCTTTGGAGAGTCTTCGTAAAAAAATTTTTGTCCGTCTTCCTCATCTTCTTGTTCAACCGCCTGACCAACAACTTGTTTGATCATAGCTTCTAAGACTTGCTCAACCACAGGTTCAATAACTTGTGGTTCCACAACAATAGGCTCAGTAACAACTAGCTCAATAATAGAAGATGTACCAAATTTTTGAACCACATGTTCATTTTTAGATAGTACAACAGGCTCTTCAACAATCTTGCTTTTGCCCTTTAGATCCACCCGATTCTAATCGTATTGTACTTTAAAAGCACAATCTTCTAAAGCAACATCACCTCCATATATTCTCTCGAACAACTTGTTATCCACCGTTTCAGCCTCTTTCATCCAATCTATCCCCAACTTCTCCACAATCAGCATAAAATAATTCATGTGTTGGTTCAACAGATCTGCTTGTAGTAACAACCTCCTGTTTAATAACCTTCCTTTGCTTCTTCTTAGGTTTCAGCGATTCATCTTCAGCATCTTACTCGATCTTTATAGACCATTTAATACCTCCAACTGGCTTAAAGTCAGCCATTTTAAGCTCTTCAGCTTCATGGTCTGAATCACTACCCTCTTTTCTCCACTTATTGTCTGTCGGAGCAATATAATCTTCCTTCTTCAAATGCCCGAACAAACCACGAAACTTAGGAATCTGTTATCCCTTTTTGTTCCTGTACTAAGACAGTTTCGCGTGTGAGTTCATGGTCATATGATCTAAGTATAAGACATCACCAGTCTTCTTGACCTCAAGAAACAAATCATCCACAAGCATCTACACAAAGTGAGGATACTACAAAAATCTATCCTTCGCATGTTGTTGAATATCATCCAGGAGAAGTTGTACTTCAGATTCAAGCATAGCGCAACAAGTATACTCATCTCGTAGTCTAGTATCTTATCATAACCCCCTTTCTATGTCCGAGACAATGTAGTACCACGTGAACAAGGAAATTAAAAGGTCTCGACAATGTCGTCTTCTTATATGACAAAGTGTTCACTGACTTTTGATATGCCATACGTAACATACACCCTTTCACCATCCTTTCATCCAACTCGACTGGATCAGACTCGTCATCACCAAAATCCATCTAATCACCGCCTCAGTAATCATTAACTCCTTATCCTGCACCTTGGTCTTAGTACTCAGCCCACTATCACGTACATTCTTCCAGAATTCATCCATAATCATCTCATAATGATCAGCTTGATGATAAATCGCCTTATAGATACGTGACCTCTTTAGAAACGGCATCATAACAACGAAATCCTTTGAATTTTTGTCTGACTCATTCAAATATTCACAGATACTATGCTTGGGATCTGTATTTTTTGATCCTTTCACCATCTAAAATTACAAACAAAAAAATTGAAGATATTTATCAAAAATTGATTAGACTATTAAGAAATTTTAATTGGATTTCAGTCTATCCGTATAAGTATTACTATGGACGTATATGTTTTATTTTGGCGTATAAGTATATTACCAACGTATAAGTAAGATATACGTGTAAGTATGTTGGCGTATAAGTATGTTCACGTATAAGTCTTATAATCCAACGTTCATGTTTTATTAACATGTAAATTTATACTTAAACTTATACGCCATGTATGTTTGTGACTTATGCGTCGCACAAGTTCAAACTTACACGGCGTCCAAGTTACATGCTCACAAATCATACGAAATTACCAATATAGCCAAATTTATCTATTATGATCAAAATTTCTCATGAAATCTCCACTATTCACGCCTATAAACCTATTTGTATCATCAATTTTTAGTTTTAACAATTAAGGCTATCTGTATTATCGGTTTAAGTTTTAGGGTTTTACAAGTTAAGATCTGTTAACTTTTAAACTATTAAAACCTAATTGAGACATATAAATGTGTTCGTCTGTGTTTATTTGGTTTCAAACAACAGTCAATTCAGAAAAACCCTTTGCATTAAGCATCCAATTGAATTTGGTATCATCGAGGTTCCTGTTCATCATCCAAGCAAACAAATCAGAATCAAATATACTATCATGGTGTGTAAATCACCAAAATAGCATAAATTTGGGCAGCACAATGGTATGATATTGAATCAAATGATGAGAGAGAATAGTGTATATCTTCAGGGATGTATAAGTGAAATGAAAAACTTATTGATCATGTATGTATTTATACAGGGACATATGCAGTGTATATGTTTTGAACTTATACTGCAAAAAACTTATGCACCACCATAAGTGAAAAGCTTATGCGGTGTACAGGGACATTTTCACAAATTTTGAAAATCAATGATTCATACCCATGCATTCAATCAAGTCCAAATTAATGACCCTGACTAAACAAATAATAACTTAATTTTGCTCAATTTTCTGAAAATATATTGTATAACAAGTCCAAGTTAATGACCTTGTGTATAGTAGTTAAACGTTTTGGCTTTCAAACAAATGATATAATTTTGAAACAAATGCTCAGTTCATCATTCCCATTAAATCTTTACCCAAGAGATAGTTTCCTAGACATCAAGAGTCGAAAATAATTCAGAAATAAAATCTTTTTGGTTTTAAAGATAAAGCAATAAACGACAGAAAATGACATGAACTTCAAGCTATTTACAGACTTTTAAAGCAATTACATATTTTTGTGAGTTTGAGTAGGGAATCATGTTGACCAAATTGCCTTTCCATCACAGTTTTATTTTCAGATTTATTATGACTGGTGTTAAGTCAGCCATTTGGTATTATTTTCCACCTAAACCTTCCAACAAATATGTCTGAAATTTATGTGATATGATTTAATTTGGTTCAATTAAGCACGAAACATATATGGACCCCACCTATCAGACATAATTTATATATCTTGATACTGTGAAGTTTTCACAAGTATACTTTTTCATTGTTTTCTTAAAGAAAATCGATTAGCTGTGACTCATGCAAAAATAACAAAGCGAAACAACACAAAACGTTAAAATTTTCCCTTAAGATCGGTATTTCTACATGCAAATAAGGTTCCATTTTAACATAAATAAAAATTTAAAATAAGTTGAAGTTGTACATGGCCTTAACCTCCAGGTCCATAAATGACTTTCACACGTTTGTGCTTATAGTACACGTGGAGGAGGTTCAAGGCTTGTACGTAACACCAAGAAAATAAAGCAGAATATCCAAATCTTAACCCTTAGGTCGGAAAAGTCTTATCGTGCAGGAGAGGATCCAAGATTTGAATAAAAATATAGAAAAATGAAGTTAAATTTCTTTGCAAAATAAAAGGACATATAACCTAAATGTCTTTGCAAAATGAACACATGTACATACAGCAATCTTTTAAACTATTCTGATTCTTAAAGCTGATATTAACTAAGCTTCAAGATATTAATCCACTAAGTTCGGCTGGATTTATATCACATACTTTTTCTTACTTCTTTGTTTAAAGGCCTACTAATGCACTGTACATTTAAGCACATAGCCATTTTGCTTACTTTTTACCACACTTGGGACCAGGTGATCAATGTACTATCATCTTCCCTTTTTGCTTCAAAAACTTACTTTCGAGGAGCAATTTTATAATGTTTTTGACTCTTTTGAATATTTGAATGTTTTTGAACTTTCACATATTTGAATGTTTTTGGTTTTTCTTAAATTTTCTCCCCACTAAAATCAAAACATATGAAAATATTGAAAACTATTGTACAAAACAAAATTTTGATTATGATGAATGGTCCACTAAAGATCAGAATTTATTATCTCGGGATCACTCTCATTCCCACCGCCCAGTTTCTTTATACCGTCAAGCTTGAGTAAATATTGAAAATGATTTTTATCAAAAGCTTTAGTAAAAAGATCCGGTTTTTGTTCATCGGTGTGAATTTTATCTATGGTGATCAGCTTCTTTTCCATAGCAATCACAGATGAAGTGATAACGTATTTCAATATGTTTTGTTTTAGATTGATTTACCGGATTTTAAGTTATTGATATTGTAGCTGAATGATTTAGAAATATAGGTGTAGTCAGAATATTCAAATCGTAATCCGCATCTGCTGTTATATCCAAAGAACCTGAGAACAACAACTGTAAGCAGCTACGTACATAGCCTCATAGGCAGACAGCTGCATGGTGGTTTGCTTCTTGCACTGCCAAGAGACCAACCTAGTGCCGAGAATTGACATCCATCAGCTGTAAACTTCGAGTTCAGCTTGCAGCTACCATAGTCAGAATCAGAGAAAGCTTTGAGCACTAACTCGTCATCATAAGGATACCAAATACCGACCATTGAACATACATTCAAATATCTCAGAATACGTTTTAACGATCATTAGGTGCGAGACTTTTGGATTGGACTGAAATTGGGCACACAAGCACGTTGCGTACATGATGTATGGCCTAGAAGCTGTCAAGTACATAAGAGAGCCAATTATGGATCGGTATAAAGTTTGATCCATCTTCTCCCCGTTGGGATCAGGGCCAATCCCATGATTCAATGGAAGCGGTGTACTGATTGCTGTTAAATCAAACATGTTGAACTTTGCTAGAATGTTGTTGCCATACTTTGTCTGGTGAATAAAGATACCATTCGGTAAGTGATCTACCTGAAGCTCTAGGAAAAACTTCATTTAGCCCATTGCGCTCATGTCGAACTTCTTTTTTCATGACTTCCTCAAATTCCTTGCAATGAACATCATTCGTGGACCCAAAGACAGTATCATCCACATAAAATTGCACAATCAGTAGATGTCCAGTCACCAGCTTCGTAAAAAGAGTACAATTGACGGTTCCTCGAATAAAGCCATTTTCCAACAGGTGTTGGGACAATGTTTCATACCAAGCTCTCGGAGCTTGATGAAGTCCTTGTGGATCGGATCGAAAACCATGGTGGTTGTCCCACATAGACTTCTTTACTAAGTCTCCCGTTGAGAAAAGCGGACTTGACATCTAACTCATTGACTTTGAACAATTTCCAGGAAGTGAAGGCTATAAAGATCCGAATTGCTTCTAGTCTTGCTACCTATGCATATACTTTGTTGTAATCGATTCCTTCTCTTTGATTAAATTCTAGAACGACTAACAGAGCCTTGTTTCTAACAATGATTCCATTCTCGTCTCGCTTTCACTTGAATACCCATTTTGTTTTGATACGTTTCTTGTTATCGGGTAAGTCAATAAGCTTTCACACCCCTAGCTTTTCAAATTGTTGCAGTTCCTCTTGCATAATATTAACCCAACTCTCCTCGATTAACGCTTCTTTGTATGTCTTCGGTTCGATTTGAGATATCAAACACTTAACGAAAACCGATTCTGCAGTAGTGACACCTTGGTATAGCAACAACGGAGGCTTTGATCAAGCCACTAATTATATTCTCTTCCGGACGGTATGACACGGTTCTAGGAATGACTTCGGTAGAAACAATCACATAATGCTGAATATTAGTCAGATTTTCTTCAACATGCACTTCACTTGTACCCGGAGAATTTCTTCAATAATGACCTCAGAAGTTTACCATCACCGTAAAAAAACAGGAGTAGTCTCTGGTATAACATCATGTTGAATGATTTCAGGAACAACATCTTGAGAATCTTGAAATAATGAGGTTTCAGGTGAAGTCGGTTTGACAACTAGATAATCATCAAGCTGTTGTTGAAATAACATGGATACAACTTCTTTAGAAATAACTTCCTCTGGCAGATTAAAGCTTTTCTAGAGGTTGACATGGTCGAACAACCAAGCATCACCTTGTCTCTGAGTTGGAGTAGAATTTCTCTGACAATCAACATGTTGCACGTGTACAATCTGATGTAGACTTGGTAGATACACTCGTCGAAAAGGACTAGCATACCCAACAAAGAAACCCTCCACAGACTTGGACCCGAATTTTTCATCTGGATCAAGAACAGTACAAGAAGACCCGAAAGGTTCAAGCCACTTCATGTTTAGTTTACACCAGTTTAATAGCTTGAAGCAAGTCTTCCCATATCTTTTGACTATGAGAACACGGTTATGGGTGTAACATGCCGACGCTACAGCTTCAGTCAAAAATCTAACTGGTAACTTTGAATCAGCAAGCATGGTGCAAGTAGTCTCAAACAATGTCTGATTTTTTCGTTCGGCTACCCCATTTTGTTGCGATGTGTAGGGTGCACTGAATCATAAAGAATCCCAAGTTCATTGCAGTACTCTAGCATCCTGTTGTTCTTAAACTCAGTGTCGTTGTCGCTTTGGATTCTTCTAATTGGAAGATTGTACAAGGTCTCCAACTTTTTGAACAAGATCATTAGGTTGTCAAAGGTCTCTTCCTTAGTATCCAAAAACATAACCCAAGAGAATCTTGAATAGTCATTAGTAACCACCAAGCAATAGAGTTCGCCGGTGAAAATTTTGATATTCACAGGACCAAAGAGATTCATATGTAGACGCTCGAAAGGTAAGTTAATGGAATTCACCATTTTTTACGGATGTGTCTTCTTCGAATATTTACCCTGTTTGCACTCAAGACAATCTTCGTTCAAATGGAACTTCTTTACATTAACCCCCATCGACCAACTGATTGTGACCCAAATGGTTCATCTTCTTCTAATTTGTCCCATTCTCCTATGCCATAAAATGGACTCCTTTTCCGTCGCCTGTGAAAAGAAACACTGAGCGTTTGATGATGAAGTAGAAGCAGTACTCATGTTGAGAACATACAAGTCGTTCTCTTGAGGAGCACGCATCATTATCCACTCATCTAGAATCTTGAAACCAAGTTTCAAAATCATACACTCCTTGTTCGTGAAGTGAGTCGAGAAATTTTATACCAGATTTGTGATATGCTTAGCAGATTGTTCTCCAACTCGGTGATATAGTTTACTTTGTCAAACATAACCTTGCCATTAGAGAGTGTTCCTTCCCCACCAATCTGACCTCCTTGATTACCAACAAATCCTACATACCCCCCGGATATATTTGATAGTTTCCAATAGGTGAAGGGTACCCGTTATGTTCCTTGAGCCTTTGCTATCCATAATCCAACGTGAATCGTGAGATCTTCGAAGCCTTTGCATATACGGTTAAAGGATTAGTGAAAAAGGAAACCCAAGCCTTCTTGGTCTTGGGTTGTTTGATTTTGCTAAACAACATCTTGTGTATTTCTGGCTCGCTCGATAATAGATCGCAACTTAAGACATTGCTCAATGTATTAGAAACATATGTCTTCTTTTCAACATAACTAGGTGGACTAGAATGTAAAACACTTGATTAATCACCCAATTATGTCCAGATGACTTCTTTTTGATGTAAAATAGTAGGGTTTTTGCTTTTGGAACTTTCACCCACTTCAAAATTACTTTTTGCATAGTCATCACACACTACATTATCTCTCTTCAATATCCTAACCGGTTCGGATCTTGAAGCACATTGGTTTTTGTCACAACTTGAACCTTCACAGGTTTCTTTGGAATCAACTTCTGAGGTTGAACATGATTGTGCTTCATATGGCTAGGAGATGCAGAAAATACATGCCCCACTGTATTACAGTTAAAGCATCTCCTACGGTCAATAAATTTGTTTACCTGAGATGATTCAGCCCCTTACGCTTAGGCTTTTCCTTAAATAACTCTTTATTTAACTGTTTTCGGAAAATATCTTCTTTTTCGGACTTAGAAGTTATCCCTTTAACAAAGATAGTCTTCTTAAACTCTTTGGGTTTGTTAACTTCGTGGTTTTGCCATTTGTGATAAAAACTAGTTTTGGCAAAACACACCGAGTTATTACAAACCTCACTACCCAAAGATTTAACTGTTGCATGTTTCTGATTTAAGACAGTTTCAGCCATTTCCACTCCGATGTCACTTTCACGATCGGAGCTGTTGACAGATTTCACGAAAGTTACATCAGCAGATTCAAGCAAACATGATGGGAACTCATGCAGTGGAGTAGATATCTCAATGTTCAATGCCTTTTCAAACCCATCGGGTTTCTTGGGAACATATGAGCTCCAAATTGGAAGCGAAACATCATATTATCTAACATCTTGTTCCCTTGGTTTAACTACATCATCCTTAGATTTCTTATCACTACTTGTGGACTTGGGGATGATGTGGTCCAGAACATATGATGCAGCCGAGTAACTTTTCTGTTTTAAGTTAACTCGCTCAATCTCAATCTTTGTTGTTTGTAATTCAAATTTGAGAGTTGCATTATCATAAATTTCTCTGTTGATGGATATCTATTTATCCTCTACTGTATGTTTTAACATTAAAATGGTCTTTTCATCTAGTAGGATTTTCTCCCACAACTTTCTCACAAACCCGAAGCTTATTGTAAGCTTCTTTGACATATTTTAAATCTAGCAAGGAAGTGCCATAGTGAGTTTTAATTTGTTTTATCTCAAGACTTTTAAACTCACACTCCTCACATGGTATATCACATTTTCACAGTTATAAGTTGAGGGAGTTACCTAATTTGCCATGTAGGCTTACTCAGTTGGTATACACTCCTCACTTGAATCTTCAAATACTTCATTAGAAACATCTTCAACCATTCCCTTTTTAGCTTCTTGAGCATCATTAGCATGATCATCCTCATCATCCTCCCCAAAATCTATTTTTCCATGAGGGACCTCTTCATCATTAAACAACCTTGCAAAAATTTCCAAGATATCAGGTGGAAACATGGTTTGGAAAAAGTAAAAAGGAATAGAATGAGTCGTGCCATAAGTATGAGTTAGATCAGCATATGAGTCATCAGCATTATCATCATTGATCTTATCAAGAATTCAGAGGTGATCTTCTCCAGGAATTCTGAACCATCTTTTCTTTGCTCAACTCCATTCACCTTTGGATTAACAGGGTCAGAAACTTCATTAACCTTTTGGACCCCAGTCACATCAACCACAGTTACCACTATTTCTTCAATTTTCTCATCAAACACAACCTTAGTAACCTCCTATTCAGCTTCCTCAACAACCTCTTCAGCTTCAACAGGATCAACCATCTCAGCAAAATTTGCTTGTAGCACGTTATTCTAATTGAACCCCTCGTCTGCTTGAGATGCATGGCAAGCTTTGGTCTGTGATGTAGAAGCTTCAGCATGCTTCTTACCATTGTTTGCTGGTTCTGTTGCGTTATGAGTCGATCTGTGGTGGATTGCTTGCTTATAGTAATCCCGACCAAAAGAATTTGCCCGTTATCACAAACCTCATTGCTGGTACACTCCGTCTTGAAGTGAACTTTCTCCTTGCATCTGAAGCATCTAACTTTTAACTTGTCAAAACCCAGCTTACATGGTGACCCATCCAGAACACTTCTCATGATGATTTCTTTGATACGTTATGCTCTCTGATTAACACTATCCATGCACCAACGGATGTCAATCATTTCAATTTCCTCCGGGTCTATCTAATCATACTCTTCTTTGGTCATGTTATAGTTCCCAATCCTGCCCGCGATTAAACATTCATAGTACTCCAAGACCAACCCTAAGAAGGCCATGTGTTCCTTCACATTGTCGACAATCATCCCGTTAGCATTCTTAATGTTCACAACAATATTGCGCTACAAAACATCTGAATCATGTTTTTGAGGGCTAGAAGATGGTTGGTTGGTTGGACCGGTGCCTGAGTAGCTGCTACTATATTGAGGTTTAGGAGGTAGATTTCCACAAAAGCATGCCCCATATTCTCGGTACAATAAGCAGTTTGAATCTTGGGACTTCGAGTAACCACAGATTGAGAACTCTTGTAATATAAGCCAATGTCTTGTGAAACCACATAGCTCTTCATCTTCTGCTTTTTCCTTAGCTCCAGCTCCTGAGCTTCCAAGTTATCAATAAAACGAGCAAGGTTCAATCGAGCATAAGCAACATGATCAGACTGTTGAATCATGATGAAATTACCCCCTCCTTAGGAAGTGCGTCTGCCAGCTTGTCAATGTACTCGTACTCTGGCTTGTCAATCCCTAACCTTTTCATCTCATTACAAGATGACAGTATCGTTCGATCAATTGAGCAAACGATTCTCCCTTCATAAGTGTAAAAATACCAAATTCATTCTTGAGGAGTGCCATCTTGCTTTTCCTCATATCAAGGTGATACGATAAAAGTGGTATATAAAAATAATGCAATTAATCAACCAAGCACAACGAGTAATAAAAACCTAGAATACCCAAAACCAAACCATTAGCAAAAGGCAAGTGAACCTATCTGGTGTAGTATAGCTATGGGAAGACCGGGAATATCGAGCCCTAGAGACACTTATTAAATTATCGAAAATAGATTCTAAAAGCTAATTAAATTAATAATTAAGAAAAAGATTATTTTTGGATTTTTATTTATTTTATTTAAAACTAATTATTAATTAAAAACAAATTACAGTTATAAATTAAACTTAAAATTCTAAGACTTAGACAAAAACAATAATGAGAAAGACGTTACCTAGGATTGAAATCCTATTTCTGAATCTTGGATTGTTATCGGCTTTGGAAACTGTGATGGAATCGGGATCTAAATATATGACACCCTAGACATCCTAGTGGATCCCTGATCATTCTCTGAGTGTGACCTAAAAGGATTACCTAAGGGACGTATGACGCAAACTGGTTGGTTGGATAACCTCTTAGTCTCTCCAACAATATTAAAGTACTTTGATGACCAGATCACTTCTTAGTATCACTAATCACAATACATTCGGGAGTGTAAGCGGAAAATCTAAAGATGCTCAAAAAGACTTATGATAACAAAAATCAAAACACAATAAGAGGAAAAACCACTCTCGTGGAATCTGTACCCATACCATCTAATGACCAAGACAACCCCAACTATCTATTATTTCACAGTCTCAAGATAGGTAAAACACTTAAAATCTCTAAACCCTCAAACAATAGTTCCTATGGAATATGTCGACTATAAACCATAAACTAGTTACGAACACACAGTAAGTAACCTAATATGCGTCTACACATGAAGGACATTCACAAAGACACATATGGAGCTATTAAATAAAAGTAAATTAAAAATAAGTATGCATATTCATCATTTTCAAATACCAATAATTTGTTACAATAATATAAGTCCAACGCAAATAACTCAATACCGACAAGCAAACCAAAAGTCAACAAATATTCATTCAAACCTAGGCAATTAGAAAAGTTTTAGCAGATAACCATGCTCAAAGACATAAAATAATTAAGTTCAACACTCAAGTTCATAATAAAAATAATAAATTAGAAGCAAGAGAACCATGTTTGAATGAGTAGGTGCACAACCGGACGTAAATTGCGTTGACCTTCTTTTTAATTATATTCCCACAAAAAAATGGTAATAATAATAGCCACTTGTTTAATGTTCCAATTCCACTTTTTATCGTTGAATACTTCAAAAAGAAATATATATATGTATGTATGTATCGTATATAATTGATCCAGAAGAAGATATTGCCGTTTGAATTGTTTTGTAACAAATGTTTTCAGACCCGGCCCGGACGTCGACCCGGACATCTTACCGGGTCAAAGGTCGGACCGACTCGGGAGGGCGGACCGGTGTTTGATCCGGATGATGTCATAAATAATATATATATATAATATAATTTTTGTTTATAAAAAATGAATAATAAATGAGATTCCAAAAAGTCCAATAATTCTACGTAGCCACTAACAGTTCAGTTGCTATAATTGTGCTTTTTTAGTATATGTAAGTTAATTTTAGTATGCGAAGATATCATTGAAGGCTAGTGGGATGGCTTTGGAGAAGATCACTAAATACGTTGACATAGGATTTACCCGGGTTCGAGTCTAGCATGCTGCATGTTTTTATTTTAATAGAGGAAAAAGGGTTTTGCCGGTTCGGCCGGCGGTTCAGGTTATGCTATGTGAACCGGACCGGGGTACCTACCGGGTCCCGGTCAGACTGGTCGAACCGGCCGGTCCGGGTTTCAAAACATTGTTACATCAGACTGGTCGAACCGGCCGGTCCGGGTTTCAAAACATTGTTTGTAACAGTATGCAATATACGGCGGCTTCAATAAAGGAAAATTCTTAAAATAGTCTTTTTAGAAAGAGAATCTCCAAAATAGCCTTTTTTTTATTTTTTAGAATTTGGGGTTTCCAGCTGCATTGGAAAAAAATAATAATATATAGGTAGCCGGCCAAATTTTTAAGGAAAGTTAGGGAGGAAACCAAATTTGGGAAAAAATAATGAAGGGAATGTCCAAATTATTTTGAAATCTTGAAGTAAATGTTTAGATTTTTACAAAACTTTTTTTTCTCAAAAAACCGTCTTCAGAGTGGCGGACGATGGTGGTGGGTGGTGAACGATGGTAATGACGGACGGTGGGTGGGTGGTGGGGGTGGATGGTGGTGGTGGCGAACGGTGGGTGGTGGTGGTGGTGGTAGAATCTCGTCTCTCAAGACGAGAGGTTAGTGTGAGCTTATCCATGCGGTTATGCACTCTTCGAATAGGAATCCATTTTCTGAAAGATCCTGGCTTTCGTGCTTTGGTGGGTCTCCGAGATCCTTTCGATGACCTATGTTGTGTTGAAGGGATATCTATATAATCCAATCGATTGCGTAAAGCCCGCGGTAGCAGCGGAACCGGGGAAAGTATACAGAAAAGACAGTTCTTTTCTATTATATTAGTATTAATTCATATTAGATTAGTCTTAGTTAGTGATCCCGGCTTAGTGAGTCCTTTCTTCAGTGATGAACTGTTGAAAATTTGAAAATATGGACGGAAAAAGGTAGGAAATATAAAAAAACAGTCTCTGAAGATGATTTTTGAGAAAAAAAGTTTTGTAAAAATCTGAAATTTTACTCTAAGATTTCAAAATAAATTGAATTTTCCTTTCATTATTTTTCCAAATCTGTTCTCCTCCCTAACTTTTCTTAGAAATTTGGCCTGCTACCTATATATTATTATCTTTTCCCAATGCGTTTGGAGAGTCCAAATTCTAAAAAGATTTGAAGAAAAAAAAGACTATTTTAGGAATTCTCTATTTAAAAGAAACCATTTTAAGAATTTTCCCTAATATATATATAGGACTGCACCTAAAAATAATTAATTCATAATAGGTCTCAACCCAAAGCCCTATACAACCGTCATTTTAACTCTTCTTTTCTTTCTTGTGGGCCCATCTAAATAGAGAGAAAGTTAATATGAGAATTAATAAAGAGATTGTTAAAATGCAAGTTCCAACGAGAAAGTTCTTTTACATTTATTTTATTATTATTATTATTATTATGAGATACGTTTTTTTATAATAATAATTAGAAATATATAACATAAGCTAGACTCTATATTCGTCGGTCTCAAGTTTAGTGAAAGTGCTCTATTTTAGCTCATAGTCTTTAGAAACCATTAAACTCACATACGAACCAATTAATAATAATATTCAATAAAAACCAATTCAAACAAACTCAAAAGTATAAGAAATATTTATATAATAATATGTATATTTTAGACTATATCACAAGGCTGCCTCTGTCTTTATTCAGCAATGCTTTCTAGATAACATAGCACGAGCTATTGTGCTGTAGCAACTGGAATATCCAAAGTTTGATTGCTTGTTGAAACAAGTTAAGCATCTTTCTCCCTGTTAAGAATTTAGATTTGTCCCTTTCATTCTTAGGAATCACATACTCCTCCTCCAGAAAAGCTTTCATAGGTCAAGGCTTGAACATAAGCCTCAAATTTGCCGGCAGATGAAGAATAGTCTTCCATCCTCAGCAATTTTGGAGGCTTGCTTGATGTCCCCATCACATTCACGAGATTCAAGTTCTGTAGTAACATGGACGGTTGAGATACAAAGGCATTTAAACTCTCCATGATTAAAATCAGGTCAAGAGCTGATCAACATATAAGTTTTGAAGTCAAAGGTATAAGTTTGGTCAAACGGGTAAGTTTCTGGTCAGCGTGTAAGTTCCTCTGGCCAACGGATAACTTTCAACGCATAAGTCTTGAATGTGTAAGTCACAACCCAGCATATATGTCAAGGAACGAATAAGTCTCGAAAGTCAAATCTGGTCAACGTGAAACTTATGTTGCGTTTACGTAAAACTTATGCGTCGTGTAAGTTATACGTTATAGAATGACTTACGCACCCAAAACATATGCGGTGCATAAGTAGTTCATGATCATTTTTGACATTTTGATGCTGAATTCCTTGATGAAATGGCTTAAGATTTGGCAGGTAGGGCTGTAAATGAACCGAACAAACACGAACAAGGCCTTGTTCATGTTCGTTCGTTAAGTAAATAATGTGTTCACGAACACGTACCGAACGAGAATTTGTGTTCGTGTTCGTTCATTAAGGAAATTAATGTGTTCACGAACGGTTCACGAACACAAACGAACACAAATAAAATTGGCAGAGCCTAGAGATTGTGACCGATGTATTCATTAATGTGAATAATGAAAGCCTGTAAACGAATCAAATGAACACGAACAAGGGCATGTTCGTGTTCGTTCATTTAACTTTAAAAAAACACGGACACTTAATCGAACAAATATTTATGTTCATGTTCGTTTATTTAAAAATATACATTTGTGTTTATTTGTTTAAAATCTAAACTAACATAACTGAATAAAGATAAATGAACATGTATGAACAAATATAAACGAACTTAAATGAAAACACTAAAATGAACACAAATTAACAAATATAAAATCTTTAAGCAGATGACCTATCTAGATAATATTTAATTATTTTCTATTAATATTAATACATAAATGAATATAAATAAACAGACATAAACGAACATAAACGAACGGTCGTGAACATAAGTGAACAAACGGAACATGCGTTCATGTTCATTCGTTTAATTAAACGAACACAATTTTTTTGCTCATGTTCGTTCGTTTATTAAATAACCGAACATAAACGAACTTCCCGCCGAACGGTTCACGATAGTTCACCAAACGTTCGGTTCGTTTACAGGCCTATTGGCAGGGTTTAACACAAACCACTATAGAACATCTTGTGAATGTTTGGTAGATTTTTGAGGGTGAAATCTTGAGTTATGATGAAATGTCTTCAAATTCCAAAGAGTCTTGTGGTTTTCAGATAGATAATGAGCCCGAAGCTCTGATACCACTTAAAAGGTGTCGTAGACGTGTACATACGTAGGATCGAAAAAGAATCATCGGCTTGAGTCTCAAAGTGCAGAATTCAACGAGGTCGAAAACACACAAGAAACTTTAATATCCATTGTATTAAGTATTAACTTCAAAGGATCAGTACAACTGATTTTGATAGTATCAAAGTACAATATAACTCAATCTCTTTTACAAGCTCTCTGACCAATGCTCTTAAAACGCATAAGTCCCTCACTATTTATAGACTTGAAAATCTCCTTACGGGCGCATATGTTATGCGGCACATAAGTTATGCACCGCATAACTTTTCTGCTATCATAAGGGACTTATGCTCTGGCTTATTACATATGACGTTCCAATACCACAAAATCAATTACAAGACCTAGCTATAGACGTTATACTCCAACATAGACACTATTGAACATAAAAATACATAGTAATACACATGCGTAATACAACAGTATCGCAAAGTAATACGTATGTGCATTACAGCGTCTTTTTTTATTTATTTTTTTTAGTGAAGGGTAACAAAATATAAGAACAATGGTAAATACAGAAATTAAAAAAGTACTTTTTTATTTTTTAATTAAAAATAATTTTTTAGAGTTTTTAAGTTTTCTTTTTAGGGATGAGTTTTCTCTTGATCCTCTCCATACACACAAACACATACACACACTAGTAGTAACCATGCGCGATGCTGCGGTGCAATAATTTGCAACGCAAATATTAACATAAAGAATAGGTCAAACCTCTTTTTCGGGTTATATAAGAGCTATACATGTGTTCGGAAAAAAAAAATTTGATGCATAACACTAAATTTACATTTAAGACTTAAAGAGCATATACCACTATAGTTTTTATCAAAATTTGGTGTCACATTTAGTCCAAATCTGTATATGACCAAACCAGTATATGAACCTTAACGTGACAAACAAGTACATATGCATGCTATAACAGTGAACATTGATAAATAAACATAAATACTTTCAACAAATAAACAAACCTAACTGCAACAACAAAATATAAAATATACTAACATCGCTTAGCAATTTAGAACCCCTCATGTTGGAGCCGACAAGTCAAAAACATCCTCCACAAAATAATCAGCAAGCCTCTTATTAGGAAAATAAATAACAAACTAAAAAACTAGAAAATTTACAAACTGAACTTGCAAAAACAGCCATAAATGTACAATCTCGATATTGACCGGTTTACACACTCAACAGTAAGCTTTTTTTCATGTTGAAATGCAGTAAAATACGTAGCTTATCCTTTTCAAGCCAACACCCAAGGGCAAATAGTAGACAGTTGAAGCATGGTCACTGCTGTATTGCTAGTCAGTTGCCCGTGGAAACGTACCATATAAAAAAAATTCAAAAATGACCAGAACATTTCCCAGTCCCTTATATTTTAATATGACCAATATGCCCCTAATACGACCAAAACCTACCCAGTCCCTTACAATTCATGAATATCTGTAGAATTTTAATTTTTTTGGTTTGACTGTCTTCGAAAACTTTATAAATCAAAAGAAAAACCAAAATCAACCTATATAATTTAAAAATCATTTCTTTTTTGCATTACATAGTATTTTTCATTGTAAATTAGTATTATTTTTTTGGCAAAAAAATAAAGAAAACGCATAAATTGGTTCAACCGGTCGGTCTGGCCAACCCATTCAAATGGTATTAACAGTGACCCGGCCCATTTCCAAGCGAATTCAATTTTTTTCATACATTGAAGTATTACTGAAGCATTTTATATATATAATGGTTATTTGTTTTCATAAAAGTTTGGAATGAAAATTTTGATAAACATGCAGTTCAAATTTAACTCCATTACTCAATTTTTTAGAGAAACATGGCTGCTATCAAATTTATTGGACAAATATGGTTGCAAACCGTAAAATTGTTCTAATTCTTTTAAGTTTTAATCGTATTAATAATGCAAAAGCAACGAGTACCATGTGGGCCATTTTGAGGTCATGGGCTTCTAATGGCCCGGGCCAAAGTGGCATCTAGCTGTGTGAACTGAAGATAAAGTTGCAGTCACAATAATATGTTTTTTATATATTTAACAACTGTATCTATAACAGTGATATTTGATAAATTGAAGATTTAACTATAATACCTTCATCATCAATAACATGTATCTTTGCATTTTGTTTAATTCACAAGCCCACAACATGATTCATATAGCGTGACATGAAGACAGATGTAATCATGTAATTAAAATATTCCCGAAATCTATATCAATGTTGCCTACTAAAACTGATATCGGGCAAGACGATGCTACCCGGTACCCTGCATCTTTATGTACAAGTACAATGGTATGCAAGCCTTAATTCTCAAAGAGAATCAAGTAAAAACAGTGGCTTACCAGTTCACTTTAACAAACTCAGCAACCACTTTATCCCTAACCCTAGGTCCCTCACTATTAATACAATCAGCATTCTTTGAACCATTTTAGTGGTTGCACTAGCACTTAATATGGTGTCTTCACGCAGTTCTTTAGATGATTTTACTTTGTAGGACCTACATATGCAACTACAACGCATTAGATTCTGTCACCTAACTTAACTTACCAATATTAAAAGGCTGTTTGGCAAGTACTGAATCATTAAGAGGTCTGAATGATTAAGAGGCTCTGAACCTGTAAGTGCTGAACCAGTAAATGTTGTTTGGTTGAACATCTGAATGACTGTGCAGAATGACTAGTACCCCTCTAAACTATTTCGTGATGAATGAAATATATATGTTCAGTTAGAGCGCATAATAATTGTTCTAAATGACCAAACATTAATTATAACCAACCAAAATACATCTTAAAACAAACTTTTATTATAATCAACCCAAATACATCCTAAAAATAGTTCAACAAAACATTGACGCAAATAACTTAACAATACACCCACAAGTAAACAAAACCCCTAAACATAAAACACGGCTTAAGCTATATCCGGGCAAACATAACACCCATTTTAGTACAACCAACATCTTAAAAACAGTGTCATTTCAACAATTACACGCCTTTATCTTTCCTTGTCTCTAAACCTCTTTTCCGGATAAACCTACAATATATTATCAATGATACCAAAATTAGCTAGTTTATTGATTCTAAACTTTTGATCATAAACAAAAAAGATAATTGCATACAAAAAAGACAACCAATTATGGTTAAATTTATATATTAGCTTTGACCAAATACTTCACCAACCTCAACCTTTTGCATTGTTATATCTCATAATAACAAACAAAATATTCACTACAAACTTAACGCCTACTACCATCGCTACAAATTTTGGTTAAATTTATATATTAAAGAGGCTCAACACCTACGGCCATCACTACAAAATCAACAAACTGAAACAAAATATTCAAGTCATAAACAACACTACTCATGTTTGATTTCATACTACCTGTTATGACCAACATTAGTTATGAAGATAACAAATTTTCCTTTAAACTCAAAAATTATTTTTTATTTTTTTACTTAACGAATACTATGACTGAAGATCTGGAAATTCAGAAGCTGATAGTATACTGTTGTAGGATTTATATTCACTGATAAAATAAGACATTTAAATTTAAAACCTTTCCTAGGAACTTTGGTCCATCTATTATACTAAAACTGATATGAAAACATCAAATGTATCCTATTAATCCACTAAAAAGTTAAGATCATCTATGCAAGAACCACAATTCATGAAGCAGACAAATGTGCTTTAATAGGATATTTGGTGCAACTATTTCTCTCAATCACTAGTTCTAATATCCCAATGATCATCTTAAACCAAAAGTAGCAATAACATAAAAGCAGTTCCATTAAATGCAACACTGACCTTATGGCTTATGGTGTTAATCCTTGTTCAAGACTTTTGGATCTTTAATGTATGGCTCCTCATAATTTGGGACGCCAGCTATCATGGCCTCCCTGTTAATTACCAAATATTACATTTGTAAGGAAATAAGCAATCGTGCACATCAAAATCAAGTAACAAAGTAAATAAATAGCACCCACCGGTAAATGTTTTAGGACATTCCTCACGAAAGCTTTCCGATTCAGCCTCAAGAAAACAATAGAGAATAAAACTATCTTACACCTAACACAAAAAATTGTAAGCGTACATGTTGTAGTTGTACAACATGGGTTGAAATCCCCACACCTGCTCGAATTGCTGGTTTAATACATTGAAGATCCACATCTTGAAGTTACCCAAACCTGTTAAAGCCATATCATTAAACAATTTTTGATTCTGTTATTTGTTCAAAATAAGTTCAAATAGCTTGTTTATTTAGATAGCATGCAACACATAACATTAAGTAAAAAACATATATGCAGGAGAAAGTAATACTGGTTGACCACTAAACCACTTCTTCTTATATTAGATGAGCCATATCGGGTCGTTCATTCCGAACTGGAATGAACCAAGTAGTAGCTAGAAGAAGTAATGTTCTCCTTCCCATTATTTTTGTCTATAATCTGGAAGGGATTTCAAGTAGATGCATCAATACATGCCAACATTTGAATTTGAATATAGCACCAAAAGACTCAAAATCTCACAAATAAATAGAAAAGCCGAAGTGTTAGGATCATATAATAACTAATTGGATTAAGATGCACAAATATCCCCAAATTTTAAAAACCCTAAAATCAAAATATCAGAAAGGAATACGAAATCACTCATCAAATTGAATTCAAACATAAAACCCCCAGTCACCAAAATCACCGGAATTTAAAGTACGCGTAATTAGAGCGCAATAACGAACCTGTTTAAAGCAAAGAAAACCACAACGCCACCGGATTTCAAAACCTAATTGGATAAGTCCACCGGTGAGAGCCAAAACTCCGTCAACAAACTGAAGTAGCTGGTGGTCGAACTCCCGGGGTGTTTGGCGTAGAAGGTAGGGAGGATAAGAGGCAGGGGCATCTCAGGTCTAATTCTCATTCAGCGTCTTTTTAGATCTTAATCAATAAGAGGCTTATTCAGCCATTTAGATGTTAGTTTTTAATCAACCAAATGCTCTGAAATCTGAGCGATTCAGATTTCACCTCTGAATGGGATCATACAGATCTAAACAAACAGGCCCTAAGTAAATAAAGGTTTCAAACAATATATCAAGTGTATAACCATGACCATCGCAACAGTACTGGATATTTTTTATTTAGTTGGTACTGGCATCATTAATCGCCATTGCTACTGCAGTTTCTTCATCTGACTTCAAAATAAATAAATTCAATTTATTGACTCATTAAACCTAAAGTTTTTTACATCAAACAATGGAAAATCGAAATAGTGAGTAAGAAGCTTACTATTGGAGACAATCTTGGACTGTCAGCGGACATAAAATAAGAACAACCGTGAGTTGAGGATGTCGCCGGCTAAATCGTAACCCTAGCCGCCTCCAGAAGAACTATCAACGAGTTTGGTCGGAAGACCTTACAATTTACTGGAATATCGACTCGATTTGTTACTCGAAAAACTTGCAGGTTACCATAAACCACTGGAGGTCGCTAGTTGTGACCGTGAACCACAGAATAGTAGTCACAAAAGCGAGTGAAAGAATTAGGATTCGGAGGAGGGTGAGGGTGACCAGTGTTTTAAAAACCGGTATGAACCGGCCGGTTCAACCGGTATTACCGGATTTTTATCGATGCCCGGTATTTTAAGCCCGGTTTTATTGGGCGGTTTACTAGATCTTTGAACCGCTGGTTTTTTCCAAAATACCGGTTTGAACCATCAAACCGGTTTTAGCCTCAAACCGGTTTTAGTCCAATATTATTTTAACGTTCCTGTTGCGAGCTTGCGAAGTTGCGGCCCAGTTTTTTTAACTGTTAACCTAGCCATCATAATTCATAAGTGATTACACAGAAGAGTAAACGACGATTCCATAATTCCCATTGCAATCAACTGATAGAGCAAATCCAAGGTAAAATTCTAACTCCTTGTTTAATAATTATATTTTGTATGCTTAATCGATCACTGATACAGCATTACAATAGAGATTCCATCATTACCATTATTATAATTTTGTATGCTTGATCATTGATCCATGATGTATTATGAACATATTTATTAATAGTCCATATAAGGTACTCATGCTCAATAAAGATATTCATTAATGGTTTATCCATGATGTATTATGAACATGTGATGCTCCTGTGATGTTTAATGTTTATGTTAAATTGCTTATACTTAATTTTATGTTTCTTTATTAATGGTTTATAACGGGTCATGACTCACGTTTATTAATTTTGCATACTTATCACGATTCGTTGATGATCTATGGCTTTATCTAAACGTCTGACAACTATATACATGGTGATATCTCTTAAAAGAGTTTTTTTCTTTTTCTTTTTTTTGTAGAATATGGATGACGATCAAAGTGAGCCACCTGTTTAATCAAGTTACAGACTAAAATCAGATAAAGCATGGGATTATGTAACTTCTCAAAAAGATAAGAAAGGCAAAGCAGTATATATATGTCATTTTTGTGAGAAAGTTGTGCGTGGTGGTGGTATAAGTAGGATGAAGAGACACCTTGCGGGGTGTTACGAGTGATGTACAACCTTGTAAAAAAGTGCCGGAAGATGTTCGCTTTACTATGAAAGGACTTCTGAAAGAAGGTAAGTCTAATGACACTGGATCTAGTGTTGACATCTTAGATGGCGATGAAGCAGTTGAGGAAATAAATGACAAAAGTCACCAAACACAAAAGCGAAAGAGGAAAGCTAAACCGAATTTGCATCCTTTTTTTACAAAAGCTACAAATGATCCTTCTCAACCTACTATTAAAAAAGCCATGCAAAGTAAAGAAAAGGTACATGATGTTGACTTGGCTCTTGCTTTGTGGTTCTATGATGCTTCTATACCTACAAATGCTTATGATTCTCCTTGTTATCAAGTTATGGTAGATAAAATAGCATCTATAGGTTATGGTTACAAAGCACCTAACTATCATGCTTTAAGAGTTAATCTTTTGAAAGATGCAAAAACATCGGTTGGTTTATTAATAGATTCGTATAGATGTTATTGGGTTGAAAACAGTTGCATGATTATGGCGGATGGGTGGAGGGATATTAGGTATTCTTAGTTTATTCTGAGAAAGGGATTTCATTTCTTAAATCTATAGACACATCTGATATAGAGAGCAATGCTGTGAATTTGTGTAATTTGTTTGCTGAGGTTGTTGAAATGGGTGGGGTTAAGAATGTAGTTCAAATAGTTACTGACAATGCTGCTAATTATAAGCTTGCCGGTAAAATGTTATGTGATAGATATCATTCAGTTACTTGGACACCTTGCGTTGCTCATTGTCTTAATCTTGTGTTAAAGGATGTTTCTGAGTTAGATAATGTTGCAAAGTTGGTCAAACTTGCATCTAAGGTTACTGTTTTTATTTATAATCACAAGATGCCCTTGAATTGGTTAAGGAAAAGGGAAGGATGGACAGAAATAATTCGTCCAGGTGCTGCTCGTTTTGGTACGACTTTCATTGCATTAAAAAGTTTGGTTGATCATAAACATGACCTGCAAGTTCTAGTTATATCTAATGAGTTTAAAAGGATGTTAAAACTTGGGAATGCGGTTGAATGTAGAGAAATTGTGATGAATGAAAACTTTTGGACAAATTGTTCGATTACTGTGGCAGTGATGACTCCTTTGTTGAGGGTTTTGCGTTTGTGTGATATGGAAGAAAAACCTTCTTTGCCTTATGTTTATGAGGGGATGAATAGGGCAATTAAGGGAGTTAAGGCATTATTTCAAGGAAAGGAACATATCTTTAAGCCATATACGGATATAATCGATGCTCGATGGAAAAAGATGTTGTGTTCTGATATTCATTTTGTTGCATATTGGTTAAACCCAGCTTTTCAGTATGATAAAGAAAATCTTTGTAAAAGTAATGAAGTGTTTAGGGGCGTTCTTGATATGGTTGAGAAGAACTTTTCGGGTGATGATGTTTTAGATGTTACAATGGCTTTAGGCAAGTTTCGCGATGGTAGAGACTGTTTTGGTAGGAGTAGTGCTGTTGCTTCTCGTAAAGCTACTCAACCCGGTAAGATATATTTTTACATGTTATTATTAACTATATTAGTATGTTATTTTTTATTACTGTGATAACCTTTTTTATTTGTAGCCAAATGGTGGAGATTATTTGGTGGAGATTATCCTAAAATGCAAAACTTTGTCGTTCGAATATTAAGTCAAACTGCATCTTCCTCGGGTTGTGAACGTAATTGGAGTGTCTTTGAACGGATTCACACGAAAAGAAGAAATAGATTGGAACATGAAAGACTAAACGACCTTGTGTGTGTTCATTACAACTTGCGTCTACAAAACAGGTACGATGTCTTGTATTTCTTTTTAAATCTTTTACTAAATCGTAATTTACTTTTTAAGTGTTAAATATTTTGGTAAATGTTTTTTTAGACATAAATATGCTAAGAGATCCTATGATCCGGTTGATTATGAAAGTATTAATCATACGGACTTTTGGGTGGTTGAAGAAGAGCCGATAGGAGAACTCAATAATGATGATATAGATACCATGTTTGGTGAGGAAGAGACTGAACCGATGTCTCAAACACAAGGTTACTTTTATATATTTTATTTATTTTATATAATTTTAGTATATTATGATTTTTGGTAACTAAAACTTCTTGTTTAATATTGTAGGAAATGAGAATACTTATAGTCTTGTTGATGAGGATGAGGAAGAGAGTGAATTTCATCTTTTAAGCGATCGTGAACTCGATGCGTACAACACTCCGATGTCATAAATCTATTGCGCACCTTTATTTTAAAAGAACTTTGTTTAAAAAACAAGTGCTTTTGTATTATTTTTGAATATGGATTATCTCTTGGATTATATTTTATAATGGAATTGCATATTTTTGGGTTATACTTTGAGTAAAAGTTGTATTATATAAAATTATAAGGTAAACTATAACCCGGTTGAACCTCCCGGTACAACCCGGTTCAACCGGTTGTACCATTTCTTAGTCAAATCCGGTACGCATAAAATACCGGTTTTTAAAACATTGAGGGTGACTGAGGGGGTGTTTAGGATTCCTTATTTTTACCTTCTTATAACATGTAACATGTGGAAAAGCCATAACTTACAACATTGTAACTTATGGAATTTTTCTTCTTACATATTAAGCAAACCCAAATACCATTTTAACTTTTTAATAAGTTACAAGTCATAAGAATACAAAAATAAGGAATCCCAAACACCCCTGAATTTGAATTTTGAATGACAAGCAGGGTTTGAGATTGGGGATTCTATCAGGGTTTCCATGCATAATGGGTTAGAAATATCTTAAATTTCAACATTTCATATTCTCTCTCTAATATGTATTATATAATAGTGTTAGTGTGTGTATATATGTATAGGGTGGAATCAAGTGAGAACTTCTCATAAAAAGAAATTTTAAAAACTTCTAAAAAATTAGTTTTAACTTTTTTTATAAAATATTTGTAGTTTCTTTTTCTTTCACTTTTCTAACATGCTAACATTGCTTAAAAAAAGAACCATCGGTGTAGTGCATATTTGCAATAGTGTGTATCGCATATATGAATGAGTGTTGTATTGCATAGAGTACTACACTATTGCACATGTTTGATACACACTATTGTATATGTGCAACATAAAACTAATGCACACATCGAATACACAAAAGTATGTATGTGTAATACAACACTTATGCACAAATGCTTAACATTGAATTTTTTTTTCCATAGAATAAAGCATTACTACACATATACAAACACAATATTCAATATATGCAATTAAACACAATTGAACATAAAAAAACACACACTCTTTATTGCACAGTAATACATATGTGCACTATATCGACTTTTCATTTTTTGTTTTTTGTTTTTTGTTTTTTTCTTATTATTTTTATTACTTTTTTTTCTTGTGAGAAGTAACAAAATATAGGAAGAATTGAATTAACAAAAAATTGAATATATTTTATTATTTTTAATTAAAAATAATTAGTTAGCAGATTTTAAGTTTTATCTTGATCGTCTCCTTATATATATAACCCACAATTTTATAACATAACACACTTATTTATGTAAACTAATCTTCAAGTAACTCAAATTCGGATGACCGGTAGAACTTTAGACAGACGTACTTTCGTTGTGATTTTTTTTATAAGTTTAGGTATAAACTCTATATTTTTATTAATCAAGAAAGTATTTATTTTGAGTGCTTAAGTAATTTGCACGTATGGGTATTTACATGTATGGTCACATATCTGACTCGTATATACCATACATAAATATTAAAATGCAAATAATCCTATATAATATTACTATATTACGGGGTTGTAACTTAGTTTACATAAACAAAGTCTAAACACATCTTAATTTAATTTATTGAAAATTGTAATACCTTTTATTTTTACAGTTTTCACAGTCTCCCCCTTTAAGAATTTCGTCCCGAAATTCACGTGAAGTATTTTTAGGAACACCTTCCTTAGGTAGGAATGGATATTTTCGTTTCATATCATCTTCCCTTTCGCATGTATACTCGGGTGCTCGTCGTGAGTTCCATTTTACTTTAATAATGTGAATATTACTTCATCTGAGCATCTTGACTTTACCATCTAGAATCTCTACGAGTTCTTCTCTAAATTGATGCTTATCGTCAATAGAGATTTCTTCAATTAGTATAATCGGAGATTCGTCAAGCAAATACTTTTTCAAGTGGACACATTAAAAGTGTTGTGTATACCGCTGAGTTGTTCAGGAAGATTTAATTTGGTTCCTAGACCAAGCTTTTTAATATCCTTGAATGGCCTGATAAATCTTGGATTCAACTTTCTGTGTTTCCCAAATTGAATTATTTCTTTTCCACAGAGATACTTTCAACAAAACCTTATCCCAACTTGAACTTATAAAGGTTTCTTTCGAACATCTGCATATCTTTTCTGTTTATATCTTGATGCTTACAATCTTTCCTTGTTCTTTATAATTATGTCAGTCGTTTCTTGAATAATCTCGAGTCTGGTCAATTGACTATCTCTGTCACCTCCTGACAAGAAAATGCGAAAGCGTAAAACGTGAATGGAACACACACCTCTGGTATAAACCGAATTGTTAATAAAGTAACATTACAAACTAATTTACATTATATTACATTATTCTATCTTCGATTACAATCTAGGTGATACAAAACAACAACAGTCATTAACTATCCCACTCCTTACTCCCATACTTTGTATCTATTCACATAGCATCGATCGCATTCCAGAACAGGTAGCACATCATCATGTTAATCCAGTTTTGGTACACCTGAAAAGTACGTTAAAACAGGTCAACTACACGTAGCTGGTGAGTTTCATAAGTATCAATAAATCAGTTATGCGTAATCGCAAGTGATAGTTTGTAAATACGCATGTAAGTATGTATGTGTCTATGTGATGTAATTATGCTAAACTACGGTGAAGTCTTGACTCCTCGTTCGTGTTGCGTGCCTCAATTTCCCACACACAATCAACCACTGTGGCCCCCCTTCCGCCACAACATGCACAAGTAGCTATGTCTAACACTACAAAGCATGTTTGTATAATTATGTTCATCTGCAAACAGGGTTATCTGTGACATAACAATCAGGCCGATTCCGTTTGGGTTTGTCAAACCAATAATAATATTCACAAGTCACCGACTCGAACTTAGTCACTGTGTTAGTGGGGACTTTCATGTGTTAGCACTTAGATAATTCACATCATCAAATTTTTTAGGTATATGGATATAAACAAACGTGTTTTTCACCCCAAAATCTCGTAAAACAGTTTAGAAAGAGGGGTCACGAAACTCACTGTTTAGTGGTGTACTCAGCTCAGTGTCAGATCGCTGTTTGTTTCACTTGCTATTACTTAGTCCCTATAACCCATATAATAATAATAATAATAATATTTTAATACTATTATAATCTTCGTACTAAACTGGGCTGTATATCTAGTTTGGGTATTAGCTGTCACGCCTAAAACATGTCAATAGTCTTAGATTGTGACGTTGTTCAATGTCTAATGTTTAAAATCGAATTTTGGTCAGTTTCATCGTTTCACCTACTAGGCCAAGTTGATCGTTTATGTGTTTAGAAAACACGTATGACCACATAAACTTGGGTAAACATGTTGGTTGATAAAATGATTAAATTTATAAAGAAAATGATAGATTAAATGTTGGATTCAGTCTAGTTTGGAGAAAAACGCGCACAGTTCATCCGAATTGTTTGGATATTTAAAGAAAAGTTCGATTTTAATCAATTAACCCACAAATATGATTTTTGATCACTCTTGATGTTCTGATATTCCAACAGGTTTGTTAATCACAAACTTGTCGGCTTTTATCGGAATTGAATTTGTTTAACTTTCAAATTCGCACAACTAATTATCTGTTTATCGTTAAATTACAAAACTTTATACATTCACTAATTAAAATATGTAGTTTTTTATAAAAATATTTATTTAATTATTTATTGAATTATAATAATTCATTTATATGCTATATTTAACCTGTACATCGTTTGTTTATACCAAAATATTTCCAAAAAAATCCGATAAATTTCCTAAGTGATCCAATTATCTCCTAAAATAGCCTGTAAAATTCCTAGAACTTAACAATTTAACCAACATACCTTTTTGAGCCCAAAACGACCATAAAAACTCGAATAAACGTGAATCCAGAAATCATAGCTAGGGTTCTCCATATAACCCCAAATTTCTTATGTGATCATATTATGCCATACCTGAGTTCTCCACAAAATTTCATAAATTTTCAAGTAGTTTAAGTATTTTTCTCAAACAAACGTCCCCAAATGGTAATAAATTCGCCAAATATTCTCGGATTGTCAAAAATTATCAAATTCGGACAGGGACTCATATATATTATCCTTGATGTCTTTGAAAAATTTCACAAGCTAACAACATGTACGTCACAATCTAATCCTAAACAGCACCTAAACGAGTGTTTTGGTAATACCTTTGCGGTTTTCGATTCTTTCGTCCCTTTACTTGATTGTCCGGGTTTTTGGCCTTCTTGCTAGTATAACTACATGTCCTATATCACAAAATCAAGCATGTATCGTCAAAAATCCAGCCTTTAAACATAGGATTTCTGTTAGGGTTTTAAACTGAACTTTTGAACCGTAAAAACGCGATTTAAACCTCCTAATCCGTGTTTATGGCAAAAAAATTATTTGATTTAGCTTAGTACATGTGTTTAGGATCAAAATCTGTTTTTGGATCATTTTAAGGGTTTTTGCATGGTTAATCATGGTTTTCACAAATCAAACCCTAATTTTTATGCATAAACCATAATTAATGAAGTTCAAAATGATCAAAATTATTTTTTTAACCTAAAGTTTCTTGCTGGAAGAGATGAATATTAGGGAGACTTAGCTGCTAGGGAGGTCTCTTTTAATTAATAGAAGTGTTTGGAAGGATCAATAAAGAAAAATATCAAGGGGGGGGGGGGGCTTCCTAAAGTTGCGGCCGCCCCAATTGTGGGGTCCCCTTGGGCCCCTCCATGGCCATTTTTATTGATTTTCATGCCCGTATGTGAAATACCGAGTGTAAATTTATTTCAGGTCCTTTTTTTGCAAGAAAAATATATCGGGTACGACAAACAGCGCGAAAATAAGTGTTTTTTGGCCAAATTTTTGTAAAGTTAGAAAAACATACCATTTGTTCGTAAAAATCCAAAATATTTTCACGGATCGCTTAAAACATCCCAAATAAGTGTTTTGTAAGCATTTTTTTGGCTTAACGGATGATACAATTCTTGTTTTGGAACTATTTTTTGCGCTTAAAGTCATAACTGGTAGTTAAAACGAATATCTTTTCGTTTAACTGGTTTGCTATTGTACTAAGGCCATAATATCAATATGTTAGCTTATGTGATATGTATATCACTTATAGATGGACCCCCGGGATATTCGGGTCATAACCAGACTCGTTTGGTTATTCGTTTTTTCGATACGCAATAACCGGTTAATCGTTTATTAGATACGTAACTACTAAGGTGTACCCGGTTTTGTCATGAATGTCGCATTCTCCAAAGTTAGGAAATTTTGTCCCTGAAATTAGATATGCCAATTACACGCTTCTTAGGTAAAGACATGAGTATTTGTTTCGGAATTCGTTCTTTTGTTTTCAAATATATTTGTTCCCGTTGTGGATTTCATCGAACTTTGACCAATGAAATTTTGTTGTGTCGTGTCTATTTGATGTTCCCGTCCATTATTTATATGGGTTTCTTTACAAAGTTTAGTTGTGTAAGTTTTCACGTGGTACTATCTCTGCCTCGTCAGTAAGGCACTTGTTTAGGTTTGATATATAGTAAATATCGTGAGTGAAATTCGACTCTAGAGATACTTTCAGTCGATATGCTATTTTTGAGACAACTTCGTACGGTTCTGTGCATCTTGACGTTAACTTTTCGGTTTTCTCAACTCAAATAACTCCTTTCAAAAGTCAACAACTTCCTATGTATATCAGTATAATTCTTTTGTCAGACTCGGTGGCTTTCAGTTTGTTTTTAGTCCTACGAGCTTTATCTATGGTTTTCTAAATCAAATCGGATTTTGTAATTTAGGTAGAGCCCACTCTCGTCCTAACAAGGTGGCGATCTATATTCTCCCTCGTATAATACCAGATATAGTGCCGCTTGCATAATATTATAATAACTTTTAATATACTAGAATTAGACTAGTGGGAGACACTGTTTTCAATTTCCTACCAAGTCTAGTACTTAGGTGTGAAACAAGTCTTCTAGTGTTTGAATTGTTTGCTCAGTTTGACCGTTTGTTTGAGGTTGGCAGGCCGTGCTCAACTCGATTAGGATTTCTAAAGCTTCATGCATAGATTTCCAAAAATGAGAGGCAAAATGATAATCTAGATATAAAATAATTGGAATAGACACACCATGTAGAGATATGATTTCGCTAAGGCGAGTTTTTCAGTCGTGTAGTTGCTATGAATCAGAGGGACGTGTGCGGATTGGGTCAGTCGATGAACTATTTCCCAAATTGTATTGTTTTCTTGAGTTGTTTTCGGAATGTTTGTTACAATGTCCATGGTAATTTGTTCCCACTTCCATTGAAGCATCTCCGGTTGGTGCAACATTTCTGAAGGTTTGAGATATTCTGCCATAACTCTAGTACAAGGCAGGCATTTACCAACGTATGTGGCTATGTCTTTCTTCATACCGGGCCACCAATAATATTCTTTTAAGTCTTTGTACATCTTATCCGAACCTGGATGAATGGAATATTTGTACTTATGCGCTTCATCCATGATTAAATTCCGCAAGTTATCAAGAGTTAGATTTGAGACTCGGTTTTTGAAGTATAGTGTCTCATCGCTTTTCTCTTCAAAATTCTGCTCGTTCACGTGCAAATCTTCGTTGTCAAAGTGATCTTATTTTAGTGCTTCATTTTGGGTAGCACGGATTTTTTCGGTAAGGCTAGTTTGGAAAATCATTCCAAGAGCTCGCACCTTCAATGGTTTAATTCTATCTTTTCTGCTCAAGGCATCTACTACTATACTACCCTTGCTAGGGTGGTATCGTATTTTACAATCATAATCGTTCAACAACTCCACCCATCTTCCTTGCTTCATGTTCAATTCTTTTTTGGTCAAAAATGTGTTGTAGGCTTTTAAGATTAGTGGAAACTGCACATTTGTTGCCATAAAAGTAGTGCCTCCATATCATAAGTTGTTGATGCATATTTTGTATGTCTCGATCTTTATCAGGACTTTAATGTAATAGGTTTTAGTATAGGGGTTATAATGTAAATATGGTAAAAATGCCATTCGCTCAATTGTAAGTTACATTTGTTACCCCGTAACGAATATAACACATTCGTCTAAATGTAAGCTTATTCGTTAACCTTGTTTAACGAATGAGATAACGAATGAGGGCCATTCGCTATCATTTAAAGTATTAACGAATAAGCGTGTTTATTTGTTAAGTTGTTATAACGAATGACTTATTCGTTAAGCTTAGCTTAACGAATAAGGGTCATCGTCTATATAAATCTCTGTAATGTATTTCATTATAACAGTTCTGATTATTTCCATCTATCCTCTCGTTACTCTGTCCGATTGCCATCTTAATACACACACTACACCTACTAACGTATATCTAGCCTAATCGTATAACGAATCAACATGAACATCAATGTAATCAAAAGTCTAGATCCTTCTATACTCTCTCAAGTGGTATCAGAGCCTGAGATATGATCTTCGATGATTCTCGTGTTGTTAATCGTATAATTTATCTCGTATTTGATTCAATTCATGGTGAATTGATAGGATTTGAAGCTTAATTGAGTTGAATTGAAACAGAGGATCGTATTTCATTGAAATTGGAACTGTAATTAACGCAATTAGGAGTATTGATCAGTTAATTGAATAATCATGAAGGTTAGAGTTCGTTTGAATAAGGTTAGAGTTTAAATTGATAACGAATTAAGCTCCGATTGAGTTGTGGTTTGGATGTTACGTACTGGTTAAGAACGAGGTGGTTAATTGATCGTATTAGTTGTTGTTTGCGAATCCGGACAAGTGAGATCAGGTTCGGAATTCATCTACGAGTTGATTGATAACTATTTCATGGATTTTGGACTAGTTTAGACTGTGATCTGAGAGTTTGAAAAGTTTGAATATTTGAGTTCTTATTCGCTACTGATGAAGACTGATTCGTTAAATCTTAACTACTCATTCATTAACCGCTCATTCGCTAATACTCAACGACTCATTCGTTAATCCCTCACTTTCATTAAAACCACATTCGTTACTCAAACTTCGTTCGCTTAAACCTTATTCGCTAAAAGCTCATTCGTTCACCCATTCGCTATTCATTCTCTATTCGTGATACTCATTCATTATATTGCTTATTCGGTTCATTCATCTTAATGAATATCATTCATACGTTAAGCAATTCACATTTGTTACCGTTTTCCCATTTGTGTGAACAGTAACCTGAAGGTTTTAAGTATTGACAATTTTAGTCCTTGAAGTTTCAACAAGTGTGATCATGGCTTCTCAAAATGCCTCGTTCTATGCTTTAGCGTCTCAAAATGCCCTAATGCAGCAAATGCTTACCATGGACAATGAAATTGGGAGCCACAACAAGTGTCCAAAACTGTTGAAATTATCCGACTTTGCTTGGTGGGAACCGAGATTTCGTGCTCACTTTGGATCCGTTCATCCGAGTAGTGTTCGTTATCTAGATGTTGTGTATGCTGCACCGTTGGTTGGAAGTGATAATCTCGACTGGACTCCTAAGGAATTCAAGAATTATGAAAATCAAGAATTAAAAGACTTTGAAAGTGAGACTAAGGCTTATTCAACTCTCATTATGGCTTTACCTGAACAAATCTTTCATCAATACAGCACCATAAATATTTGTGCATCCTTATTCGATACCTTGAAAAGAAGAAGCCTGGGGAATACATTAGAAAGCAAGAAAATGCTTGTAAAGTTTCAATTTAGAAACTTTATTTTGATGAAGAATGAAACGGTTGAAGAGATGATAAATCGTTTTAGTCATCTAGTGGTTGAAATGGCCAGTGTTAATCTGGAACCGACCGAGACTGACAAGATAGATACATTGAAAAATGCATTGCCTTCGTCATATTCGACTTTTCTCTTTGTGTTGAAAGAAAACGGTTTCTTTCGTAATACTGAACTTACTGCAGTCCAGTTTATCAACAAAATTGAAGAAAGAGAATTTGAATTAAAGTGTCAAACATCATTGAAGGACAATCAGAATCAGAATCCTTCAATTTATGGTGGAGCAATGCCGGCAAACTCTTCAAGTCAAAGTTCAGTCCCAATTACTGCTTTCTTCACTCAAACTGAAGAGGAGAATACTAATGTAAACAATTCAGCTAATGTATGCTTTATGGCATCAGGGTCGAAATCCGAGTCTACCACCAATGCTTCAACTACATTACCTAAAGTAACCTTCAAGAAGCTGAACATCAATTTGCTTTTCTATGTGCTTTCATGACATCATACGAACAATTGGTGGATAGTAAAATTGCCACTAGTGATCTAACCGATGAAGATTATGATCAAATTGATCCTGATGATCTTGAATTGATGGATCTAAAATGGAATATGGCTATGATTGTGCGAAAGGTCAAGAAGTTCATGCAAAGAACAGGGAAAGATCTTCCAACGTTGAATAAACGAGTTGGTTTTGATAAGTTGAAAGTTAAATGCTACAACTGCGGGGACTTTGGTCATTTTGCCAAAGAATGTGACAAGCCAAGAAAAGAATATTCCGGTCCACACAATGCTGAGAGATCACAAGGAAAGAATTCATCGGGTAATGATCAAGGAAAAAGGAGTTCCTCTGAAGGAGATAAGAACAAGTTAAACAACAATCAAGCTCTTGTTGCTAATGAAGGGGTTGATTGGTCGTAGAGGTTATTGGGGAATCAGGCTAATCTTGCGGTATTTGAATCAGTTGAACAATTTGAAGATGCAAGCAGTGATCAAGTATCTGAAGAGAGTGACACATCAGACTCTGAAACTGATTCTTATCAGAGTTCATCTGATAACTCAACTGTGCAAGCCAAATCTGACAATTCAAATTCTGATCACATTGAATCTTATGCTTGCGTGGCTAAGTTTAACGAGGTATGTCCTGAACCTCAACTTAACGTAACTAAACCTTTAAATGTTGTGTTAGAATGTTTTGAATGTGCTAAAATCAAATCTAAACTAGAAATCGCTTTAACTCAGAACAGTTCTCTCACAAAAGAGCTTTTTATGATCAATGAATGCTACAAACAGAAATCAAAATTACTAGAACAATCAACTTTAAAAATCCAAAAACTGTCTGAAAGCAATCATGATCTAAAAGTTGAGGTTCAATGTAAGATTATAGTGGTTGAACAACATTTCCAGGAGATTCTCAGACTCCGAACATGCATTTCTAAACTGGAAAATGAAATTTTGGAATTGAAAAAAAAAACTTGAAAAATTTCGAGATTCCTCGTTTTTACTAAATGAAATAATTGAAGTAAACAGTTCCCACAAGAAATGTAACATCCGTTAATCTCGGTTCAAAGATTGAAAGCTTGTAAAGTATGTATAATTCTCGGGATTTAACCGACATTTCTCGGAAGCCTTTACGTCATCTCGGTACGTTTAATCGTTTAACTTTTCTTCCAAGATGCCAGATACTTTATACTAGAGGGACTAGAATGAAACTTCTTATATTATAACATAAAAAAAAACCCTAACCCTCATTCTTGCTGGTCAGATCGG
Organism: Bidens hawaiensis; assembly: GCF_021521415.1. NCBI lineage: Eukaryota > Viridiplantae > Streptophyta > Magnoliopsida > Asterales > Asteraceae > Bidens > Bidens hawaiensis. Next base: position 458,118 of record NW_027492041.1, on the reverse strand, counting down.
CGCAACACAGCCCCCCCTTGCGATTTTTCATTTTTTCGGCCAAGTCGTGAGCGTAAAACATCAATTAAAGGTTAGTACTACGATTTTCCAAGTCTTTTACACCATAATTGGTCGTTATAACACGCGTATTGATCGATTAATGGCTTGTTGTAGGCTAACCGGGTGGCTGTCCAATTGAACTTTTTCGGGACTGTTTTGAGTGAGGTTTTTGCACCAAAATCATCCTAGGTATGTGTAGTATATCATACTTAAAAACCATATTCATTGGGGTTCGTTAGATTGGTCAACTACTTATTGTTTGAAAGATTGTGTTCAGTTGACTAGAATTGCAATTTGGTGCATTTAACGTGAGGGTTGAAGTGATTAACGACCAATTCAGCTCGAGGACACTTGGTTTGATGTACGGGCTGTTGAAAAATCATTTTTATAAGTTATGGGGCTGAATTGGTTGTCGGTTACTCCAACGGGTCGGTACAACACGCAATTGCGTTTATTGAGTAGTTGGTGCGTTGTACTTGCGAATTACCGACCCATTTGACTCGTGTAGCGTCGTGTGGACTTGTTGTCTGTGATTTTATTATGTTGGGTCCACACGGGGCTGAGTTGGATGTTAATGACCTAATCGACTCTTAAACGCGCGTATTGGTATCACCTAGTGCTTCCGGGGGTAATTTGGGAATTCTTTATTCCCGGGAGTGTCTAAGGGTCGTTTTGGTGAATGTGAGGCCTAGGGGGCTGTTTTGATTTAGTTTGATGAGGTCGAGGCTTTAGGTGACCCGAACTCCGTTAGAACGTCTCGTAGGGTAAACGAGTCATCTTGATGTCATTAGTATTGATTGAATGTAAACCGGCAGGTGTTTGAGTCTTGGGATTTCTTAGGGATTCTCTAGCTCGTGGTGAATCCGTGTCTCGTGTCAGATGAGTTCATGATGCCCTTTTTTACTCTTTTCAAGTTTTGGGCTAGCATGCACACCTAAGCGAATTGCTTGATGAAACGTTTAAACTATTTTATATAGGCTTGCTAGTATATAGTTGGCCTTGGGATGTTATGGTATGTATATATATATATTATTGTATGGCCAATATTTGGCGATGTTGTAGTCGTATCGACTACGGATGTTACGTATGCTTACTTTGTTTTTGCATTCGTTGATGAGATGTTACGTGTTTGGGTTGTACGTTTGCTCGACCCTGATGTTATTACTTGGATGTTATATATATAATTATATTTATATATAGGAAGGTACTTATAAGAATGTTTATATATATGTATGTATACATATATATTTAAGAATGATTATTTACCAATGATGATGGCTTAACTGGTGTACTCCTTTTATATTTGAATACCTTTGGAATGATTATTATGATTTTATTATTGATGCTATTTATTAAAACTTGAACTCACTCAGCTCAAGCTGACTTTGTGTGCATGTTAGTGTGAGTTTCAGGTTAGGAGGAGGATGCCTTATCGCTTGGACGTGTAGGAAGCTACTTGGACGGTGAAGGGCATACGTGAATGGAAGATTTTATTATTGAACATTTTATTTTAAAAAGTTTTATAAAATATATTTAAATTGGTTTTGGGCATAATTTCTCGGGGTTTTGGGAACTTATTTTATTATTTATGTTTTTCGCTGAATTATACTCTGAATTGGTTATTTTAATGAAATGAATTATTTTCAAGTTTAAATATTTTTTACAAGTATTTTGTATGAATACCAACTGTAGGGTTTCCGGGGTTCAGGGCCTTACAAGAAAAATGGGAAAGCAGGTTTAGGGTTTGTTGAGATTCCTCCTCCCTTTAAAGAAGATTACTGTAGCATTCCAGACATTAAACAATGTCCTGAAGTGATTATAGTTGAACCTGAAAGTGTTAATCAAACCAAATCAACTCAAGAACCGATTCATATTAAAAGTAACTCCGTTTTTACAAAAAGTGAATTAGATGGTTCTGTTGAGGAGTTAGTCGAACAAAATGAGATTGTCAAAAATAAGAATATTCCTGCTGACAATCACATGTTATGTGAACCCGAAGAATTTGAACAGGCAGTCTATGGTTCAAAATCTTTGGGTGAAACTTCGAAAACTCCTAAGATATTGCCTAATGTTTCTCAATCAGATAAACCTTTGGTGTCTGATGAGGAGTTGATGAGATTTATAAATCCTCAACCAAAATCTTTAAGCGGGAAGATATTTAAATTAAAAGGTCTTTCAAAGGTGTTTTCGGATAAGGAAGTTCCTTTGAATTTTATTAATCCAGAACTAATTGAAAGTGTCTTTCTAGATGACACTTCAGAAGTCACTAAACTTGAACAACAATTTTCCAAATCCAAAATTAAAAATGTTCAAGAAAAGTCAACGAAAACCACATTTAAACCCATAAAATTTATCAAATCGTCTGGAATGGAGAATTCATCTAATTCTACCAATCTTGAATATTTCCAAAATAAAAAAGGACTTAAATCTGTTGGTATAAAGAAAGTGACTTTTGAAACATCAAAAACTGAGATTCAACAAATGAAGGAAAATCAACCTAGTGGTTCACTACATAAGTCTTTAGATTCACGCTTATGTTTTAAATGTGGTGAACCAGGACATGTTTCTAAAAATTGTAAAACAAAGGATGATGAGATCAAAGTGTCATCAAAGTGTAAGTCTGACTTGAAAGAAAAACCAAAAAAAAACCAAGTTGATGAAAGTTTAACAATGTATTATGATGTCAATCCAAGAAAAGTTGTTACGATTGAGTCTTTTAATGTAACAAACAAATGTGTTGAACATGCTTAACTGATTTATTTAAACACTGATTCGGGAATTATTCGTGACGGGTACCTAAAGAAGAAAAACAAGAAACCAGTCACATACTCTCAAATCCCGAATAAAAGTGTTAAGTTAATTTTTTCTCCAAAAGTATCAAAGGGAGAGCCCAAGACTGAGGCTTGGGCTGCCTTTTTGAACTAATCATTTACTTGTTTGTGCAGAGTTCATCCAGGTCCGTGTCTACTCATAAATGGATTTTGGACAGTGGATGTTCTAGGCATATTACTGGCAACCTCGATCTTCTGAATAATGTTAAGGATATTCAAGGAGGTTATGTTGCGTTTGCTGGTAACAATGGGGGAATGATTACGAAAGAAGGAGAAGTTTCAAACAGAAAAGTAACGTTTAAAAAAGTATATTATTGTGAAAAGGTGGATCACAATTTACTGAGTGTTTCTCAGATATGTGATAATAAGTTTACCATTGTCTTCACAGACAAGGAATGTGTTATCCTTCAACCGGGATACACTATTCCTGATGATAAGGTTGTCATGCGATCGCCATGATCGAATGATATTTATGTCCTGGATATGAGTTATGAGGTAAATGTTTCACCCTCAACTACATGTTTCATGTCTAAAGCTACCGAAAAGGAATCTATCCATTGGCATCGACGCATGGGACACATTCACATACGCAAGATGAATTTCCTTATTTCAAATGAGTTAGTGGATGGTGTATCCCTTAAAAATTTCAAGATTAATGATTATTGCGTTGCGTGCAAGAAAGGAAACAAAAGAAGAAATCACATCCAAGCAAGTCACTCAACACTATTGTTACACCACTGGCACGACTTCATATGGATCACTTCGGTCCAGTGAATCGTGCTAGTATTGTTGGAGATTAGTACTGCTTGGTGGTGACTGATGATTTCTCACGTTACTCATGGGTGTTATTTATGGGATCAAAATATCAAACACCTATCTTAATTCGGAATCTAATTACTAAGATTAAATCACTTTACAAACTAAAAGTGAGACGAATTCGTAGTGACAATAGAATTGAATTTAAGAATAACGTATTGGATTTCTTCTGCATACAGAAAGGAATTCATCATGAATTCAGTGGCCTTATGTTCCTCAATAGAATGGTGTATCTGAAAGAAAGAATCGTACGTTGATTGAAGCTGCAAGAACGATGCTCGCTGATTCAAAGCTTTCTGTTCAATTCTGGAACGAATCAGTGAACACAGCATGTTATACCCTGAATCGCGTACTAACAGTAAAGAGTTCAAAAAGAAAAGTTATGAACTTCTGAACAATCGTAAACCGAACTTAAAGTACTTGGAACCATTCGGGTGTCTGTGTACTGTGTTAAAGAGAGATGCTGGAAAGTTTGATGAAAAAGCGTTTGAAGGTTACTTTTTGGGATACAATTCTCGTATGAAACGAATCTTCAATATCTCTTCGGGGTGTGTGGAAGAATGGTATCACGTTGATTGCCAAAGTTATACTACTCCGCCAACTGGTATAGGTCCTTATTGGATGTTCGATTACGACGGTTTATTTAATTCGTTTACATCAGTGGTTGAAGAAGTACATGAAGATCTGATTAGATCTTATTGTAACATCCGTTAATTTCCGATAAAAGGTTTAACCTTGTAGTGTGGTGTGCACCTCCAGGGCTTGACCTGGCATTCTCCTGAGAGCTCCTTACCACCCTCGGAAGCGTATCTTACTTAACTTTTCTTTCATGTGCTACCCTTAGTAAAGTGGAGGGGCCAGAATGTATTATATTGTTAATATATTTTATATTAAAAAAGAAAATCTAACCCTAACCCCAACACCCACCTCCGATCGGCGCCACTACCCCCTCCCCCTTCTCGATTTTCATGCAACCAGCCATCACCCAACCTCCAAATGTTCAATTCCAGGTCGGTATTTGATGTCTACAACTCTTTTTCACCTTAATTCATCCTTATGGCTCGTTTATTCGTCGTTAAACCGCTTGTTTTAGGTTACCGGGTGGCTGTCCAATTGGGCAGTTTCGGGGCTGTTTCAGCTGAGGTTTTACACCACAATCTTCCTAGGTATGTCTAGTATATCATACTTAAAAATCATGTTCATTGGTGTTCGTTAGATTGGTCAACTAGTTGTAGTTTGATTTTTAGTGTTCGGTTGACTAGAGTTGTAGTTTGATGCGTTTAACACGAGGGTTGAAGTGATTAAGGACCAATTGAGCTCGGGGGAACTTGTTTTGATGTACGGGCTGTTGAAAAATCATTTTTATAAGTTATGGGGCTTAATTGGTTGTCGGTTGCTCAAAAGGGTCGGTACAACGCGCAATTGCGTTTGTTGAATAGTTGGTGCATTGTACTTGCGGGTTATCGACCCATTTGACTCGTGTAGCGTCGTGCGGACTTGTTGGCTGTGATTTAATCATATTGGGTCCACACGGGGCTGCGTTGGATGTTAATGGCCTAAACAACTCTTAGACGTGCGTGTTAGTGTCACCTAGTGCTTCCGGGGGTAAATTGGGAAGTCTTTATTCCCGGGAGTATCTAAGGGCCATGTTGGTGAACGTAAGGCCCAGGGGCTGGGGCTGTTATGATTAAGTTTGATGAGGTCGAGGCTTTAGGTAACTCGAACCATGTTAGAACATCTCGTAGGATAAACGAGTCATTTCGATGTCAATAGTATTGATTGTATGTAAACTGACAGGAGTTTGAGTTGTGGAGCTATGTAGGGATCCTCTAGCTTGTGGTGAAATCATACCTTGTGTCAGGTGAGTTCATGATGCCCCTTTTAACTCTTTTTACGTTTTGGGCTGGCATACACACTCAATTACAGTTTTACCCGACTTTGCTCGTTAAAAACAATTTGAAGATCATTTTATTGTTTTGATAATGTTTGTGAAATTATGAAAACCCAGTGTGAGTTACATTCTGTGCCTTAGGATATTTTAGACTCGTTTGGTCATAAATTCCTTAAGGTTATATACCTGGTTATGGTCTAGACTCTAGGATGTTAATAGGCTGGGAAGTAATTGAATACGAGTAGACCTATTTACTTAGTTCATGTATTGAACTGATTATTATATATTACCTTATGGCCCATAGGCTTACTTGTAATATGGTATATTTTGGGATGATATATACATATGTATGTATGTATGTGCGTGTGTTACCCTATGGCCTATGATTAGTGATGTTAGTTAGCCATTCGTGACTAAGGATGGCTTACTTACGATGTGGTATATTTTGGGATCATATATATGTATGAGTATGTGTTACCTTATGGCCTACGGTTGTGTGATGACATTTAGTTCCTTGTGACTAAGAATGATGTGAGTAGGCTTATTGATGTGTGTGTGCATGGTGATTATGGCCGAGTCAAATATATTACTCGAGTTTTCAAATCCCGTGGTGGAGAGGCCCGTGTTGCGTGATCATCATTTTGGCGGGTCAAATATATTGCTCTGGTTTCAAATCCCGTGGTGAAGAGGCCCGTTGTATGTTAAACCGTGATCAGGTCAAATATATTACTCGGGTTGTACTCGTGGTGGAGAGGCCCATATCACGTGTTTGGATGTGTAAGCTGTGACCGAGTTAAATATATTACTCGGGTTTGACTCATGGTGGAGAGGCTCGTGTCACGTGCTTAGGTCTTACCGCGTCCGGGTCAAATATATTACTCGAGTCTTGACTCGTGGTGGAGAGGCCCGTGTACGTGTGTTCGACGATGTATGTATTATTTGGTGAACTAAATTTATTTATTTTATTATTATCCTCTCTTCTGTTTATAGCAATAACTTTGAAATAAAAGTATGAATTATTGTTTATGAAAACTTGAACTCACTCAGCTCTAGCTAACTTTGTGTGTATGTTAGATTGATTTTCAGGTTAAGAAGTGGATGTTACCGCTTGGACGTGCTGGATGCTACTCGGAGTTGAAGGCATTCCTAGTCGAGGACTTCTAATAAAACAAAACCTTTTATTTTATCTTAACTTTGGGAATATGTCCCCTTTTTCTGGGGTTTTTAATACTGGTTAATTTCCACTGTTTATTACTCTGAATTGGTTTAAATAAAACAAATTGCTTTGGATTTAAATTTTTGTGAATTTTGGACATGATTACCAACTGTAGGATTCCCGGGGTTCGGGGTCTTACACTTATCTAGAAGAACAATGTCTTCCGGTGTCAAGGTCTTCTTCGGTTTATGTGAATGACTCTCCTAATGTATCAGAAACGTCGAATGAAGTTTCTGAATCTTTGATGATGCTGATTTCATGGATTCATCATCAGTACCCTTGGATGAAGCTCCAGAAACAAACGAGCCAATTCAAATTGTTGATGAATCACCGACTGTCTCTTTAGACACAGCAGAGGAAAATATCACCAATTTGGGTGATAACATATCTGTCCCTGTCAATCCTTCCTTAAGGATTCATTCGAGTCATCCACAGGAACATATAATTGGTGATGTGAACGATGGGGTTCGAACAAGACACCAAATAGCTAATGTATGTGATGATCAAGTTGATTGTAACGTATCTCCTACCAAGGATTCGATAGTTTGTGCTTATGCGGATTTGCACTCTTCGGGTATCCTCAGTATTGCACAATACACCTGCTTTTTATCACATATAGAACCGACAAGTTTCGCAATGGCACTCAAGGAACCATCTTGGGTTGAAGCTATGCAAAAGGAGCTGCAACAGTTCATACTACTGGGTGTATGGGACTTAATTGATAAACCCGATCGCGTGAAAAAGGCGATTCCAACTAAATGGGTCTTTAAGTGCAAAAAGGACGATCGCGGGTTAATCGTGAGAAACAAGGCACAATTGGTCGTACTTGGTTATAATCAACAAGAAGGCATAGATTACACCGAAGTATATGCTCCGGTTGCACGACTGGAGGCTATACGTATCTTTCTTGCCTATGCAGCCTATAAAAATTTTAAGGTTTATCAAATGGACGTGAAATCAGCGTTTTTGAACGGAGCTATTCATGAGGAAGTGTATGTGAAGCAGCCTCCCAGTTTCGAGGATCCAGACTTTCCAGAGCGTGTTTACCGATTAAACAAAACTCTTTATGGTTTACACCAGGCCCCGAGAGCCTGGTACAGCACGTTGGCTGACCATCTGCTAGAGAGTGGATTCACGAGAGGGACTGTGGATTGTACATTATTTTATAAGAACGTGGGTGATGATTTGCTCCTCGTCCAAATCTATGTGGACGACATAATTTTTGGTTCGACGAACGACAGCTTGTGTAAAGATTTTGAAAAGACGATGCAAACCAAATTTGAGATGAGCTCGATGGGAGAGATGAACTTTTTCTTAGGATTGCAAGTTCACCAGTCTGATTCTGGAATCTTTATCCATCAAACAAAATATGTGAACGATGTCTTGAACTGATTCAAGATATCTGACGGCAAAATTCCTTCGACACCTCTTCCCGTGGGTCACAATTTATCACCGGATGAATTGGAGGATATCGTTGATCCTACCCTGTATCATGCTATGATCGGATCTCTCATGTATCTGACTGCATCGCGACCTGATATTATGTTTGCTGTTTGTTTGTGTGCTAGGTACCAATCGAGTCCCCTAGTGACTCACCTGGTGGTAGTAAAGCGCATCTTACATTATCTGAGGGGAAATCCAGACATCGGGTTATGGTACCCCAAGGACGATAAGTTCGATCTCACCGCTTTCACTGATCGGACTACGGAGGATGCAAAATCAACTTCAAGTCTACAACCGGGATGTCAATTTTTAGGAAACCGGCTTGTTTCCTGGCAGTGTAAGAATCAGACAACGGTCTCTACTTCAATAGCCGAAGCGGAGTATGTAGCGGCCTCGAGTTGCGACTCAAAGGTTCTCTGGATCCAGCAACACTTGCGGGATTACGGTTTGAAGTTTCTTACTACTCCCATTAATATTGATAATTCTGCTGCAATTTCAATCACCAAAAATCCGGTTCACCATTCGAAAACCAAACATATTGAAATCCGTTATCTCTTCATACGTGATTGTTTTGAAAAGAAATTAATATCAATTGATAAAATTTTCACGGATTTTCAAAAGGCTGACCTTTATACCAAAGCGTTTGCAAAACACGTTTTCAATATCTGCTGGGTATAAATGGTTTAAAAACTTTAAAAGATATTCAAAAGCTTGGTTAAATCATTTTATTTCTTGTTTTGTTTCGATTTTTGTCGTTTTTAGGGGGAGAAAATATAAAAACAAAAAATATTGTGTTTTCAGTTTGTACAAAGAAATTAAAAACTCCAAATACATTCAAATATTGAAAAATTTCAAAAACAATGAAAAATGCTCCTCAAAATGAGTTTTGAAGCAAAAAGGGAAAATGATAGTACATTGACGGGATTGATCTAGTACATGGATAAACTAGATTAAAAATTACCGTAAGGCCAACAATATGATATGCGAAGATAGGCTTGACAGACTATATAGGAACTGATAAGATATAAAGATAATGAATGCCGAACCTAGTGGAATTACATCTTGAAAGATTGAAACTATATATGATTTAAGAAGAGTCAAAAGTCAAAATGATTACTGTGTGTGCATGCTTTTATTTTTGAAGAAAATTCTGCTTTGTTTTTATTTTATTTTGCAAAGAAATTCAACTTTATTTTTTCTTTATTTTTATTCAAATATTGGATCCTCTCCTGCGTGACAAGATAATCCGACCTGAGGGTTAATATTTGAGTATTCTACTTTATTTTCTTGGTGTTTCGTATAAAATCTTGGACTTTCTCCGCGCGATAATACGGGATTATCCGAATTGAGAGTTAAGATTTTATGCAACTTCTACATATTTTTATCCTTTTATTTTGTTGAAATGGAACCTTATCTGCGTGTAGTAATACCGATCTTAAGGGAAAATTTTGACGTTCTGCTTTATTTTCCTTTTATTATTTTTGCATGAGTCACAATTAATCAAAATTTGGAAAATCAAAGAAAAACGTACATGTGATATTCACTGTATAAGAGATAGAAATGTTATATCTGATTGATAGGGTCCACATATGGTTTTGTGCCTAATTGAACCAAATTAAAGCATATCGTAAAGTTTCCGACAAGTCTGTGAAAATTTTAAGAGGACAATTATATCTGCAATCATCGTTGGGTTATGTGTATAATAATCATCGAAATTGAAGTGTTAGTGACATTTTTGTCAATATGATTCCCTGCATAACTCACAAAACTATGTACTGCTTTATTAGTATAGTTTTATATTCTTGTTTGCCATTTGTTAATTGAAAATTTTTGAAAATCCAAAAGGATTTTATTTCTTTTTCATTTCTGCTTTAGTTTCGATTTACCAAGCTAGCGAATAATTCAAAAGAAAAAGAAAAAGATTGATCCCAAAAATTTTAAGTTAATCTTGCTTAACGTAACTTACAACTGGTATCAGTTGTGTTTTTAACGAAAAAATCCATTTAAGTTAAATATTCCCGATCCGTGGATGATCGGGTATCTTTAATGTATGCAATTAAACCCTAAATTGGATTTAATTGAATATTTAAATCATTGATTAAAACCCTAATTGGCTTTAATAATTATTTAATTGCTTAATAAGAATTTATTTCTCATTCGTTAAGGATGTTTTGGTGATTCGTTAAGTGTTAACGAATGTAAAGCCTTTCGTTATTAAAACATAACGAATGAGTTTCTTATTCGTTATCCAGACATTCGCTTCCGTTGTGCATAACGAATGGATGACGTTCATCTAAACATTTAACGAATGGAATGTTTTAATGTATCATTCGTTAAGAGTTAACGAATGACTTCTTTTATTCATTGAAAGGATAACGAGTAAGAGGAATTAATGTAAAATTCGTTAAAGTCTTAACGAATTAGAATCCTATTCGTTTAAAATCTTTAACGAATCAGGTTCATAATTTAACGTATAAGGTCATTCGTTAGTTCAAATTTTAAACGAATGTCCTTGGAAAGTGTGAAATTATTGGGGTTTATAATCCCAAGGTTAAACGAATGGCTGTTCATTCGCCATTTCCTATTTCATTGTCTCCCTAACAGAGCTCTTGCAAAATTTTCTAAAAATCCTATACCTGCTCATAATCACAATTGATTAACCAATTTGTATTCTACAGGTAGGAGCGATTACAATGATATAATTTGATTGGAGGTTCATTGGATGTCTACGGGGTAACTGATAAAAGTTTTATTGCATATTCACCAAACTAATTAACATCTTACAAACCTAATAGTCGAATCAATGTTAGGATAGATGATCAGTGTTGGGTGTATTAAAATGATTTTCGATCATTTTTGTTATGGTTAATTAGTGAACAATTTAGAAGATCAAACGGTTTTCCAATGTTCATCGTCGTCTTTGACTGAGATTAGTCAAAATTAAGTGTAAACTTGACTATTGTTAGTCAAAGTAGTTAATGAATTCAAATTCGTTATTGTTTTAACGAATGATGGTCTGATTCGTTAATTCTGGTAACGAATGACTATTTGATTCGTTAGAAGTAACGAATAAGGTATTCTTCTGATAGCGAATAGGATAACGAATCAGAAGTGATTCGTTAATATAATAATATCAGATTCGTTATCTTTAACGTATGAGTGTGATTCGTTATGTGTAACGAATGAAAGATAGATCATGTTTAACGAATGTCTTATTCGTTTAAATCATCTTAACGAACAAGATAGATATTTGTTAATCAGTATTATGTTTTTGGATATTATACTAATGATTGTTTGATTAAACAGATATGGCTGATGAGAATATTCAAAATCCTGTTCCCGAGCCACAACCCGCAGATAATCCAGTACCTGAACAAGCTCTGGTGATACTGTCGTGGAATAAAAGTCACAACATCTGTGCTTATCTTGAGCCGAATTTTGAAGATTCTCCGATATTCGGGGGTATGATTAGCTTTCTGATACGCTTAAGAATTTACAAGGCTATTTCGACTCGTACAGTGGTTTACCAGACGATAATCAGAGAATTTTGGAATACTGTGAGATTAAATGAGACAGAAAATCAAATTGAGGCAGTGATTCAGAATAAACGAGTAGTGATTGATGTTTGGGTAATCCGAGATTCGTTCGGATTTCGTGATACGATCGATGACAGGTGCAAGTTTGATAGGGAGTTGATATGTGGATTATTTGGACGTGTAAAGTATAATAGGGATTTGGGAAGATCTATGTATAACAAATCAAACTTGTGTGAACAATACAAGTATTTGCTTCATGTATTGATTCACTGTCTCGGTGGACGCAAGGGTGGCCGAGTACTGCTTCAGTTCGCTTTTGTTGCCCTTGTTTTGAATAAACCATTCAACTTCTCAGAATTGGTTTATTATCATCTGAAAGAGAGCATTTCGAGCCGTCATAAATTTCTAATGTATCCTCGATTTCTGCAAATGATGATCAATGATTTGGTGCCGGATTTGGAGAAAGATCAAGCTGATGTTATGAAGCTTGAACACATGAACGAAGAAACTATGAGACGGTTGAGATCTTATAGAGGGCAGAGTCTGGCAGATCGACCAAAGTTTAAACGATTGATTGGTCATTTAGCAAATATTGATTATGTTGCACCGCCTAATGATCGTTGGATTCATGATGACTCTGACTCTGAACGTGAAGGTGGTGATGGTGGAAATGATGATGATGGTGGTGATGGTGGTCCAGGACCACAAGCTACTTTAAGTTATGAGCAGAAACGTAAACGTAAAGGAAAAGAACCGATGGTAGAGAAGAGTGATAAGGTAAAGAAGCAACGAGTTCGACGTGGATCAAGAATTGAGATTCCTGGTCAACCGTTTGTTAGTTCTATTCCTCCGGTATCTATTTCAGATCCTATTCCTACTTCTCCTGCACCTCAACAGACTCCAAAGTCACCGACACCGATTCATATGCCAGTGTCTCCTGTACCTCTGTCTATGACCTTGATGACAACTACACGACCAGATCCTATGTTTGGTGATATTCTTTAGACGGTTTTAGCAAGTATGCCTATACTGCAGCCTGCTACTCCTGTTACACCGACACTGTTTCCGAGACCTGAGCATTCGTTTATGACATTTACTCGTCCTCAGGGTCCGTTGCAACTAGTTCATCCAAATTTTTTTGGCTTGAATCTTCAGACTCAATCGTTTCATATGATGAATCTGTTGCACCTTCAATAGACTCAAATGCAAGCTGATAGAGCGGCCCATGAGTTAGCACAACGAAATTTGTTGCGTCATATTCAGTTCACTCAACATGAAACAGGGAACTTCGAGCCCTTATTGCTGCTCAGGGGGAGAGATTGGATAAACAGTATGAGATCATTCTTCAGTTGACATGTAAAGAATATGAGTTAAAGAAGTTAAAGAACAATGAAGATGATCAAGATGGTACAGGTGGTGGGGGAGATCAGCAACCGGGCGGAAGTTCCACACCGTCGGCAGGAAATAAAACTGATGCGAGTGCTGGTGGTGGATCTGGAGATAGTCAGTTGCAGATTGTGCCATACAAGGATTACACGAGAGCTAAACCGATTGATGTCATTCCAGCAAACATGATTTTATTTGTGGGAATGGATGGAGTTGTGTATAGTATGGTGAATGTGGATGAGATCGAAGAAGGTGAATTTGTTGATCATTCGTTAACAAAAGAACAAATTGCCTTGCTTTTGGATCTAAATGAAGAAGAGGTGGATGTGTTGGGAAAGAGTGTGGATGTGGATATTATAATAGAGGAAAGTACTAATACAGGCATTCCACGCGAGAATGTGCCTGATTTTGAGGAGGTAGAGGTTGAAGACGTAACTGCTGAGGAGTACCCTGAGTTCTACACCAACAACAACAACGACTCAGGTATTCCGTTTTTCACTACTGAGCATTTTGATGCAGCAGAACGTTGTTTGCAAGAAGAGAAAGATAAATTTAAAGCTGCTGGAACAAGTCACGTCTCTGCTACTAAGAAAAAGCGTAAACGTGCTTTGGATGGTATGTTTGAACATAATGTTGCAAAGATGAACAAGATGATCGAGACTTTTCGTTATCATGAACGAGAAGAAGTCAAAGTGGAAAAAGGTCGAGCATCAGCATTCCAAATGAAGAAGTACAAGCCAGCTAAAGATGTAAGAGGTGATTTGGTGGCATGGCAGTATGATTCAGATCTTAAGGTATATATCGTGAAATGGGAACACGGTATTTATTACTTCAAGAGCCCACACGATATCTTATCTATGCCTAGATGGGATGTGAAAACACTAGCAAACAGACCGTTCGTGAATCGTGGGAACGATAAGTGGGCTGGGTGGTTCTATAAGCAGTTATTACATGAAACCCGTTTCGGTTTCAAGTTCTTCAAGCCACAGGTGCCGACTCATAAGTATATAGATGAGATTGATACACGCACAAGCTGGAGAAAGATGATATTACAAGTAAAACCGCCAAAGACGATGAAGAGGGTTCCAATGAAGATCTTTCCTCAGAGTCCGTTCACCTCGTTTAATTATTGGTACTACGAAAATCATACAGGTGAAGCGGTTATTGTATTCGGTCATGGTTTAAACACGAAGACGATACGTGTTATTGATCCGATGTGTCTGGTTAACTTATCTGAGTCTGACAATGATGCGTTATTTACAAGTCAGATCAGGTTTGCTAACGTATGCGACTACGAGCTTGCTATGCAGTTTCAGAAGGTTGTTAGAGTCTGTTACGCATACAAGATTCACAGTTGTGTTGGCTGGAAGACCAAGATGTTCCAGAGATGAAAGATAAAGAGCTCGAGACAAGGGGGAGTTTGTTGATGCATATTTTTTCCGTCTCGATCTTTATCAGAACTTTAATGTAATAGGTTATAAGTGTAGGGGTTATAATGTAATTATGGTAAAAATGCCATTCGCTCAATTGTAAGTTACATTCGTTACCCCGTAACGAATGTAACACATTCGTCTAAATGTAAGCTCATTCGTTAACCTTGTTTAAGGAATGAGATAACGAATGAGGGCCATTCGCTATCATTTAAAGTATTAACAAATAAGCATGTTTATTCGTTAAGTTGTTATAACGAATGACTTATTCGTTAAGCTTATCTTAACGAATAAGGGTCATCGTCTAGATAAACCCCTTTAATTTATTTCATTATAACAGTTCTGATTATTTCCATCTATCCTCTCGTTACTCTGTCCGATTGCCATCTCAATACACACACTACACCTACTAACGTATATCTAGCCTAATTGTAAAACGAATCAACATGAACATCGATGTAATCACAAGATCTAGATCCTTATATGCAAAAATAACCGCTCCCAATTCGAGGTCATGGTTGGTATAATTTTTCTCACACACTATTAACTGTCGGGAAGCGTACGCTATAAGTACGCATCCTAAACCTTTTCGGGATGCATCACAATAAACTACAAGGTCGTTAGTCCCTTCTAGGAGACTTAGTATCGGAGCTTGAAACAATTTTTGCTTTAGCAGTTGGAAGGCTATTTCTTGATCTTCTCCCCAATCATAGATTTAGTTTTTTTTGGTTTAGAGGTTTAAAGGTTAGGATATACTGGAAAAATTTTTGATAAAGCGCCGGTAATACCCAGCTAATCCCAACAATTGACGAATCTCTCTTGGTGACTTTGGTGCTCACCCATTTTCTCGGGTATACGTGAATTCCGTGTCGGTTAACAACGTGCCTTAAGAATTGTACTTCTTGTAGCCAAAATTCACACTAGGACACTTGGCATACAATTTCTCTTGCCTCAACAACTCCAATATTATTCGTGGATGTAACGCTCGTCACTTTCGGTATAATGATTTAAAGCTTGTAAAGTATGTACATCTCTCGGGGTTTATCTGGCGTTTCTCGGAAACCTTCTCGTCTCCCTGGTACGTTAAAATAATTAACTTTTCATTCAAGGTGCCTTATCCTTCAAACTTGAAGGGCTAGGGTGTAACATTTTATGTTATAATGCAAAAACCCTAACCCCTCTCCCTCTTCACTTGCGATAGGACAAAGGACCAGCAGTCATACCCCTCTTTTTCTTTTTTTTTTTTGCAGCCAATTTCGAGTCTAAAACTTCAATTGAAGGTTAGTTCTATGTTCCCCCAAGTCTTTTACACCTTAATTGGTCATAATAACTCGCTTATTGATCGTTAAATCGCTTGTTCTAGGCTAACCGGGTGGCTGTCCAATTGAGCAATTCCGGGACTGTTTTGGTGGAGGTTTTTGCACCAACATCTTCCTAGGTATGTCTAGTATAACATACTTTAAGATTATGCACATTGGTGTTAGTTTGATTGGTCAACTAGTTGTAGTTTGAAAGATAGTTTTCGGTTGGCTAGAATGGTAGATTGTTGCATTTAACGCGAGGGATGAAGTAAGTGATGACTAATTCAGTTCGGATAGCTTCGGTTTAATATACGGGCTGTTGAAAAATGATTTTTATAAGTATTGGGGCTGAATTGGTTGTCGGTTACTCAAACGGGTCGGCAAAACGCGCAGTTGTGTTTGGGGTGTACGTATGCTCGACCCTGATATTATTACTTGGATGATAATTATAGGGATATAAATATATAGATGTATACATATATGTATGACTACTTATTGTTGATGATGGCCTAACTGTTTGTATCCCGTTTTATTTAAAAAATTTTGGAATAATGATTATTATTATTATTTTAGATGTCAATTATTAAAACTTGAACTTGCTCAGCTCAAGCTGACTTTGTTTGCATGTTAGTGTGAGTTTCAGGTTAGGAGAAGGATGCATTACCGCTTGGACGTGCACGAGGCTATTTGGACTGTGGAGGGCATACTTAGTCGAAAGTTTTTAATAATGAACATATTTCTTTTAAAGTTTTTCTAAATACATTGAAACTTGGTTTTCGGCATAATTCCCGGGTTTTGGGAACTTGTTTTAATAACTATGATTTTCTGCTGATTTATACTTTGAATTGTTTATTTTAATGGAATGAGTTGTTTTTGGAGTTTAAGTATTTTGTAAGTATTTTGTATGAATACCAACTATAGGATTCCCGGGATTCGAACTCTGCTGATTTATACTCTGAATTGTTTATTCGAACTTGTTTAATAACTATGATTTTCTGCTGATTTATACTCTGAATTGTTTATTTTAATGGAATGAGTTGTTTTTGGAGTTTAAGTATTTTGTAAGTCTTTCAAGTTTGTATCAGAGCCATGGTTCGAGGGATCCGAGCATCCCCTAATGCTTGGATTCAAAATCTAAAGGAAAAGACCAGTATGCCCACCGCGGGTAGCTTCACGCCAAGAGGTATCTTTAATTTTTAGTCATTCCTTTGAATTTTAAAGTTCCAGTATGTGATTAATTGTTTAAGTGTTAGATATAATGCTAATGTGGTTAGGGGTAGGGGGTGATTAGGACGGGCGGGTAAAGTAAACGACTAATTACACCTGATCAACGTCATTAGCAGTTTATCCTTACCTTACATGTTCTAAATGCCACTTGTACTTGACCGTGTTAATATTTTGTCTTGTCTTTGTAGGGATAAGTCATGGTTAATACTCGTGCAGCTAAGAGAGGCCGTCCTAGTGTTCGTGGTCGTGGTCGTAAGCCACGTGCCGAAGCCGAGTGTGAGATCCCTACTCCCCAGCAGGAAGAAACCCCGATTCATGAGGAGGGGGATAACCCTGCCTTAGATCCTGCTATGAGCACGCAATCACGGATGAGTTGGTAAGAGTTCGGATAAGGAAAGGAAGGGTAATGAGACGCAGATTGAGGAGGAAGAGGTTTATGTACCGAGTGAGGATGAAGAGGAGGTTCGTACTATTAGTGAATCTACTCGGGGTTGCTCGTATGGTGACTTTAAAAAATGTGACCCTCCTTCTTTCGTTGGTACTAATGATGCGTTGGTAGCACATCAGTGGGTGAGGGAGATGGAGGCCGTTGAGGGTTAGTAAATGCAAGGGGGATGACATGGTGATTTATGCTACTGATTCGTTTCGTTCCGAGGCACTGTGTTGGTGGGATAATCTGGCGCAGTCTATGGGTGATCGTTCGATTAGGAGGATGACGTGGGATGAGTTGAAGAAATTGGTTCTTGATCAGTTTTGTCCTCCACATGAATTGGATAAGATTGAACAGGAATTCTTGACCTTGGAGGCGGGTAGTATGATGCATCGGGAGTATACCACAAAGTTTAATAAGATGGCTCGACTATGTCCAGATCTGGTTACTCCTGAAGCTAAGAGGATTAAGAAGTATGTGAAGGGTCTTCCGGTGGATGTTCGTAGGGGTGTGGTGACCACCGACATGAGCTCATTTCACTCGGTGGTTACCCTAGCACGCACATTGTATAATTAGATGGAGAAGTTACCGCCGACCGAGACTAGGAAGACATGGAACTCAAATTCGTATGGTAAGCGGCCCGGTGGAAGCAATTTTAATTCGTCTGAGAAGAGGGTAAAGACTGAGACTTCAGAATTTAAGAGGGATACGACTGTTGGTAATTGTAAGAAGTGCGGGAAACCGCACAAAGGGGAATGTAAGATTGGGTCTGGTTCCTATTTTCAATGTGATAAGGTTGGACACCCCCCATTTCGAGTGTCCGACGTTGACTTGTTTCCGCTGTAAGGGTGTCTACCACTTGACATCAAACTGTCCTACCAGTAAGTCGGGGGGGGGGGGGGGTCTGGTCAGGGGACTTCCTCGAGGGGGAAAGTGGAAGAGAAGCCGAAGGTCAGGGCGAGGGCCTTCAACATCTCCAAGAGAGAGGCAAAAGATGATGCAGACGTTGTTTTAGGTACTTTTCCTTACTCATATTTATATTCTATCGTTATAATTTCTCATCCTTTTGGAATCGTATGTGTGATCGTGTAGCTAAGCAGTAGTGTAATAATATCCCAGGTACCTTTTTAGTTGATGAATTACAGGCATCGGTCTTATTTGATTCGGGTGCCAGTAGAAGTTTTGTGTCTACCGCTTTCTGTTCCTCGTTGAATAAATCAGCCGAGTACGTAGTCGATGTGTTTGAGGTTAAGGTCGCCGTAGGAAAGTTCATTTCCGTGTCTAGGGCTATCCAGGGTTGTTCCATCGAGTTGTCTGGGTATAGATTTTTGGTGTGGCTGTACTTGATGCCGCTTGGTTGTTTCGATGTGGTGCTCGGGATGGATTGGCTCGCTAGTGTTGATGCTTGATCGTTTGTGGTCAAAAACTTGTTCGTCTAAGGGCCCCGGATGGGACCCAAATTACGGTCTTCGGTGATCGGAATGGTGCGACGCCACATATCATATCTATGCTTAAGGCGGGGAAACTGATGCAACGGGGGTGCGGGGCGTATCTGGCGTATGCTATAAACGTGAAAACCAAGGTGCCTACCGTCGGTGATGTTTCTGTTGTTCAGGATTTCCCGGATGTATTTCCAGATGATTTGTCAAATGTGCCGCTGGATTGCGAGGTCAAGTTCAAGATAGACCTTGTACCGGGCGCGAAACCCGTTGCTCGAGCCCCTTACCGTCTAGCACCGAATGAAATGAAAGAACTTATGGCTCAATTGGAAGACTTGCTCGACAAGGGCTTCATTCGACCGAGCATCTCACCTTGGGGTGCCCCGGTCCTATTCGTCAAGAAGAAGGACGGTAGCATGCGGATGTGCATTGACTACCGTGAATTGAATAAACTCACTGTGAAAAATCGGTACCCTCTACCAAGGATCGACGACTTATTTGATCTACTCCAAGGAGCTAGTTGGTTCTCGAAGATCGACCTTAGGTCCAGGTATCATCAGTTGAAAATTCGGGAGGAGGATATCCCTAAGACTGCCTTCCGCACTCGTTATGGGCCTTATGAATTCCTCGCGATGTCATTCGGTTTGACCAACACACCGGCTGCGTTCATGGATCTTATGAACCGGGTGTGTAGGCCGATGCTCGATCGTTCGGTTATTGTGTTCATCGATGACATTTTTGTGTATTCCAAAAGCGAATCCGATCACACCGGTCATCTCACAGAAGTTTTGGAAGCTCTGCGAAAGAACAAGTTATATGCGAAATTTTCCAAGAATTCTTTTTGGTTACGCGAGGTTCAGTTCTTGGGTCATGTTATTAATCCGAGTGGTATTTTGGTTGACCCTAAAAAGGTGGAAGCCGTAAACGAATGGGAATCTCCTAAGTCTCCTTTTGAAATCATAGCTTATGCCTCGCGGCAGTTAAAGCCTCATGAGGAGAATTATCCTACTCACGATTTGGAGCTGGCGGCGGTTGTGTTTGCGCTTAAGTTGTGGCGACATTATTTGTACGGTGTCACTTGTGTTATCTATACCGATCATAAGAGATTAAAGTATTTCTTTGAGCAAAAGGAATTGAATATGCGTCAGTTTCGGTGGCTGGAGTTGATTAATGATTACGATTTGGAGATTATGTACCATCCCGGTAAGGCTAACGTGGTAGCCGACGAGTTGAGCCGGAAGGAGAGACCGAAACCTATTCGTGTGAAATCTTAACAGCTTATTCTTAAACCCGATATTTTGAAACAGATAGCCAACGTTCAGAACGAAGCCTTACAGGTGGAATGGATTATGTCAGAGCGTGTTTAGGGACAAGAGAAATTGTTGGAAGACGGTGGTGATGGGGTGAAGTATACGGATGGGCGTTTATGGGTACCCAGGTATGGGGGATTTAGGAGTAAAATATTGGATGAGGCACACAAGTCGCGCTATTCCATTCATCCGGGCGTGACCAAGATGTACCAAGACCTGAAGAAAAAATATTGGTGGCCTCCGATGAAGTATGAGGTGGCTCTGTACCTGAGTAAGTGTTTGACGTGTCTGCAAGTTAAGGCCGAGCACCAGAAGCCTTTCGGGAAACTTCAACCCTTGGAAATACCTGAGTGGAAGTGGGAGCATCTTACGGTGGATTTTGTGACTAAACTGCCTCGTACTCCTAGGGGTAGTTATGACACCATTTGGGTAATCGTTGATAGATTGACCAAGAGCGCTCATTTCTTGCCCATTCGAGAAACATTTAATTATGAGCAGCTTGCCGATATGTTTATTCGTGAGATCGTTTCTAGGCATGGGGTGCCGGTATCTTTTGTTTCTGATAGGGATACGAGTTTTACCTCCAAGTTTTGGAAGAAGTTTCATGAGGAGATGGGTACCAAACTTCTCATCAGTACCGCTTATCACCCGCAGACGGATGGTCAATCCGAGAGGACCATTCAGACTCTCGAGGATATGTTGTGAGCTTGCGTAATTGATTTTGGTGGTAGTTGGGATCGTCACTTACCATTAGTCGAGTTTTCTTATAATAACAGTTACCATGCCACGATTGGAATGCCACCGTTTGAGATGTTGTATGGCAGGAGGTGTAGGACTCCAGTCTGTTGGGGTTCCATTGGTCAGAAACAGTTGGGTAGTTTGGAGGTGGTTGAGGCTACGACTGAGAAGCTCGATAAGATCCGCTCAGGATCGTCAAAAGTCCTATACGGATAAAAAGCGAAGGCCTATTGTGTTTGAGGCTGGTGATCGAGTCATGCTAAAAGTTTCTCCTTGGAAGGGCATAATTCGTTTTTCTAAGAGGGGGAAGCTTAGTCCGAGGTTCATTGGTCCGTTCCGTATATTGTCTCGTGTTGGTGAGGTAGCGTATAGACTGGAATTGCCCAATGAGCTCGCGGGGATTCACCTTATTTTCCACGTATCTCATTTGAGGAAATGTTTAGTAGATTAGGAGGCCCATGTGTGTCTTGATGATATTGAGCTTGATAGTAAGCTGAACTACGTTGAAGAACCTATCGCTATACTTGATCGTCAAAGAAAGGCGTTTGAGGAATAAGATGGTTAGGCAAGTGAAGGTGCAGTGGAGGCACCGTAGGGGTTCCGAGGCTACTTGGGAGTCCAAAGACGAGATGATGAAACTTTACCCGCAGTTGTTCTTATCGCATCGGGATTCGGGGACGAATCCCATTGTAAGGGGGGTGGACTTGTAACGTCCGTCACTTTCGGTTTAATGATTTAATGTTTGTAAAGTATGTACATCTCTCGGGGTTTATCTGGTGTTTCTCGGAAACCTTCTAGTCACACCGGTACGTTAAAATAATTAACTTTTCATTCAAGGTGCCTTATCCTTCAAACTTGAAGGGCTAGGGTGTAACATTTTATGTTATAATGCAAAAACCCTAACCCCTCTCCCTCTTCACTTGCGATAGGACAAAGGACCAGCAGTCACACCCCTCTTTTTCTTTTTTTTTTTGCAGCCAATTTCAAGTCTAAAACTTCAATTGAAGGTTAGTTCTATGTTCCCCCAAGTCTTTTACACCTTAATTGGTCATAATAACTCGCTTATTGATCGTTAAATCGCTTGTTCTAGGCTAACCGGGTGGCTGTCCAATTGAGCAATTCCGGGACTGCTTTGGTGGAGGTTTTTGCACCAACATTTTCCTAGGTATGTCTAGTATAACATACTTTAAGATTATGCACATTGGTGTTAGTTTGATTGGTCAACTAGTTGTAGTTTGAAAGATAGTTTTCGGTTGGCTAGAATGGTAGATTGTTGCGTTTAATGCGAGGGATGAAGTAAGTGATGACCATTTCAGTTCGGATAGCTTCGGTTTAATATACGGGTTGTTGAAAATGATTTTTATAAGTATTGGGGCTGAATTGGTTGTCTGTTACTCAAACGGGTCGGCAAAACGCGCATGTGTTTATTGAATAGTTGGTGCGTTGTATTTGCGAGTTACCGACCCATTTGACTCGTGTAGCGTCGTGTGGACTTGTTGGCTGTGAATTTATCATATTGGGTCCACACAGGGCTTAGTTTGATGTTAATTGCTTAAACGACTCTTAAACACGCATGTTAGTATCACCTAGTGCTTCCGGGGGTAATTTGGGAATTCTTTACTCCCGGGAGTATCTAAGGGTCGTGTTAGGTAAACTTAAGGCCCCAAGGGCTGTTGTGAATGAGTTTGATGAGGTTGAGGCTTTAGGTAACTCGAACCATGCTAGAACGTCTCATAGGATAAACGAGTCCTTCTAGTGTCGTTAGTAATGTTTGTATGTAAACCGACAGGCTTTTGAGTTGTGGGGATACTTACGGGTTCTCTAGATCGTGGTGAACTCTTGCCCTGTGTCAGGTGAGTTCATGATGCCCCTTTTTACTCTTTTTAAGTTTTTGGGCTACCATGCACACCTAAGTGATTTTGCTTGATGAACCGTTTAAATTATTTTGCATAGGCTTATTTAGATAGGGCAGGCCTAGGGATGATATTATGGTATGTTGTATGTATGTTTATACATGTATTATTGTATGGCCAATAATTGGCGATGTTTATTAGTCTTTATCAACTAAGGATGTTTACGTATGCCTACTTTGTGTTTGCATACGTTGGATAAGATGTTACGTGTTTGGGTTGTACGTGTGCTCGACCCTGATGTTATTACTTGGATGATAATTATAGGGATATAATTATATAGATGTATACATATAAGTATGACTACTTATTGTTGATGATGGCCTAATTGTTTGTATCCCGTTTTATTTTAAAATTTTTGGAATGATGATTATTGTAGGTTCCTTGGACGGATCGCACGAGATATCTCGGTCTACTCAGGTGCGGAATCCCTGCGTAGATCGTTACGAGTATAGAACACGAATCACATGAACACACGAAACGAACACATGTTATATATTATAACTCAAACACGTGATGTAATATCACTGTTACAGACTCTCGTCCTCACGTTACAATGAACTCGAACAACTGAAACAAACTTAAACGACGATTACAATTTCAAGCCGTAACCTAGGACTATTTATACACGACAACTTCGCCTGGCATGTTCAGGCGAAGTTGTCCATAACTTCGCTTGTCTAACAAGTTCGCCTGTTAAGCGAACTTGTCAGTAACTTCGCTTAAACATACAAAACATAATTAAACATTACAGACTCGATTACAGACACTAGACTATGAACTACTGACATTATGCACCAACAGACTCCCCCTTGGCAGTAGCTTCATATCTTGATCTTTAAGCACTTGTCTTGTAATCTTCAACCTTGTATCTTCACGCTTGCACTCCTTCTCTAACACAAACTGACACAACTCTTTGATACTTCCTCGCTTCGTCCTTCCAAGCAGGAATATAAAAGATTTTCTTCTCATTGAGCACCTGCAGATCAGCTTGCGATAAGTTTACCAAATGCATCGGATCGTAAACTCTTAGGAGCTCTTGTTCATCCTCGTCTTCCATCACTGCCTCTGCTGTCTCACAATCCACATACCACCACTTTAGGTCTTTAAGCACATCCTTGGGCATAAGCTTCATCGGTACTTCTTTCAAACACCGGATCGGTTTATACTTCATGACCATCCAAGGTTTTCCATCAGTTCTCAAACCTCTATCCTTGTCTTCAATAAGTTTTCCCTTCTGCGGTTTCAACAGCTCAAATTTCTTCTCTTTTATACTCTCTCTCCATACAATTTTCTCAATGAATCTAGCCATATTATCGTCATTTCGATTGATTAACCCCAATCTGGCTAACTCTTTCACTTCACATTCCGGCAGTGTATTCAACGACCTTAACATTCTTTTAAAATACTGAACGCCGTCATACCGTTTAATCACAAAGAGCTTCAACTGCTCATCATAGATCCAGCAAATAATCCCTTTCTTCGCTTCAGCATAGCCTTTAATATTGTAACTCTTCTTAAACATTGTTGGGACCGCTGGTTTCTTCGTTTTGACGAACCACTGAGCATAGCCTTCCTTCCACCTAGGCTGCTCTTCCCATTCAGTCTCATCGATTACTGTCTCATTACCCATATCTGCTTTCTCCACACCTGGAATGTCATGCTCCACATTCTCTTCAACTATTTCACCTTCTTCAACATCTTCTTCAATCACAATCTGTGCGCCAATCTTCTCAATCTCCTCAATAGGCAGCACATCATCATCAAACATCACATCATCATCTAGCATATCATCATCTAATTCTTTCAAAGCATCAATCACATCATCTTCATCATCAACCATCACCACCTCATCACCACCAACTGCACCTGCAGACTCCCCCTGAGCTGTGGAAGTCCCAAGAGCTTGAGTAGTTTTAGGCAACTCGCCACCTGCACCTTTCGATGCATTGGGATCATCGTCTCTATCATTTCTCTTTTTTGTCCTTAACTCGTCGCCTCTACAGCTTGTCTCCCCCTAAGATGCCAAGAACTCCTTCATAGCATCTATAATTCGCCCATGTTCAACCAGGAGGGACGACTGTAGTTGATTCTCTGCTACAAGGCGCTGAATAGCCTGGGTCTGGATAAAGTTTATCCTCGATTGCTCTGCCACGACCCGTTCAAGTGCAGCTATTCTCTCCAAGTCTGAGAGGGTTGCATCGAAATCAAACCTCATGTTAGATGTGTCTTGAGTATACTCAGCAGGGACCTCGAATGTAACCGGGACATCAGAAGTAGTTGTGGACGTAACCGCAGGTGGTATCGTGACCGACAACCCTGCAGTTGCAACGACTGTGGACTCTACAAATTGTGCAACCACCTCTGAAGGAGTAAGCGTTGGAGGTGGTAAAGACACAATCTCCGGAGTCGTCATCTGTAGTGTGATGGATGGGATGCCGACAGCTGATGTAGCCACCACGGAAACTTCCGCGGCGCTTAAACTTGTAACCTGTACAGATGTAGGAACAATCGACATACCTGACAGTGCGGATGGAGCGAAACGTACAACTCTTGAAGTCTCTCCAGCTCCCATACCTGCACCTGTCCTTTCCCGTCTTGAACGTCGAATCAACTTGTGAATATCCTCTTCTTCTTCTTCTGACTCAGTATCATCAACTGTCCTCTTTCTTTTCCCTAACGTCCTTTCTCGTGTCACCAACATCCTTCTCGCTTCATTCATTACATCATCAAGATCTGAGTCAGCCACCGTCGTAGCTGCTCTAGTAACATTCACTTCCCGAACCTGTGCAGCAGAGACCTGCACCTCTTCTTGCGGATCAAACCGGTCCATATCGAAGAATCCTTGGCCGCCAAATGCAGCATCAAGGTCTACATCCTCCTCAGCCGATACAACAGGCACAGCAGATACATTTCGAGTTGCTCCTGCCTGTCGTGGTTGAGGGTCTCTGAACTCATCCCCAGTAGCAGGAACATACTCCGGGTTGATTAAATACCCAAACAGTGGAGTATGCCTCGGACGCAGCTCAGGCTTGCTCCTCGCACTGGATGTGCGGCATTGAGCGAAGTTACGTTTGCTCACACTCTCCACGTATCGTATTGGACGTCTTTGAGGCAACGTGGGAGCAACATGATTCAAGATCATCTGAATGAATCTTGGATACATGATGAACCTCTCACGGGCCATCGCTCTTCTCTGTCTATCGATCTCGTAATAGACCATCTGACTAAAGCTATAACGTTTGTTATAAGTCAGAGCAGTCATTGCTGACTGCATGGTCGCACCCATACCATCAGTGCCCGCCTTCCTCCCTGATATGCAGACAATCATTACGTGCATGAGGAAGCGCCACTGATCGAGTAGGAAACCCTTCCTCCTCTGAGCATCACCTAATGGACCAGAATAGCCCATTCGGAGAAACGCTCCATCACGGAACGGAGCCACAAACTCTGTAGGGTCATCCCTAGTCTCCTCACCGAACCGTAAAGCCACCCGTATTTGTTCAGATGAGAACTGAACCTCTTGATTGTTGACGGTTGCTCGCATAACCGGGGGCTCAACGCGGCAATCGTATTCCACCGTCTGCCAGAAATCCTCAATATTAGGTAAGGAAATCGGCAGAGTCGTAGTGATTGCGTGGAATATCCTTGAGCGAAGGAGGAATGTGATTATCTCGCGTTAATCCTCCACACCACTCGCTTCCGGGTCTAAGGTGATGAACATGTTGTGACCTGGGAAGAATTGCCTCTGATTATCTCCATCGTCACCTCCAGCACCTCCAGCACCTGCTACTGCAGCCATATCTGCAACAAACGAACCAAGTTAGATAAACGTTAAGGCGTACCACAAGTTCGCTTGTTACCATGTGCGAAGTTGTGATAAAATCTGTATAGGCGAATTTAAAGTTGGGGCGAAGTTGGGAACAACTTCGCTTCATCTTTAAGTTCGTCTAATAATTAAAAAATTAAAAGGTCCAGGCGAAGTTAATGATAACTTCGCCTCACCACAACATCGCCTCAGGCGAAGTTGAGCCTCAGGCGAAGTTACGGATAACTTCGCCTAAACCTTAAGTTCGCCTGAATCTGAAACGGCGACAGTAAGGTTGATTCAATCATCGAAAATCTGGTGTGTCGGTCAATTTTGACGATTTAGGAGACTAAAACACATGATATTAAGGCAATCTGGACGATCAGTTTGCTCATGAACACGTAAAAACAAGCTTTGAAATCGGGTATAAGGTTCGAACGTCCGAGGTCGCTAACCGGGTGTCGAAACAACCTAGGGTTAACAACATTGAACATCGATTATAAGATTTAGAACCCAAACATACCTTGAATACTGATTGAAATCGAAAAAAAAGATAATCAGATGATAATCGAATTAAGTTCGCTGTGATATTCGAGAATAAGTTCGCTGATATATAAAATAATGAATGAATGACCTTTGAAAATCCTTATATAGGGGCGGAGTTATACAGGCGAAGTTACGGTGAATTGACCTCGACCCATAGTGTCTGATTAAGTTTGTAAGTACTCTTCATCTGCTTCCCGTTCTCTTTCTTACTCCATGATTGAGAAGTCTTGACATTTTCAGCTCTAGAATGTTTTCATAACTCATATTTTTTTTTTTTTTTTTTTTTTTTTTTTTTTTTTTTATGATAAACATTTACATAGACTTCAGAGTAGTAAACAACTGCAAGTCCCGAGTCTGGATCACTGCAGTTTCTTCACACACTATCTTTACGGGAATCAGAACACACATGGGCTCGTGTATGACTGGGTAATCGCTTTTCTGCCTATCATTCGGAAAGATATATATGGAGACATGCAAAACTCGTAGGGAGTTTCCACGTAAAATCAAGTAGATTTAGTTTGTATCACATCTACTTTTACGCACCATAAAAAGTTACCATGACATACAATGACTGTCCTAAAGCCTTTTAAGCCTAATAACTTCACTAGTTAAGCACACAGAATCAGTATATCTATCATTTTCCAAGGTTGGATCAATTTTCTGTTAAACATAGCAAACGAACTTCTTACGAAGTAGCAGACTTGAAAAATAATTTCATTTCCCAATTTAAAAAATTTTAACATTAATCGCCCCGACCAAAACAAAGTCTTCAGGTAAACGGCTATCCCGAAGATCCAACGGATCAGCTGGACCGACCACATACTAGTATGTGTTCTTCTAACTAAGTATGGTCGAATAATTTTAAGCGAAAGAATGAAAACTCATCATAAACCGCCCCGGTCACTTTCAGTCATCTAGTTAATGGCTATCCTCAAAATCTACAAGTAGAAAATGAGGACCAAACATATCCTAAGACATGTCCTTCAAACTGAGGCAACCGATATATTTTTAAGCGATAGTGACGTTTTTTTTTTAAATATAACATGAAAAGCATGGTTACTCGGGATTGATCATCCCATTCAGCTCGATAAGGTTTTGAAATCTTGTTTTGTCAAACGCTTTAGTATAAAGATCAGCGAAATTATCAAGCGTATCCACCTTTTCAAGCACAATCAGTTTCTTCTCAGCACAATCCCGTATAAAATGATGACGTATGTCAATATGTTTAGTTTTACTGTGCTTCACGGGATTGTTAGTTACCGAGATAGCAGCTGTGTTATCAATGCAAATAGGAGTAAGTAAGAAATTCAGACCATAGTCGCGCAACTGTTGTTGAATCCAAAGAACCTGGGAGCAGCAGTTGGATGCTGCCATGTATTCTGCTTCACAGGTTGAAATTGCGACCGAAGTCTGTTTCTTGCATTGCCACGACACCAATCTGCCACCAAGAAACTGACATCCTCCAGTTGTTGACTTCCGACTCTGATTGCACCTTCCATAATCAGAATCTGTGTAAGCGACTAGCTCCAAGTCTCCTCCTCTCGGGTACCACAACCCCAGCTTCGGTTTGCCCTTGAGATACCTCAGTATCCTCTTCACACCCTTCAGATGAGATTCTTTTGGGTTTGCCTGAAAGCGTGCACAAAGACAAACAGCAAACATTATATCAGGCCTAGAAGCAGTTAAGTACATTAAAGAACCTATAATAGCCCGATATTGAGTTGGGTCCACATCTGCATCACCGTCTAACTCAGCACCCAATTTGTGATTGACGCAGATTGGAGTGTCGAATGGAGTGCTGTCCTCCACCTTGAAGCGTTTGAGCACATCATGGACATACTTGGTCTGATGAATGAACATCCCATCCTTCTTCTGATCAACCTGCAATCCTAAAAAGAAAGTTAGTTCACCCATAGCACTCATTTCAAACCTCTTTTTCATGACGGCCTCAAAATCTTAACACATGGAGACTCTTGATGCAGCAAAGATAATGTCATCCACGTAGACTTGCACCAGCAGGAAGTCGCTTCCATCTCTCTTGAAGAACAACATGCTATCTATCTTCCCTCTTTCAAACCCATTTTCAAGCAAGTAATCTGATAAAGTTGAATACCAGGCACGAGGTGCCTGATGTAGTCCATACAATGCTTTGCTTAACTTGTACACGTGATCAGGAAAGTCTGGGTCAGGAAAACCCGGAGGTTGCTCAACATACACTACCTCATCAACTTTCCCATTCAGAAACGCACTCTTCACATCCAACTGAAATACCTTCATCTTCTTATAAGCCGCGAACGCCAAAAACAATCTAATGGCTTCCAACCTTGCGACAGGAGCGAACACTTCATTATAATCAATCCCCTCTTGTTGATTAAAACCTTTAACGACTAGCCTCGCCTTGTTTCTTATGATAATCCCTTTCTCATCTCTCTTGCACTTAAACACCCATTTTGTGCCTATCGCATGCACATGCTTCGGTTTTTCAACCAAAGTCCAAACTTCCATTTTCTTGAATTGAGCCAACTCTTCTTGTATAGCTTCGACCCACGAGCTGTCCTTGAGAGCCATTTGATAATTCTTCAGTTCAATCTGGCTGATAAAGCAGGTGTACAAGCATTCGTTGATTATCCCTGTCTCCTTGATGCTTGTGTAAACACAGGTGTGCTCATTCAAGCTACGTCTTGTTTGTACACCGGAGGACACATCACCAATCACATTCTCCAAAGGGTGATCTTTATGAATTCTCGTGGTCGGAACAGAACCGACATGCAAATTGTCTTCCAAGTTAGAAGAGAGCTCGTCAATGGTTGTTTCATGCTGAGAGTGAAATGGATTGAAAAATTCTTCTTCAGTCGAGGCAGCAGGGGTATTGACAGCATTTGATGAGGAAGGTTGACATTTATCGATCATCTGTCATTGCAATAGGTTTTCTTCCTCATCAAGGATCATCTTCGTAGCAACTCTCTCTTCTTCTTCAGCAATATCCAAATACGGTATGTTAAAAGACTTAAAAAGTTTAACATAGTCGAAAAACTCAGCAGGTCCGTTGCTTGGTTTTGGCGGTTGGTAACTTGTGATATCTGTGTTACACACCACCTCAACCTTGCTGGTCGATGTATTAAAGACACGCCTGTTGGGAGTCCCAACTACATAACCGACTAAGATTCCTTCATCGGCTACTTCACCAAATTTAGAATTTGTCTTTAAAATCGAACAAGGGGACCCGAATGGTTCAAGACCACTCAAGTTGGGCTTTCTCCCATGCATAAGCTCATAACACGTTTTACCAAGTTTTTTAACAGTTAAGACTCTATTCAGAACATAACAGGCTGTAGCTACAGCTTCAGCCCAAAACACCACAGGAAGCTTCGAATCAGCCAGCATTGTTCTGGCTCCTTCAATTAATGTTCTGTTCTTCCTTTCAGCCACTCCATTCTGTTGCGGTGTATACGGAGCGCTGTATTGGTGTTCAATCCCTTTCTGAAGGCAGAAGATCTCCATCTCAAAATTCTTGAACTCCGTTCCATTGTCACTCCTGATGAACTTAACCCTTTTATCCATAACGTTCTCAACTTTGGTAATCAAATTCTTCACCATCTGAGCCGTTTCGTCTTTTGATTTCAGAAAATATACCCACGAATATCGTGAGTAGTCATCAGTGATCACCAAGCAATAAGAAGTACCTCCTAGACTTTTTGCATTCACGGGACCGAAGAGATCCATGTGAAGCAACTCTAGAGTACTGACAATAGAATTGACCTTCTTGGTGTGATGGGATTTCTTGTGCTGCTTTCCCTTCTTGCACGCTATACATTTATCTTCAAAATTGAAATTCTTCAAGGGAACGCCCAGCACAAGTCCATTCTTGACAATGTTGTTCATCTTCCGAAGATGAATGTGCCCCATTCTCCTATGCCACAATTCGGACTCCGATTCGCTCGCTTTTGTCATAAGGCATGATTCCTCCGTGGCCATTTCAGTTGACCTCATATCCATAATATACGTATTTCTTTCACGTGGAGCCTTCATCACAATCCACTCCTCTGGTATCTGAAAACCAGGTTGCAACACAATCGCTTCATTCTTTGTAAAATGAACGGTGTACTCCTTATCACAGATCTGCGACACACTCAGCAGATTGTGCTTCAATTCTTCCACAAAGTTAACTTTCTCGAATGTCATCTTTCCGTTTGACACCGTTCCCATTCCTGTAATCTTGCCTCCACTTTCACCGGCAAAGCTCACTCTCCCTCCTTGAACATGTTTCAAATCATGTAACAAGTACTTGTTACCCGTCATGTGCCTGGAACAGCCGCTATCTACAACCCAAAGATTGTTGGCAGCCCTGTTCAACTGTTCCTGCACAATAAAGCTAAAGATTAGAATTTAGGGACCCAAGACCAATTGGTCTTGGATCTATACATCCCAAACTTTGGCTTTCCAAAGTTAGTATCTCGATAATTCCTGTAAGTCCTATTAGGATACCTCCTTGAAGATTGATTGTGAGGCCTTCCAAACCTTTGTGAATTGAAAGAATTATAGCTTGTGGTTTGGTTATTAGCAGTGTAAGACTGAGATTTGTTTCTATGAAAACCTGAATTAGTCACATTTTTGAATTTTAAATGGTTTTCATTTTTAGCAGCATGATAATTACTATTAGGCTTATTCTCAGTTTTAGTAGGCCTTACACCTCTGAATCGCTGCTTCAGAGGGCAATCTGCAACTAGGTGCCCTAATTGATTACACCTAAAACAACACCTATGCTCAACTTTTTTATCAACCGGTGTTTTAGATGTCGAGGCTTTATTACCGCCCGTTCGTCTCACATATGGTGGGACGTACGGGTTTAGTGGAGTACTCTTTTTATTCGTCTTATCTTTCTCTCCACCATTGGGTAATACCACCTCCTCTTTTGCCTTACCAGACTCGGATGACTTATCCGAATCTGATGAGACTGGACTTGGATCAGAAATTTTAACACTTGAAACAGGCGAACTTGTTTCGCCTCCACTAACATTTGGTTCTTTACAAGTTACTTTAACTGGTACTGTCTGAGCAACCTCAAAGTCAACAGATTTCTGAACACTAGGGTTAAAAGTGTAATTGTGATTATAAGGTGGTGGAACCTCATGATAACCGATTCCTCCTATCTTAGCAGAGGAACCTTGATCACTAACAAGGTGATCAAGAATAGCAGAGGAATTTCTGAACTGCTCTAGTTTTCTATTCAGTTCCACCACTTTTACCTAGTGATCAGCAATCTGTTTTTCTCTATCAGCAATTAGTTTGGTTTTTTTCTTCCAAAACTTCATTGCTTAAATCAATCACTTCAATTTTTTCAGCAAGTTTTGTTTTTA
The DNA here is from genome assembly GCF_021521415.1 of Bidens hawaiensis. Classification (NCBI taxonomy): domain Eukaryota; kingdom Viridiplantae; phylum Streptophyta; class Magnoliopsida; order Asterales; family Asteraceae; genus Bidens; species Bidens hawaiensis. Next base: position 425,464 of record NW_027492041.1, on the reverse strand, counting down.
GACTTTTAACATCTTTTTCACAAGCTTTTATTTTGACTTTATAGCTATTTTCTCTTGCTTTTGTAAAATGATGATCTTCTTTTAGGGTTTTAAATTCAGCATCCAACCTAACATACTGATCGGTTATAGTTGCTAATTGCTCAGACAAGTTTTCACATTTAGAGCATGTAGGTTTAGAACATACCTCGGAGAGCTGGTCTTTAACATCTGCCATAAAAGCTTTTTCTTCTCCGGTAACCTTCTCACTTTCTTCAGTTTCAACCTTCGCCAAATTTGCCTGCTCAAAAGTTTCTTCAGAATGCAAGTTCCAGTTGTATTCTCCATCTCCTCTGGAAATCATTGCACTATAATCTTTAGAACCCCCACTTTGCTGTGTAGATCTGCCCTGACTTCGTTCCACACGCTCATTCCTGCATTCCTTTGCAAAGTGACCGTTTTGCTGACAATTGTAGCATCTCACCTTCGTCTTGTCAAACCCTGGCTTTCCACCGACAAACTTTCTCCCGGTCTTTCTCATAAACTGCTTCACTCTTCTTACGATCATAGCCATCTGCCATTGCAGATCCATTTCCTCCAGATCATCAGCATCAATCTGGTCATAGTCTTCATCCAACATAGCTGGATCAACAACCTTCCCTTGAATGTAGTTCTCATAGGAAGCAATAAAAGAAGCATAGAGACCAAACTGCTCTTCAGCAGACTTGACACTCATAGGCATCTTGGAGTAGTTGTTGTTGGGAATACTTGGAGAGCAACTACTCTTGCTTACCTGGGGTTGAGAACCACTCGATCCACCTGCTACATAGCAAACATCACCATTTGTGTTGACTGACACATGACCCTCATGTGATGAGTTTGCGCCCGACTCTCCCTTCGAGTAGTAGGCAGCAGATTCAGTCTTCGATCCTGAGCTAGTGTTGACTTTAGCTCCATACATACCTGGATCTTGAACCTGATCCATAGGTGTCTCCTTTCTGACCATGTTAAGCTCAAAGGTTCTGAGCTTGTTGACTGCCGTTTCTAGATCATATGTGGGAAAGTCTTTGTCTTCCCTCATCAGCACAGTGTACATCTCCCATTTTGGTGGGAGAGCATCTAGAAGCTTCTCAACTATTTCTTCTTCTCGGTAGGAAATTGAGTAGTTGCTCAATTCAGTCATCAGATGGTAATATCGAGTGATAATATCATCTAAAGATTCATTCTTCAAATACTTGAAGACTGAGAACTGGGTTTTGAGCAATTTTATCTTTGAAGCACGGATTCCTAAATTCCTTTCAAATCTGTTCTCAAGAGCTTCCCAAAGCTCTCTTGCTGACGTGTACTTTCTAAACGTATGAAGGATCTCTTGTGGAAGAGCCATAGTAATAGCAGCATGAGCCTTGCTCTCGGCCTCATACATCTTTTTCTCTTCTTCTTCTTCCATTTTGCTATACTTTTTGATTTGATCACGACCTTCATACTCCATAACTGGTGGAATATAACCATCCTGGATGCATACCCACATCTTCGCATCCTGGTACTTGACATATTGTATGAACCGATCCTTCCATGCAACGAAATAGGTTCCCTTCAGCAATCTTGGGGCCTTAGTAGCTGACCCTGCTTCAACTTCCATCTTCACTAACTCAGAGATGTTAATCGACGACATCTTCCCCGAAAAGTAAGAAACCCGAAAAAATCAAAAAATTTTCTGAAAAGTACTGTAGGCGAAGTTACGGATAACTTCGCTTAAGCCTTAACTTCGCCGCTGATTAACTTCGCTGAAGAACTTCGCAGATGATTAACTTCGCTTAAGGTAAGCGAACTTAGGAGGTAGGCGGAGTTGTAGAGAACTTCGCTGAGTTAGGCGAACTTGAGAAGGTAGGCGAAGTTGTGGATAACTTTGCTTAACCTTATATCTTCGCCGAAACCCTACGTATCCTGACGGCAACTTCGCCTGATGAACACGGACGTTTTTGCAGATCTGAAATCTGGATTTTACGAGGTTTTTTACAGTGCAAAGGCTTGAACACGATGGTAGGAGGTAAGATTGACTCAAAAACACAGAAAACACGTCCCGCGAATAGTCGAAACGGGACGATTTCTATACCCGCGTGAATATCCCGAACCACACAATCGAGCAAATGCTCTGATACCAATTGTAGGTTCTTTGGACGGATCGCACGAGATATCTCGGTCTACTCAGGTGCGGAATCCCTGCGTAGATCGTTACGAGTATAGAACACGAATCACACGAACACACGAAACGAACACACGTTATATATTATAACTCAAATACGTGATGTAATATCACTGTTACAGACTCTCGTCCTCACGTTACAATGAACTCGAACAACTGAAACAAACTTAAACGACGATTACAATATCAAGCCGTAACCTAGGACTATTTATACACGACAACTTCGCCTGGCATGTTCAGGCGAAGTTGTCCATAACTTCGCTTGTCTAACAAGTTCGCCTGTTAAGCGAACTTGTCAGTAACTTCGCTTAAACATACAAAACATAATTAAACATTACAGACTCGATTACAGACACTAGACTATGAACTACTGACATTATGCACCAACAATTATTATTATTTTAGATGTCAATTATTAAAACTTGAACTCACTCAGCTCAAGCTGACTTTGTGTGCATGTTAGTGTGAGTTTCAGGTTAGGAGAAGGATGCATTACCGCTTGGATGTGCACGAGGCTATTTGGACGGTGGAGGGCATACTTAGTCGGAAGTTATTAATAATGAACATTTTTCTTTTAAAGTTTTTCTAAATACATTGAAACTTGGTTTTGGGCATAATTCCCGGGTTTTGGGAACTTGTTTTAATAACTATGATTTTCCGCTAATTTATACTCTGAATTGTTTATTTTAATGGAATGAGCTGTTTTTGGAGTTTAAGTATTTTGTAAGTATTTTGTATGAATACCAACTGTAGGATTCCCGAGATTCGGGGTCTTTCAGTAGATGTTGCTCGTGTTCCTCCTTATCTTTCGAATAAATCAAGATGTCACCAATGAACACTATAATGAATTTGTCGAGGTACGGCTTGCAAACTCGATTCATGAGATCCATGAAAACCGCGGGTGCATTAGTCAGCCCGAAAGGCATGACTAAGAATTCATTATGACCATAACAAGTTCGAAATGCCGATTTAGAAACATCTTCCTCTTGGATTTTTATTTGGGTGATAGCTGGATGTTAGGTCGATTTTGGAGAAATAATTCTCCTCTTGAAGTTAATCAAACAAATCCTCTATTTGTGGGAGGGGTTATTGGTTTTTGATAGTAACTTTGTTTAGTTCCCGTTAATCAATACACATCCTAAAGCTTTCATCCTTCTTATTTACAATCACCACTGGTGCTCCCCAAGGAGAATAGCTAGGACGTATGAAACCCTTATCTAATAATTCTTATAATTGGCTGGAAAATTCTTGCATTTCAGAGGGTGCCGATCGATAAGGTGCCTTGGCAATGGGAGTTTCCCCTGGGATTAGGTCAATTCGGAATTCAACTTGTCAGGTCAGTGGTAATCTGAGTAGTTTATTGGGAAACATATCGGGATATTCACATATTACAGGGATATCTTCTAAACGCTTTTCAACGGGGTTCTTGACGGTTACATTTTCTAGAAACATAATACACCCTTGACATAAACACTTTTAACACCTTGAGATGACACACGAGGGGTAATATTGTACTAGACTTCTCTTCCGGTACCATAATCGTTTCATTATCCGATAGGGCATTTTTAGCTATCTCGTCATTACCAAAGATATCTGTTTTGTGCTCAAATAACTCATCCATACTAGCAATTACATCGAAACTTCCTAACTCTACCGGGAGTAGGTCCATAAGGAATGGCTGGTTGTTTAGGATAAAAGGATAGTTTCGAACTATTTGGTTAATAATTATAGATTTATCTTTAGCGAGTTCTATAACATAACGATTTATCAGTTCACTAACCAACATATTTCCCAGGGTTACAAGTTGGTAGAAACAAAACTTCTATAAGTACCCGTATCAAATAACACTAAAGCATACTAGTAAGAATTCATGAATGTACTTTCCACTACATTTGAATTTTATTGTGGTCTATCTGATCCATTCACACACGCGACCTTTAGTCGAGTGGGACGTCAATGCTTGCTCTTATTCTAACATGGGACATTTCTTTTTGGAGCTTTTCGTACTGCCACACTTATAGCAAGCATGATGGTTTGTCATAGGTTGTGAGCAGATTGGTTACGATTGTGGTAACTGTGAATGGTGAGGTTAGAATGGTCGGTTTGCAGTGCTCATAATGGTTCCACAACTAAGGACATAGTGTCCAATCTTCCCAGTTTTGTGTCTATACATTTGTTCGACTTTCCATTATATGATAATAATTATTTTTCCCACACTTTGGCGAAGGTTCATTGTATATTTTTCGTTCGAAACTAAAGTTGATCGTAGTACCGGTTTGAGTTGTAGGACATGCACGTTTAATTGGTTGTACCTCTTGTATCCCTGCTTCATGATTGGTTCGTTTTGTACTAGATGATTCCCTGGGCATTCTCAACACACCACTTTTGACCAAATTAAAAGCTACCATACCGGCTTATGTCACGACATTCTCAAAAGTTAAGTGGCTAACTGAATTAAGTAAAGTACCTACTTTTGGGGCTACTAATCATGGCACTAGTCGAACCAGATCGTTAAACGGTTTGTGTATCCCAATAGGTCTACACCTTTCGTTTTCAATTTCCCGAGTTCGTTTTCTAATTTCTAGATTTCATTCCTTGGATGAAATGTTTCAATATAAAGGTTTTAAGTTTTGCCCAAGTCATGCGGTTGATTGCCTGTTGTCCTCGAATTTGTAGAATCGATTTCTACCACATAAGGGCGTGGTCAGGATATGTACAAGTAGCATATTCAATGATACAATCTACTCTATCGTTCCGATCCATTTTACTAGCCTATTTGATCCTTTAGTACCACTAAAATTTATAGGAACATCATAATAGGATCTTAGAACCACCATATCCAAAACCAAACTTTCATATTCCCTTCTAGTCATTGATTCTCGTTCCTCTTCTTTTTGTTTATCTTCCTCTTCTTCAGTAATCACAACTTGTGGTATAACTTCAGATCTTTTTAAAGGTACTTATCACTGTTTCAAGGCTTTCATCTATATTTTTCTTTATATCCTCCTCCTCATCTTCTTTATTTTTCATCTCAATCAAAGTCTCAATTGCTTTTTGAGGTATCTCTTCTTGTTCAATCTCAGCATTCCTCAATTTAACAACTTCAAGTACACTCTCTACCTCTGCTTTGTCAGTATCAACAACATTTTCAATTAACAAAAATTCAGCCCCTGAAGTTGGTTTAGGGGTTGTGGTGGGCTGTAAATCGTTACCTGTTAATGCCACACCTTTACCCTTTAGTTTTCTCATTTCATTAGCATAAGCATTTTCAACTTCATTCTCAGTGTCATTCTCTTTCTCCCCCTCATCTTCAGCATTTTTCTCACAATTATCTTGTTCCTCAAATATGCCATCTTCATTCTCAATTAGATTTAGGGCATTTGTTTGTACCATCTCCTCTTCACTTTCATCATATTCTGCGCTGATCAGGTTCAAAGCATTTATATTCTCCCCCTGTTAGGTGCATATGAGGTCTTCTCAACCTCCAGATGTTCTAGGGTTCGAATATTTTGCAATGCAGCTTCAAGACCTTTTTCAAGTGATGCATTCTTCAATTTTAGCTTAGTATTCTCAACCTCCAAAACTACATTTTTTGTCAATAAGGCTTAATACGTATTTTCTAGTGAGGAGTTTGGTTACCTTGTAGTGGTACAAATTCAGGTTCAGATTTTGGTTGGGTTGAAATAGATACAGGGGAGTAGGGAATAGGGTTAGTGACATTGATGGATGGTTTCTGGTTATTCTTGTTGTTGGATGGGCTATTCTGGTGACGACTGGGTATGTTCATTTATAGGTGAATTTGGTTGTGATAAAGTGTATGGATCATTTAGGGGTTCTTGGGTTTGCGAATAGGGTGGTGAAGGGATGTTTGAGGTTGGTTGGGTAATAAGATCTGGTGAGACTGGTGGGGTTACCATATGAATTATTTCAATCACTTGATTAACCACATTATCCATAAATACAACATCATCCAATGGCTCAATCATAGGCTCATCCACATGCTCTTCGACTTCATGCACCTCCATAACATCAACACGCACATCAACGTTCACTTGCACATTTACTATCTCCTGATTATTTATCATAACTTCCTCATTATTTACAAACTCAGCATCTCCACCTTTATTATGATGATCATCATCATCACTTTCACTTAATTGATCTTCATCACTCTCATCACTCTCTTCGACATCTGGTTCTGGTGAAGCTAGAACCTCCATTTTCCCTATTTGGTTCTTCAATAACCAAGGAAAAACATCAAATTCCACTGTTGCATTGAATTGGCTCCTGGAGCTCACATTCTATATTCTCTTATAAAAGTCTGGATCTTGTAGATTCAAGGTTCCACCAGTGGTTTCAAGCCCATTTAGAGTACCATTTATAATAATATGTAAGAACCTTGGGTACATAAAAAATTTGTCTCTTACATTCTTTTGAGCATTGTTGACCAAACCGTTAAAGATCATCCATGAGAAGTTAAATGGTAGTCTGAATCGTATAGCAATAGCTACTTAATAAAGTCCATGTGCCCCTTCTCATTGATTAGCTCTGTATCACATGATGTATCAGAAATCGATAGAGCAGTGGAAATATTCCCTTTTGGAATTGGCCTTCGCGAATATTTCCCTAGTAACCCAATGTTTTTTGAAAAATCCTCAACAGCCTCTACTATGTGTAAGATAACTGCTTAGCATGATTGTCATTAAGTTGTAGTGCTGCTGATATAGTTATCTCGGCTATCTCTATCTCTTGACCAAGTATGATGGCCTCTATTCTTCTTCCATTAATGTCATCAGTTTATACGGCTGACCCCCAAAAATCATTGATATGGTTTCTGTATATCACCAGATTCTCAGTCAAAGCAAACCTCAAATTTGAGTTGCTTAGCCAGTTGATCATCAGACCCAACTCCTCATTTTCTTCATTAATCTCCAAAAGAGCACACATGTTATGCTTGGGCTCGAATTTGTAGGCCATTATATCTGCAAAATAAATAACGAATGTTAGTAATTTGAAGATATAATATATGGATTGTAAGAGTTAACGAACAATTTTGTCTTTAGTAACTTGTTCTTCGACAATAAGAGAACTTATAGAAACTAGCAAAATGATAAGTAAGAAAAAAAATTGAAACACTAAACCTAGTAACTGGGTATTGGAAATCTGTTAGTGATCGCTTACCAAGTCAGAATAGTAAGATGAATTTTAATTAACAATGATTGTAGAAGGAGGGAAAAATAGTTAGAAAATTTTCTAAGTCCCCCTTTTATACTTAACGCTCGAAGTCTAAAAGCCCTTTTTGTCGTTTAGTGCCAGCAGGATGCTACAATAATTGAAATCAATAATTTTATCTGCTCAAGCAAACTGCCAAATACAGTTCACCTCAAGCATGCTCGGAAAGCATGCCCCAAGTATGCTCGTTCAAAATCAATTTTGGTTTTAGTTAAGTGCTAATGTCAAATTGCATGATCAAATAGCAAGTTTACTCAAAAGTTAAATTTACTTAGTCAATTTTATCAAGTAAGCTATTAATCAATTCACACCTTTACTCGAATACAACATTTGCTCGAGTCCTTAACTTAAACAAAATTCACACTTCATTAATCATATATATCCTTTAGGTATGCTCGGTAAGTAATCATACCCAAAACAAACAAATCATTACTTATCACACAACTTTGCATTTATAATAATCAGTATACTCGAATAAACATAGTATGCATGTCAGTAAACCAAACAAAGTGATTTCATGCTTGAAAAAACTTGGAAAACTTTCACATGCCACATTCTGCTCGAGTATGTTATCATTGTTCTCGTTTGAGAAAACATGTTGTAAGTCCCGAGATAGGATCTTTCAATGTGATATCAAGTAACTCAATGATTAGGCGGAAACTTATCACCAAGCCGATTCTATGCAACAAACACAAACACAAATAACCACGATGAACAAGCTTCAAAAGACACGTATATTAATGCGTTAGTTGCTTAAGCCCTTAACAACTTACACGGGTGAAAGATAAACTTGAACGAACAACCCTAACATCGTTAACACATATCCTATATATAGACTACCAACTAGGCCCAAAACAAGATAAAGCCCACCAAGATCAAATGATCTCGGTTAACATACAAAATCCCAACTAAGCCCACTACTACAAAGCATAAACCATAAAATATGACCCAACATTTTCCCCTTTGTTTTATTGCTTGATTCCAGCCACCCTCATGATATCAACCGTAAACTTTTAACATGCATCTATTTCTTCATTCCTTCCTTCCGGCGTATATACTGTGGCTTCAAAATAGACACTTGGAAGTTGAGTGTCTTATTTAGTGTCTTTATTCCGGTGATATTGATGCCGGCTCACAATCCCGCACAGGTCATGCTACTTCCCAATAGAAGTAGATTGACTCCGAAACGTCGAATGCGATGTACTTTCGGTTAAGCAGATGAATGCCCGGTCGAAGTTTGATTGTAAGTTCCTTAAGAAGTCAGTTGACCAAGGAATTCTCTGGTTTACCAAGAGATTTCAGTCAATCTCCATTAAAAATGCTTGGACATGACCTATCATCTCCTCCATTTTGCCAATCACCATTGTTGACCAAATCTGCATCTTCAATCAAAAACTCAGAAAACAATAAGTAACTTCAAAAAGAAACCGAAAAAACAAACCATAATCCTAAACCGATTAAGCCATTGTTCAAAACCGTCGTACCTAAAAACCATAGATAGATATCGATTAAATTCTCTTACCTTTCTCAATGATTTCTGCATAAGAACTTAGATGAAGACATGAAAAGATGGATAATGGATGATTAGATAGTTATGATTTCGGAAGATCTTGGAATATTTTGGAAGATGCAAGTTTCAGGAATGATTAATAAAGTGTAATGAGTGGCTTTTAAACTTCCGAGACACATCCATTTGGGCCGAGAACACATATGGACCGAGAACACTATTTTGGGCCGAGAACCTAGTACAGGAAGGTTTGTTGGGCCAAACAGAAACACCTTGGGCCAATTTGACCAGGCCGAGAACAAAAACACCCATTGGGCCAAAAAGACTGGCCCACAAATCAAGACCAGTAGTTGTCAAAGTTTTATGATCAGAAATAATCGCGAGTCATGAAAAATTGATTTCTTAAAGACATCTGTTTCGACACGAGTACACATGAGGTAAAAATTAAAAATAAAAATTTTTAATACTAAAAACTAAAACTAATATGAAACTAAATTACAACAAAAATAATTTACCTATCTAGCCTTTAGCAGATTTATCAAATATTTTGGAATCAAATTTCAGCTGTTTAAAATTAACCAACCCTTTTCAAGAAAAGATCGGAACATGAAATCATATTGATTAAGATACTTTCACAATTATCCATTTTCAGCATTATTGTGACATAGTGAAAAGGTTGATGGCAGGTAATTATCATGATTTTCATTGCACCAGTGATACGATTAGATTTAGTTAGGCATAAATCTTATATGGACATCACTTATGGACTTATGATACCCCTTATCTCTTCTCAAAGCTAATTTAGCTTTCCCCAGATCACCCGAATTTGACTCCAACCCCCTAGTGCTTGATCAAATAATTTTCTTTATACAAAATAAATTTTAAGCTTTAAGGTTGAATGTTGGACTTACATGCCGTCCGGACTTACAACCTTTACATTCAGTGTGTTTAGGACTTACTTGTATGCCCCACCCCTGTAGTTCTCTGGTGCCCCTTTAAACTTATAGAAAAAAAACTGGACACTCATAATTTAAAAAAATACTTTTTCTTTTCTTTTTTTTTAATACTTTTGGCGATCAAGACACTAACGGGCTCGTGTATGACTGGGTAATTACTTTTCTGCCTATCATTCAGAGAGATGTATCTAGGGACATGCAAACATCTTCAAAATGACTCTCCACGATAAGTTTAGCAAATTTAGTTTTTATCATTTCTAACTTTTACTTATCATGGGAAGCTACCATACACACCAATGACTAATCAAGAGCCTTTTTAGCCTAATCACTTCACACGTTAGGCACACATAATCAATTTATCTATCATTTTTCAAAGTTTGGATCAATTTTCATTTGAAAATATTTTAAGCTTCTAGTAAGCTTTAGCTGAATAATAGTATCATTTCCCAGATGATAACTTCGAGGACAATTTTAAATTCAATCACCCCAGTCACTTTCAGTTTTCAGGTGAACGACTATCCCATGTGTCTACAGGTAAACGATAGGACCAAACACATAATAATATATGTCCCTCAAACTTAGGTAGTCGGCATAATTTTCAGTGAAAGAACTTAAACAGATAGTTAAACCAAGTTTTTTTTTATGTTCAGTCGCCCTGTCACTTTCAGTCCTAAGGTTAATGGCTATCCCATAAGTCAAGAATTGATAACGGGACTAAACATATGAAATATGTCCATTGAACTTGAGTAACTGACGTGATTTTTAAGCAACAGAACAAAACATTTGTTATTTTTTTTCTTTTTCTACCCCTAAATTTGTACAGAAATTATGACAAGAAAAAAGTTTATGTACAAAATTTAAACCTAAAAAAAAATACTCAGTCTTCAAAACGTAACATCTTAAGAAACCCTACAAGCACATTGAATCTTGCTGTTCTGACCGGTTTCGTAAAACTTAAACATAGGTCCGCCACATTATTATCAGTGTGGACTTATTCAAGATGAATTAACTTCTGGTTGTAACAGTCATGAATAAAATGAATTTTGATATCGCTGTGCTTGGTTTCAGAATGCTGAACCGAGTTTTTAACAATGGCAATTGCATCATCATTATCACAGAAAATAGGAGTATCAAGAAATTTCAAACCGTAATCCAGCAGTTGATGTTGCATCCATATGACCTGAGAACAACAGGCAGAAGCAGTAACATATTCAACCTCAGCAGTACTTGTGGACACTGTTTGTTGTTTCTTGCATTGCCATGAGATGAGCCGATCCCCCAAAAATTGACATCCAGCAGATGTCAATTTCCTGTCAATATCATCACCTCCATAATTGCTGTTAGCAAAAGCATACAAATCAAATTTTGAATTCCTGGGATACCAAAGACCGAGCCTCGGTTGCCCTTTTAGATATCTAAAAATACGTTTAACAGCAATTAAATGAGAGAGTTTAGGATTAGCCTGGAAACGGGCACACTGACAGACTGCGAACATGATGTCACGGCGACTGGCGTTAAGATACATTAGGGACCTCGACCGATAGTACGTTAGATATACGGGTTTCCTGTCAAGATTTGAAGAAAGAAGAGGTCTTTCAGCCATAGGAGTTGCCGCACTTTTGGAATCATGAAACTCAAATTTTGCCAACATATCCTCGACGTATTTTCCCTGACGTAGCAGAATGCCTGTCGAGCTTTGACGAACTTGAAGACCCAGAAATGTTGTCATCTCCCCCGATGAGCTCATCTCAAACCTTTTCTTTATCACTTCCTCAAACTCAGAACATAGAGCAGTGCTGGTAGAACTGAAGATGATGTCATCAACATAAATCTGAACCAGGATCAGATCCTTTCAAACAATCTTTATGAACAGTGTTTGATCAATGGTTCCACGCTTATACCCGTGCTCCAAAATATGAGCTGTCAACGTCGCATACCATGCTCAAGGAGCCTGATGAAGGCCATAGAGAGCCTTGTCCAACTTATAGACATGCGACGGATTCTTGGAATCCACAAAACCCGGTGGCTGATCCACATAAATTTCTTCCTTCATTTCACCATATAGGAACGCTGTTTTAACATCCATCTGATAAACTGTGAAACCCATATACGATGCATAAACCAAAAAGATATGAATGGCCTCAAGACGAGCCACTGGAGTGTACACCTCAGTATAGTCCAAACCCTCAACCTGATGAAAACCACGAACCACAAGCCTTGCCTTGTTTCTAACAATGACCCCAGTATCATCCTGCTTGTTGCGAAAAACCCATCTTGTATCCAGCGACTTCTTCCCAGCGGGTAGCTCGACCAACCTCCAAACCTTGAGCTTTTCAAATTGATTGAGTTCCTCATACATGGCGTTAACCCTGCTTGGTTCTTGTAGAGCCATGTCAACCGTCTTGGGCTCAATTTGTGAAATGAAGCAAGAGTACAAGCAGTTGTTGATTGTTTCAGTCTGACTTCTGTTTGAGACCCCAGCTTCAATGGGACCAATAATACTGTCAATTGGGTGATCCCGTTGAATTCTTGATGGAATAGAGTGGTTAGGAACAGAGCAATTTGTAGGTAAATTGGTTGGACCTTCGAGTGCTTCAGTGAGAGGATTCCTCCATCCCGATGCAGCTGTACTGTGCGAGTACAAGGTACTGGCAACATACTCGATTGGAATGACATCAGGGAATAGAGTGCTACCAAAAATCTAACGAATGACACTCTCCCCATCAATTAGTAAAGTCTCTGCTGTAGAGGGCTCTTGTGAGGATACAGTCACGGCTGAGTGGTGTCTAAGGATTCAGATGGGTCCACACTCAACATAGGAGACTCTTGAATATCAACAGAAGTATCTTCTTCATTATCAACAACAGTAAAAATTCCTCCCCCCTGAGTTATCTGAATCGACCATAGGAAACAAATTGAATGGCTTGAATAGTTTGTTATAGTCAAATAACCAGTCTGGCCCCACACGAGCATCTGCCTCATTTTCTTCCAACCAGCGCACATCATATGATTCGATGATCTGTTTCGATGCCTTGTTGTAGATTCTGTAGGCAGTTCGACCAGCATAACCAACAAAATAACAATCATCTGCCTTGGCTTTAAACTTCGGAGTCGACTCAAGGTTTAATAAAGTGCACGGACACCCGAAGGCTCTAGAATGTGCGACTGTGGGCTTGTGACCATAAAAAATTTCATAGGGGGGCTTCATCTGAGATTTGTTGATCAATACCCGATTTTGAACGTAACAAGCGGTATTGACCGCTTCAGAAGAATAACGGTAACTTTGAATCATATAACATCGTTCTTGCAGCTTCGATCAAAGTGCGGTTTCGTCTTTTAGCAACACCATTTTGCTTGTGGAGTACTAGCTGAACTATACTAACGAAGTATTCCATTTTCGGCACAAAAATGATTCAGTGTAGAGTTCTTGAACTCCGTGCCGTTGTCACAACGAATTCCCTTGAGCTTCAAGTTCAATTTATTTTCCATAAGCACCACGAACTTCTTGATCAATTCGGCCGTCTCACCTTTATTCGACAAGAAAAACACCCATGTGAAACGAGAGTAGTCGTCGGTGATGACTAGACAATGATTACTACGAGATAGACTCAAAACATGAACTAGACCGAACAGGTCCATGTGAAGCAACTGAAAGACACTGGAAATTGTATTAATTAACTTCGGCTTGTTTGCTTTTCGTTGATGCTTGCCTAACGCATAAGCTACACACCTCTCTATAGTCACAAAATCTTTAACTGGCAGGCCACACACAATACCGTTTTTCGCAAGACGATTCAGGGTTGTGATATTTGCATGACCAAGCAGACGATGCCAAAGCATGGCATTATGTTCCGACACTTTAGAAAACAAACATGTAATTTCGTCAGAAACGTTCTTGTTCATGTCGATCAGATAGGCATTATCTTTTCTTAGAGATCTGACTAGAACCCACTCCTCTGGTATAATAATACCTTCTTTCATAATCAAGCATTCCTTGTTGGTAAAGTGAGCAGACAACCTTTATCTCAGATTTGTGACACACTGAGCAGACTGTGCTTCAATTCCGGAACATAGTTAACATTCTCAAATTTTAAGACCCCATTTCTCACGGTACCCTTTTGGGTATTCTCCCCTTTCTCTCCTCCCGCAAAGGAAACATATCCACCGTTAAAGATTTGAACATCACTCAGCTGGGAAATGTCCCCCGTCATGTGCCTGGAACAGCCACTATCAACAAACCAAGGTCTGATAATATTCCTCCATAGCTGTTCTTGCACAATGTGCGAGATCAGTTAGTTTTGGGTACCCAGTCCATTGTAGTTCTGGGTAATCCTGACTTGGTCAACCGTGTTACGGGTTTCCGTGACATATTATCATGATTATCAAAGATCGAGTCAGAAGATGTTAAAGACTTTGTTGCCGGAGACTTGGGCAACCATTTGTATCTTGGTTTTAAAACTTTGGGATTGATACAATTGGCTGACTTAGTCTCTGGTCTGCGGACAGGAGACACTTTTGTCTTTACCCTGTTAAGCATTCTCGGTTCTGGAGCCCACTTTGGTTTTGGAACCGAGACCGTGTTTCCCTTCCGCTTTTGAGTTACAATGGGCTTGGACTTGGTCTGATGAGAACTTGACCTGTGAACCTCGTCTCCCCTCCAATTACCATCAGAGGGCTTTGCCTTAAAATACCTCATTTTATAAGAATAAAAGTTTCTGTAGGTATTTTGAGGCATAGTCCTTTGATGGTGTTTGTAATATGGAACATATGGGAGACGAGAGAAATTTCTAGCAATGTGACCGGGAGTGCCACAGTTGAAACAAGTTTGTCTTTTAACATAAAAATCGTTGTGGCTGATTCCCGGTCTTGCTATGTTGTGTGAGCTTGGTTTTCCATCTTTGGACTTAGCATTTGAACTCCCACATTTATTATCACAAAAACTCTTTTCTCTTACAAACTTAGGCGACAAATATTTATTATGACTTTTAAGCTCATCAAATTTATTAATAGACAGATCGCTGCCTTTTGAAGTTTTAGGAAAGGTATTCAAACAATTGTCTTTGCTCTTAAAACCTAAGCCCACACACACATCAGTAATATCATTGTTCAAGACAAACATAATAGGTGAATTAAAAAGAAACAGTAGAATTAATGGGTGAGTCCTCATCCTCATCGGTCCAATCCTCAACTATTACTTCATCTGCACATGAAGTAAACACATTAGAATCGTTCACCCCGGAGGTTGATTCAGATGTCGAGTCTGAACCAGCCATACCCTTTTTTGGTTGCAGGTAACTTAACGTATTGCAAACACTTTTCCTGTTCTTCTTCTTCCTTGGTGAAAGGAAGACTAGTATAATTATCGTTATATGGAAGAGGAACCGTGTTATATCCAATACCCACACCCTTATTTTCTTTCCATTTTAATTGATTTTCTATCATTGACTCAACAACAATGTTAGAGACATCAAACTTTTTAAAGTTAAATTCAGCATTCTCAAATTTGTTTGTTAGTTTTGTGATTTCCAACTTCGATGCATCTAACTCAGCGGTTAGTTCAGCAATTTTCTTTTTAGCATCTAGATGGTGACAACATTTTATACTAAAATCCGACTGCAGTTTAGAAAAATCTTGTTTTTGTGCCCCTATTTTGTCTTTTAAGGCCTTTTCAAGTTTCTTGAGTGTGGAGATTTCATATTTAACACCCTCCATTTCCCTATTTACGTTGCTATTGTGAATTTTACACAGACCCACTTTATCAATGCATGATTGAGAACATAAGACAGGACTTACCTCAGATGGTTTGGTGGAGGTGAAAACCATGAAAGCATGCTGAAGATCCCTGACATGCTCCTCAGCTTTGTCCCTTTTTCTTCGACATCCACCTCAACAAAATTTGCAACTTGACCACTTAAATTCAGTGTTGCCATCTGATCCTCCCAAGAGAAGTTCTGAACCACCAAACCACGCTCGCCCACACTCGAACTAGCCGCATTCTCTTCTCTCCCACCATTCACCGGAACCATTTCCTTCTCTCTATTCCCATCCTTAGCCGGATTGGTACACTCACGAGCAAAATGACCCAGCTCATGACAGTTGTAGCACCTCAGAGAGCTCTTGTTGAATCCCACTTTCTGATTTGCAGGTACATTCCAGTTGTTCCTTTCTGTCCTCTTAGTGAACTTCTTGGCTCTAAAAACAGCCATGGCGATTTGCCAAGAAATATCCATCTCCTCCACATAATCAGGATGTATCTGATCCAGCTCAGCAACCACAACGGGTTGTACCAGGTCTCCAGCAAGAAAGGCTTTATAGCAGTTCATAAAACCTGCCATTAAAGCGATGTTCTCTTGAGTCTCTGTGGAAATAATAGGATTCTGAATGGGAGACTGGCTGGAGGTGGCCAAAGAAGCTTGTGATTTCGGTGCAAGAGTCGGTTGTGGAAAGAAAACAGGAGCAGATGGTGTAGGTTGTGGAGTGGGTTGACTTTGTGATGACCAGAACATGGAGAAGGTCTGCTGAGACTGCTGCGATTGAGCTGGCTGACTCTGAGATGACTTGAACAATGAGAAATTTTCTTGTGAAACTAGAGCATTGTTGGATGAAACGCTATAACCAGCAGTATTGTAGGTACTCGCATGATTGATTGCATGCTTTTTGTCGTCCATATCACAAGCCTTGATAATCGCAATCACCTCAGACAGAGTCAGTCTAGCCAGATCCTTGGTCTTCTTAATAACAGCCACATTTAGATCCCAGCTCTGTGGCAGTGAGCTGACTAGCGTGTTGTTAATCTCAGCAGAAGTAAGGCTTATGTTAGCCGATCTCATCTCAGTAACCAACGAGATAAACCGGTGTAGCTGTTTCTCAATAGATTCTCCCAAAACATAGTTAAACATGTTGAATTGCTGTCTTAGGAGATCCTGCCTACTTCTCCTCATGTCTTGATTTCTCTCAAACACTTCAATAAGAGCCTCCCAAAGAGCTTTAGCTAAATCCAACTCTGTAAACCCCAAGGCAATCTCAGGCGACAGTGCCATAGTCAGAGTAGCCAGAGCCTTCTCATCCTGCTCAACTTTGTCAAAATCAGCATTAGTATACAGCTCAATTGGCTTCTTCTCCACTTCATCAGAGGCCTCTCATTGCTACGTGATAACCTGAGGACTTCAAACCATGATTAAAAACAGAAATAACCACGATTAAAAAGCTTCAAAACACACGTATATTAATACGTCGGGTGCTTAAGCCCTTTACAATTTACACGGGTGAAAGATAAACTTGAACGAACAACCCTAACGTTGTTAACACATATCCTATATATAGACTACCAACTAGGCCCAAAACAAGCTAAAGCCCATCGAGATCAAATGATCTTGGTTTACATACAAAACCCCAACTAAGTCCACTACTTCAAACCATAAACCAAAAAATACGACCCAACACATGTCTTCAACATAGTTGAAGAATGCTCGAAATACTTATACAATTAATCAGACATCAAAACACGCTCGAACACACTCAGATGATGCAATCATACTTGAATGAATTTAAAACAATTTTCATTCACACAGTCATGCTCGTAAAGCAAAAAGGAAGTGTTTAAACACAGACTCATGCTCGAAACACTTAGAAATTTATTCAAGCATGCAAACATGCTCGAATATACTTAGAGTTTTCGATGCTAGTAGAGCAAATTATTCAGATGCCTAACTGTTTAGGCATTTCCACACAAAAAATTTCACTTAAATCACCAAACTTTTATCATTTTGACTCTAGATTGACTCAAGCATAAGTTTAAGATGAAAAAGATATCAAATTTCAGTTCATTTACTTTCAAAACAATTTCCATTATAGAAAGATCTCAACTTGGGATCATATTATTCAAATCACTTCACAACACTTCATGGTCAGCATTATTTTGACTCAAGTCAAGTTGAAAGCAAGTATTGTGTACTTACCATAATTATCATTGCTTTTTTGATACGATTAAGGTTCAATTAATGCACAAGAATTGAAAGGACCGCACTTTGGATTTAAGTTGTTCCATATCTCTTCTCAAGTCTTATTTAGCTTTTTCTGAGTCACCCCAACTTGACTTCAATCCCCAAATGCATTGCTGAAAACTTTTTGATATTTGAACAGTTCTTTTAAAAATACAAATTTAAGGTTGAACGTTGGACTTACAAGCCATCTGGACTTACATGCCTTACATTCAAGGTGTTTAGGACTTATTCGGATGCCCCACCACTGTAGTTCTCTAAAGCCCCTTTGAGTTTGTTTTATTTATTAAATTTAACAATATTTACATATTTAATAATAATATTTATATATATATATATAGGGGTGGGTTCTAGTGAAAACTCCTCTTAAAGAGAAAACTTAAAAACTCCTAAAAACTTCTAAAAAACTATTTTTAACTTTTTAAATTTTTTTTAAAGTTTATTTTTTTCCCATTATTCTTATATGTTGTTATTGGTTCAAAAAAAATAAAAAAACCTTGTCGGTAACCTCGTCGGTAACCTCGTCGGTATAGTGTGCATTGCATATATGCACAAGTGTTTGTATTGCATAGAATACAACACTATTGCACATATTTGATACACACTATTGTATATATTCAATATAAGACTAATACACATCGAATACACATTAGTACGTATGTGTAATACAACATTAACGCACATGTGCACCACATCGACTTTTTATTTTATTATTATTTTTTTCCATATAATACAACACTACTACACATATACAATACACAAATATTGAATATGTGCAATAAAACACTATAAAAACTCAAAAATACATAGTAATACACATGTGTAATACAACGGTATAGCACAGTAATACGTATGTGCATTACAGTGGTTTTTTTATTTATTTTATTTTATTTTTATTTTTTTATATTTTTCGAGTGAAAATAAGAAAATATAAGAATAATGGCTAAAACAGAATTTTGAAAATATTTTTTTATTTTTAATTAAAAATAATTCTTTAAGAGTTTTTAGTTTTCTCTCTAAAGGTGAGTTTTCTCTTGATCCTCTCCATATATATATATATATATATATATAAAGAGAGAGAAGATAAATTAACTATTGATATCATAGAAAATGTTTCATTTAGGGTTGACCAAACATCAACAGGCTTGTGTATGACTTGATAATTACCTTTCTGTCAATCATCCGGAGAAATGTATATTGAAACATACTTGTATCTTTAAATGCGTATCCACATTAGACTTAGCATGGTCATTATGTTTATATCACTTAAGGTTTTGCACACAATGAAAGGCTACCATACATATCAATGACTGTACTTAAAGCCTTTTTAGCCTAATTCATGAGTTAATTGACTTAACCAATTTTCTATCATTTCCCAAATATGTTGGATACAATTTCCATTTAAAAATCTTTAAGCTTCTATAAAGCTTTGAACTGAATAATCTTATCATGTCTCTATTGATATCACCAAAAACAGCTTGCTTTTGTCAAAAACTTTGATTTGTTTGAAAACATAAATTTGATTTTCCAATCACTTTTAGTTTAAACAAAACTTTCTTTTGAAGTAATTCATTTTGAAACAACAAACACTCAAGCACATTCAATCTTTCACATAGATATATTCACTCTTAATGAATGACTGTCTCTCAAGCAGATAAGATAGAATCATTTTATAGATATTCTTTTCAAAACATTTGATTCAAGTACTTAGTTTCAAATCAAATACTTTCATCACACAAATAGACATGCAATATCACATAATAAGCATATCATCATAACAAGCACACTTTTTCAGCACAGCACACAACAGTTTAAGTAGTCATTTAAGCACATAAACACAATTCTTTAATCAGACTTCATCTGCATTTATCATTCCTAAGAATTTTAATAGAAAGTTAATTGTGGTTTTATTTAGAGATTTAGAGAACAAGTTAGCCAAATTCTCAGTTGTTTTAACTCTTCTCAATTCTTTTAATCCTTTTTCATTACAGTCTCTAATGAAATGATGTCTGATTTCAGTGTGTTTGGTGTTTGAATGTTTAACAGGATTCTTAACAATAAACATAACAGCAGTATTATCAATAAGAATATGAGTATTTAGAAAGTTCAAACCATAGTCAAGCTGTTGGTTTTGAATGCATAGAACATGTGCACAGCAAGCAGATGCAGCAATGCATTCAGCTTCAGCAGTTGAATTAGAAACTGTTGTTTGCTTCTTGCACTGCCAAGACACCAATCTGTTTCCCAAAAACTGACATCCATCGGATGTGAAATTCCTATTCATATTGCAACCATCATAGTCACTATCTGTATAAGCAATCATATCAAAAGATTTGTTCTTTGGATACCAAATTCCTAGATTAGGCTTCCCTTGGAGATATGTAAATATCCTCTTCACAGCAAGCATATGAGAAACCCTAGGAATTGCTTGAAACCTAGCACACACACACACACACACACAACAAAAGTGATGTCAGGTCTTGATGCAGTCAAATACGTTAAGGATCCAATCTTTGCTCTATATTCATGTTGATTCACTGGCTCCACCTTTTCATCCGGTACCATCTTTTCATGAGTGTCAAAGTAGACACTGTCTTCAGATCATGTGACTTGAACTTTGTAAGAACGTCTTGCACACACTTGGATTGATTAATGAAAATCCCATAAGCATTCTATTGAACCTGTAATCCAATGAAAAAGATCATCTCACCCATGGAGCTTATACTGTACTTAGACTTCATAACTGCCTCAAAATCTTTGCACATATGTTCATTGGTGGATACCGGTACCGTACCGTACCGGTCCAAAAAACTCAAAACCTTGGTACCGATTTGGTACGGACGGAACCAAGTCGGTACCGGTACCAATCGGTACCAAACCGATTTTTGCTTATCCCTAGCACACTATAACGGGCTATATTGATAGCTTCTGCTCAAAAAGTAACAGGCAGATAAGCATAAGCAATCATAGTTCTAGAAGATTCAATTAGAGTTCTGTTTCTTCTTTCGGCCACTCCATTTTGCTCAGGAGTTTTAGGAGCACTAAACTGTTGAAATATTCCCTTTGACACAGAGAACTCATCCATCACCCCATTCTTAAACTCAGTCCCATTATTACTTCTGATCACTTTCACTCTCTTATCCAGCTGATTCTCCATTTTAGTCAAATACCCCTTTATCAACTCTAGAATTTCATCTTTGGTTGGTAGGAAAAACAACCATGTAAATATTGAGAAATCATCTGTTGCACTAGGCAAAACTTCTTCTTCCCAATGCTGGGGACACTTATAGGACCAAAGAGATACATGTGAAGTAATTCCAGCATTTTTTCAATTGAGTTCACTAGTTTTGTCTTGTGGGATGATTTGTGATGTTTACCTTTGTTGCGTGAGGAACACTAATCATCTAGCTTGAACTCCTTGGTTAAAAAGCCAATCACATGTTCTCCCTTAACCAGCTAGTTAATGTTCTTTAGATTAACATGACACATCTTCCTATGCCACAACCTTGTTTCATTCTCAGTTACCTTTGACACAAAGCATGATCCACCCCTTGGCACTGCATTCTTAATTCTCAGCTCATATAAGTTTCCATTCCTGGGTTCATCATCAAAACCAACTTTATACCCCTTTTCACAGACATAAGATATACTCAGTAGATTGTACTATAGACCCTCCATATGAAACACATTTTCAAAAGACACTTTTCCATTGGTAAGTGTGCCTCTACCAACTACCTTTTCTCCATTCTCATCACTTCCAAAAGCAACAGGACCTTCATACTTTTATTCATAATTAACAAATGATCTCCTATCACAAGTTATATGCCTTGATTATCCACTATCCATGTACCATACATCATTTATCTCAGTAAAATGTCTCTACACATAAAGAAATAAATTGATCAGTTATGATTTGAAGTGCAAACTTCAACAGTTTGCATTTTAGTAACAATAGTATTAATGTTAGTTGGAATTGGATCCTTAGGGACAACTTCACATGATTCATCAGTTTCATAACCATATTCTTCTTTGTTTTCCCCTTCTTTGACCACACATGTTTCTAACACTGATTCCACTTTCTTCACACTGACTTTTATAGTTTCTTCTTTTGTCTTCCACTAGAACCTCTTGTTTCAAACCCTTGCTTTAACAGGAACTTTTCATCACCATTTAATATGCAACCCTTTCTTACTGAACTTCTTTGACAAATCAAAATTTCTCATACTTGCTTTGCTATGTGTATTTGATTTTTCATTCATTCTCAACATAACTTTCAATCTCTTTTCAGCCTTAACTCAATCATCTTCTGAATCTTTATTACATTTTTCATTGCTTAAGTACTTCTCATATTTCTTTTTCTACAAACCCAATCCTGCCCACAGAACTTATCAGGAATCACATTCTCATCCTGCTCTTTATTCCTGCATGAATCCGTATGATGACCATAGGTGTTACACTTGTTGCACCACAATTTGCCTAAATTTCCAAGCTCTTGTTATACTTTGTCATTTCTGAACCTTTCACTTGGTTTAGGCACATCCAATACTAGCGATTTTTGAGCGTAAGTGCTTTTGTCAAATCTACTTGAATGGATCCACACACATCAATCTTTGGTTGTTCTTTTGCCTTCACAAACTTTTCTTCTTTTAGCTTTATCTGTGGATGAGTAGACCTTGCTTCTCTTTCAGGACTTGTTTTTCTTCTTTTGGCACATAGTCAGGATCTACAACATCAAACAGCTCATGATTGGAGAAAACTGGGTAGATTGGTGGACATTTGTCAACACCAGTAGAGCTCTTGATTTTTGTTTTTGGAGATTGTGAATTTCCACACAGGTCAAACACTTTATGCTTATCCCTCATCTTTTCATGGTGCTTTTTAATTCTATTCGACTGCTTTGGTAAACTTTTCACCTTTTATGTTAATCTCTTCTTTTTGGACTCTTTATCAACTACCTCTCCTTCTTTATTGTTGTTGCTACAGCTGCAAGAACTCTACTCATTTGAGACTTCTTTCTTGGTTACTTCCTCCAGCAGGCCCCCTATTCTGGTTGGTCTGTAGTTGTTATTGATTATTA
This sequence comes from Bidens hawaiensis, assembly GCF_021521415.1. Classification (NCBI taxonomy): domain Eukaryota; kingdom Viridiplantae; phylum Streptophyta; class Magnoliopsida; order Asterales; family Asteraceae; genus Bidens; species Bidens hawaiensis. The sequence continues at coordinate 402,513 of NW_027492041.1, read as the reverse complement.
CTAGGTTGCTGCTGAGTCTGTTGTCTTTGCCGAGGATAAGGATTTAGTTTAATGGTTGGTTTCTTGGCTTGTAGCTCTGCTGATTCTAATTTTGATTCTGATAAAACTGGGTTTGATTGACTTTGTTTCCATATTGCCTAGGAAGATTGCACTCCCTTGCAAAGTGTTGTGGTTGCTGACAATTGAACCAGATGGCCTTTGACTTGTCAAAACCTATTCTATCACTAGGACCAGAGAAGGTTATTCTCCTAGTCCTATTGTAAATCCTCTTGCTTCTAACAACCAGAATGGCAGCTTGTCACTTTAAATCCATGTCTTCCAAATCATCAGCATCTATCTGATCAAGGTCTTCTTGAACCACACTTGTATGGATCAGATTCTTAGCCACAAAAGCATTATAAGAATCAGTGAACTTTGAAAACAAAGCCTGATATTCATTTCCTTGGCTTGAGTTGTTGTGAATATATGGAGGTTGTCTACTTGCAGTTGATGCATTATCATTGTCTTCCAGCATCTGCACATTGAATCTTTGTTGGCTTGATCCAGAAGCATTTGCATACACTTTTGGTGTCTCTAAAGCCATAGAGTTGAAGTCCGAAGGTTCTTCAACTATTGGGTGTTGCTGTTGAGACCTAGTTGAGAGATTGCTCATTGGTGAAATCAATGCATTGGATGTTGGAAAGCTTGGTCTCTCTTCCTTGATTATGTTATTTTCAGTCATCTCATATTCAACAGCTTGTAGGAATGAGATGACATCATCAAGCTTGAATTTCGGAAAGTTCACCATCTCCCTAATGAACTTGCTTGTCGTGTACCACTCTCCAGAAAATGAAGACACTAGCTTCTTGTTTGACCAAAGTCAGTGATCTGTAGATCGGTTTTTCTTATTTCATTTACTATTGCAATAAACCTTTGCAACACTGACTTTAATCTCTCTCCTTCCTTAAACTTGAAGCGATTAAGCTGTTGCTTCAATTTTTCCTTCTTGATGTGTCTAAGCTCCACATTACCTTCAAACATTTCAACAACAGCATTATACAAGGCCTTTGCATTTGTGTGATGATTCACACAAGTCAATATCTCCCTTTTCATTTATCTTTCAAGCACCTGATTGGCATTGGGAGCATCAAATGGAACATAAGGACCATTTTATTCAAAGCCTAGAGCTTTGCATCATTATGGATCACAACGGCTTAAAACAACACCTTCCATTTGATGTAATTCTCGTGACCTAGAAGTCTTGGGATCTTGTTGGTAGACACTTCTTGATCATCCATAATCACTTGACTACCTTAGATCTTTTGTAAAAACCTTTTACAACCACAAAGTTTCTAACACAGTGGTCTTCAAAGAGCGTACAAGGCTCTAATACCACTTGTCAGGACCGGGATCTCGTGTTACACTAAAAACAATCGACAGGAACACACACACGAAATCAATATATACGAAGACCCACTGATTATATCCGGTAGAATCAGTTATAATCAGTATGTTGGAATATCACTATGATTGTTGAAAAACACTCACAAATATACTTAAAAACTTTCCAGTATATTTATATAAATCACTCAAGAGCGATGGAAGTTTTTAGGGTTTGCATGGAACGTCTAGGGTTTCGTATTCAATGACGCTCGTACTAGGTTTGCATAAATGAGGTCTTAGTCTCTCATCAATCGCTTATGCATGCGTACTTATGATGTAAACCTAGTATTCTTTATATAGGCCCATGTACGTTCCTTCTAGACGCCCTGATGATTACATGATACATTTAAAATGTACAAGTGTAAAATAGGTATTCGAGTATGATAAATCATCGTTGAGCAGACCTTGTAACATTGAGTATGCTCGAAACATGTCTTCGAGCAACCTTTACTTAAAATATTTTCCTTATAAAATATTCTACTCCAGCAGATTTCAATCTTCATGACTTATCCCAACTTTGCTCGGATAAATCCCACTAGCAAACATATTCTTCTAGATCTCTTCAATCTTCACTAAGGTTTATTGAGAACAACTCTAGTAAGCTCGGGTACTAAAACATGCTCGAGATTGAACTTTGCTCGAAGCTTTACTTAGAACATAATAAGATCACCCTTTATTGTATCCATGCTCGACCCACCAAAATACTTGTATACTTTAGTTTAAGCTCGAATAGATCAAGTGTTTGCTCGGATAGCAAACTGTTCTTAATGAAGAACATCCTTGCTCAACGAATTGTAGCTTGCTCGAAACTTTCAACACTTAGAAGAATTCAATATGATAATCATATATTAGTAAGATATCATGCTCGAGCTAGCAAAAGTCATGCTCGAAGGTCCAAGCTTGCTCGAGTTCCATACTTTGCCATTTTTTGAGAAGGTTGAGAAGATTCCAATCTTTCTAATCAATTTTCCGACCCGACAATGATCAAAATTAATTTTTTACCTCAAGTTTCTTGCTGGAAAACATGATAATCAGGGAGACTTAATAGAAGTGTTTGGAAGGATTAATAAATAAAATTATCCAATGGGGGGGGGGCTTCCCCAAGTTGCGGCCTCCGCTATTGTGGGGTCCCCTAGGGCCCCTCCTTGGCCATTTATCGATTTGCGTGCCTATATGTGAAATCACGAGTTCAAATTTATTTAGTTTTTGGTTTTTAGCAAGAAAAATATATCAGGAATGACAAACAGTGCAAAAACGAGTGTTTTTCGGCCAAATTTGTTGCAAATTTAGAAAAACATACCATTTTTCACAAAAATCCAAATTAGTTTCACGGATCACTTAAAACATCCCAAGTAAGTGTTTTGTAAGCCTTTTTCGGCTTAACGGATGATACAATTATTTTTTTGGAACTATCTTTTGTGCTTAAAGTCATAGAGGGTAGTTAAAACAAGTATCTTTTCGTTTAACTGGTTTGCTCTTATACTAAGGCCATAATATCAATATTTTAACTTATAATATACGTATATCACCTATAGATGCCCCCCCGGGATATTCGGGTCATAACCAGACTCATTTGGTTATTCATTTGTTGGATACGCAATAATCGGTTAGTCGTTTATTCGATACGTAAATAGTAAGGTGTACCCAGTTTTGTCCCGAATGTCACAATCTGTGATATCATTCCAACACAACGGTGATTGATATTTTTGGCCATATAAAGCTTCAAATGAAGTTGCTTGAACACTTGAATGGTAAATACTAATGGTAGATGAGTATCCTAGTTACCACCAAAATTGATTGCGCAAGCTCGAAGCATATCTTCCATGGTCTGTGTCGTCCTTTCGCTTTAACCATCTGTTTGAGGGTGATATGTTGTGCTCAAATCCAATCTCGTTTCCAAAGCTTGGTGTAACGATTCCCAAAATCTTGATGTGAATTGATGACCTCTATCTGAAATGATTGAGATAGATACGCCATGTTTTGAAACTATCTCTTTGATGTAAACTCTTGCAAGTTTTTCCATCTTGTAGCTTTCACTGATAGATAGGAAATGTGCAAATTTCATCAAATGATTAACGATGACCCAGATAATATCATAACAATTGCACGTTTTTGCTAGTTTGGTAGCAAAATCCATAGTGATTTTTTCACATTTCCGTCGACGAATATCTGGCTATTGGAGAAGTCCATATGGTTTTCGATATTCAGATTTAACTTTTGCATAAGTTAAGCACTTTCCAACATACATGGCTACAGCTCATTCATTCCTGGCCACCAATAGAGCTGCTTTAGATCTTTATACATTTCATCTTGCCCTGAATGAATTGAATATCTAGATTTATGAGTTTCATCCAAAATCAATTCTCTTGTATTTATATAGTCTGGGACCCAAATACCATTATTAAAATACAGAGTTTCATTTGATTTAGGCCCTTACTTCTCATCCTCTTTGTACACATTTTTTTCTCGTAGCCTGCCGTGTTCGAGAATTTTCTTCTAGGCATCTTGGATTTGAGTTTTGAGAATTGTTTGAATGATCATTCTTAATGCACCCACCCGAATGGTTTTCAACCTCTCTTTACGACTTAAGGTATCAATTACAAAATTTGTAATCCCTGGGTGATAAGGGATTTTACAATTATAATCGTTAATTAATTCCACCCCATCGTCTTTGACGCGTATTTAACATCTTTTGATTTAAAATGTGCCGACACTTTTGTGGTCAGTGAAAATAGTGCATTTTGTTCCATACAAATATTCTCTCCAAATTTTAAGTGCAAAAACTACCGCTCCGAACTCTATATCATGAGTGGTGTAGTTCTTTTCATATTCTTTAATTTTTCTTGAAGTATAAACGATGAATTTATCTTCCTGCATTAACACACACTCGAGACCTTGATGAATTTCTTGAAGTATCAGATAACTTTAATATATATATATATATCAATGTGTGTGTGTGTGTGTGCCTACCGGTGTTAATATGTAAGAATACATGTGCGTACCTTGCTATCTTGATTTTAAGCCGTATTATAATTAATATTATACCTTGCTATAATTAATATTATCCAGAAATATTATTCTTATGACTAACCCTTGTACAGAGGAATGTCGAGGTCTAATGATCATTTGCCATTTAAGGAACCAGTATTACTGATAAAGGAGGATGATCTGGAGGAGGGATTAGTTGAAAGTTGAGGAGATGTCGTAATCCCCAAAGAGGTATCTAGTGATGAGCCTGACTTATCAGCCTATAAGTGTGATAGTTACCGTGCTAGATCATCACCTAGACATAATACAAAGACTACCAGTGGGTACCATTCCCATGTTAGAGCCCATATATCTCATACACCACAAGTACTCCCAACCCTTGTGACTCCACCTACCCATAAAACCCGACATACTGCCCGTATACAAGTACCTCCACCTAATCATACTTTTTCCCCACTCTCCACCCAGACCGACTTACCATAGGGGAGAAACCTCACGCTCTCAGAGCAATGATGTACCTCACTATGTATCGGCACCCATCAAGAACTTCCTAAGTTAGGCGACCCGTCATGGTTAGGGGTATTGACTGACCAGGTGATAGATCATTCCATAACCATAGCTAGTGGTAGTAAAAGGGGGCGTGAGATGTTCGAGTGCATTATGACTTTACAGCAGATTGCTTTAAATTTACAATAGTAAGATGCTTATTCCCGTTGGTGATTGAGCAGGGTGACAACCCAACTGCAAGGTTGTATCGGGGCGATCATAGTTTTGATGTTGGTTTGCATGTGGCTGATGTACTGCATATATGGATAGATATAGTATGTTACTATTGTATATAGGTTTTTTGATACTCAATGTAAGCATCTAGTGATATGCTATGCACTGGCCCTTAGCGGGTTAATTCTACTCGTCGCTTAGTGATAAATTTTGATACGCAAATGCAAACGTTGGCCTTTATCAGGCTAAGTCTATGTGCTATTTTTAGTATATATGTATAGTAACAGATGTGTGTAACACATATATGTTATTTGGTATACCTGTGTACTTATTATTACAATTGCCTTTAGATGTTCTATATGGCGGAATTGTTATTAATTAACCTATATTTAGTTATTATTATAGAATGTCCCCGAATAAAGAAAATACGTTATCTGAGGCGGACGCAGCCGAAAAGCAAATATGTCGGTGATCCCGACCATAGTTGTGCAAGTCACTTCCGGCATTAATGCAACTATGAATACAAATCGACCGCCGAGCACTAATACGGTCGCGAATACTATTCTTTCGTCGAATTCTAATACAGCTACACACCCCCGTTAAATACTAACCTAGCTACGGGTAATATTCCTTCGCCGAATAATAGTACACCTGTAAATAATAATCTTCCAACGAATACAAATAACAACACGAACACTAATGTTAACCATACATCGAATGCGAACGATGGTTGTAGTAATGCAAATCCCTCACCGCATGGATACTTACTTACGCACTTCATGTCGTGTAACCTCTCTACTTTAGTGATAATGAAGGACCGAACGGATTATTAAAATGGATTGAAAAGACTTAATCGGTCATCAATATTAGCAACTGTTCGGCAAATTGTATATTTAAATATGCTGCTTGTACGCTTATCGACTATGCCTTGTGGTGGAACACAATTGTACAAACGCGGGGACAAGAAGCAGTTAATCGTATGAATTGGGCGGAACTTATGACACTGGTACTGGAACATTTTTTCCCTAGAAATGAAGTTCAAAAACTGGAACACGAATTATGGAATTTGGAAATGAATGGAGCTGATCATTACGGGCACACCAATCGTTTCAATGAATTAGCCTGCTTAGTGCCATGGCTTGTTACCCGAACCTAGGCGTCTTGAGCGTAATATTTGGGGTTTTGTACCAGAAATGAGAAGCATAGTCAATTCAATTGCCTAGTCAACTCTTGAAAGTGACGTGTCACAAGCCGGCCTTGTTGCATTTGATCTTGTTAAAATTAGTGATGCCAGGGGAATCATCTGGTACCAAACGAACTGATTATGGAACAACGGTAAAAGGGAGAGAGCAAAATTAAATGTGCACATTTTATGACTCAAAACTATTCCATGCCAACTCCGATGCAAAACGGAGATATATACAATGGAACTTGGCCAATGTGTGGGAAATGCAACTATCATCACGTAGGCGAATGTCGATCAAACGTGTGTCATAAATGTGGGAAGGTTGGACACTATGCCCCTAACTGCAAAACCATTGTAAAAACTGTGATCCGACCATCTTAGATACCCCAACCATGCCTTCCACAACTACCCTGACCCTAACCAACAGGACAACAACCAATACAACAAACCCAACTTATAATGAATCCTCGTGTTTGCTATGAGGGTGACAGTACGGAAAACATTAGGAGAATTTACCCTAGGTTTAACCAAGGTGCAATAGCAAAAGAGTATCAAGCATTGGCATCTAATCTAGCAAGGGGACGTGCTTTTCTAATTGGATCGGGTGAAGCACGAAAAGATCCATACATGGTAACAGGTACATTCATAGTCTCTGATCGGTATGCTTCAGTATTATTTGATACGGGAGCCGATAGAAGTTTCATTTCTGCCAACTTTTTACCCTTGGGAAATATGCCAGCTAGTGAACTAATAGATCCTTATGCCATAGAACTCGCTAACGGTAAATCTATAACTGTCAACCAAATAGTTAGAAATTGTCCTTTCATCCTGAATGACTTACAACTCCTTATTGACTTACTCCCGGTAGAGTTAGGAAGTTTCAATGTAATAGTTTGTATGGACTGGCTATCAAAGTACAAAGCATAAATCATTTGTAAAGACAAAACTATTAGAATTCCGTTTTGGATAATGACATGATCCTGTACAGGGAGAGAAATCTGGTAATATATTGCATCTCGTGTCCCTTCTCAAAGTATTAAATTATTTATGCCAAGGCTTTTAAACGTAACAAAGGTCTAAATGTAGTTGTAACAAAACAACTATCAGATCATGTGTCGAGCTGCGCGGATGCATAATTATCATTAACAAGAAACATACTCATAACTACATTTGGGTCGATGCGAGGTTCACCCCTTCCATTCGCAAATGCTCTTCCTCAAGCCTGATTAGCTGTTGATAAACCTGATCCTCAATTCAACTTTGGACAAGTGTTCGTCATACGGTATGTACTACCACATTCATAACATGCTTCAATCTTCGCAACTCTACAATCCTTGATATGATTTCCAATCTTTCAACACTTGAAACAAGCATTACAAATTCCTGAATGAAACGTTTGATATTGGGAACATTTTAGACCTCTACCCATCACTGTTGCAGTCTTTGTTGTTGTAACATGTGTCTTTGCTTGTACACCAAAGTATCTTGCTTTCTTACCATGCTTCTCCTTCTTTCCTGTATTCTTTCAAAACTAGTTTCCTTTAGCTCCACTACTAGTAGCATTATCAAAGTCATAACTATAACAAGCACCAGACTTGTGTAGAACATCATTCTTCACTAACTTGTCAGTCAAACTACTTGCCAAAGTAACAGCACTTTGAAACGCAGCAGGTTTCGTTGGCATGACCAATCCTTGAATCTCTTGGATTTAACCATCAATATAGAGATCGATTCATTTTGACTCAGGTGTCACAAGGTATGGCAATAAACAAGCTAATTCATTGAAACGAGTGTTGTATTAAGAATTTTTGGTGCTTATCATCTTGAGCTCGCGGAACTCTGCTTCTAAACGTTCCGTTTTGTTATTTGCGCAGAACTGTTTGAGTAACAAGGTTTCAAGCTCACCCTAAGTCAATTTATCTATATTATCCCAGCCTCTAGTCTAAACCTCAGTATTCCACAAGGTTAGAGCTGGTCTTTGCAGAAAGCAAGTAGCATACTTTACAATATACTTGTCTTCACAATCACTAACATGAATCACCATTTCCATCTTTACAATCCAACAGATGATTCCATTGCTCCTTTCATTCCATGAAAATCAATAGGTTTGAATCTCGAATAGGTTTTGTATGAAAAACCTTTCCTTACCTTGTCAAGTCCAACTATGAGTTCATACAATAAAGGATATCAACATTTCTTAATATAATAAATGTTTACAAATAACATTTATAAAGTTTAATGCTTTACCAAAATTGTTGCCATCATTATTGTTCTCGTTGTTATTCATGGGTTTGTTAATCCCAGCTTGAATTAATGTAACAAAATTTGGTATTGCTTCCGCAATCTGGTGAGCCTCAATATGAGCTATGGTAGGTTCTTGGTCATTGTTATTGTTACCAGAACCACATGGTGAAAGTGGTTTTTCTCCTTCACTTCTAGTTTGTATGCGTCTTTGAGGCATATTCTATAAATCAAAAGTAAACATTGATTTAATATACACACTAAAATTACACTTTCATATATTTAAAATATTTTACAATACAAGGGTTTTACGTACTTAGCATATCATGCTTTTACAAATAAAAGGAACATAACTAAGGGTCATTGTGCACAAGCCACTCATGATCTATTGCAACAAAATGCCAGCCAAAGCGACAAATGCCATCATTACCGCCATTCATTAACGTGAAATGAGTATGTCAGGACCATAAATCTGGTGCAAACCATAAGTAGGTTGACAAGAACACACAGATCTAATAACCCAATGGGTTATTGAATATTCCAACCGAATCAGAATATTCAACAGATGGGAACGAAGGTATGAGACAATAACAACGAAACAATAAAATATAGTAGGTAAGAACAATATCAAAGACAAAGATTCACTGCATTTAATATATCATTTAATGTAACAGTGAAAGGAATGTCTAGGGTTTCGTGATGGTGGTGGCAGTATGATGAGACAAGTAGAATATTCGTTCTAATGTTTGTGCCCTCGTATTGCGTGTATTGTCAGTCCTATAAATGGAAACCTAGGACCCTATTTATAGCTCTGACATTCCTTTTAGAATCCCTATTCATTACATAATGAATGACAAATAAAATACAAGTGTAAGAGTCTTCGAGTACGATATGTATCTTGCTCGAGCAGACTTGATGTGCAAAACATACTCGATGAGTGACTTCGAGCATACTTTACTTAGAATATTTTCACATTGAAAATATTCTCCTCTAGCATGCTTCATTCTTCTTGACTAATCCTTTCTTTGCTCGAACTTGTCCATCGAGCAAGCATATTCTTCTTGATGTCTTCAATCCTGCCTTGTGACTTATTGAGCAATCTTCAGCATGCTCGAATATGAAGCTTGCTCGGAATTGAACCATGCTCGAAGTCTATATTTGGAACATATGACATCTTCTTATTGCATCCATGCTCGTCACCAATGTGCTCGGATCACTTGGCTACAACCTGAATGATCAAGTCGTATGCCCGAGTGGCAATCCGTACTCGACAGAAGAATACTGTTGCTCGGAGAAGTGTAGCTTGTTCAAAGCCTTCAACACTTAGAATAATTCACCTGAAAGGCTCTGGAAGACCATGCTCGAGGTAGTAAACCATACTCGATGATCCAAGCTTGCTCGTAGTCCATACTTAGCTGATTTCTTGAGGAGGTTGAAAAGATTCCAATCTCCCATTGTAGATATCCGACTCAACAATCTCCCCCTAGATTGAAACAAGCTCAAATGCACCAAAACATACCTGCATATAGTTACACATGTATCAAAATTTTATAATGGCCAATTTAAGCATAAATACCATTACATTACATAAGGGAATTCTGCCTCTTGTGCATTACATATCAAAAATCAAAAATACAAAGATAAAAAGGATAAAATCAAATTGTCCATTAGCTTCATCCTTGCTATCTTCTGGCCTGGCCCCATTCAGTTTGCTTTCTCTTTTCCAGTCTCACGGCGACAGATGTTTAGCTCCACACAATCATCAGAATCAAGAGGAAACTCTACATCAATAATGTCTTGTAAATCATGGATGTGTATGAAGCGAAGATCCTCTTTATACTTAACCACTGCAATAGTTCCTCCTGATGCGTTTCTTAGTGACACACAGCCATTATTTCGGTTGTAGGTGAGATGAGCTATCCTGCCATTTTGTTGAACCTGTAAATTTGGCTACTTCATCTCCCTTCTCATAGCCAAGCACTCTTTTAAATTTCTCCTTTTTCCACTGGAGCTACTTGCCGGATGAGTTTTACTTTTCTTGGAATCCCATAAGGAGAGTTCTGATGTATGCACATCATTTATTCGTTTTCTTCTCCTTTCCCTCTCTGCTTTACTATGGGCTTCTCTCCTTCTTTGTTTGAGAAATGGAAATCCCTTTTCAGATTGTTCTTTCAAGAACTTTGAAAGGCCATTCCTTTGTTGACCAGCCAGTTGATTTCTTTGTTGATTATCATGTAGATCTAACTGGGCCATCCTTTGCAGTTGTTCTTCAGAAAAGTTTCTTAGATCATCTCTAAAGATTATCAGAGTCTCTTCATTGTCTTCAGTAATAACTCTCAAGGTCTTTAATCGTCTATCAAACTAAGATGTGTGGGTAAGTTCAAATTCTTTGTAGATTCAGGCCTCACAATCTCTGACCTTATAGCAATCTGCTTGATCTTATCGGAGGATTTTTCTTTACACGCTCTTTCTCTGATTCTTCAAACCACTGTATGATAATATCATTAGTCTGCATGAGTAATTTCCCCATATTTGCACCTCTTTTGTGCAGAGTACTTATCATTTCAGCTCTAGCCTCTTGTTCTCTTCTCCTCCCAGATTTGTCTTTGAGTTTCCATGTATAGCCTTTGCTCTCTCTGATATATATAAAGTAATTTCTCATGAGGCATGTTATCAAATTATGTTTCAGTCATCCCCTTTCCCATCACAATATCTTTCAGTGTTTGCACTCTTTGGGGACCATTAAACCATTCTACTACTTCTGCTTTCCTCTTTTCTTCTTTCTGTCTTTCCTTCTCCAATCTCATTCTCAACTCTTCTCTCTTTTACAATCTTTAGTGCATTTCTTATCTTTATGAGAGTCTTTAACCATTTTCACTTTCTTCTTTAGTTCTTCAAGAGTCAATCTAAGTACATTGTTGTATTCAAATTCATGTAGTTGCAAGAACTTGAAATGTTTGTGTTTGCTCTTCAATTCCTCATACTCTCTTTGATCACCGGCCTCCTTTTCAGTTCTTTTCTTACTTCTCTTGGCCTCTTCAAATACCTTCTTTCCCTCATCCTTTCTCTTTCTCACTTTATCAACATAATTTAACATCATCTACAAGAGCATTCGTATACATCTTGTCAAATGTGTCAAATGATTGCAGATTGAGAAAGGCAGGTCTATGTCCGGCATTCAATAGAAATTCTCTTCTCGACTCTCTATTCCTCCATCCTTTAGCCTCTTGTGCAATATTTTCTTTGGACATTCTCTGTAGGTATTTCAAATCATAGTTGAGGATAAAAAGGTATGCTCTATCTTCATTTTCTTTGTCCTCAGCCTTCTTTGCCCTTTCTTCCTCTTCATCAATCTCCATATGTTCATCCAAGTTATGTAAAGCCTCAATCATTGGTTCTACACTTTGGTTAACTGTTGACTCCAATACAAACTTGGAATTTTGCTTTCTGGTATTGAATTTCTTTACTGACTTTTGTCTTTTGGCTTTAGGGGTATCAGTTTTTGATGTGTCTTTTCTTTCATGGTCCCCTTCACCTCAGATTCTGGACCAGTTATGACTAGTTCAGTTACTATAGTCTCTTTATTCACATTGGCAAGTTCATCATTAAAGATCTCTTCAACTCTGGGTTCTTTGATATGCAGCTCTCCATCAATCACTTCATCTATCCTGGGCTCTGGCTTATCTTTTAAAAGCAGCTGGCTTGCCTTCCATTGTTTTTCTTGTTCTGCTGCTTGAGCCCTTCTTGCTGCTGCCACAGTCTCTGGTGCATGCTCATCTGGATTTAGAAGAATGTCATAGTATGTTCTGAGCAAGACCAGTTGGGCAATAAATTTTACATATGTGTTCCATGGCATTTTTGGTCCTTCATTCCTTTTAAGTTCATTTCTAACACCCAGACTAGATTCAGTTTGAGTTGCATGCTCAAGCTCAGGCTGTGTAGGCTCGGGCTCATCAACAGTTTGTGTTATTGGAGTTTATTCTTCAGATTGTGTCCTTTTCAATGCCTCCATAGCTGCCCCTATGGCCTCATCAGCCAGCTTTTTCAATATATCTTCCTCTTTCTTCTTTATTTCTATCAGTGCCTCTAGCACATCCTGAGGAGCCTCCTCTTCTTCTTCTTCGTCAACCATTACTGTGCCTCTTTCTTGATTAATAAGAATGATCACTGTTTGAACAGATTCAACCTCAGCTATATCAGGATCCAATACATCATCTTTTTGCAACATGTCATCTCCCGATTGTATTTTGTGGGATGATATGGGATGTAAATCTTCATTAGTAAGAGCAATCTCTTTTCCCTTTTGTTTTCTTTTAACAATTTGTTCTTGGGTTTCTTCTTCCTTTTCTAACTCCCCCTCATCCAATGCATCTTCCACATATTCTTCACCTATTGTCTCTAGAGCATTGGAGGTCCCCACATCAGCTTCTTCTTCACTGGCCTCATCATATTGTTCATTTAAGCATTTTAGAGCATCTGCTTCTTGATAGATATTCTCCCCATGTTTTGGTGCATCTGAGGTCTTCTCAACCTCAGCCTGCTCCAGGGTTTGAATATGTTGTAGTGCTTGCTGTAGAGCTTGCTCCAGGGTCGCATTCTTTCTCTCCAGAAATGCATTTTTTTCTTTAAGCATGATGTTCTGGAACTCCAATTCTGTATTTTCCAAAATGAGATCATAGACATTTGGACTAGAGGATAGTGTTTCTTGGGTGGGTTTGAAATTTTTTTCAGAATAGAGGTCAGGTGAAGAGGATTCAGGTGATGGCACATTGTAAGAGACTGTTGTAGCTTAAGCAGGTTCATGTATAGGGGAGGTTGATGGTGTAGGAATATGCGTTTGTTGAACATAATAAGTTGATGGTGACAAGGGTGGTGAGAGAGTAATTTGTTCATGGAAGGGTGAGATTGGTGGTGTTGGGAATTTTGTGTCTTGTATTGCTTCAGGACTTGAGTATATTGGTTCTATGGTGGCAGGAGATGAGGGAATATTATCATGAGAAGGCTCAGATCCAAAAGAGTCAGTATCTTGTATGTCTTCCACTGGATCAGGTGAGTCAATGGTGTGATCCGTTGAATAGTGTCTGTCACTGTTGAGATCACGGTGGCAATAAATGCATCATTATCAATTTGTTCATTTGCCAATCCACTAGTCCCAACAACAGGTTCATCAACCTCATCTGCTGGTCCACTTTCACCTTCCTGATTCTCCATACGAAAATTTGGTTTAGGACCTGTAAATACAACTACCTCATTACCCACTTGGTGAAGGGCAGACTCATTTACTTCAACATTATGGCCTAAAACATCAACATGTTGACCCTCATGAGCAATTGGTTCAACAATTGGCTCATCATTATTACCATCATTTGCATTACCCTGATCATCATCATCATCAGATCCACCATCACTTTCACTTTCATCTTCATCATCTTCACTCTGTCCAGGAGTAAGGGGTACATTAATCACTCCAATTTCAGGAACAAACAACCAAAGGAAAATGTCTCAATGCACATTTTCATTAAATTTACTCCTTGCCTCCTTGATTCTTTGACAAATATTCGGATCCTGCAGTCTAAGAACTTCTCTTGTTAATTGTAGATTCTGCAGAGACCGATTGATGACTATTTATAGAAATCTTGAATACATGAGGAATCTCTGATCTAATCCTTTTTCAGCATTTGACACTAAGCCATTGAAAATAAATCATGAAAAATTAAATGGGTGCTGATATAATATAGCTACTGTCATCGTAGCAAGCTCCCTGCTTAACAAAGACCAAGTTCCTCTTCTCGGAGATAAGGACTAGATAACATGATGTATCAAGAATCTGTATATCAGGGGAAAGCTTCCCTTCTAAAACTGTCCTTCATTCACACCTCCTTGATATCCCATTGTCACTTGAAATATTCTTAGAAGTCTTGGAACTGAATATAGAGACAGCACCTCATGATTGTCATTAAGTTGTAGTGCTTCTTTGATTGATGCTTCAATCACTTCAATGTCTTGATTTAAAATAGATGCTTCGATTCTTTTTCCATTTATGTCATTAACATAAGTAGCAGAGCCCCAGAAATCTGTGATATGATTTCTATATATTGTTGGGTTTTTCGTGAGCGCCACCCTTAAGTTGGAGTTATTCAGGAAGTTGATCATGAGCTCCAACTCCCTATTTTCATCGTCCACCTCCAACCAGGCACACATATTGTGCTTCTTTTCGAATTTCATGGCCATTAGTTCTGAAACACAAAAAATTGTCAGTTAGCATGAAATTAGAACAATAGCAGATAGTAGTTAAAGATGAAATCTGTCTACAGTAACCTGATCTGTAACAATTTGCGAACCTGCACAAAACAAATAATTAGTTAGTAAAGCTCAATAGAAACCCTAATTTCAAGACTTGGGGATACGATAACGATAATCGATATCTTACCAAGGTCGAAACAAAGCTAATGGCTACCTTCGAAGAAGTATTGAACACAAATAAGATTTCAGAGGGAGTAGGGGATACACGAGGAAGAGGGTTTTCTTTGTAAGGCCTCGAACCCTGGGAACCTCACAGTTGGTAATCATTCAAAACACTCGTAAAAATTATTAAACTTAAAAACAATTCTATTCATTAAAATAAGCATCACAGAGTGTAAATTCAGCAGAAAACATAAATCGTAAAATAAGGTCCCTAAAACCCGGGAATTTTGCCCAAAACCAATTTTTAAATATAATTCATAAAACTATTTTAAATAAAATTGTTCAAAATACATTCTTCCATTCACGTATGCCATTCAACGTCCAAGTAGCTTCGTGCACGTCCAAGCGATAAGGCATCCTCTTCCTAACCTGAAACTCACACTAACATGCACACAAAGTCAGCTTGAGCTGAGTGAGTTCAAGTTTTAAGTAAATAATATCAGTAATAACAAATATGGTAGACATACCAAAAGTTTTTAAAGTAAAAATAGTGCATCTATTAAGTCATCGTTACCGAAGACTAAATATTCTCATACATACATATATCAAAGATATATATATATATATAAACATCCTTTCAAGTACATCCCTATATATATAACAATACATATATATATAGAACATCCACGTATAACATTCAAGGTCGAGCAAACGTACAACCCAAACACGTAACATCAACGCATGCAAACACAAAGTAGGCATACGCAACTTTCGTAGTCGAAATGACTACAACTCCGCCAAATAGAGGCCAAACAATAATGTATATATGTATATATATTTTTAACATCCCAAGGCCTACTATATACTAGCAAGCCTATATAAAATCGTTTAAAACATTTCATCAAGTAAGAAAACACTTAGGTGTGCATGCTAGCCCAAAACTAGCAAGCCTATATAAAATCGTTTAAAACATTTCATCAAGTAAGAAAACACTTAGGTGTGCATGCTAGCCCAAAACTTGAAAAGAGTAAAAAGGGCATCATGAACTCACCTGACACAAGACGCGGATTCACCATGAGCTAGAGAATCCCTAAGAATCCCAAAACTCAAACACTTGTCGGTTTACATTCAATCAATACTACTGACATTAAGATGACTAGTTTATCCTACGAGACGTTCTAACATAGTCCGAGTTACCTAAACCCTCGACCTCATCAAACTTACTCACAACAGCCCCCGAGGTCTCACATTCACCAAATCGACCCTTAGGTACTCCCGGGAATAAAGAATTCCCAAATTACCCCCGGAAGCACTAAGTGATACCGATACGCTCGTTTAAGTGTCGTTTAGGCCATTAACATCCAACTCAGCCCCGTGTGGACCCAACATGATAAAATCACAGCCAACAAGTCCACACGACACTACACGAGTCAAATGGGTCGGTAACTCGTAAGTACGACACACCAACTACTCAATAAATGAAATTGCGCGTTGTACCGACCCGTTGGAGTAACCGACAACCAATTCAGCCCCATGACTTATAAAAATGAATTTTGAACAGCCCGTTCATCAAACCGAGTGTCCCCGAGTTGAATTGGTCGTTTGTCACTTCAACCCTTGCGTTAAACGCGCCAAACTACAATTTTAGTCAACCGAACCTAACAATCAACTACAACTAGTTGATCAACTTAACGAACACCTATGAACATGATCTTTAAGTATGATATACGGGACATACCTAGGAATATTTTGGTGGAAAAACTCACTTCAAACAGCCCCGACAAGACCACAATTGAACATCTACCGGTTAAGCCTAAAACGTGTAGATTTTAGCATGCAAAGATGCATTTAATTAAATAGGATAACCTTTAAAATAAATTATTAAATTTTTACCAGAATTTAATAAATGTCTTAGGTTTATAAAAATATTTTTATTATATTTTTCTATTGGACAAAAAAATTATAAAAATTCCTCCAACACAGCAAGGTACGTGCAGCTATTTCAGTGTGAAACAAAATGGTTTTATTTTTATAAAATTCATTACCAAACCAAATTAAATGATTCCAATTGGGTTTGATTCTTAACTCAAAATATTAAGTTCCAGAAGTGGATCCAACTAATTTGGATTTGTTGAAAAAGAGTTATGATGTCGGGAAGACAGACCAGAATCCGGCATCCCGCATCAACTTTGACACTCGATTTCATAAATTCATAAAAGCCATTCAAATCTTGTCCAAAAATTACATAATATACTTTTCTGGAAACTAGACTCAAAGTAGAACATCATGGAAAGAAGAATCGATCAAAAACAATGGATTATTATTTCCTTACAGACCCTACAATAAGCGCATACGAATCTGTTAGCAAACTGTTATCATCAAAACTCAACCTTAACGACCAATAAGCGCGTTAATATGATCAATTAAGGTGTAAAAGACATGGGGAATCATAAAACCGACTTTAAATTGAAGTTTTTATGGATCAAACTTGGCTGGACAGAAGATTTTCGAGCAGGGGGGGGGGTCTTGAGGTCCGATCGGCTGCGCAGGGTTAGGAGTTAGGGTTTTAATTTTTTTTTTGATATAAAATAAGAAGTTTCATTCTAGCCCCTCAAGTATAATGTGTAAGGCATCTTGGAGGAAAAGTTACATAATTTTAACGTACCGGGATGACGTAAAGGCTCCCGAGAAACATCGGTTAAATCCCGAGAATTATACATACTTTACAAGCTTTAACTCTTGGAACCGAAATTAACGGGCGTTACAAGTCCACCCCCCTTACAACCGGATTCGTCCCCGAATCCCGACGCGACAGGAACAAATGCGGATAGAGTTTCATCATCTTGTAATGCCCTTAACCCCTACGGTGCCTCCACTGCACCTTCACATGTCTAACCACCTTATTCCTTAAATGCCTTTCCTGACGGTCAAGTATAGCAATAGGCTCCTCAACGTAGTTCAGCTTACTATCAAGTTCAATATCATCAAGAGGCACATGGGCCTCTTTATCAGCTAAACATTCCCTCAAATGGGACACGTGAAAAGTAGGATGAATCCCTGTGAGCTCATCGGGTAATTCCAGTCCTTACGCTACCTCACCAACAGGGGACAATATACGGAACAGACCAATGAACCTCGGACTAAGCTCACCCCTCTTACGAACATGAATGATACCCTTCCAAGGAGAAACTTTCAACATAACCCGATCCCCAACCTCAAAAACAATAGGCCTTCGCCTTTTATCTGCATAAGGCTTCTGACGACCCTGAGCGGCCTTCATAAAAGCCTTAATCTTATCGAGTTTCTCAGTCGTCGCCTCGATGACCTCCAAACTACCCAACTGTTTCTGGCTAATGGAACCCCAACAGACTGGAGTCCTACACCTCCTATCATACAACATCTCAAATGGTGGCATCCTAATCACGGCGTGATAACTGTTATTATACGAGAACTCTACCAACGGTAAGTGACAATCCCAACTACTACCAAAATCGATTACACAGGCCCGCAACATATACTCAAGAGTCTGAATGGTCCTCTCGAATTGACCATCCGTCTGCGGGTGATATGATAAGGAGTATGGTACCCATCTCCCCGTGAAACTTTTTCCAAAACCTGGAGGTAAAACGTGTATCCCTATCCGAAACAATAGATACCGGCACTCCGTGCCTAGAAACGATCTCACGAATAAACACATCGGCCAGCTGTTCAGAATTAAAAGTCTCTCGAATCGGCAAGAAATGAGCGCTCTGGGTCAGACTATCCACGATTACCCAAATGGTGTCATAATTACCCCTAGGGGTATGAGGTAGTTTAGTCACAAAATCCATCGTAAGATGTTCCCATTTCCACTCAGGTATTTCCAACGGCTGAAGTTTCCCAGACGGCTTCTGATGCTCAGCCTTAACTCGTAGACACGTCAAACACTTACTCACATACTAAGCCACCTCAAACTTCATCGCAGGCCACCAATAATTCTTCTTCAGGTCTTGCTACATCTTGGTCGCGCCTGGATGAATGGAATAGCGCGACTTGTGCACTTCATCTAAAATTTTACCCCTGGATCCCCCATACCTCGGTACCCATAAACGCCCATCCTTATACTTTACCCCATCGCCGACGTCTTCCAACAACATTTTCGGACCCCAAATACGTTCTGACATAATCCATTCCACCTGCAACGCTTCAATCTGGACGTTGGCTATTTACTTCAAAATGTCGGGTTTGAGAATTAGCTGATAGGATTTCACATGAATAGTTTTTGGTCTCTCCTTCCGGCTTAACGCGTCGGCTACCACGTTAACCTTACCCGGATGTTACATAATCTCCAGATCGTAGTCCTTAATCAACTCCAACCATCGACGCTGTCGCATATTTAGTTCCTTTTGCTCAACCGCCGCCACCTCCAAGTCGTGAGTAGGATAATTCGCCTCATGAGGCTTCAACTACCGTGAGGCAT
Source organism: Bidens hawaiensis (assembly GCF_021521415.1). NCBI lineage: Eukaryota > Viridiplantae > Streptophyta > Magnoliopsida > Asterales > Asteraceae > Bidens > Bidens hawaiensis. Next base: position 383,092 of record NW_027492041.1, on the reverse strand, counting down.
AAGCGATGACTCGACCTCGTTGCATCAAAACACACCTAAGCCCATGATAAGAGGCATCAGAATACACTACCAAATCATCGGTGCCATCAGGTAAAGCTAAAATCGGGGCATGCGTCAACCTGTTCTTCAACTCGAGAAACGCCTCCTCCTGCTCAGTACCCCAAAAAGACTTAATGCTCTTCTTAGTCAAATTGGTCAAGACGAAGCGATTTTCAAAAAATCGGGAATAAAGCGATGGTAATACCCCGCCAAACCCAGAAAACTACGGATTTCAGATGGAGACTTAGGAGACTCCCATTCATTCGCGGCTTCCACCTTTGCAGGGTCAACCAAAGTACCACTCGGGTTAATAACATGACCCAAGAACTGAACCTCGCGTAACCAGAAGGAACACTTAGAAAAATTTTGCATACAACTTGTTCTTTCGCAGAGCTTCCAAACCTTCCGAGAGATGACCGGCGCGATCGGATTCACTTTTGGAATACACTAGAATGTCGTCGATTCTTGGGAGAGGGTACCGATTTTTAACTGTGAGCTTATTCAATTCACGGTATTCAATGCACATTCGCATGCTACCGTCCTTCTTCTTAACAAACAGGACCGGGGCACCCCAAGGTGAGATGCTCGGTAGAATGAAGCCCTTGTCGAGCAAGTCTTCCAACCAGGCCATCAGTTCTTTCATCTCATTCGGTGCTAGACGATAAGGGCTCGAGCAACGGGTTTTGTGCCCGGCACAAGATCTATTTGGAACTCGACCTCGCGGTCCGGCGGCACATCTGACAAATCATCTGGAATTACATCCGGGAAATCCCGAACGATAGGAACATCACCGACGGTAGCCTTAGACACGGAAACGGATTTTCCTATGGCGACCTCAACCTCAAACACATCGACTATGCGCTCCGGGTGATTTATTCAACGAGGAACAGAAAGCGGTAGACACAAAACTTCTACTAGCGCCCGAATCAAATAAGACCGACGCCGGAAATTCATCAAGTAGAAAGGTATCTGGGATAGCATCACGCTCCTACTTAGCTAAACAGTTGCTCATACATTCTTGAAGGAGCGAGGAATTTAAGCGGTCAAGTACCAAGGAACCCAAAGTGACAGTATGCTATGCCTCAGCTAAACAATTACGCGCAAAGCGTTCGAGAGGCTGGGAAACGAACAAGAGAATTTTGGGAATAAGATAAACTTTAACGCTAACGACTCAAGAGTTAGCCAAATCCTATCCCTACAAAGACGGAACCCTAACATAGTCAGACACAAGTGGTATTTAAAACATGGAAGGTAAGGGTAAACTGCTAATAACGTTGATCAAATGTTATTAGTTGTTTACTTCACCGGGCCGTCCTAAGCACCCCTGCCCCTAACCACATTAGCAATCTATCTAACACTTAGGCAATTAACCACATAATGGAAACTTTTAAATTTAAAAGAATGACTAATAATTTAAAGTTACCTCTTGGCGTGCAGCTACTCGAGGTAGGCATACTAGTTTCTTTCTTACAGTTCGAGTCCAAGCATTTGGGTATGCTCGGATCCCTCGAACCATGGCTTTGATACCAACTTGTAAGGCCCCGAACCCCGGGAACCCCACAGTTGGTAATCATTCAAAACACTCATAAAAATAATTAAACTTAAAAACAATTCTTTTCATTAAAATAAGCATCATAGAGTGTAAATTCAACGGAAAACATAAATCGTAAAATAAGTTCCCTAAAACCCGGGAATTTTGCCCAAAACCAATTTTTAAATATAATTAATAAAACTATTTAAAATAAAATTGTTCAAAATACATTCTTCCATTCACGTATGCCCTACACCGTCCAAGTAGCTTCGTGCACGTCTAGGCGATAAGACATCCTCTTCCTAACCTGAAACTCACACTAACATGTACACAAAGTCAGCTTGAGCTGAGTGAGTTCAAGTTTTAAGTAAATAATATCAATAATAACAAATATGGTAGACATATCAAAAGTTTTTAAAGTAAAAAGAGTGCATCCATTAAGTCATCGTTACCGAAGACTAAACATTCTCATACATACATATACCAAAGATATATATATATAAACATCTTTTCAAGTACATCCCTATATACATAACAATATATATTTATATAACATCCACATATAACATTCAGGGTCGAGCAAAGGTACAACCCAAACACGTAACATCAACGCATGCAAACACAAAGTAGGCATACGCAACATCTGTAGTCGAAACGACTACAACTCCGCCAAATAGAGGCAAAACAATAATGTATATATATTTTTAACATCCCAAGGCCTACCATATACTAGCAAGCCTATATAAAATCGTTTAAAACATTTCATCAAGTAAGAAAACACTTAGGTGTGCATGCTAGCCCAAAACTTGAAAAGAGTAAAAAAGGCATCATGAACTCACCTGACACAAGACGCGGATTCAACCTGAGCTAGATAATCCCTAAGAAATCCCAAAACTCAAACACCTATTGGTTTACATTCAATCAATACTAATGACATCAAGATGACTCGTTTATCCTACGAGACGTTCTAACATGGTCCGAGTTACCTAAACCGTTGACCTCATCAAACTTACTCACAACAGCCCCCGAGGTCTCACATTCACCAAATCGACCCTTAGGTAGTCCCGGGAATAAAGAATTCCCAAATTACCCCCGGAAGCACTAGGTGATGTGTGTCTAATAACCCTATAATAATGACCCTCACAACTAAGCTTTAATATTAAAACGAAAATCCTAAAACCACACACAACCGGCAAGTGTACCGATCGCAAGTAGTATAGACCTAGGAAGTCCGAGTATCGAACACGTGGACACGTAAGACGCTAACGATCACTAACCCTAGAGAAGACCTACCTTAGAATAATATTTAATTGATTTTTGCTTTTTAATTACTTAACTGAACTAACTGGACTAACTAACAAAACTTACCAAAAATAGAAAACTTAACGGAAAACTAACTGTGTTAACTTAGGATGGAGAAAAACATCTACCTAGGTTTGAATCAAATTGTAGGCCTAACAGGATAATGGATTGAATGACTTCAAGACACCGGTCCCTAAAGATGACACGACTAAGGATCGCTCGGGCTAACTTGATTACCTCCCGGTCTCACTCAACAAGCTTAAACTACTCAAAATCACCTAAAACGACCAAACCGGGAAACAATTGCTAACGTGTTCTAATGCTAGATCACCTCTCTGTGTCACCAACACTCGACCCTAATGGCAATGAATACTACACAACCAAGGATGGAGGAACAATTCAACTTAAAATAAAATATATCAACTAGTCACTCAAAGCACCTAAACCTGACAAGAAACGAACTCGCTCTAGCGCAATCCTTATTCTAGCATGTAAAGGCAATGAGATGGCCATAACTTCCTATCACCTCTCGGTCTCAAAGAAGGTGCCTAACTGCTGTACTTTAACCAAATAATCATGCAACAAAACCCTACGGTTGTTCCTACCGCAAACAAACCCTAAACACCAAGTCTAGAATCAAACAATGCACCGATCAATCAATACGAAACTAATCAATCAACACACGGGGTTTATGCAATTAATTAACCAATATTTCCAGCCCTTAAACACAACCTATTTCATGTCTAAATCAAACTTTACAATAGCAATTAAGGTCTACTAATCAAACAATCCATAAAACCTATTAAACACTACAATAATCATCATTCCTAGGTAGAACTAGCAAGTTTAGCCTCTCATATTATTTGGACAGCCATGAACAATTAATAAACACATCATAAAACTCATGCCAAACATCTTAACAATCATCCAACAATCAATAACAATCATAAACAAGTCAATCTCTAACACAATTGTAAAACTATGTAGTCAATTGAACAAGGAAAATAATATGATGAACAATGTAAAAGATGGAAGGATATGGAGTGATTCCGGGCTGCTCCTTGGCTGTAAAATTGATGGTGAATGATCCCGAGACTTGGTTCTTGTCTTCTTCTTCCTTCCCTAGCCGACAAAACCTTCAAACCCTAAGCCGAAAAAAAGTTTTTCTTCTTCCCCTTGCTGCCTCCTGCTGCGATCGCAGCTGCTGCCCAAATTAAGGTTTTTATTTCTTTTTTATATTATAATATAATAGTAGGCTTGGGCTTTTCCATGATGTAACGGACCGGGCCTTGAGTTTTACTTGAAAACGTATGCGTAAAAGGCTCCTAAACTGCTCCAAAAGCTCGGTTTCTTCCTTTCTTTTATCCAAAACCTACAAGATTAATAAATGTATGTAAAACCTATCTAAAACAAGTAAAAACATATAAAATATAATATAATATGTAGATAAAACGTGCGGAAAATACGTGTGTTTTACAACACATCACTAGGTGATATCGATACGCACATTTATGAGTCGTTTAGGCCATTAACATTCAACTCAGCCCCGTGTGGACCCAATATGATAAAATCACAGCCAACAAGTCCACACGACGCTACACGAGTCAAATGGGTCGGTAACTCACAAGTACGACGCACCAACTACTTAATAAACGAAATTGCGCGTTGTACCGACCCGTTGGAGTAACCGACAACCAATTCAGCCCCATGACTTATAAAAATGAATTTTGAACATCCCGTACATCAAACCGAGTGTCCCGAGCTGAATTGGTCGTTTATCACTTCAACCCTTGCGTTAAACGCGCCAAACTACAATTCTAGTCAACCGAACCTAACAATCAAACTACAACTAGTTGATCAACTCAACGAACACCTATGAACATGATCTTTAAGTATGATATACGGGATATACCTAGGAAGATTGTGGTGCAAACACTTACTTCAAACAGCCCCGACAAGAACACAATTGAACATCCATTGGTTAAGCCTAAAACGAACTTATCGATCAATAACGAGCAAAACGTGTAGATTTTATCATGCGAAGATGCATTTAATTACATAGGATAACCTTTGAAATAAATTATTAAATTTTTACCAGACTTTAATAAATGTCTTAGGTTTATAAAAATATTTTTATTATATTTTTCTATTGGACAAAAAAATTATAAAAATTCCTCCAACACAGCAAGGTACGTGCAGCTATTTCAGTGCGCAACAAAATGGTTTTATTGTTGAAAAAGAGTTATGATGTCGGGAAGACAGACCAGAATCCGGCATCCCGCATCAACTTTGACACTCGATTTCATAAATTCATAAAAGCCATTCAAATCTTGTCCAAAAATTACATAATATACTTTTCTGGAAACTAGACTCAAAGTAGAACATCATGGAAAGAAGAATCGATCAAAAACAATGGATTATTATTTCCTTACAGACCCTACAATAAACGTATACGAATCTGTCAGCAAACTGTTATATCAAAACTCAACCTTAACGACCAATAAGCGCGTTAATATGATCAATTAAGGTGTAAAATACATAGGGAATCATAAAACCGACCTTGAATTGAATTTTTTACGGATCAAACTTGGCTGGACAGAAGATTTTTGTGCAGGGGGGGGAGGTCTTGAGGTCCGATCGGCTGCGCAGAGTCAGGAGTTAGGGTTTTAAATTTTTTTTTTGATATAAAATAAGAAGTTTCATTCTAGCCCCTCAAGTATAATGTGTAAGGAATGTTGGAGGAAAAGTTACATAATTTTAATGTACCGGGATGACGTAAAGGCTCCCGAGAAACGTCGGTTAAATCCCGAGAATTATACATACTTTACAAGCTTTAACTCTTGGAACCCAAATTAACGGGCATTACTTTCTTTGTAGGTTGAAAGAGGGACATTGAAATGAGTGAAAAATTTATAATTCCCCTTTTTATACATAATGTTTGGTCAGTACTATATTAATTTGTCATCTAGTGCACTACAATTGTCATTTAATTCAAATTAAATGTACCACCCTTGCTCGAGCAAACAGCCAAACAAACAGGTGTCTCCCACTGTACTTGAGTACATATCCCAGGTTATGTTCGACGTACTCAAGGGAAAATGGTTAAGTAATTTGAGAAATGTTCATTTATGATTTGCTCGAAAACCAGTGTGCTTGAGAGAATAACTTAGAAAAATTCTTTTCTAGGATATTTCACAATTGTGCTAGAATACACTCATGCTCGAGTCCTTAACCAAATTTTAGAGTTACCAAATCAAGTGAATATTCACACATGCTAGAGTATAGGATCATACTCAAGATCATCTCAGTTATTTAACACAACTCAAATAAGCAAGACAATATGCTCGTGAGAAATAGTATGCTCGAGAACACTTAGAAAAGTTTTCGTTTTCAACGAATTTATCCTGTGCTCGAAGTACTTAAGAGAAATAGTAAGTCAAACAGGCATACTCGAAACACTTTCATAGCATCAACCCTACTCAAACAAAACAGAATTATCATGTCTTTTCCTAAGTTCGTAGAGTCTATTTATGCTGGAAAACACTTAGAGAAATTTAATCATGTCAAATCTTGGGCTCGAACAGGCAAAATTCAAATTTCCAGTATACACACATACTCAAAAACGCTTATATGATTTGAATGCTTGAATCGCATAGAAAAGTTTTCAAAGCATATCATTGTGCTCGAAGAACAACACATGAGATATCTATGTTCGAAACACTTAGAATTCTTGATATAATGCTTAATATACAAATCCCATGTACCTTTTATATAATATTTTATTAGTTTTTGTTCGGTTTATTTTAAAATTTGTATATTACTAACATATTTGAATCATGTAGGTTTCAGAGGTTTATCGTGGCTAAAAAGAGCGAAAAATGAGCTAAAACATTGAACCAGAGCACCAAAATTGAACTGGACCGCATCAGGAAATGAACCGGACCGCACCAGATCGGTCCCCTCTACCATTTCTCCGGAGTGCCGCGCGGTTGGGAGGTCAAAGACCACCACGTGGCGCGGTGGGTGTTTTTCCAGAATATTCTACGATTATTGGGTTTGGGCCTTGATTTTTCCTATTTAAAGACCCTTAAACTCAACCTTAAACATAACTTGAATACCCTGGTCGTTTTGGACGAATTTGGGAGCAAAAGAGAGGATATTTCTGAGGGTTTGAAGGCTATAAATCAGCCGGCGAAGTGCTTATTATTCAAGGACGAAGACTCCGGGTTTTATCGCCTTTAATCTTCCGTTCTTATTTATTTTTGCCATGATTTCGTTTATCATTGTTTTGTTTGATTTTATGATGTTAGGCTAAATATTATAGACTGCTTAGGCTTATGTTGAACCTATTTTGACGTTGTGTTTTATTTGGGATTTATTTATCGTTATGGTTTTATGATTTAGTAAAAGGTTTAATTATATTAAATTGATGCGTATGGATATTTAGAATTGTCTGATTAATTGTTATTATTCCATAGTTGCCTTGATTATTGTTTGTCATTATGATAGGTTGTTATTAGGTCATCAACTTTGTGTTTTTGACTATTTTATGATTGATTCGCGATTAGATCATAGGATTAATAATTATTAATTAAATAAACCTAACTGTACTACTAACCTAAAGCTGTAAAGTGCTAGGTTATTGATATATCTTTATTATTTGATCTTGCTAGATTTAGTTCTTCGTAAGGAGTCCATATAGGTTTGATTATTTAATTATTGTGTATTGAATCAATTAAATATATTAAACTGTCTTTGATTTCCGCGCTGTATGGTAGGATTTTGTATAAAGGAACTAAGTCATAAATAATTAGGTGACCGTAAGGAAACTTGATTTTTAATACTGGTGTGCGTTAAAACTTATTAGAAACCCATAAGTGTCTCTTGAGAAGGGTCAGGGGTCCAGTTCGGGTTTTATCTTAGGTGTCTATTTTACGATCCCAGTCCATAAAATATTTTACCGATTAATTAACAACTGAAATTTAGGAGACTCTAGCCTAGGTAGTTATGTCATCATCATCTGAATTAAGTCCAAGTTCTAAGTTTAGTTGTCTTTTGTTTTCTTAATTAGTTTAAATTAGTTTATTAGTAACCCCCCCCCCCCCCCCTAAAACAAATAATACATAAATAGTCGTGTCTGTAGTTGAGTCTAATTTAGCTAGTTTACGTAATTTAAAGAGTCCTGTGGGTTCGATATCCGGACATACTTAGCTGTACTAGAGTCGATCGGTTCACTTGCCGGTTAGTAGTTTAGTTAAGTTTAAGAGTCTAGAATTTATTACTTAGTGTCTAGATTAGCGTGTTTTTATATAACTACTTTTAGCACATCAATTCTAAGTTTTCAAAGCATAGTATTCTGCTCAAGGAGCAGCAAATGATGGTTTCAAGTATAAACAATAGTATCATGTACAAATAATTTTACATCTTAGAACATACTCGAAAACACTTGCATCAATTCAAATTGCATTTCAAACAGAACATCATTTGTCTAGCAAGCTCACACACAAACCTTGCTCAAGTTGTCAACATATATATCAATGTAAACCATTTTTGTGACTCAAGCACAAGTTTAAGGTGAATAAGAGATCAAAATTTAGTTGATGGGTCATTAAAGAACAATTTTATAGAAAGATCTCAACAAGGGATCATATTGTTCAAAAAAACTTTCACAACATATCATAGTCGGCCATATTATAACTTAGGTCAGGTTGACAATAGGTAGTAGCCCTTAGCATGATTATCATGACTTTTGTGATATACTTAAAGTTCAATGATTGCTTAAAAATAGAATGGTCCACATCATGGACTTCAAGTTGTTCCTAATCTCTTCTCAAAGCTTATTTAGCATTCTCCAAGTCATCCCAATTTGACTTCAACCTCCTGATGCCTTAGTCAAAATAGTTTAGTGTTTGGGCAGCTTTATTTAAACAGACTTCAAGGTTGAACGTTGCACTTACTTGCCATCCAGACCTACATGCCTTACATTCAGGGTGTTTAGGACTTATTTGAGTGCCCCACCCTTGTAGTTCGCTTGGTGCCCTTTTAAGTCTGAATATTGTTAAGTTTATTGTATTTATTACTTTACTTGGCGGTTTTTTTTTTGTGAGTAATTGTACAGTAATGGTTTCTATATAGCTGCTCAGTTACTTTGTAAAATAATTTTGCGTGACCAAAACAACAATAGGCTCGTGTATGACTGGATAGTTGCCTTTCTGCCTATCATTTGGAGAGATGTGCAAGGGAACATACCTTGATCTTCAAATGTGTCACCACGTCTGTCTTAGCATGATCATTATATTTGTATCACTTAGGTCACTACACTCATGAGAAGATACGAATCAAGATGTTAGTCACTGAATAGAAACCTTTTAAGCTTATATTCCATGTGTTAGGGGATTAAACAATACACTATCATTTCCCATTAGGTTGGATCTCCATATAAAAAGATATTTTAAGCTTCTTCAAAGCTTGTATCTGAATAATCTTATAATTTCTTTTATGAGTTCACCAAAAACAGTTTTTCAAGTCAAAAATCATATTAATTGTTTCAAAAGTCACCTTCTGTTGAAAAATTCATTTTGCACCTGATTTTGAAAAGCAATTTGTCATTTAAAAGCATGTGACATACAAACAGCACTTAAGATTCACACAATCAGCAAATTCATACAGTCTTGAATCATCTTTCACTCGAGCAAACAGGAATCCTATCGAGCAAACTTAGAATCTATCATTTCAATGCATGTGCTCAAAATACTTCATGAAAGTTGAAGACTTACCATTGTACTCGAGCAACAGGCATGTGCTCGAAATACTTAGAAAGGTTTTTCAAGACATATGTCCATGCTCAAACAGCAGAAACATGTCACCTGTGCTCGAAATACTTGACAAGTCTTCAAGTAGTATTGTTTGTGCTCGAAGAGCAGAAAAAGCAATATCAAGCACAGATCCATACTCGAAGCACTTAAATCACTCACAATAGATCAAGTATGCAAATATTTAAGTACTAGAGACATGAACAGCAAAACCATGTTGTATTTGACATTAGTAATTCACTAAGCATGATTCATTCAATCAAAATTGTCAGTTAAACATATATCAACAAATCATGCAGTCAATCACAGTGAGCAGCAAATAGATAGTCAGTAAGCATCTCACTTAAGCACACATCATCAATCAGATCTCATCAGCATTTATCATTCCTAAGCATTTTAAAAGAAAATTAAACCTGGTTTTATCTAATGGTTTGGTAAACAGGTCAGCCAAGTTATTAGTTGTATCTACCATTTTCATTTCTATTAAGCCATTTTCACTACAGTCTCTAATGAAGTGATGCGTGATTTCAATTTGCTTAGTCTTAGAGTGATGAACAGGATTTTTAACAATAAGCATGGCAGCAGTATTATCAATTAAAATAGGAGTGAGTAAGAAATTCAGACCATAATCCAGCAGTTGATTTTGGATCCATAGAACATGTGCAAGAAGATGCAGCAATGTACTCAGCTTCAGCAGTTGAGATGGACACTATAGTCTGCTTGTTGCATTGCCAAGACACCAGCTTGTTTCTAAGAAACTTGAAGCCTCAAGAAGTTGACCTCCTGCTCATGTTTCAACCATCATAGTCATTGTCCGTGTAAGCAACTAAGTCAAATGAAGGGTTCTTTGGGTACCATATCCCTAAATCTGGTTTCCCTTTAAGATATCTGAATATCCTCTTTACTGCCAACATGTGGGCGACCTTAGGGTTAGCTTGAAATCTTGCACATACACACAAAGCAAACATAATATCTGGCTTAGATGCTGTTAGATACATCAAAGATCCTATCTTGGCCCAATACTCATGCTGGTCCACTGGCTCCACCTTTTCATCAGGTACCATCTTCTTATGTATGTCCATTGGTGTGGACACTATCTTGTAGTCTTGGCACTTGAATTGGTTTAGTAGTTCTTGAGCATAATTTGATTGATTTATGAAGATACCATCTGCCTTCTGCTGTACTTGTAATCCAAGGAAGAAGTTCATTTCTCCCATAGAACTCATTTTGTATTTTGATTTCATCACTTGTTCAAAGTCTTTACAAATTTGTTCATTTGTTGAACCAAAGATGATGTCATTAAGATACACTTGTACAAGCAGTAGGTCTTTCTTCCATCTTTTATAAAACAATGTCTTGTCAATAGCTCCTCGGCAGAAACCATTATCCAACAAGTGGTTAGATAGCTCATCATACCAAGCTCTAGGAGCTTGATGTAATCTATACAGTGCTTTACTTAGCTTGTACACCTTGTTTGGATGAATTGGATCTTCAAATCTAGGTGGTTGAGTCACATAAACTTCTTCATCAATCTTCCCATTTAGAAATGCAGACTTGACATCCAATTGATAGACTTTGACGTTCATGGATGCTGCATATGCTAAGAAGATTCTAATGGCTTCTAATCTTGCAACAGGGGCAAAGACTTCTTCAAAGTCTACTCCTTCTTCTTGTAAGCACCCTAGAGCCACCAGCCTTGCTTTGTTTTTGATGACTATCCCTCTTTCATCCTTCTTGTTTCTGAATACCCACTTGGTGCCAATTGCATATTTTCCTCTGGGTTGTCAACCAAATCCTAGACACGTAAGTCTCTGAATTGAGCTAACCCCTCCTGCATGGCTTCCACCCAGCTGTTGTCTTTTAAGGCTTGATTGATGTTCTTTAGCTCAACTTGGGATAGATAACAAGCGTAGAGGCATATGTTAGCCTTTTTAGAAGAATGTCTTGTCACTTTTTCATGCAAGTCACCAATAATGTTCTCTGCAGGATGATTTTTTTCAATAGAGGTAGTTTGAATAATTTGATTTGATGTCACTTCGGAATCAAGATTTGTCAAATCCACATTAGGAGTTTCATTCTGAGGTACTTCTTCAGATTCAGGAGACACTTGGTTTAGAGTGTTTGCAGATGTGGATGCTTCATTAGTTCCAATTTGAAGAGAATCAAACAATGACTGGAATCTGTCTTCACATCTGTCTGTCTCTTCAGGTTAACTCTGCTGTTGACTCTGCATTGGTTCACTTTCCATTTCACTTCGACCTTCATTGGATACTTCAATTGCAGCTTCTTGATCACTGATCTGCATCTCATTTGGTCTACTATTACTTCTCTCAAAGTTGAATCATTTTTCTCCTGATGCAACAGATGACCACAGCTTGTCCAGATCAATCTGCTTTTGCTTTCCTTTCTTTTCAATACTCTTCATTGTAGATTGTGAATGATTTAATCATCTTTTACTAGATCAAACAACCATTTGGGTCCTTCTACATTGTTAAAGTGATTCATTGAATATTATATATAAGGACTTAATGACCACCATGTGCTCTTTAACATATAATCTATAAGCCTTTGATTGAGTTGAATATCCCACAAAGAAACATTCTAGAGATTTGTATTGAAACTTGTTTAGATAATCCTTTGTGTTCAATAGTGAGCATTTACAACCAAAAGGCTTCAAGAACTTCACATAAGGTTTTCTTTTGAAGATAATATCATATGGAGTCTTGTTGTGAGTTTTGTTCAACAGAACCCTGTTTTACACATAGCATGCAGTCTTGATAGCTTCTGCCCAAAAAGTTACTAGTAAGTTTGCATCAGCTATCATGGTTCTTGCAGCTTCAATCAATGTTCTATTTCTTCTTTCTGCAACACCATTCTGCTCAGGGTTTCTTAGAGCACTACACTGTTGAAAGATCCCCTTATAAGTGCAGAATTCTTCCATAAATCCATTCTTGAATTCTGACCCATTATCACTTCTAATCACTTTCACCCTCTTTTCATGTTGATTTTCCATTTTCAGTACATAAGTATTGATTAGCTATGGGGTCTCATCTTTGCTTCCCATGAAAAATACCCATGTAAACCTTGAATAATCATCAGTTATAACCAAGCAAAATCTCTTCTTCCCAATGCTTGGAACACTAATAGGACCAAACAGATCCATGTGAAGTAGTTCCAGCACTTCATCTATTGAATTTATCATTTTTCTCTTATGTGATGACTTATGTTACTTTCCTTTGAGACATGAAGAGCATTTTTCTTCTAATTTGAATTCTCTAGTTGGAAGTCCCACAACATGCTCACCTTTTACCAATTGATTCATGTTTTTGAGATTGACATGACACATCTTCCTATGCCATAGTCTTGTTTCATTTTCAGTGGCTTTAGAAACAAAACATGATCCACCTCTAGAGATTGCATTCTTCATTCTCAGCTCATAGAGGTTCCCCTTTCTTGGAGCCATCATCATTATCATTTCTGCTGGAATGACAAATTCAGGGTTGAGGATCAAGCAATGTTCATCATTGAAAGCAACCTTGTATCCTTTATCACACACTTGAGAAATGCGGAGTAAATTATATTGTAGTCCTCCAACATGAAGCACATTCTCAAATGATACTTTGCCATTTGTATGAGTGCGTCTTTCAAAAAATTTTCCTCCATTTTCATCACTCCCAAAGGCAACAGGTCCTTCAAACTTTCTTTCATAATTAACAAGAACTTCCTAATCACAAGTCATATGCCAAGAACATCCACTGTCCATGTACCATATATCATTTCCATCCAAAGACTGTTCCTGCATACATATACATAAACATCAGTTACAGTCTAAGATACAAACTGTATCAGTTTGTAAATCAGTGTCATTTTGAACTTCAACATGAGTTGGAACTGGATCCTCATATACTGTTTCACATGATTCATTTGAATCAAATTCAGATTCAACTGGTGACTTGATGCTTCCTTCAATTTGATCAATTACATAGTCCTTCCAGTTGTTTACTTCTTGCTTGGTCTTCCATTGATAACCCCTTGGTTCAAACCCTTGTTTCAGGAGAAATTTCTCATCTCCATTTAGAACACCAGGTCACAATTTTGATATTCCTTTGACACTAGGCCTCTTTCCCTTGATAGTCTTGTCTGATGATCTTGATTCTTCATTGATCTTCAGAACTGATTTCAACTTCTTTTCCAATGTCAACCTATGTTTCTCATTGTCAGATGAACTCTTTTCTCCATTCAAATACTTTTCACACATTTCTTGTAACCTTTCATGTCAAATCTACAGACAATATCAGGAACTTCAAATGTCTCTTCCATAACCCAACATGAATCAGTGTGATGTCCATATGCATCACACTTCTTGCACCACACTTTAGCATAGCTTCCCATATCTTCAAGAAGTTGCTTGTCCTTGATTCTGTCACTGGGTTTTGGGAAGTCAAAACCTACAGAGGTATTTGGAAATAGAGAATTGCTGCAATCCACTTTGATAGGCTTGTTCACATCAAGCACTTGAGGGTACTTTTCTTTAACAAACTTGATCACTTTCAGTTTAGTTGGAGTGCTTGAGTGACTTGCTACTTTGTCAGTAACTTATCTCCTTCTGTGCTCATGTTCGACGTCTCCAATGTCAAAAGGTTCATGGTTTGAGAACACTGGATAAATGGGAGGATGTTGATCATATGTGTAGCTTTCTGTTATTATTCTTGTTCTTTGGTTGAGGCCTTTCACATATGTCAAACACCCTGTGTTCTCTCCTCATTTTTTCATCGTGCTTCTTCAATTTAGGAGTTGTTTTTGATAGCCTTGGTATCTGTTCACTGTTCTTCTTCTTTGTCACCTTCTTTTTCATCTTCTGGTCATCTGAAGATCTGTCACTTCTGCAACCACAAGTGCTTTCTTCACTTGAGTATTCACTCCATTTCTTCTTCACTTCAGTCTGTTTTACTTCCTTTTCATCTGACTTAACAGTCTCTTTCATGACAAACTCATCTTCTTTGTTCACAGCTACATCTTCATATTTTTTCACAAACTCTTGTTTATCCCTAAACACACTCTTGAATTGCTTTAGACATTCATCTCGGCTTTCTTTGTCTACCTTGAGAGGATATTTGTCACGAATGTATACATTCGTTATATTTGATAACGATTCCCAATTATAAAGAATGGATTTTACTGTTTTAACGAATGGTATCTCTTAAGCGAATGAGCCACTGGTTATCAGACATGTGTCTTCATTCGTGATAATTTTTCTTTCATTCATTCATCTTGTAACGAATGTATACCATTCGTTATATTTGATCAACGAATGTCCTTATTCGTTAATTTTCTAACGAATGAGAATATATACGTGTTAGCGAACGTGATACGAATGTAGTTTCTATATCTAATTTGTCTATTCGTTAGTTTTATTAACGAATGTGACTAGTTTCCATCCGTGATACTATTATTGTATAACAAAAGAGGACTTTTAAATCATTTTCAAAAATATTTCAATTGTAAACAGGTTCGTTTGTACAAATATGGGTGATAATCAACAGGTTAATGCTACTGAGAGTGAACAAGAGCAGCCCGTGATTCAACTTGCTCAAATAATTCAAGGACAACAGGTTGCATAACCAGTTGCTAATCCCGAGCCACCACAACAAGCACAAGCAGAATAAGAACCTGCTAGTAACCAGTGGGTAGCTGATAAAAAGCCTAATATTTATGCTTTTCTGGGTCATAACTTCTTTGGGCGAGCATGGAGTAGTACTTATGTTTTTGAAAAGGTCGACGATTTATCGAGCCATGTCAACAAATCTTCCTGTGCATTATAGCATAATCAGACCATTTTTGGAGACCGCTTGTTATGTTACATGAGAGAATCACAATGTTGCTAAAATCCAATGAAAGAAGATTATTGTTGGTGTGGACATTATTCGGGAACTGTTGGGTTTTGGAGAGAATAATGATTCTGTATATGAGTTTGACCAGTAACTGATTAAGGGTTATTCAGAAGGTTAAAGTATAACGGTGATTTGAATTAATATATGTACAACAAAGTACTACTCTGCGAGCAGCACAAGTAGTTATTGCATGCGCTGATTCATTGTTTAGGGGGTCGTAGAGGCGGGTTCAAAAAGTGCAGGATTATGCTGAAATCTGCTTTTGTTGCTTTGGTGCTGAACAAGCCTTTCAATTTCTCGAAAATGGTTTTCTATCATTTGAAAGAGAACTACACCACGAAGACCAACAAGTTCCTAATGCATCCGTGGTTTTTGCAAATGATCTTTAATCATGTGGAGCCTAATCTTATTAAAGACCTCGAGATTCTTAATGATCGTATTCAACTAGATCATATGAACGAAGATACAATTATAAGAATTCAAGCCTACCAGGGTAAGACTAAATGAACAAGGTCCAAGTTTAAGAGGTTAGTTGGGCATTTGGAAAGAGAGATGTACCAACCACCACCTAATGATCGTTGGATTAACGATGATTCAAATTCTGAACATGAAGTTGGTGACAGAAATGCGGGTAATGGTCATGATGATTGTGGAAATGGTGGTCCCGGTGATGATGAGGGTGCTGCGGCACGAAAGCGTGAAGCTAAAGGTAAGGCGGTTGCAGTTGATACGCGAAAACCTAAACGAACTAAGGGCGTTCAGGTGTGATTATTCAGGAGTCTCAACAACAAGCTCCAAGGGTGCCTACTCCTATGTAACAGCCCAGCTACCGCCGCACCATAATATTGTCCGCTTTGGCCGGGATGTACCACATTCGCCTTACAGATTTGCTTTTGTTTGCCCAGGTGAAGACTTCCCAGGAGGTCACCCATCCTGACACTACTCCCACCTGAGCATGCTTAACTATGGAGTTCTCGTCTCATCCACTACCATTAAGCGCCTAAAATGCGCTATGATGGAGAAGATATCCACCTCCTTGTAAAGAAGGCTTAGTTCTCCTCCCCAACCGATGTGGGATGTCACAATCCATCCCCCTTAGGGGTCCAGCGTCCTAGCGGAACCTGGCACCACTGGTCCGGCCCTGACTCTGATACCATCTGTAACAGCCCAGCTACCGCCGTATCATAATATTGTCTACTTTGGTAGGGACGTACTACATCGCCTCACGGATTTGATTTTGGTTGCCCAGGTGAAACTTCTCAGGAGGTCACCCATCCTGATACTACTCCCACCTAAGCACGCTTAACTATGAAGTTCTCCTCTCATCCACTACCATTAAACGCCCAAAACGCGTTATGATGGAGAAGGTATCCACCTCCTTGTAAAGAAGGCTTAGTTCTCCTCCCTAACCGATGTGGGATGTCACATCCTACTACTCCAACGTGTCGTTCGTTTTTTTCATGCTGTTGAAATTCATAGTTGTGCTGATTGGAAGACCAAAAGATTCAAGAGTTGAAGACCACAAAGCTCGAGACAAGGGGGAGTTTGTTAATACATCGTCTGTCATCTCGGTCTTTGCTTAACATATTTGGGAATTAGTTTAATATATAGGGGTATTTTGGTAAATGTATATAAGGCTCATTTACTAGTGTTATAATAACGAATGAGGCCGTGTGTTTTATTCCTTATTCATTAAGGATGTTTAACAAATGGGAGGTAACGTATGAAGGCTGTTTGTTATAGTATGTATAACGAATAGCATAATGAATGGATGCTTATTCGTTAGGTTTGTCTAACGAATGATCCATCTCCTATATATACCCTATAAGTTATTTCAAATATATAGAATTCTTATTTTATACCGATTTGCACTATAACTTTACCAAAATTTCCTCTCATTACACACAGTTACACACGCTGAATCTAATCGGGTGTTAACACGATCATATCACCGACTTAATCATAATAGAAGAATCAACCATGGATTCTCTATAATAAAATATGTCAGTACGTGTGTTTATATTTATAAGCATGCACGATGATATTATGTTTCTTCACACCTCGTGTTTTCGTTTTAGTGGGGTGTGAAAGATTTAGTATCAAAACCTATGGTTATAGAGAAACTAGATTTCCCCTCAAGAGAACCCTAGAACTATAACTTAAGATCAACCCTAGGATAGAATAACTTATATATTATTATATGCTAAACAAAATAACTAACCCTATTAATATGCCACGATATAGCTATATCTGATCGATGTGCTACATATAAAGCACAATTCAAACCGCAACGAGTTAGGATCACTACTCCCGTTAATGAGAGAAGAACCCCATAGAGGACGCTACGGGATATAAACCCGATAGTAAGAGTAGCATCGATACAGGACTCATGATACGGTTCACACCCCAAAAAATTATAGGTCCCAATTATACCATTCGTTTATCAAAAAAATATTTGTCAGACATGTGTAAGAAATATTAAAAGCCTAATATACCATTCGTTTATAATTGGGAATCGTGCAATTGCACGATTCCCAATTATACCAGTGGCTCATTCGCTTAAGAGATAACGAATAACCACTCATTCGTTAAAAAAATAATGAATGGGGTCCTCATTCGCTATGGGTTTTAGAGTGTAGCGGAACCGAATGAATATTGTAACAAATAAACCACATTCGCTATTGTTAACTAGCGAATGATCGCTCATTCGCCAAAATGTCATAAAGAATTAAGATTAAAATTAACTAATGAATGATTTTAGCATTCAAACCCTTGTAAAATCCTTAAATTGCCGTTCAAAATCAGTGTTTTGAAGCCAATTTTATAAATATTAACTGAAACACATGGGCAAAATTTTTGTAAAGACATTAAAATCCATGATATTTATCAAAATTTTCAATTCGCAAACATCGGTCATAGAAAATAAAGCAGAAGAAAATCTTTTTGAATTTTAAACATTTTCAAAATCAAACAGACCTAAAAATTTTTTAGCTTTTCAAAATTTATATCAAAAAATATGGAAAATTCTTTTTTTTTTTTTACTTTTTCAAGTATTCAAACAAAAATCAAAATAAAATCATAATACGAAAAGCAGTACATATTTTTGTGAGAAAAACCACCACTTGAGATCATGTTGACAAGTAACGTCCTAATCGACACTTCAATTTCGACATTATTATGCACATAATCCGACAATGATTACAAATATAATTATCCATTTTAAACTTTACACAGATCCTTCCATAGCTTTACGATACTTGTTTAAGGTTCAATTAAGCACAAATCATATGTGGACCCCACCAATAAGACACAGTTTTTATATCACTTATGCAGTGAGTTTTCACATATATGTAATTTTCTTTTCTTAACATGATCAGTTGTGATCCATGCAAAAATAACAAAAAGAAAACAATTAAAAATGTTAAAATTTCCCCTTAAGATCGGTATAACTACACGCAGATAAGGTTCCATTTATAAAAAGTAAAAAGATAAAAAAATTTGAAGTTATATAAGGCCTTTACAATCAATTTGGATAATTCCATATTATCGTGCAGAGAAAGTCCAAGACTTTATATGAAACACCAAAAAAATAATACATAATACTTAGGTTTTAACCCACAGATTGGTATTCCTACAGGCATAGAGGATCCAAGACATAAGCAAAAATAAAGAAAAATCTAAACTGGATTTCTTGGCAAAATAAAATAAAAAATAAGCTAATTTTATTTGCAAAATGAACACTTGTAGACACCACAATCTTTAAACTTTTTGATACTTAAAGTAGATATTAACTATGCATCAACGTGTTATGTCTGCTAAGTCAATGTACTAGCATTTCCTATATTGGTCGGATCACATTTCTTAAATTTTTATATTTTTCAATGTTTATATATATATATATATATATAATGGAAATCACAATATTTTTGAACTGTCTCATATATTCTCCCCCCTAAAATTTAAAACACAATGAAAGAAAATAAACAAAAAACTGTACAAAGTAAAACAAAGTGATTAACAGAGATTTTGAATTTTAGATAAAGTTTTAAAACTATTTAAACCAAGCAAATATGTAAATGGCGTTTTATCAAACATTTTATTAAAAAGGTCAGCATTCTGAAAAATTTGTGTGTATCGTTTCAAGATTAATTAATTTCTTTACATAGTAGTAACGGATAAAATGATAACGAATTCAATATATTTCATTTTTTAGTGGTGAACGTGGTTCTTAGTAATACTTATCGCAGCAGGATTATCAATAAAGATGGGAGTAGTATGAAACTTCAAACCGTAATACTGCAGATACTGCTAGATCAAGAAAACCTGTGAACATCAACTCGAGGTTGCCACGTACTCTGCTTCGGCGATTGAAGTGGAGATCGTTGTCTGCTTTTTACTCTGCCAGGGAACAAGCCGGTTTCCTAAAAATTGACATCTTGCTGTGGTAGACTTGATGTTAATCTAGCACCCCTCATAGTCCGAATCTGTATAAGCAGTAAGAGCAAAACTATCATCCTTGTGATACAATAATCCAATGTCAGGATTACCCCTCAAATAGTGGAAAATAAGCTTAACAACTGCTATATGAGTAACTCGGGGACTCGATTGATACCCAGCACACAAACAAACAGCAAACATTATATCAGGACGAGAAGCAGTTAAATACATTAACGAACCGATCATCGGACAATAGATGGTCGGATCAACAATTTCCTTCAATTCATCTGGTGACAAATTGTGGCTCACGGGAAAGGGTTGAGAGGAATTTTCTAACAGTAATCTTGAATCCGCTCAAGACATCATTCACGTACTTGTTCTGACAAATAAAGATTCCAGTATCAGACTGGTGAACCAGCAACCCTAAGAAGAAACTCGTCTCTCCCATCCAGCTCATCTCGAATTTTCGTTTGTATAAACTTATCAAATTCCATGCATAACTTGTCGTTTGTAGAGCCAAAAATGATATCATCAACATATATTTGGACAAGAAGGAGATCATCTTCCAAAGTCTTGTAGAAAAGAGTACAATCCACAGTCCCTTGCTTGAAGCCATTATCAATCAGATGGTCAGCCAACATGCTGTTCCAAGCTCTCGTGGGCTTGGTGAAGACCTTAAATTTCTTTGTTTAATCTGTAAACTCGCTCGGGATAGTCTGAATGTTCCAAACCAGGAGGCTGCTTCACATTCACCTCTTCATGAATTTCCCCATTCAGAAACGAACTCTTAACGTCCATTTGACAGACCTTAATATGTTGGACTCAGTCTGCCCAAGATACATATTATAATTGATGTGGCTAGTACGTTATGATCCAAGTCAGGTCATACCCAATAACAAGCTAGATAAACACCGATAATATTTGTTTATATATGATATGATCATAAGTAAATAAATATTGACACTTATGTTATTTGAAAAAAGGTTTTAAATACATTGTACTTGTGTAATAAATAAATCATATGGATGATTTATATTTTATGAGAGAACATTACATAGTGTTGCCTAAATAACAATATGTAACATAATTAACCTTGCATGTTGCCTATATATTGTGATACATTTATAAGTAATAAAGTTTTATAACACAAATATGTAAATGGAAAGTTTAAAAAATAATAATAATAATAATAATAACAAGGAAAGAAGGGGCCAAACCCCCCTCCTTTTCTCTCTTATTATTTTATTATTATTTTCAAATGTGAGTGGGTGCATGCAAGGTATGTGATTGGGTCTTGGGGTGGTGCTTTGAAAGACCTCAAGGACTCTCTTTCACATCTCATAATTTTTACAAGTCAAAAATTACTCTCCACTCTCTTTTTCTCTCCCAATTCGGCCAAAGAAGAAGAAGAACAAGGAGGTGATTTTTGAAGTGTTAAAAATCCTAGCTAAAGGTGTGTTGTCGAAGCTTGGGGTATACTAGCTTGAGGAACTTCTCTTTTGGAGTCTTGCCTACTATTTCACCATCTCCTTAATCCTCTTTTGGGTTTACTTGAAAGGTAGTTTAACATGCATGAACTTATAGCGACATGCATGTATTTGTTAGTATGTTTTTCGTATATGGATCCGAGATTGGGTTTTGCATGTATAAAATTGGTTTTTTACACCTTAAATTAACAGGATTTAAAACATTTATCCGCTGCGTTTTGTGATAAAAGTAAGGTTTTATCTCTTTGATAATCTTGTTAAAACCCAACAATGGCATCAAGAGCCGCTTATACGGATGCCTGCTTCATTAGACCAAAAAATATTTGGGTTTATGGTGGGTTTTACCATTTGGCCGAAAATTTTAGGGATTTTGGTTACCCCATGGATTTTCAAGGTTATACTTTACATGCATGTGGTAATCTTGAAAAACTAGGTCATTTGGATGATTGTTTATTTTGTTTGGACAAAACCCAAAACCTTTCAGTTTGGTTAGACTGGGCCGAAAGTTTTAAAGGGTGTAGGGGAACCATTTTGGTCTTGTATTATTGCATATTTGGATGTGTAATGGATGTTCATAACCTAGCCATGGCCTTTTGTTTGGTTGAATGTTTGTGTTGATGTGTTTGTTCATTCAAGTGGTTGTTTGTTCATTCGATTTGGTTGTAATATTTTATTTGGGTTTGTAATCAATTTATTTATTTCATTTTGTTTGTAATAATAAGTTGATTTGACACTTTTCTTTTACTAGAAAAAAGGTATTAGGATATATTTTTTGTAAAAGAAGATGCAAGGACGGAGACCCAAGTAAAGTGATGGAGACCACAACACGGAATGTGCCCTTGAAGCATTTGGATGCGGGATCAAGTGAGAGTTCACCGACACAAACTTATGTCCTTTTGGGTCCCTTAGGAGAGACTTTTTGGCACACCTGTCTTCGGTCAACAAGTGTGGTCAATAATAGAAAGCTATGGTTATGCACATGTGGTTGTGTATTTTATGCTTGTTTGGTTGATTTACTTTTGTTTTTGCTATTACAATTTGGATTGTTAACAACTTAAAATCAACAATTCGCATAAAATTGGTTCCTTAGAAATCGTTAGGTAATAAAATTGGTTTTATTAAAGACTAATGATTTCACAATAAAATGGGTTTTCAACTAAGTACCATACATTTGAATGCATGCAAATGGAAGGTACATAAATTGTTTTCCAATCTAGAATTTAGAAAACGAAAATCCCTTTTTTTTAAATAAGTCGAACACCATCCTTTTATACAACACTCGAATAACTTGGGAACTCGGTATGGGATAAAGGTCACCTAACCATGTTGGAGGAAACTTGTGAGTTTGAGGTGGGTTTACCATACTTGTGGGATGAAGGTCACCTAACCACTTGTATGTGTAAACTCACATGTGTGTATAAGTAGGAAGACTTAAATTGGAAACCATGAGAATAGGGTCACCGAAGCATGGTGTACAATGGTGTTGATGGAATTAAACATGGCAACTAAACATAAGATGTTTAACCGATCCCATAAAACTAGAAGTTGCAAAGGGTTGCAATCGTCAAATGTTGACTACCTTGTTAATTTAAATAGTAGGATAAAGGTCACCTAACTACTATTTGAATGTATATTGGGTTCTAGATTTTAATCATTAATTGTCTAGGAGACATAAAGGGTATTAACGATTAAAATTAATCATTGATATCAAAATACTAAAATTGAGCTTTGTTATATTTGTAGATGGCCGCAATCAACAATCCACCTAACATTATTATCCCACCCGTTAATAACCTATCATTAAGATCTATTCTCGATAAGGATCGTCTAAACTATAACCACTTTATGGATTGGTATCGAAACTCGAGAATCGTTCTCAAGCAAGAAAAGAAATACTACGTATTGGAGGATCCTATTCTCAATGAACCTAGCATTAACGATGCCGATAACTATAACGATTGGGTAAAACACAACGAAAATTCGATGCAAGTTTCTTGCCTCATGTTGGGAACTATGATTCCCAAGATTCAAAAGGATTTTGAACTTCATGGGGCATACGACATGATCACCCAACTTAAGGAAATGTTCCTTACACAAGCTAGGGTGGAACGCTTCGAAACGGTTCTAACGATTCATGCATGTCGTATGGAAGAAACCCAATCGGTTTCCTCCTATGTGCTTAAGCTGAAAAGCCACATTGATCGTCTTGAGCGCCTTAATTGTCCCATCTCAAAAGAGTTAGCCACGGATTTGATCCTAAATGGCTTAACTATAAAGTTTGAGACTTTTGTTATGAATTATAACATGAATGGGTGGGACAAGAGCATTGGTGAGCTTCACGCAATGCTCAAGACGGCCGAGACGGGAATGGGTAAGAAGGTTTTATCCATTCTAACGATCAATGAAGGAGGAAATAGGAAGAGGCATCACCCGGAAGCCAAGGCAAAGGTTGCCAAAGGTAAGGGACAAGTCTTGGGTAAGTTCAAGGGAAAGGCGAAAGCGGGACCACCCAAATCGAAGGAAAAGAAGACAAAGGTTTACGTGGAGGATCCGTGCTTTGGATGTGGGGAGATAGGCATTGGATGAGGAATTGTCCAACCTATCTAAAGGAGTTGAAAGCTAAGAAGGATGCGGGGCAAACCTCGGGTACAAATTTCATGATTCATATTGATCTTAATATTATTTCCTTTAACACATGGGTATTGGATAACAGATACGGAACTCATATTTGCAATTTTTTGCAGGGGTTCAAAGGAAATGATGGATTCAAGAAGGGAAATATTAGTCTCTTCATGGGCAACGGAGCAAAGGTTGTTGTCAAAGCCCGAGGGGACTACATTTTGAAGCTTCCAAATGGTTTGGAGGTTGTTTAAAATAATGTTTTGTATGCTCCTAGTTTGACTAAGAATATTATCTCCGTTTCCTTGTTAAGACAATATGGTTATGATTTTAAATTTATGGATGTAAAATCAAATTTAACGAACCTGAGGGAATATCGAACACCAAGAGTGATCAAAAATCATATTTTTGGATTAATTAATTAAAAACGAACCTTTTTATTAGAAACCTGGACAGTCTGAATAGATTGTGCGCGTTTCTCCTCAAATCAAACTGAATAAACGGAAACAGGCCCCGTAGCGAATCCGGATTCCCAATGTGTGATCTTTCTTTATAACTTAATCATTTTATCGACCAACACATTTACCAAAGCTTACTTCCCCGTAACTGTTTTCTGAACGAATAAACGAACAACTTGGCTTAGCTGGAAAAACGGGGAAACTGAGCCAAGTTCGGTGTTGAGTATTAGACATTGAACAACATCACAACCTAAGCCTATTA
The DNA here is from genome assembly GCF_021521415.1 of Bidens hawaiensis. Taxonomy (NCBI): domain Eukaryota; kingdom Viridiplantae; phylum Streptophyta; class Magnoliopsida; order Asterales; family Asteraceae; genus Bidens; species Bidens hawaiensis. The sequence goes on along the minus strand of NW_027492041.1, from coordinate 358,254 downwards.
ACACTTTCTGGGCATTCTAGGTATGCCCAGATTAGATATACAGCCCAGTTTAGTATTGAGATTATAATAATATTAAAATATTAATATTATTATAATATTAATTATAGGGACTAGTGATTACGAGTCGAGCAAACCCTGAACTGTCGCACTACTGATTACTGATTAAACCGTGAGTTTCATGACCCCACTATTAAACTGCTTTTACGAACTTTTGGGGTGAAAAACATGTTGAGGCATGTCTATATATATACTCTGAACTGTTTGATGATGGGAATTATCTAAGTGCTAACACACAAAAGTCCCCACTAACACAGTGATTAACTTCGAGTCGGTGGCTTGTGAATAGTACTATTTGTTTGACAAACCCAGGCGGGGCCAGCACGGTTTACTAAGACATTATCCCGTTTGCACATGTCAATAATTATACAAACACGCTACATAGTGTAAGACATAGATACTCGGGGCACGTTGTGGGCGGAAAGGGGGCCATAGTGGTTGATTGAGCATGGGAAATGGAGGCACGCAGCATGAATAGTCAAGGCTTCACTGTAGCTTAGCATAATTACATCATAAACATACAAAAAAACATACTTGTGAACGTACATACATACGTACTTGCGTATTTACAAACTATGATTGTTATACGCACCACTGATTTCTTGAAACTCGTGAAACTCACCAACTATTTGTAGTTTACCAATTTTAACATGTTTTTCAGGTATACCATACTTAGACTAGAAAGTCAATGTGCTACGTGTTTGACTTGCGATCAATGCTGGGTGAATTGATACAAGTGTGCTAGTAAGAAGTAAAGCCGCTTAATTGGCTGGATTTAGTTTGTATCACCTAATTGCAAACAAAGTTAGATCGATGTAAAATATTGTAAACTAGTTTGTATTGTTCTTTATAAACAATGTGGTTGATATCAGAGGTGTCTGTTACATTTCATATTACCGCTTCCGCGAAAAGCTCAACAGGGTGTGACAAAAGTTGGTATCAAAGCCATTGGTTATGAAGGATTAGGTTATCCCTTCGGGTTCCTAAAATATAACCGTAGGCTCGATTAACACTGGGAAAATAAATAATAATCAAATATTATATACTGATGGATGTCGGGATGAACTTGTAGGGCAAGTGAGTTATTGTGGTCCGGGACTTAATAACAGACTTGCTTGTACGAGGGAATTCGAGGATAAGTCGCGGAATATGCGAGTAGGTAAAAATGGCAACATATGTGTATAACAAAGTAATGCTGAAGTGTATATATATATATATATATATATATTTATATGTATGTAACACGCATACATGCTTATCTGGAACAAGGTGTACGAATACGTTTACGTATTTATTGTCGATAATACTAAGTCTTCGTGTAACAAATATTATATTCGATTATAATCAATATTAATTTAAAATTGTATTTTATTAAAAATAATATTATATTTTATGATAATTAATATTATACCTACCATAACAAATAAAATATTTAATTTAGCTTTAATTAATAATATTCTCTACTCTGATTCCTACTATTGAAAAAAAATATATTATTTTTATGACAAATTGTTGAACCAAAAGATGTAGAGATCGGTAGCCTCATATCGGATGAAGAACCAGTGTTACCTATAAGCGAGAATTTTGATAAAGCTTTATCGAGTCCAAATTGAATCTTATTGTATGATCGAACCATAGACCGAGTGTAAATTCAAGGCCCAGAAAGGAGCCGTGGAAGGTGTGATCTACATATGTTCATCTCAAGGGAACACGACACTTCCTGATTCGGGCCTAATCTTTATCTCACATACCAGTCTCTAACAATAAACTAAACTATTTTCTAGTTATCTTTCCACCTCCATTGTTTAAAAATAAACACTACTCCCAAGAAAATACCTAGTAAAGAATACGGTTTATCAAATTACTAATATAATAGCTATCCTATTAAATTTTTAATAATATAACAAACCATGGCCACCTACATATATCATACATGAACTACAAAAATGATATTGCCTTATACCTCACCAGTACCACCGACTTTGATGAACCCCCCTCAATTAATAAATTCATCAAATCATCTATTATGAGTATCCTTAACCACTCTGTAAGGCCCCGAACCCCAGGAGCCCCAAAGTTGGTATTCATACAAAATACTTATTAAAATAATTAAAACTTGAAAACGGTTTCTTCCATTAAACAAACATCTTAGAGTGTAAATTCAGCGGAAAACATAAATAGTGAAGTAAGTTCTCTAAAACCCGGGAATTTTGCCCAAAACCAATTTTTAAATATAATTCATAAAACCATTTAAAATAAAATTGTTCAAATTACATTCTTCCATCCACGTATGCCCTTCACCGTCCAAGTAGCTTCGTGCACGTCCAAGCGATAAGGGATCCTCTTCCTAACCGGAAACTCACACTAACATGCACACAAAGTCAGCTTGAGCTGAGTGAGTTCAAGTTTTAAGTAAATAATATCAGTAGTAACAATTATGATAGTCACAACAAAAGTTTAAAAATAAAAGAGTGCATCCATTAAATCATCATTACCGAAAACTAAACATTCTCATACATATATATACAAAATGTATATATAAACATCCTTTCAAGTACATACCTATATATATAACAATATATATATATATAACATCCACGTATAACATCGGGGTCGAGCAAACGTACAACCCAAACACATAACATCAACACATGCAAACACAAAGTAGGCATACGCAACATCAGTAGTCGAAAAGACTACAACATCGCCAAATATAGGCCAAGCAATAATGTGTATATATATATATATATATATATTTAACATCCCAAGGCTTACCATATACTAGCAAGCCTATATAAAATCGTTTAAAACATTTCATCAAGTAAGAAAACACTTAGGTGTGCATGCTAGTCCAAAATTTAAAAAGAGTTAAAAGTGGGCATCATGAACTCACCTGAAATCAATCGAACACCTGCAACGAGCTAGGAAATCCCTAAGTACACAATCACAAGCAAGGGCCTGTAAATTATACACAACGCGTTACTAAACTAGACCATAAGAACACTCTTTCCTAATGGGCCGTTCAAGCCCAACACTTTAGCCCAAGGCCCAACACTTGGCCCAAAGCCCAACAACTTCGCCCAAGGCCCAACAACTTAGCCTAGGGCCCAAAACTTGGCCCAAGGCCCAACAACTTGGCCCAGGGCCCAACACTTGGCTCAAGGCCCAACAACTTGGCCCAGGGCCCAACAACTTGGCCCAAGGCTCGACACTTGGCCCAAGGGTAATCAAATCAAGTCGAATACGCGCGTAATAAACCATAAAACCATTTGTTAAACGAATCCGCCCCAAATGGACCAAATTCCCATTTTAATCTTTTCATTCATCATGATTATGTCACCCGAGTTGATAGGGTTGACGGTTCCTTTTTACAACTCTCAATTTAACATTTAAACGAAAATTAACGCAGCCCTTAAACCCCCCTAGGGCTGTAAAAACTGATTCGGTCGGTCATTCGATCAATTAACGCATAAACTTAAAAATTGTCAACCTACACCCAGTAAACCCTAGTTTTCGAACTAAAATCGATTGACCGATCTAAACACCTTCAATGGCTACAAAATTTTAATATGATGCAAATGCCATACCTGGGAATCTTTCTAAACCGGAAACTCTAATTTTTATCCACGGGAAGTCGGTCAATTACACCTTGGCCGAAAATCTGTCCAACGAAAAGTATCGGCAAAATTGAGTATCAAAACGATTAGGGGTGAACAAAAAGAGTGTTGGGGATCGTAGTACATACCTTGAACTACTTCTAGGAGCTTGGAATCGATCAAAAAGTCAAAGCAATGAAGGGGGGGGGCTGGTCTTCTTGGCCGATCGCAGCTGTAGCTGCCACTAGGGTTTAGTTTTTTTTTTATTAGGTTATATTATAAAACATTTTCATTCTAGCCCCCGGAATTTAATAATAATGCAACTTGGAAGAAATGTTAAGTGATTAGACGTACCGGGAAGACGTAAAGGCTTCCAAGAAACGTCGGATAAATCCCGAGAATTATACATACTCTACAATCTTTAATTCTTGAAACCGGAATTAACGTGCGTTACAAGTCCACCCCCTTACAATGGGATTCTTCCCTGAATCCCGATGCGACAGGAACAACTGCGGCTAATGCTTCATCATCTCGTCTTCGGACTCCCAAGTGGCCTCGGAACCCCTACGGTGTTTCCACTACACCTTCACCTGTCTAACCACTTTATTCCTCAAACGCCTCTCCTGACGGTCAAGAATAGCAAACGGTTGCTCAACGTAGTTCAGCTTACTATCGAGTTCAATATCATAGATAGGCACATGGGCCTCTTCATCCGCTAGGCATTTCCTCAGATGGGACACGTGAAAAGTAGGATGAATCCCCGCGAGCTCCTCTGGCAATTCCAGCCTATATGCTACCTCACCGACTCGGGCCAATATACGAAACGGGCCAATAAACCTCGGACTGAGCTTCCCCCTCTTACGAAAACGAATAATGCCCTTCCAGGGAGAAAATTTTAACATAACCCGATCCCCCGCCTCAAACACAATAGGCCTTCGCCATTTATCTGCATATAACTTCTGACGATCCTGCGCGGCCTTCATAAATGCTTTAATCTTGTCGAGTTTCTCAGTCGTAGCCTCGACGACCTTCAAACTACCCAACTGCTTCTGACCAATGGAACCCCAACAGACTGGAGTCCTACACCTCCTACCATATAACATCTCAAACGGTGGCATCCTAATCGTGGCGTGATGACTGTTATTATACAAGAACTCTACCAGCGGTAAGTGACGGTCCCAACTACCACCAAAGTCGATAACACAATCCCGCAACATATCCTCGAGAGTCTGAATGGTCCTCTCGGACTGACCATCCATCTGCGGGTGATAAGCAGTACTGATGAGGATTTTGGTGCCCATCTCCCCGTGAAACCTTTTCCAAAACCTGGAGGTGAAACGTGTATCCCTATCCGAAACAATAGATACAGGAACCCCGTGCCTAGAGACGATCTCACGAATAAACACATCGGCCAGCTGCTCAGAATTAAAAGTCTCTCGAATCGGCAAGAAGTGAGCGCTCTTGGTCAGTCTATCCACGATTACCCAAATGGTGTCATAATTACCCCTAGGAGTACGAGGCAGTTTGATCACGAAATCCATGGTAAGATGCTCCCATTTCCACTCAGGTATTACCAACGGCTGAAGTTTCCCAAATGGCTTCTGATGTTTGGCCTTAATTTGCAGGCATGTCAAACACTTACTTACATACTGAGCCACCTCAAACTTCATCGCAGGCCACCAATAATTCTTTTTCAAGTCTTGGTATAACTTGGTCGCGCCCGGATGAATGGAATAGCGCGACTTGTGCACCTCATCTTACCTCTGAAATCTCCATACCTCGGTACCCATAAATGCCCATCCTTATACTTCACCCCATCACCGACATCTTCCAACAACTTTTCCTGACCCCAAATACACTCTGACATAATCCATTCCACCTACAAAGCTTCATTCTGGACGTTGTCTAATTGTTTCAAAATGTCGGGTTTGAGAATAAGCTGGTAGGATTTCACACGAATAGGTTTTGGTCTCTCCTTCCGGCTTAACGCGTCAGCCACCACGTTAGCCTTACCCGGATGGTACATGATCTCCAGATCGTAGTCCTTAATCAACTCCAACCATCGACGCTCTTGCATATTTAGTTCCTTTTGCTCGAAGAAATACTTTACGCTCTTATGATCGGTATAAATAACGCAAGGAACACCGTACAAATAATGCCTCCACAACTTAAGCGCAAACACAACCGCCTCATGAGGCTTTAACTGCCGTGAGGCATAAGCGATGACTCGGCCTCGCTGCATCAAAACACAACCAAGCCCCTGATAAGAGGCGTCAGAATAAACCACCAGATCGTCGGTGTCATCGGGTAGAGCTAAAATCGGGGCAAGCGTCAATCTGTTCTTCAACTCGAGAAAATCCTCCTCCTGTTCCGTACCCCAAACGAACTTAACACTCTTCTTAGTCAACCTGGTCAGTGAAGAAGCAATTTTCAAAAACTCGGAAATAAAGCGGCAGTAATACCCTGCCAAACCCAGAAAACTACGTATTTCAGATGGAGACTTAGGAGACTCCTATTCATTCACGGCTTCCACCTTTGCAGGGTCAACCAGAATACCACTCGGGTTAATAAGATGACCCAAGAATTGAACCTCACGCAACCAGAAGGAACACTTAGAAAATTTCGCATATAGTTTGTTCTTCTGTAGAACCTCCAACATTTCCCTGAGATGACCGGCGTGATCGGATTCGCTTTTAGAGTACTTAAGAATGTCGTCGATGAACACAATAACTGAACGATCGAGCATCGGCCTACACACCCGGTTCATAAGATACATGAACGCAGCCGGTGCATTGGTCAAACCGAAAGACATCACAAGAAATTCATAATTCCCATAAAGAGTGCGGAAGGCAGTCTTGGGAATATCTTCCTCCCGAATCTTTAACTGATGATACCCGGACCTAAGGTCGATCTTCGAGAACCAACTAGCTCCTTGGAGATGATCAATGCACATCCGCATGCTACCGTCCTTCTTTTTAACGAACAGGACCGGGGCACCCCAAGGTGAGATGCTCAGTCGAATAAAGCACTTATCAAGCAAGTCTTCCAACTGAGCCATAAGTTCTTTCATTTCATTCGGTGCTAGACGATAAGGGGCCCGAGCAACGGGTTTTGCGCTCGGCACAAGGTCTATCTGGAATTCGACCTCGCGGTCCGGCGGGACATCTGACAAATTATCTGGAAAACATCCGGGAAATCCCGAACAATAGGAACATCACCGACGGTAGCCACCTCGGTTTTCATATTTTTAGCATACGCCAGATACGCCCCGCAACCCCGCTGCATCAATCTCCCCGCTTTAAGCATAGATATGATATGTGGCGTCGCACCACTCCGATCACCGAAGACAGTGATTTGGGTCCCATTCGAGGCCCACAGACAAACGAGTTTCTGACCACAAATGATTTGAGCATCAACACTCGCGAGCCAATCCATCCCGAGCACCACATCGAAACAGCCAAGCGGCATCAAATACAACCGCACCAGAAATTTATACCCAGACAACTCGATGGAACAACCCTGAATAGCCCTAGACACAGACACGGATTTTCCTACGGCGACCTCAACCAGAAACACATCGACTACGCGCTCGGGTGATTTATTCAACGAGGAATAGAAAGCGGTAGACACAAAACTTCTACAGGCGCCCGAATCATATAAAACTGACGCCTGTAATTCATCAAGTAAAAAGGTACCTAGGACAATATTATACTACTGCTTAGCTACACAATCAACACATACGATTTCAAGGGATAAGAAACTATAACGGTGGGATGAAAGCTAAATAAAGAAAAGTACCTGAAACGACATCCGCATCCTCATTCGCTTCCTTCTTGGAGATGTTGAAGGCCCTCGCCCTGGCCTTCGGCTTCTCATTCATCTTCCCCCTCGAGGAAGTCCCCTGCCCGGACCCTCCCGCCTTACTGGAAGGACCGTTTGATGCCAAGTGACCCGAACCCTTACAGCGGAAACAGGTCAATGTCGGACACTCGAAATGGGGGTGCCTACCTTACCACAACAAAAACAGGTGCCAGACCCACTCCTACATTCCCCCTTGTGTGGCTTCCCGCACTTCTTGCAATTACCGAACGCCGCATCCCTTTTAAACTCAGAAGTCTCAGTCTTTAACCTTTTTTCAGACGAATTAAAATTGCTTCCCCCGGGCCGCATACCGTACGAATTTGAGTTCCATGCCTTCTTATTCTTGGTCGGTGGTAACTTCTGCCTCTGATCATACAGCGTACCTGCTAGAGTGACCACCGAGTGAAAAGAGTTCATGTCGGTAGTCAACACACCCCTACGAATATCCACCGGAAGCCCCTTCACGTACTTCTTAATCCTCTTGGCTTCGGGAGTAACCAAATCAAGACATAAACGAGCCATCTTGTTAAACTTGGTGGTATACTCCCGATGCGACATAGTACCAGCCTCTAAGGTCAAGAATTCCTGTTCTATCTTATCCAATTCATGCAGAGGACAAAACTGATCGAGAACCAATTTCTTCAACTCATCCCACGTCATCCTCCTAATCGAACGATCACCCATAGCTTACGCAAAGTTATCCCACCAACATAGTGCCTCGGAACAAAACGAGGCAGTAGCATAAGTCACCATGTCATCCCCCTTGCACTTACTAACCCTCAGAATGGCCTCCATCTCTCTCACCCATTGATGTGCTGCCAATGCATCTTTAGTACCATCGAAAGAAGGGGGGTCACACTTCTTAAAGTCACCATACGAGCAACCCCGAGTAGATACACTAATAGTCCGCACCTCATCTTCATCCCTACTCGGCACATACACTTCCTCTTCCTCTTCTACCCGCACCTCCTTACTCTTCCTTCCCTTATCCGAACATTTACCAACCATCGACTCCTCCATGGCCCTAACTGCCTCAGCAACGATCTCGGGTATGGCGCTATGGAGCACCTGGTATACCTCATCCGCGATAGTTGCGCGCATAGCAGGGTCTAAGGCGGGGTTATCCCCCTCCTCAAGAATCGGGGTTTCCTGCTGGGGAGTAGGAATCTCACTCTCGGCTTCGGTACGTGGCTTACGGCCATGGTCGCGAACACTAGGACCACCTCTTTTAGCTGCTCGTGTATTAACCAAGACTTATCCCTACAAAGACAGAATTTTAACACGATTAAGTACAGTTGGCATTTAGAACATGTAAGGTAAGGGTAAACTACTAATGACGTTGATCAAGTGTAATTAGTCATTTACTTTACCCGCCCGTCCTAAGCACCCCCTGCCCTTAACCTCGTTAGCCTTCTCTCTAACACTTAGACAGTTAATCACATACTGGAAGCTTCTAAATTTAAAGGAATGACTAATAATTTAAAGTTACCTCTTGGCGTGGAGCTACACGCGGTGGGTATACTGGTCTCTTTTCTTACAGTTCGAGTCCAAGCATTCGGGGATGCTCGGATCCCTTGAACCATGGCTCCGATACCAACTTGTAAGGCCTCGAACCCCTGGAGCCCCACAGTTGGTATTCATACAAAATACTTATTAAAATAATTAAAACTTGAAAACGGTTTCTTCAATTAAAACAAACATCTCAGAGTGTAAATTCAGCGGAAAACATAAATAGTAAAGTAAGTTCCCTAAAACCCGGGAATTTTGCCCAAAACCAATTTTTAAATATAATTCATAAAACCATTTAAAATAAAATTGTTCAAATTACATTCTTCCATCCACGTATGCCCTTCACCGTCCAAGTAGCTTCGTGCACATCCAAGCGATAAGGCATCATCTTCCTAACCTGAAACTCACATTAACATGCACACAAAGTCAGCTTGAGCTGAGTGAGTTCAAGTTTTAAGTAAATAATATCAGTAGTAACAATTATGATAGTCACACCAAAAGTTTAAAAATAAAAGAGTGCATCCATTAAATCATCATTACCGAAAACTAAACATTCTCATACATACATATACAAAATGTATATATAAACATCCTTTCAAGTACATCCCTATATATATAACAATATATATATATATATGACATCCACGTATAACATCAGGGTCGAGCAAACGTACAACCCAAACACGTAACATCAACGCATGCAAACACAAAGTAGGCATACGTAACATCAGTAGTCGAAACGACTACAAAATCGCCAAATATAGGCCAAGCAATAATGTGTATATATATATATTTAATATCCCAAGGCCTACCATATACTAGCAAGCCTATATAAAATTGTTTAAAACATTTCATCAAGTAAGAAAACACTTAGGTTTGCGTGCTAGCCCAAAATATAAAAAGAGTTAAAAGGGGGCATCATGAACTCACCTGAAACAATCGAACACCTTCAAGGAGCTAGGAAATCCCTAAGTGCACAATCACAAGCAAGAGCCTGTAAATTATACACAACGCGTTACTAAACTAGACCATAAGAACACTCTTGCCTGATGGGCCGTTCAAGCCTAACACTTTGGCCTAAGGCCCAACACTTGGCCCAAGGCCCAACAACTTGGCCCAAAGGTAATCAAATCGAGTCGAATACCCGCGTAATAAACCTTAAAACCATTTGTTAAACAAATCAGCCCCAAATGGACCAAATTCCCATTTTAATCTTTTCATTCATCATCATTATGTCACCCGAGTTGATAGGGTTGACGGTTCCTTTTTACAACTCTCAATTTAACATTTAAACGAAAATTCACGCACAGTTGACTCGATTGACGAAGCACCAGCCAAAACAGCCCTGAGCATCAAAAACTTAATTTTTCCACAGCCCTTAAACCCCCCTAGGGCTGTACAAACTGATTCGGTCGGTCATCCAATCAATTAACGCATCAAACTTAACAATTGTCAATCCTACACCCGGTAAACCCTAGTTTTAGAACTAAAATCGATTGAACGATCTAAACACCTCCAATGGCTACAAATTTTAATATGATGCAAATGCCATACCTGGGAATTTTCTACACCAGAAACTCTAATTTTTATCCACGGGAAGTGGGTCAATTACACCTTGGCCGAAAATCTATCCAACGAAAAGTATCGGCAAAATTGAGCATCAAAACGATTAGGGGTGAACAAAAAGAGTGTTGGGGATCGTAGTACATACCTTGAACTACTTCTAGGAGCTTGGAATCGATCAAAAAGTCGAAGCAATGAAGGGGGGGCTGGTCTTCTTGGCCGATCGCAGCTGCAGCTGCCACTAGGGTTTAGTTTTTTTTATTAGGTTATATTATAAAGCATTTTAATTCTAGCCCCCAGAATTTAACAATAATGCAACTTGGAAGAAATGTTAAGTGATTAGACGTACCGGGAGGACGTAAAGGCTTCCTAGAAATGTCGGATAAATCCCGAGAATTATACATACTCTACAATCTTTAATTCTTGAAACCGGAATTAATGGGCGTTACACACTCCCATATTATTGCCATACCGATCAGTTTATTATAAAGGAAAACCCTCACGCTTGTAGACCAATGATGTGTCTTGGCTGAGAATATACTAACTCCCAATTAACAAATTATCACGTTTACTAGATTCATCACGCTTGCGTATATTGAATGACCTAACGAAATAATATTCTGTAATTATACCTAATAACACCCAAAGGTCAAGGGGAGCATACAAATGCCTCCCAATTATAGCATACTGTTTAAACTCATAACAAACAAATATCTATTTATGGGAGAGACATGATAAAACAGTTACCCAATGGTGGGATTACATCTGAATAATTGTTGTACAAGTTGCGAACTATTCGTGATTATTATAACGTGTGCTCGAATAGACAAGGATAATATGGCACTGTTGTGCATAGCTTCGATACTCCATGCAAGCATCTGGTAGTATGTAATGCTGATATGGAACGATTTGGATCCATTAGTACAAACATTGACCCTTACTAGGTTAAAATTACTTGTTTACATGATGGCAATTTTTGATACATACATACAAACAATGGCCTTATCAGGCTAAATCTATGTACTATCCTGGGTATATGGATATATGATTCGATGTGTGTAATAAATATCTGCTATTTGAATTACCTAAATGTTAGCTAATGTGAATCCCTGTGTAGTGAGTTATAGGGAAAATTACTATTATGTGAGACGTAGTTGTTTATCATTATAGGATGGCCGCGAAGAAAACAACCGCGTGAATTGAGGCAATTGTGGCCGAAATGATTGTTCGGCAACTGCGGACAGTAACTCTGACAATCGCAGCGCGATTCGCTACCGGCATTAATACGACAATGAATACAAATTAAATGCCAAACACTAATACGGTCGCGAATATTATTTCGCTACCCAATACTAATAAAGTTACAAATGTTATTTTCTTGATAAATACGAACATTGTCACGGATAATACTCCCCCACTGAGCACTAATGCTACTACCACTAATGATAATTTCCCCCACTGAATGCCTTTAGTAACAAAAATCTCTTATCGAACATGAATACTGGTCATAACAACACTTGTCTAAACAAATTGCGTTGTGCAAACCAATGAATTCTAGTGCTACTAAAAGAGTAAATGGGTTAGTAAAAAAAAAAGAATCAAATCGATAAAATCTGTTATCAATACCAGAAATTGATCATCACATATGTGATAGATAACAATTATACGAATTCGGGAACAAAAAGGCAATTATCCACATAACTTGGGCAAAACTTAAAACCTCTATATTGAAACATTCTCACCCAAGGAATGAAATCAAGAAATTAAAAACACGAACCCGAAAAACCCAAAATGAAAGGGACGGGTCAACTGGAATGCAAAAACCGTTTTAACAATTTGATTCGTCTAATGCTATGGTTATTATTCCTGAAGTAGAGATCTTAGTTAATCCAGTTAGTCACTTAACTTTTGAGAACACCGTGACGCTAGTCGGGGTGGTAGCATTGAATTCGATCAGGAAAGGTGAGTTGAGAGTACCGGAGAATCATCTAGTACAAAACAAACTAATGACAAAATAGGGGTACAAGAGCTACAACAATCTCAACGTGCGTACCTTACAACTCAAAATAATACGATAATTAATTTTCGTTCAGAATTAAACTTATACAATGAACCTTTGCCAAAGGGTATGTCGAATAAAGGCTTGTCATAAAAGCAGGAAGGTTGGATACTATACCTGCAGCTGTGAAACCATTATAGGTACTGTAAACAGACCGTTCTAACCTAACCCTTCCCAGTTTACCCAATCGCAATTAATTCGCACACAACCTATGACAAACCCTCATGCTCGCTTTGAGTGTGGAAGAACGAAATGCTTCAAAAGGAACTGTCCTAAGTTAAACCAAGAACGAACGTTGATGTTTAGCTCGGCTAGAGGCCGCGATTAATGATTGGATCTAATAAAACACAGCAAGACTTAGATGCGGAGAAGGGTACATCTGTAATTCCGAATTAATATGCTTCAAATTCACTTGATATACGTATTGATAGAAGTCGTATCCCCACTAATTTCTTACCCCCGGGAAATGTATCGGTTAGTGAATTAGTAGACCCTTATGCTAAAAACTTCACCAACGGTAAACCCAGAACTTTTAACCAAATACTCCAAAACTATCATATTATCTTAACCAGCCAACCAATTGTTTGACTTACTCCCGGTCTAAGTTATGAAGCATCGGTGTAATTATCAGTATGGACTGGTTAGCTAAATACAATGCGGAAATCATGTGTGATGATTAAATAGTTAAAATTCCCCTCTTGGATAATGAATCAATTATGGTACAAGGAGAGGAGGTTGGTGCAATACCACCTCTCGTGTCTCATCTTAAAGTATTGCGCTTTCACCAAGAGTGTATGGCATTTCTGGAAAATGTAACCATAAAAACCTTAACGAAACATATAGGAGATATCCCCGTAGTACTCGAATACTTTAATGTCTTCCTAATGAACTACCTGGAATACCACTATCTGACAAGTTAAACTTTGAACTGAAATAACCGTAGGGGGCAACTCCTATTACCAAGGCACCTTATCGCCTAGCATTCTCCAAAATGTAGAACTAATTACACAGCTACAAGAATTATTAGACAAGGACCTTGGAACCTAACTATCATCATTAGGGAGCACCGGAGCTGTTGTTAAAAGAAGAAAGATGAAAGCCTAGGATGTGCGTCGATTACTATGGAACACACAAATTGTCATCAAAAATCAATATCCTCTCCCATAAATAGGCTACTGGCTCAACCAACTCCAAGGGGCGAATTACTTCTCGAAAATTGATCTTTGATCTGGCTATATTCAAGTTAAAATGCAACCGGAAGATGTTTCTATAACAGCGTTTCGCACTCGGTATGATTACTATGAACCCTTAGTTATGCCTTCAGACAGATTAATACACCCACAGTTTTCATGGATCACCAGAACCGAGTTGTAAACCGTACCGCGGCAAATTCAATATAACGTTAATAATAATCTCTTGATGTATTCGAAAACTGAAAAAGGAACCTGAACAACAATTATGATCAACCTTGGAGGTGTTGAGGCAGGAGGAATTATCCAAGTATGAATTTTAGCTACAAGGTGTATGATTTTTTCGAACACGTTATTAGTTGACACGGAATTTACATACACCCGAGCAAAACTGATAAACGCCATAGTCAACAAAAGAAATTCGCCAAATTTTGGAACTAGCTATTATTATCGGCGCTTCATTGTACACTTTCCAGTTTAAGCCCAGCCTTTAACCCTTTTAACCCAAGAAAACTGAATTTATGATTGGGAAAGAGAACAAGAAATGACCTTTAATTGTTAAAAACATAAACTTTGTCAAAACCCTATACTAAATCTCCAAGAAGGGATTGATAACCTTGTAATCTATTGTGATACATCCCGAGAAGAATTAGAATGTGTACTAATACAGAGAAACAAGGTTATAACATACACTTCCTAACAATAAAAAACACACGAGAAAATTACACTATATTTGACCCGGAGTATGGGATGGTTGTTTATACACCTAAGGCATGGGAATGATACCTATATGCCATTAAATGAACAATTTACATGAATCACAAAAGCTTATGACTTGTAATTGATTTGACAAAACTGAATATGGGGTAGGAAGGACGAGTAGAGTCGTGGAATGATTGTAATTGAGAAAACTATTACCTGAAAATGAAGTGATAAAGTTAAACACTGGAAAGTACGAGCATTTGAAACGATTGTTTTGACAAACCTTATCAGGCACGGAGACGAGCAGACTTTGAAAACATGACCAAGAATGCTTTATACCTCAAACAAACCAAGTCTGGATTCCAACTTTTAATAAATTATGTGACCTGATCAAGAATGAAACGCATAAGTCCAAATATCCTATGCATCCAGGTACCGATAAGATGCACAACGATTTAAAGGAATATTAGTAGTGACTCAAATGTCTGACATGTGCTGGAATTACTACAGAATTCAAAAACCCTCGATAATGTTACAACAACTGGAAACACCCAGTGGAAGTGGGAAAAGATTACTATGAGCCTCGTAACACTCTTTCATAAATCATCCCGAGAACACAGTGTGATCCGGGCATTAATTGATCGACTAACTTAATTTGCACACTCCCTCCCTATCCATAATAACTACACAACTGAAAGGCACGCCTACAATTATGTCAACAAAACATGTTATGCCTATTTCGATTACTTCGAACTGAGATACTGATTTCGCCTCTTATATTTTGACAAACTTAAGAAACCGAATCGGTTTAACCACGACCTGTTGTTTCCAAACAAACGATCAATTTTGACAAACTACACAAGCGGCACTGTAACCGATACAATATGAACAAGAACATGAATTGATACTTTATTAGACTGAAATTTGACAAAACTCGAAATACGAAATCCAATTTGATTACGGAAACCACAGATAACACTATATCGATGTACATAATGAGTTGTTGACCTTTGAAAAGTGTTATTCGAATTAAGGAAACTGATAAGTTGACAGCGACATATACGGAACCGTACGAAGTTATCTGGAAATTTAATCTCATGGCAAATTGACTAAAACCATGTTTAGTGTCGAGTTTTAGTCCTACTGGTAATTTCCTATATACCGAAACAAACAAGTGCCTTATTGACGAGGCGGAGATAGTACCACTTGAAAAATTACTTATAACTAAACTTGGTAAGGAACACGTATGAATAAGGGTTGGGAAATTCAAACAGTTACGACTCATGAAAAATTTCATTGATAAAAGATCGGTAAAACCCACAGTGGGGAACCAAATATATTTGAAAACAAAAAAAAAATACTCCGGTTTGTTCCTAAGAACGTATAATTGGCATATTGAATTTCGAGGATGAAATTTCCTAATGGGGGGAGAATGTGACATTCGTGACAAAACCGGATACGACTCAGTATTTCGAAATCAAATAATCGTTTAACAGCTTATTGCGTAACGAACGAACAATTACCGAATGGGTCGGGTTATGACCCAGATATCCCGGGGGGCCATCTATAAGTGATATACGTTTAATATAAGCTAAAATATTAGTTTTATGGCCATAGTTCGATAGCAAACAAGTTAAACGAATAATGCTCGTTTAACTACCCGCTATAGATTTAAACGCGAACGATAGTTACAAACCAAGCATTGTATCATCCGTTAAGCCGAAAAAGACTTACCAAACACTTATTTGAAATGATTTAAGCGATCCGTGAAAATATTTTCGATTTTTACAAACGTATAGTATGTTTTTATAAATTTACACAAAAATAGCCGAAAAACACTCGTTTTTGCACTGCTTGACGCACCCGATATGTTCTTCGCGCCAAAATCCGAACCCGAAATAAATTTGGACTCGGCATTTCATGTTCGAGCACGTAAATTGCGAAAAGTGGGCCACATGGGCTGACACAAGGTCGAAGACTTGCGCAAAAATAAACCAATTACAACTAATTAGATAGTGGTAAATGGGAGTCGAACACGAAGAGTTTGTGGAATATGTGTTACCGAGTAGTTTTATGGATTAACTAAATTTAAACTAAATGAAGAAAATAAAATCTTAAAGTTTTGGTTGTTTTGTTTGATTAACGAAAATTAACTAAGACACTTAACACGGTTTTTCAATCATAGATGAGAGGATATGCTCTCCCTCGGTTTCAAGTTCAATGAATGTTAATGTAAACGTTTAATCTGAGACGAACTATAAAAACATAATTTAGAATATGCAAACGATTTTGGTAATTGAAGACTAAGTACTTGGATTAACAAACGCAAGGCAATCACTCAAAAACCAATTAGATTATCTAACCCCGAATTCCACCCGATTATTCACGATTGCCTATAGCACCAAGAACTGACGGTTTAGAACACGAATTAAACAAACTAACAGCTTATCAATCAATACATAGACATCATAATTATGAAATCAATAATATTAAATTACTATCTCAGCAATTGCATAAACATTCAATCAACAAACAATATGAAACCTTACAATCCGAGGGAAAACACAAAGGAGATTAGTCAAGCATGATTCGGTTCATCATTCCTTCGATTATAATGTGCATATGAATCAAAAACAAGTCTCTAATGTTTCAACAACCGAAAATTGAGGTATAGTTCCTTAAAATCGCCTCCCCAAGTGTCTCCAATCGAAAATTATGAAAAAGATACCCCAAAAGTCGTCCATAAACGGACTTAAATGGCAGTTACACATTCTGCGTCAGGGTCCACCATAAGCTATAGTGGCCACCGCAGCTTACGGTGGCTTCAGAAGTTTTACGCCAGCTAAGTTCTGTTTACGCTAGCCTTCCACGCCAGACTTCTACCGTAGCTTACGGTGGCTACCATAAGCTACGGTAGCCTCAGCTCCCAAAATGTTTGTTCCTCTTTGACTTGTTCACTGCTTTGTGCCACCATCAAGTCCTTTTCTCCTCTCCATCATAGTTCACTTGCATCGCCATTTTTAGCACCTGTACCTGCAAACACGCACCATATACGGTAGTAACCTAAATCCTTGAAATAACACGTAAAAGCTCATATTTTGCTTAGAATTACTACAATTAAGGGTGGCTCTACAATCCACCAGTCACATTCCCTCACTTGCTCGTTGCTTGTCCTCAAGCAACTCTTCAGTCCAATTTTTTTTAGAACACAACCACCACACAAACCACAAAGCCCGACTCAGTTAATGTGCCTAATCATACCCTATTCCCCCATTATTAGAGGTTTGCATTAGTATCAATCAATATTATATTTAAAACATAGAATTCTAGTCAACCTTAACATGCTTCGGTGTTTACTCACACATAACACACTACCACTCATTAACTCACTTATCGGTGACCATTCCAAATATCACAATCATACTCAATTCTCCTCGCATACGCTTGTACCACCGTCAAATCTCCACCTAATCGTGCTTTAACATAAATGCAAATCAAGAGGTCTTAAACGGGTTGTAATGAGGCTAGGGGTAAAGGTATGGAATGGGGATATTGAAAGTGGCTCAAATGATCCTACCCGGCTTGTTACAATAAAACTAAATTAAACAATAAAACACACTACTATATACATAACAACTTTCATCACGAACTCGAACCACAAGGCTTTGAACATTACCTCGACTTTTCCTTGTCTTTTCTCTTTTGTTTTTTTTTTGTTTTTTTAATCATTTTTTGAACATAATAATTTGCATAAACAATTAACTACTACTCTCTATTTATTACTAACAAAACAACTACAATTACAAAGAACAACCTACTAAGCCGGATCGTCTCACAATTACATCGATGTTTGATCAAATAAAAAGATAGGTCCAATAAAGTTTTCTAAAGGAACCAACCCCCCGCCCCTCTCATTACCCACGCTCATATATGTAATTTATGAGGCCCAACCCCAAAAACCGGCACTCACACTCATCCGAGACGAGGCTTTAACCTAAGTGCCTCAATCACTTGAATTGCATTGATGGCACAAGTTCTAACGGAGAATAACCATTCCGTCACCGCTCTTCGTTTTCCCAATACCCAAGTGACTGTAGGCATGTTATGTGATTAGATAATGCTAACCTTGCCTAGAATACTACTCGACCACACTTTTAACATAGCTAAGAAAACTTGATTTTTGGGGGAATTATGACCATGAAAGGGGACCAAAACTTTGCTTCGACAATCTTACCACTTTTCCGGTGTTTTTCTTCGAATTGTTTTTTATTTTTATCGTTTTTTATCATTTTTTTCAATTTAATTTTATTTTATTTTATTATATATATATAATTTTTTAATTTATTTTCATCCCTCATTCCCACACTTGAGATACATTGTCCTCAATGTAGGGTATTTAGGATAACAAAAACACCACCACAAGCACGACCCTTAAATTCCAACTTGTCATTACTCCACCCAACCTCCGAAGAACCAAACATAAACAAAAAAATAAGATACAAAAATGTACAAGGGGACCCCTAATTTGCTGCCGACGCAGATCAATAGTAACGTGGTTGCGGTGGTCCAAAGATGGACGTCATCACGTCCGTGAATTCGCCAAAACCAAACACCCCCTGATCCTGTCCACCAGCTTGACCTTCTCCTTGAGTTTGAAGCGAGTTCACCCATTCGGAATGATGCAATGGCGGCATGGGATAATTCACCGTACCGTCGTATGGTGGCAAGGTGGTGTAGTCGACGATCGGTGGGTCAGCCACCACAGGTTGACCAGAATGCCATGCTTCATGCATTCTCCTTTGACGGTCATCCTCGTACCGATGATTAATTTTTCTTTGCTCAGCATAAGCGTGGGTTAGGTTCCACACTTCATGGCGATCATACATTTTCTTTTGGGCCGTTCCATGCTCGCACCCATGAAAGTTTGGTGATCAAATAATGTCTGGGTTGTCTCGGCCCAATTATAGAAATGTGCTGGCCTGTTGTTGATTATTACATCCCGCATGCTGCCCTGGTGCGCCCAATTTAAGTCAAATGTTTGCCTGGAATAGTCAAATGGTATGGAACTTCCCCATCCTTGCGCACTTGAACTACCACCTACCCTTTCACTTTCCATCGCGACCCGCTCACCCGGCACATCATCATAATCATCTTCTCCACTCTCTCCCTCTTCATCATCACTCTCAACTTCATCTTCTTCTCCCAGTTGCAAAGGTCGAGCATCAACCTTCAATACCCTCCATCTCTGTCCCTCACTTTTCAACATATGGTACCTGTCACATGCTCGGTATTCCCAACCAACCCCCAACTTTATCACATCGAATGGCTTGTGTTTGTTCCAAACTCCAATATCATTATCTCCAATAACACCAAACCGCATCAACAACGCGGTAATCAACCGACAATGTGGAGTAATCTTCCTACTCACATGATTCTGGCTTAACCAAATATTGTTAACTACTAAATACCGGAACGAAACAAGTGGTCCTCCACGCATCAAAGAGTATAGGATCGGGACATCGGTATACCGAACTTCTTGCATATCCCCTCTTCTTGGCATGACATTATGTTAACAAATGATGAGCAATATTTTTGGCTCAATCTTTAAATTCTTCCTCAATAATTTCCCATCATAAGTGCCGGGTAAAAACAATGCTTCCAACATCATTCTCCAAGTTGGATGCCTGTCTGGTTGATAATACAAGTCATTCAAATCTGGATACACATAGTTGCTTTGAGGCTTAATATCAAATCATGACCTCAATGTTGTTAACAGTTCCAATAAGCTTTATCCCCGAAGGACATCTCAACGTTGCCATCCATTCTTAAATTTCATCGATGAAAATATACATCTCATTTCGATCATAACACTTGAGGGATGCTTCCCAACCCAATGCCTTGAATCGATCAAAAACATCAAACGGACCAAACTCACGTTCCGGGACCACTTTCTCACAAATAAATGCGTCGTACTTCTTTGTTAAAGTATTCATTTTCTCGTGAAACAACTATGATTGCCATCTCAATTCATGATCTGTTAGTGGTCCATGAGTCCAATCCGGTTTAACATACTGCACATCTTCTTCCCGTTCTTGTTGTTGTTCTAACCTCCGCTTTTTTGCTTGTTTGGCAGCATAATTGCTAGATGAACCCGTAATCCCTTTTCCTTTATCCTTAGCAGAACATCCCATCTAAACAATGACAAACGTTAACCAAGTCAGTATTCATCTTTATTTACATTCCCGCACTTGCTTGTTTTTACGGTTGTGAATATATGAAAGTCATAAACCGTTTTTCACAAAATTTTGATAGCATTTCGTTTAAACATAGAACATATTCCATTTTCAACTTTTGTCAAACTATACTTTTCCATACCATATTCACAACCATAGCACAATTTCAAGCTAATCTTCAAACTTTCTCATATTCAACAAGCAATGTGTAAGCAATGTACAAACATGTAATCTTAACCAATGAATTTTGTAGCAATCGAGTGAAGAGAAACATACCTTTAAGCCGAATTAAACACTCCAATCACACTAATCACTAGTCACTTGCAAAACCCACTTGATGTTCAAAATTTTCGGACCAAAAGCGTCCAAAATCGAACCCCAAAAAGTTAAGATTGATGAAAACCGAGCAAAGAATGTGATTCCTTGCGAAAATCTAGTCAAGTTAGACCCGAAAATCATTAATTTTGGTTAAGATTTGGAGAAGTTATGAATTTGGGGATTAGGGTTTGGTAGAAAAGGATGGATGGATGAAGATGACGAATAGGGAGAAGAAGAAGATTAGTAAAAGGTGTGGATGGGGATTTTTTGGATTTTATTAAAAGATAATTTTTTTTATATACATCGCAGAATTGACGCTGCCCTTTCACAGCCACCGTAGCTTACGGTGGCCGCCCCTGGCATAGAACTTCCAGCGTAAATAGAAAGAAACCAGCGTAGAGGTTTTCAGGTCCACTGTAGCTTACGGTGGGCACCGTAGTCTACAGTGGCACCTGATGCAGAATTTTTTTTTATATAAACTTATTTATAAACACTAAACACTAAAACTAAAAATTACCCTACCCTCATAAAAAACCCGAGTTGTCCTCAACACGGTGAAGAGATTCCTGAAAATTTCCCACACTTGATGTGGACAACCTCTTAACGAGAAAGGTAATTTTTAAGACCAAATTTGAACAAAATCTAAACTAAATTATACAACAAACCTGGACCGTTTAATTTGTTGATTCCTTAGGAGACCGCAATAGGTAGCCTACCTTGTCCACTTCACACATGTTAATATCCTTACCCTCCAAGTATGGTTTAATTCGGTGTCAGTTCACAGTTTGTCTTGCTTGATTGTGCAAATATTCAATTTCCACATCACCAAACTTACCCACTCTTGTTATAACATGCAGGCCCATCCATTTGCTTTTCAACTTTCCGGGAAAAAGCTTAAGTCGTGAATTATATAACCAAACCTTTTGCCCTTCTTCAAAAACCTGCTTTCTCAACTTAGCATCATGAACCTTTTTCAACTTATCTTCGTATGACGATGCACATTCATATGCTTCATCCCTTATCTCTTCCAATTCCGCCAACTTCAACTTTCTTAACCCACCGGCTTCATTATAGTCCATGTTCACACTCTTAACGGCCCACAATGCCCAGTGAGCCAACTCCATAGGCAAATAACATCCTTTCCCATAAACAAACAGGTAAGGAGTTGTTCCTATGGCCGTTTTATAAGCGGTTCGATACCCCCATAGTGCATCATCCAATTTCACCGACCAATCCTTCCTATCAACCCACACCGTTTTCATCAATATTTCTTTAATTTGTCGGTTGGACACTTCAACTTGTCTAGTGGTTTGCGGGTGATATGGATTAGCAATTCGATGATTCACATTATACCGCTTCAATAATTTCCCAAAATTGAAGTTCTTGAAGTGCGCTCCCCCATCGCTTATAATCACTCTCGGAATACCAAATCTTGCAAAAATATTGGATTGAACAAACTTACATACCCTGTGATCATTGGTCCTTGTTGCTATGGCCTCAGCCCACTTTGAAACATAATCCACCGCCACCAATATGTATAAATACCCACAAGAATTTGGAAACGGACCCATAAATCAATTCCCCATACGTCAAACATGTCTACCACCAAAATGGGTTGCAAAGGCATCTCATTCCGTTTTGATATTCTACCCATCTTTTGACAATTCAAACAATGGCGGGCATATTCACTTGCATCCTTAAATATTGTGGGCCAATAAAACCCACATGTAAGAACTCGATAACCTGTTTTTTGCCTAGTAAAATGACCACCACAAGTGGATGAATGGGCATGTGCCAAAATCTCTTGAACTTCTGATTCGGGAATACAATGCCTAATGATTTGATCGGCACCAATTTTGAACAAATCGGGCTCATCCCAAATATATTGCTTGACTTGGGATAGAAACTGTTGCCTCCTTTTCTTGGCTTAATGTTTCGGCATCTCACCCGTGGCCCGATAATTAACAAAAATAGCATACCATGGTGTAGTGGAAACGGCTAACAATTGTTCATCCGAAAATCTCTCATTGACTTCATGGGAATCATCCACACCTTCCAAAGGAATCCTCGATAAATGGTCCGCCACCACACACCCCTTCTAATCTCGGATCTCCAAATCGAAATCTTGTAACAATAAGACCCAACGAATCAAACGGGGTTTTGCATCTTTCTTTTCCATGAGGTAACGAACCGCACTATGATTCGAATAGACCACTACCTTACTTCCCCATATGTATGACCAAAACTTATCCAAGCATACACCACCGCAAGTAATTCTTTTTTAGTAGTGGTGTAGTTCAATTGTGCCTCGGATAACGTTTTGCTTGCATAGTAAATCACCACCGGCTTCTTATCAATTCTTTGACCCAAAACTGCTCCAATCGTGGTGTCACTTGCATCACACATAATCTCAAACGGCTTCGTCCAATCCGGCAGTTGCAAAATTGGTGCTTGCACTAACTTTTCCTTCAAAACATCAAATGCTTGCAAACAATCGTTAGTAAAATCAAATGCAACATCTTTCAGCAACAAATTGCATAGAGGTTTAGTAATTACACTAAAACCTTTAATAAACCGCCTGTAAAACCCGGAATGCCCCAAAAATGACCTTACCCCTTTTACATTTTTCGGTGGTGGTAATGAAGAAATAACCTTAAATTTTTCTTTATCCACCTCCATTCCCCGACTTGAAACTACATGACCCAACACAATACTCTCTTGTACCATGAAATGACTTTTCTCCCAAATTAACACCAAATTAGTTTCGACACAACGTTTTAAAACTTTTTCCAATTCATCAAGACATCTTTCAAATGTTGATCCAAAAATAAAAAAGTCATCCATAAATACCTCAAGTGAATCCCCAACTATGTCCGAGAAATTACTCATCATACATCGTTGAAACGTGGCCGGGGCATTACACAATCCAAATGGCATTCGCCTAAAGGAAGAAGTGCCATATGGACATGTGAATGTGGTTTTGTGTTGGTCGTCGGGATGGATTGCAATTTGATTATATCCCGAATACCCATTCATAAAACAATAAAATTTTTGACCCGATAATTTTTCAATAATTTGGTCAATAAAAGGTAAAGGAAAATGGTCTTTTGAAGTAGCCGCATTTAGCTTCCTATAATCAATGCACACTCGCCACTCGGTTACTGGTCGGGTGGCGATTTGTTCACCACTTTCATCTTTAATTACCTAGATGTCGGCTTTCTTTGGAACTACCTGTGTTGGACTTACCCATGCACTATCTGAAATGGGATAGATGATTCCCGCATCCAACCATTTGATGACTTCCTTTTCCACCACCTCTCTCAAATTGGGATTCAACCTCTTTTGAGTTTCCGGAGTCGGCTTTGCATCATCGGTGGTGATGATTTATGACTATAGATGGACTAATACCCTTCAAATCAGCTATAGTCCACCCAATCGCTGCCTTGTGAGCCTTTAACACTTCCAACAATCCTTCTTCTTGAGCCTCATTCAAGTTAGAGGCAATGATAACCGGCTACGTCTCACCTTCTCCCAAAAACGCATACTTGAGATGACTTGGAAATTCTTTCAATTCCACCTTGGGAGGACAAATTAATGAGGGTTTAGTATCCGAATTGATTTCTATTGGTAGACTTTCAACCTGATGAGTCTATGGTGGTCTTCCTTCTTGCATTGCCAATACCTCTTATTTCCTTTCCTCTAACTCCAATGCACAAATGTGAACCTGTTCAGAATCATCACAAACACAAACATCCAACATACCTTCCTTATACTCGTGTGGTACACACCCGTCTATGATATCTGCCATAAAACATTCTTCACTAGCCAATGAATTAGCAACATTAGTAAACACATTTAAACGCATTTTTCTATTTCCAAAGGCCATGTCAAAAATAGCATGAGCAGTATTTAAAAATGGCCGACCCAATATAACGTTTAGCTGATGTGTTGGGTCAACCGACAAAAGTAATCCAAAACCAAAAAGTCAACAGGATAATAAAATTCCTCTACTTTAACAATATCATCCCGCACAATCCTCCGAGGAAGTTTGTGAGACAAATCAGCCAATACAACTGTGGTCTCAACTCGTTTAAGTGGACCAAAATCATATTGGTCATATAAACCCCCCGGTAAAATACTCACACCCGCTCCAAGATCCAAAAATGCCCGTGACATTTGAAAGTCACCTACTTGAATGGCGCTCCTGGATCTTGAAGATTAGGTAGGAGATCACCCTTAAGAATTGCACTCACTCGTTCAGTTAAATCAACCCGTTTAGGAAACTTTTGTTGTCTTTTCTGAGTACACAATTCTTTTAAAAATTTTGCATATGCAGGTACTTGTTTTATTGCCTCAAGTAAAGGAAGATTAACTTTAACCTGTTTAAATACCTCCCACATCTCCTCCATTTGAGGACCCCATTTTAAAATCATGTTTTTCTTACCCGGATCATTTAAAGCCGAAGGAAAGGGAATTGGAACCTCTTCCACTTCCTTGCTTTTATCATTTAAAAGTTCATTTTGACCCGAATCTTTGTTTGAAAACGTGGATGATTTAGGGGGTTGAATGGGTGAAGCTTTTTCATCTTCACTTTCTACCCCTGTCACATCCTCTACCACACCTTCAACTAATTCTGGTGCAGTATTGATTTTAAACTCCTTACCACTTCTTAAAACACTTACCTAATTAATCGGCATATTGCGAGAAGTAGTATGAGTAGGGTTCACCTTGGTGTCACTTGGAAGTTGACCTTTATTCATCTTCAAATTGTATACCTCGGTTGCAAGTTGGCCCATTTGAGTTGTTAATGATTGGATGGCCTTTGTCACGAATTTCATCCTTTTGTATACGAGCTTCATCCAACTGATTCCTCTTTTTCATCTCTTATTTCATCATCTTTAGCATGTCCATCACTTCATTCCCACTTGTTGAACTTTGGCCCGAAGGCCCACCTTGATTACCACCCGTTCCTTGAAATTAACTTTGATTTCCTTGGTTGAAGTATTGTTGACGAGGGATAAAGGTGGTTTGAGAAGTCCCTTGGAAATTCGGATTGAGTTGAGTTGCTTGTTTTCCATAACAGAAATTTGGATGATTTCTCAACTCGGGATGGTAAGTGTTTGAGTTCATGTTGGAATTATGATTACCACCCCCTTGACCTTGAAGTGCATTTACTTCTTCAACTTGTGCTTGACCTACCATACACACATCAGCCCCATGACCCAACTCATTACAATTTGTACAAACATCAATTATTTGATTAGTAGTTTGTACCCCCACATCTTCCACGGCATGAACTTGCGGTCTTCCAATCGTCGGTCTTGCTCTTCTTGCAGTTTGAGCCTTTCTCTTCGATGTGACCGAAATTTGTTCCAAGAGTGCCCAATCATCTTGTTCGTAATTGGTACCGAAAGTACCATTTGTGATTGACATCAAATCCCTTTCATCCTCCGCACTCAACCCTTCATGAAAAGCATTCAACAACTCCCAAAGAGCTATACCATGATGAGGACAATTCTTGATCATCATGTTGAACCTCTCGAATGCTTCATGAAACATTTCACCCGATTGTTGTTGGAAAGACCTCAAACTTCATCTCGCATCATTAGTCTTTTGGGCCGTGTAAAACTCTTCTAAGAACCTTTGTTGCATCTCGGCCCAAGTGTAAATTGATGTGGATGGCAATATGTAAAATCATCTCTTTGCCTTATCCTCCAACTAAAATTGAAATAAAACCAATTTCACCTCATCCGGTGAGAAACCTTGACCCCCTATCATGTTACAAATAGAGTCATATGCCTCCAAATGAAAATAGGATTCTTACGTTGCTAAATCCTTATACTTTATTAAACTTTGGAGCGCATTGGTTCTCACTTCAAATGTTCTTCCTTGGTGGTTTTGAGGAATAACCACCAGAGATGGGTTATTGGTGATGATTGGTCAAAAATGAGCTTCAATTCCTCTAACCATTTCCGTTGCATGTCCTCTTGGTACCCCCAATGGTACTCTTGGTTGACCCATTTGTCGGTAAATGGGCCTTTGTTGCATATTTTGTGAACTTGCGATTGGGGATTTGGTTGTTGAAATTGAGGTTGTTGATAATGCGGTTGTTGTGGAACTTGTTGCAATGGTTGTGGTTGTTGTACTTGATTGACGTTCGGGCCACCCCATTGTTGCACTTGTTGTGGTTGAAATTCAGATCCATACCCAAACTGCCCTTGAATCCTCAACTGATTTCCATCAACCGCACTTGGATATCCTTCTTCAAACTCTTCATACCCTTCATTGCCATCACCATACCGTTGCCCACCAAACAATTGCGGGCCCGATCTTTGACCCGGTGAAGTATGAATTATGGGTGGGTCTTGGGTAAATGTGTATGGTTGTTGATAAAGTGGATTTTGTTGAGATTGGAAGGATGATAGTTGTGGTGAGTTTGATGATTGTACTTGAGTAGGCATGAAATTTGTCAAGGGTGAGAGGTTAACTGGTGGCTGAAAGCTAAACGCAGCTGAAGTAGGTTCACTTGTGGAATTGGTGGTGGTAATGGGTACAGTAGATGGTGGGTTTGGTGAATTAATGGGTGGTGGCATCGGCGGTACAGTTTGTTCCGAAGCCTAGATTGTGGTGTCAGGTGTTCGACTTTTTGAACTTGGTGACCCAATAACCTTGTTTTCCCTTTGCAGAATCCTTTTCTGATGAAAGGTTCTCTTGATTTCAGGATCAAACGCTAACGGTGATGAAGACCGAGAGCGTCTTGTATGCATATACCTGTAGTACCTGAACACTAGCACAACCCGTGTAAAATTGACAATAACAATTTAAAAATAACTACAAAAATAACACACGTTGCGCACTACTCCCCGGCAACGGCGCCAAAATTTGACACGAGGTCGAAGACTCGCGCAAAAATAATCCAATTACAACTAATTAGATAGTGGTCAATGGGTGTCGAACAAGTAGAGTTTCTGGAATATGTGTTACCGAGTAGTTTTATGGATTAACTAAATTTAAACTAAATGAAGAAAATAAAATCTTAAAGTTTTGGTTGTTTTGTTTGATTAACGAAAATTAACTAAGACACTTAACACGGTTTTTCAATCAAAGATGAGAGGATATGCTCTCCCTCGATTTCAAGTTCAATGAATGTTAATGTAAACGTTTAATCTGAGACGAACTATAAAAACATAATTTAGAATATGCAAACGATTTTGGTAATTGAAGACTAAGTACTTGGATTAACAAACGCAAGGCAATCACTCAAAAACCAATTAGATTATCTAACCCCGAATTCCACCCGATTAATCACGATTGCCTATAGCACCAAGAACTGACGGTTTAGAACACGAATTAAACAAACTAACAACTTATCAATCAATACATAGACATCATAATTATGAAATCAATAATATTAAATTACTATCTCAGCAATTGCATAAACATTCAATCAACAAACAATATGAAACCTTACAATCAGAGGGAAAACACCAAGGAGATTAGTCAAGCATGATTCGGTTCATCATTCCTTCGATTATAATGTGCATATGAATCAAAAACAAGTCTCTAATGTTTCAACAACCAAAAATTGAGTTATAGTTCCTTAAAATCGCCTCCCCAAGTGTCTCCAATCGAAAATTATGAAAAAGATACCCCAAAAGTCGTCCACAAACGGACTTAAATGGCAGTTACACATTCTGCGTCAGGGTCCACCATAAGCTATAGTGGCCACCGCAGCTTACGTTGGCTTCAGAATTTTTACGCCAGCTAAGTTCTGTTTACGCTAGCCTTCCACGCCAGACTTCTACCGTAGCTTACGGTGGCTACCATAAGCTACGGTAGCCTCAGCTCCCAAAATGTTTGTTCCTCTTTGACTTGTTCACTGCTTTGTGCCACCATCAAGTCCTTTTCTCCTCTCCATCATAGTTCACTTGCATCGCCATTTTTAGCACCTGTACCTGCAAACACGCACCATATATGGTACTAACCTAAATCCTTGAAATAACACGTAAACGCTCATGTTTTGCTTAGAATTACTACATTTAAGGGTGGCTCTTCGATCCACCCGTCATGTGCCCAAAAGGGGGTCCCACAAGCCCAAGCCCCCCAAAGTGGACTAAAAATACTTTATAATATTATTAATATTATTAAGTTTGTTAACATAAATATAACAATAGATATTTTGTAACATTAATATTAGTGAGAAAAAATCTGGAACTTAATCTTCTTCAGCAAGCTTCCAAGAAACCCTAGGTACCTTGATTAATTTTATCATTTTTAACTTAATTTAATTAAGTTTAATATCATATAAACATGGTTTAATTGCCAAAAATCATTCCTAACCATGTAAAAATCCTAAAAATGGTCTATAAACATGTTTTAATCATACATATGGTAAGGAACGTGGTTTGATAGTTTTTTTTGCCATAAACACGGATTAAAGGGTTTAAACGACGTTTTTTTACGGTTCAAAAGTTCGGTTTTATACCCTAACCGAAACCCTAAGTTAAGGGGCTTTTTTGATGATGAAACTTGCTTGGTTTGTGATATAGGACTTGTATCTAGCCTGTACAGAAGCACAAGAGCTTGAAACCTTGATTAGAAAGGCGAAATCGAGCCAAACCCGCTAAGGTAATACCGAAACACTCGTTTACGGGCTGTTTAGGTTAAGGTTATGATGTGCATATTTGTAGGTCTTCAAATTTTTCAGGAATATCAGGGACCATATCATTAAGTCCCTGTTCAAATTTGGTAATTTTTCGACCATCCGAGAATATTTGGTGAATTTATTATCGAATTGGGACGTTTAGTTGGAAAAAATAGTTAAAATGCTTGAAAAATTATGAAATTTTGTTGGGAACTCAGATTTGGTATATTTTGATCACATATGAAATTTGGAATCATTTGGAAAAGTCTAAGTGTGTTTTGTGCATATGTGTTTTGATAGTCAAATTTAGCCCGAAACAATACTGAACAAGGTTGTTACATTCTGGAATTGATACATATAGTTTTGGGATATAATTTGAGTATCCAGGAATTTTGGTGGAATTTTTGGAAATCGTTTGGGATAAACGGACGATTTTCAGGATAAATATAGCAGGTAAAATGATTTTTTATAAATTAATAAATCAGTAAATAATTCCATAAATATCTTATTAAAATCTACATATATTATTTGATAAGTGACTAAATTTTTATAATTTAATGATTAACGGTTAATTAATTATGCTAATTGGACGATTAAACAAATTCAATTCTAATAACGAACCTGCGGGAATATCAGAACACCAAGAGTGCTCAAAAATCATATTTTTGGATTAATTAAGTAAAAATGAACCTTTTTATGAGAAATCTGGACAGTCTGGATAGATTGTGCGCGTTTCTCCCCAAATCAAACTGAATAAACGGAAACGGGCCCCTTAGCGAATCAGGAACCCCAATGTGTGATCTTTCTTTATAACTTAATCATTTTATCGACAAACACATTTACCAAAGCTTACTTCCCCGTAACTGTTTTCTGAACGCATAAACGAACAACTTGGCCTAGCTGGAAAAACGGGGAAACTAAGCCAAGTTCGGTTTTGAGTATTAGACATTGAACAACATCACAACCTAAGCCTATTAACACTTTATGGGCATTCTAGCTATACCCAGATTAGATATACAGCCCAGTTTATTATTGAGATTATAATAAATATTATTATAATATTAATTATAAGGACCAGTGATTACGAGTCGAGCAAACCCTGAACTGTCGCACTACTGGTTACTGATTAAACAGTGAGTTTCATGACCTCACTTTTAAACTGCTTTTACGAACTCTTGGGGTGAAAAACATGTTGATGCATATCTATATATACTCTGAACTATTTGATGATGGGAATTATCTAAATGATAACGCACAAAAGTCTCCACTAACATAGTGATTAACTTCGAGCCGGTGGCTTGTGAATAGTACTATTGGTTTGACAAACCCAGGCGGGGCCAGCACGGTTTTCTGAGACATTATCCCATTTGCACATGTCCATAATTATACAAACACGCTATGTAGTGTTAGACATAGCTACTCGGGGCACATTGTGAGCGGAAAGGGGGCCACAGTGGTTGATTGAGTGTGGGAAATGGAGGCACGCAGCACGAACAGTCAAGGCTTCACTGTAGCTTAACATAATTACATCATAAACATACAAACAAACATACTTGTGAACGTACATACATAAATACTTGCGTATTTACAAACTATGATTGTTGTACGCACAACTGATTTCTTGAAACTCGTGAAACTCACCAACTATTTGCAGTTGACCTGTTTTAACATGTTTTTCAGGTATACCAAACTTGGACTAGAAAGTTAATGTGCTACGTGTTTGACTTGTGATCAATGCTGGGTGAATTGATACAAGTGTGCTAGTAAGAAGTAAAGCCGCTTAACGGGCTGGATTTATTTTGTATCACCTAGTTGCCAACAAAGTTAGATCAATGTAAAATATTGTAAACTAGTTTTTACTGTTCTTTATTAACAATGTGGTTGATACCAGAGGTGTCTGTTACATTTCCGTTTTACGCTTCCGCAAATAGCTCAACGGGGTGTGACAGTTTGGGTTTGTGAGGCTTAGGTCAAGAACAACACCCAAAACAAACTTGAAATTCGATCCACTAAGTTTATCTTTGTAGGATATCCCAAAGATTCTATGGGATATTATTTCTACAACCCAACCGAGCAAAAGGTGTTCCTTGCTCGAAAGGCCGAGTTCATGGAAACTAAGTTCCTTATGGATGGTACTAGTAGAACGGTGGAACTCGAGGAGGATTGAGAACCACAAACCGATACACGTTTGGTTGAAACTAGGAATCAACAAGAGGTTGTTGAGAATGATCAAATGGTTGATCAAGACACACAATACGTTCACAAATCCGAAAGAATTAGTCATCCACCCGAAAGATAAGGATATTTCATGGATGGATGCTATGTGGTAGATTCAGATGAACCCACCACATTCTGTGATGCACTGTCACAATCCGATTGTGACAAATGGCTTGAAGCCATGTACGTTGAGATGCAATCCATGCATGACAACCTAGTATGGGATTTGGTTATACCACCTTCTAATTCCAAACCGGTTGGAAGTAAGTTTTTCAAGAAGAAAACCGATATGCGTGGAAACTTGGATACTTATAAAGCAAGACTTGTAGCTAAATGTTTCACTCAAACTCAAAGGTTGATTATGATGAAACTTTTTCTCACGTAGCAATGCTAAAGTCAATTAGGATATTGTTTGCCATGGCCGCACATTATGACTATGAGATATGGCAAATGGTTCAACCCGAAGGTTTTGTTGAGGACGATGTCTACATGGTTCAACCCGAAGGTTTTGTTGTTCCATATAGTATGCAAGTTAAAGAAATCAATCTATGGATCGAAACAAGCATCTAGAAGTTGGAATCACCGTTTTGATGAAGAAGTTAACAAATTTGGATTCATAAAGAATGGTGATGAAGCTTATGTGTATAAGAAAGCTAGTGGGAGCATCATCACTTTGTTAGTATTGTATGTTGATGACATACTACTATTTGGAAATGACATTCCAACCATGGAAGGTGTAAAAGCGTGGCTTGGAAGTTGTTTTTCCATCAAAGATCTTGGTGAAGTCGCCTACAGTTTGGGAATAAAGGTCTATAGGGATAGATCAAGGCGGTTGATAGGTTTAAATGTAAGACCCTGAATCCTGGGAACCCTACAGTTGGTAATCACATCCACAATTTCACACGAATTTAAAACCAAACAATTCTTTGTATTTAAAACCAGTTCAGAGTGAATAACAGAGGAAAAAGTTTAAGTATTAAAAGTCCCAAACACGGGTATAAGAGTCCAAAATCAAATGTAAATAAAATATTTGTTTTATTTGAATTCCTCGACCAGAAATGTCTTCAACCTCCCGAGTAGCATCCAACACGTCCAAGCAATAGCATCCATTTCTGAACCTGAAAGTCAATCTAACATACACACAAAGTCAGCTTGAGCTGAGTGAGTTCAAGTTTTCATAAATAATAATTCATACTTGTTTTCAAAATTATAGTTACAAACTATAGAGAGGATAAAATAAAATAAATAATATAATTCACTAAGTAATACATTCATCGTCGAACACACATACACGGGCCTCTCCACCACGAGTCAAGACTCGAGTAATATATTTGACCCGGACGCGGTAAGACCTAAGCATGTGACACGAGCCTCTCCCCCACGAGTCAAACCCGAGTAATATATTTGACTCGGTCACAGCTTACACATCCAAGCACGTGATACGGGCCTCTCCACCACGGGTACAACCCGAGTAATATATTTGACCCGATCACGGCTCACACATCCAAGCACGTGATACAGGCCTCTCTACCACGGGTACAACCCGAGTAATATATTTGACCTGATCTCGGCTCACACATCCAAGCACGTGATACGGGCCTCTTCACCACGGGTACAACCCGAGTAATATATTTGACCCGATCGCGGCTCAACATCCAACGGGCCTCTTCACCACTGGATTTTAAAACCCGAGTAATATATTAGACCCGATCGCGGCTCAACATCCAACAGGCCTCTTCACCACGGGATTTTAAAACCCGAGTAATATATTTGACCCGCCAAAATGATGATCACGTCACGCGGGCCTCTCCACCACGGGTACAACCCGAGTAATATATTTGACCCGGCCGTGAATCACCATGCACACACACATCAATAAGCCTACTCACATCATTCTTAGTCACGAGGAACTAAATATCATCACACAACCGTAGGCTATAAGGTAACACATACCCATACATACATACATACATACATACCTCCATACATACATACATACATATATATCTATATATATATATATATATATATATATCATCCCATACGGGAACTAAGTAAATAGGTCTACTCATATTCAATTACTACCAAGTCTACTAACATCCTCGAGTCTAGACCATTAATAATGTATGTAACCTTAAAGGATACAAGACCATAAACGAGTCTAAAATATCCTAAAGCATATAAAATAATTCAAATATAACTTTCAAAATGCACAATCACAAGTGAGACCATGTAGTACCATTCAAATAGTTGTAACGGGTAAAATCGTATAAAATTGGATTTTGGTGTGTATGCTAACCCAAAACATAAAAAGAGTAAAAAGGGCATCATGAACTCACCTGAGGTCAACCAAACACCAGCAACAAGCTAAGGACTCATTAAGTACTCACTCACAAGCAAGGGCCTGTAAATTGTACGCATCGCATCACTAAACGGGACCGTAAGAACACTCTTACCTAATGGGCCGTTCAAGCCCAACACTTTGGCCCAAGGCCCTAAAACTTGGCCCAAGGCCCAACACTTTGGCCCAAGGCCCAACAACTTGGCCCAAGGCCCAACCGTTTGGCCCAAGGCCCAACAACTAGGGCTGAGGTCCAACCCAAACCCAATTACTTTACCTCAGCCCCTAAAACCTTTCAACTAACCAAATCCACCCTACGATTATGGCCGGGCCTAACCATGATGCACAACTCACACGCCGGTAATCAAATCGAGTCGAATACGCGCGTAATAAATCTTAAAACAAATTGTCAAACGAATCAGCCCCAAATGGACCAAATTCCCATCTTAACCTTTTTCTTACATCATAATTATGTCACCCGAGTTGATAGGGTTGACGGTTCCTTTTTACAACTTTCAATTTAACATTTAAACGAGAATTCGCGCACCGCCGACTCGATTGACCAATCACCAACCAAAACAGCCCCGAGTATCAAAATTTTAATTTTCCCACAGCCCTTAAACCCCCCTAGGGTTGTACAAACTGATTCGGTCGGTCATCCGATCGATTAACCATCAAACTCAACAATTGCCAATCCTACACCCGATAAACCCTAGTTTTCGAACTAAAATCAATTGACCGACCTAAACACCTCCATTGGCCATGGAATTTTAGTATGTTGTAAGTGACATACCTAAGAAGATGGTGGTGCAAAAACTTTAGCCGAAACAGCCCCGAAACTGACCACTTGGACAGCCACCCGGTAAGTCTAAAACAAGCGGTTTAACGATCAATACGCAATGTATAAGGATGGTTTAAGGTGTAAAAGACTAGAGGGGACATGGGACTAACCTTGAATTAGATTTTTACACCTTAATATTGGCTGGAAAAAAGAAAATCGCAGGCCTAAAGTGGCTGCTGCTGTTGCGATCGGCTAGGCAAGGAAAAAGAAAAGCTAGGGTTTGTTTTATGATATAAAATAATAATTTACACTCTAGTCCCTCCAGTATGAAGTGTGTAGCAACATGGGTGGAAAGTTAAGTGAGAAACGTTTACGAGGGTGGCCAGGAGCTCTCGGAAGAATGTCGGGTCAAGCCCGAAGGTGTACGCAATCACTACAAGGCTAAATCTTTTATCGGAATTTACGGACGTTACATTAAACCAAAGTGCATACATTGACAAAATCTTGAAAAGGTTCAAGATGATGAACTCTAAGAGAGGTTTGGTACCTATTCAAAGAGGAATGATATTGAGTTCATCTCAATGTCCAAGCTTAAAGGAAGAGCAAGATAAAATGAATGGAATCCCATACGTGTCGGCTATTGGATCCATCATGTATGCAATGATATGCACTAGACCAGATGTGTCATGCGCTTTAAGCATGTCAAGTAGATACCAACAAAATCCAGGAAGTAGCCATTGGATGGCGGTTAAGAGTATATTGAAATACCTTAGAAGGACTATGGACATGTTTCTAATATATGGTTCGGATAAGGAGGAACTCATTGTAAAGGTTACACGGATGCGAGTTTCCAAACCGATCGAGATGACTCTCAATCACAATCGGGATATGTTTTCATTATGAATGGTTGAGCAGTCTCTTGGAAGAGCTTAAAACAAGATGTGGTAGCTTTGTCCACCACAGAATCGGAATACATCGCCGCCTCATTGGCAGCTCAAGAAGCTGCGTGGATAAGGAAATTCATTGCCGATCTAGGGGTGGTCCGTACTATTCAGGACCCCCTAGAGATCTTTTGTGATAACGAGGGTGCATTTGCTCAAATCAAAGAACCTCGTGCACATCAAAAGACGAGGCACATTGAGCGGAGGTTCAACTACATAAGGGATGAAGTTGAGAAAGGAAAGATATGTATTTGCAAAGTTCACACCGATTAAAACATTACGGATCCACTCATGAAGCTCCTTGAAAGGGCAAAGCATGAAGATCACACTTGTGCCTTAGGACTTCGATATTCTAGTGATTGGATATGATCTATTTTGTATTTGGATATCGAAACAATTGTTATTTTCGCTCATTCATATGATTATGGTTTATGATTATGAAATTTTGAGTTATGTTCCATTTTAGCATGTTTAAATCTATGAATAAATTACTTATTCTAAATGTCCGTAGTCGCTCATATTTGTGGGAACAAGTATGAAGGTAAGACTATTATGAACTTGGATTGGTAGATATTCATAAGGTATGAATATAGAGCAAAAGGTTGCTTCCAAGATTCATAGATATTTATGGGATATAAATATTGGACTAACCCGCTCTCAAATATTACTACATGGAAACTTTGTGATTGATCATAAGTAAATTTGAGTAAAGGCAAATATCATAGTATCCTCCGACCTGAGATAAATATTGGGTCTTGATATTCACCGAATATTTTGCTTTGACTTAGTTCTTTGCTGCTCTGAAACATAACGGTACATAAGTCTAAGATTTGGTATGATACTGGGTGATTGTGAAAGACGTATGTAGTCAAAAGGGGATTTCTCCCTCTTATTCGTTGAGAGTAAAATATCTAAGGCCTGCTAAGTTAAATCAACAGAGAATGATCACTCTGTGTCTCTGGATTTGACATAACATCTGAGACGAAAGGATAAATGATAGATTCATCTAAATCATTTTAAGTAAGGGACTTGAAAGGGATGATGTTATTGAATGGCACTTCGTCATGCGTATTAGGGGTAGAATACTGTAGTTAGGCGGTATTTGCTACTTGCATCAATCTTCTATGTATCTTGTGCAAGTGGGAGATTGTTGGACTCGGTCTGCCCAAGACACATATTATAATTAATGTGGCTAGTACGTTATGATCCAAGTCGGGTCATACACCCAATAACAAGCTAGACAAATACCGATAATATTTGTTTATATATGATATGATCATAAGTAAATAAATATTGACACTTATGTTATTTGAAAAAGGGTTTTAAATACATTGTACTTGTGTAATAAATATATCATATGGACGATTTATATTTTATGAGAGAACATTACATAGTGTTATTTACGTTGGTTAAATAACAGTATGTAAACATAATTAACCTTGCATCTTGCCTATATATTGTGTTACATTTATAAGTAATAAAGTTTTATAACACAAATATCTAAACGGAAAGTTTGAAAAATAACAATAATAATAACAAGGAAGGAAGCCCCCCCCCCCTCCTTTTCTCTCTTATTATTTTATTATTATTTTCAAATGTGAGTGTGTGCATGCAAGGTATGTGATTGGGTCTTGGGGTGGTGCTTTGAAAGACCTCAAGGACTCTCTTTCACATCTCATAATTTTTACAAGTAGAAAAAATTACTCTCCACTCTCTTTTTCTCTCCAAATTGCTTCTACCCGTGTTGGGTCGGATTTATGATAAGGAAGATTGGAATCTTCTCAACCTCCTCAAAAAACGGCTAAGTACGGACTTCGAGCAAGCCTAGACGATCGAGCATGGTTTTACTACTTCGAGCAAGGTCTTCAGAACTTTAAATGATTAATTCTTCTAAGTGTTAAGGCTTCGAGCAAGCTACACTTCAACGAGCAAGAGTTTTCTTCTATCGAGCGTGGATTACCAATCGAGCAAATAGCTTGATCATACAAGTTTTAACCAAGTTTTACGAGCACAGGATGATCGAGCACATGGGGACAAGCATGGATGCAATAAGAAGATGTCACGTGATCAAAGCAAGGACTTCGAGCACAGTTAAGTTCCCAAGCAAGATTTACATCCGAGCATGATAAAGATTGCTGAATAAAAAAGCTGAAGACATCAAGAAGAATGAGCTTGCTCGATAGACTAGTTCGAGCAAAGCATGAATTAGTCAAAAAGAATGAAACTTGCTGGAGGAGAATATCTTCATTGAATATATTCTAAGTAAAGTGTGCTCGAGGACACTCATCGAGCATATCTAACATAGTGAGTCTACTCGAGCAAGGTTGTTACCTTGTTCGAGGACTCAACACTTGAATTATTTTTTATTTCATTATGTAATGATTAGGAACTTCTAAAGGAATGTCAGGGTCTATAAATAGGGTCCTAGGTTTCCATTTAGGGCACGGATTGAGACACGGATAACGGCGCATGCAATATGAGAAACATTCCAAAAAGAATATTCAATTTGTTTTCTCGTACAACCGCCGCCGCCGCTGCCGTCACACACGAAACCCTAGACATTCCTTTCAATATTCCATTAATGATATATTAAATACAGTGAATCTTTGTATTTGAATGTGTTCTTACTGATTATTCATTATCATTTCGTGTTTGTTACATTCACTCCTTCGTTCCCACTCGTTGGATATCCTAATTCCGCAGGGATATTCAATAGGCCTTTTGGGTATTCGAGTCGGTGTGTTCTTGTCAACCTTTTGAGGTTTCACCCGACTCACGGTCCTGACAAGTGGTAGCAAAGCTTGAGTAAGCTCGCTGAAGGCCACGGGACAGAAGGTTTGTGGAAAAGCTTGAAGCTTTACTCTGTTTTACTACTGCAAATTCCAGATCTGCTGAAATGGAAGACCAAGAAGTCTCTACCAACAAGATTCCAAGACTGCTAGGACAAGAAAACTTCATCAAATGGAAGGTGCTCTTCGAAGCAGCTGTAAAATACAACGACCCAGAGCTCTGGACTTCCATCACTGAAGGAAACTACGTTCCGTCAACAGCTCCAAACAACACCACCACCGTTGAGCTAAAAATGAAGAAACCGGATGATTCAGCTTTGTCTATGCTGAAGTTAGGGCTTTCTTGGGAAATTTTGACAACTGTCAATCATCACAAGACCGCAAAGGGTATGTATGATGCAGTTATCAAAATGTTTGAAGGGAATACTGAATTAAGAGACATCAAGAAAGATAGACTGAAGCAGCAACTAGACAGGTTCATGTTAAAGACGGGGAAAGACTAAAATCACTGTCGCAGAGGTTTATGACGATTGTAAACGACATAAGAACGACTGACTTGCAGATTTCTGACTTTGAGCTGAACTAAAAGCTTTTATCATCTTTGTCCTGTGAATGGTACACTACCAGCAAGTTTATCAAAGTAAAAGCTAGTTTTCCCAACTTTTAAGTTGGATGATGTGATTGCCTTTCTCAAGGTTGTAGAACATGAGATGATTGAAAATCATATGATTAGGGAGAACAAGCCAAGCTTTCAAGTGAACAATGCTCTTGTAGCACCAATGGGAAACCTCTCAATCAAGAACCAGCAGCCTATTATTGAGGAGCCATCAGATACAGGTTCAACTTGCAGGGGCCAATCAAGATTCAATGTTTAGCTGATTGAAGATGACACTCCCTCGACAGCAAATGGGCAGCCAACATTTATGCTGAACAATAATGCTCCAGGAACAAACTATCAAGCATTGTTCTCTATGTTTACTAAGTCATATCATGCCTTTGTCACCAAGAACCTAATAAACACAAGTATTATGCAGGAATACCATGAGCAAATCGATGCTGATAACTTAGAAGACATGGACCTAAAATGGCAGGCAGCTATGTTGGCTGTGAGAAGAAAAAGGTTGTATAATAGAACCGGAAGAACAAGTTTTAATGGACCAAATAAAAGAAACGGATTTGACAATTTAAAAGCCATCTGTTATAACTGTCAAAAACCAGGACATTTTGCCAGAGAGTGTAACATGCCAAAGCAGGTTGGAAATCAGGTGAACCAGAATCAATTCTACTAGAACCAGAATCAGAACTTCCAGCACTAAAGAATCAGATAACCAACCAAAACCCTTACCAAAATCCGAACAGACCCCAGCAAGAAACACTTCAACCCCAAAGAAACAATCAATTGCGGGTTCACACAAATCAGAACAGAACTAATCAGATCAATGTGAACTAGCTGAGAGATCAAGGAAATGTTGCTGTAACCAGGGTGCCACAGGATGGGGAATTTGATTGGAGCAACCATGCAGCTGAAATGGAGAAGGAAAATGTTGCATTTATGGCTAAAGTGCATAACAAGCCTGAATCTTCTAATGCTCAGGTACAATCTGATGTTTCAATTTCTGATCTTCTTATTACTATTGACAAACTAAATCAAGAGATTGGAAAGTGGAAAACTGAGTGTGGGAGAAAGGAAACCTTCTTGAATGTCTATGAAGCAAGTGAAGCAACTTATGAGATTCAAATCAAGGGTCTTGAAGAGGATTGTATGATGGCATACCAAA
Source organism: Bidens hawaiensis (assembly GCF_021521415.1). NCBI lineage: Eukaryota > Viridiplantae > Streptophyta > Magnoliopsida > Asterales > Asteraceae > Bidens > Bidens hawaiensis. The sequence goes on along the minus strand of NW_027492041.1, from coordinate 317,675 downwards.
CCCAATCAAGAATGACAATTGAAATTGAAGGGTTGAAGAAGATATATGCAGAAGAGAAAATGAAGAATGCTGAATTACTGATTCAAATGGAATTCTTGAAGAACCTTGTTTCTACAGGCAATATAGTGGGTTATGTTGATAAAATGACCAAGGAAGAGAAGTATAAAAAGGTGTCACCGCCTTTTTGTGATAGCTACCCACTGAAAGTAGACAAGGAGAGTAGAAGTGAATATCTTAAGCAATTCAAGAATGTTTTTGATGATAAGGATGAGTTCGTGAAGCAATATGATGATGTTTTTGTGGATAAAAATGGAGAGTTTGTAGTGAAGCAGAGTGAGGAACCAGAGACTAAGAAGACTTAAAAGATGGAAGGTAAGAAAAAGAAGTGGAGTGAGTACTCCAGGGAAGATAGTAACTGTAGCTGTGGAAGATCTAAGTCATCTAAGGGCAAGAAGAAGAAAGGATCAAGCAAAAAGAAAAGTGAAAAGATTCCTCTTCTATCAAAGATGACTCCAAAGATGAAAAAGCACTATGAGAAGATGAGAAGAGAACATGTGGTGTCTGACATCTGTGCAAGACCACAGCCTGAAATCAAGAAAAGAACATAGGAAACTGTGAAATCTTCTTATGATCAGTCACATCCTCCAATCTATCCAGTTTTCTCAATCCATGAACTATTTGACAGTGGAGATATGGAATATGTACCAATCTGAAGATCTGGTAGAGAAGAAAAGGGAAGCTGTTCTAGAACCTCATCTAAGTTTAAACCAGTTTTTTTTGTGAAAGAAAAATATCATCTGGAGCCTGACCTGAACAAACCAATCAGATGGATTTTAGCAACTCTTTGTGTCCTAAAACCTCCTTAGGCTTTGACTTTCCCAAACCCAGTGACAAAATTATTGACAAGCAATTGCTTGAAGACATGGGGAATTATGCAAAGGTCTGGTGCAAGAAGTTTAATGCCTATGGTCATCACACTGACTCTTGCTGGTTTGAAGAGGAAGAGTTTGTTGTTCCTGATGTGGTGTGTGGTTTTGATATGAAGGGATACAAGAAAATGTATCAAAGATACTTAAATGAGGAAAAAGGCAGTTCAGATGATGTAGAGAAAAAATCAGTGCTAGAGAAGAGACTGAAAGAAGTCTTGAGGATCAAGGATGAAGAGAAGGCATCAAACAAACCTGCAAAGAACCGAAGGTCATGTGACAAAGGAAAAGAAAAGATCAGACATGGTGTTCTTAATGGAGATGAGAAATTCTTTATGAAGCAAGGTTATGAACCAAGAGGGTTCCAATGGAAGACTAAGAAGGTGGTGACTGAAAAGAAGAACTGTGTGATTGAGCAAACTGAAGATTTAATTAAATCACAAGCTGTGAAAGCTGGGTCAGATTTAGACTCAAAAGAAGAATGTGAAGTTGTGTATAAAGACCCACTTCCAGTTGCAGCTCCAACTCCTGATGAATCTTCACTTGACACTGAATTACAAACTGATGAAGTTTGTAACTCAGAATCCAACTAATTCTATTTTGTTTGTGTGTGCAGGAACAGTCCTTGAACAGAAATGACTCATGGTATATGGACAGTGGATGTTCCAGGCACATGACCTGTGACAAAAGTGTTTTAATCAACTATGAAAGAAAATATGAATGGCTAGTTGCTTTTGGGAGTGATGAAAATGGAGGGAAGATTGTTGGAAGAGGAACACTCACAAATGGCAAAGCATCCTTTGAGAACGTGCTGCATGTTGAAGGACTACAATACAATCTACTCAGCATTTCTCAAGTTTGTGATAAAGGATATAAGGTAGCTTTCAATAATGAACACTACCTGATTTTGAAGCCTGAGTTTGTGATTCCAACTGAGATGATCATGATGATGGCACCAAGAAATGGCAACCTCTATGAGCTAAGAATGAACACTGCTACATCTAGAGGTGGTTCATGCTTTGTTTCTAGAGCCACTGAAAATGAGACCAAACTGTGGCATAGGAAGATATGTCATGTAAATTTGAAGAACATGAACAAGCTAGTGAAAGGTGAACATGTTGTTGGCCTTCCCACAAGAGAGTTCAAGCTAGAAGAAAAATGCATATCTTGCCTTAAAGGTAAACAACACAAATCCTCACATAAGAGCAAAATGATAAACACCATTGATGAGGTCTTGGAACTGTTACACATGGATCTATTTGGTCCTGTAAGTGTTCCAAGTATTGGAAAGAAAAGATACTGCCTAGTGATCACTGATGATTATTCAAGGTTTACTTGGGTATACTTTATGGGCAGCAAAGATGAAACCCCAGATTTGATCAGATCCTATGTGCTAAAGATGGAAAATCAACTTGAAAGAAAAGTGAAGGTCATTAGAAGTGACAATGGGACTGAATTCAAGAATGGAATTATGGATGAATTCTACACTTCTAAGGGATCTTTCAACAATACAGTGCACCCAGAACTCCTGAACAGAATAGTGTTGCAGAAAGAAGAAGCAGAACACTGATTCAAGCTGTAAGGACCATGACTGCTGATGCAAATCTGCTAGTCACTTTTTGGGCAGAAGCAATCAACACTGCATGTTATGTGCAGAACAGGGTTCTACTAAACAAGGCTCAAAACAAGACTCCATATGAGGTTATCTTCAAAAGAAAACCTTATGTGAAGTTCTTGAAGCTTTTTGGATGCAGATGCTCACTTTTGAATACAAAGGACTATCTGAACAAATTCCAGTCAAAATCGGCACATGGTGGTCATTGAGTCTTCATATATAAAATTCAAAGAAAACTATTTTAACAATGTTGAAGGACCCAAATGGATGTTTGACTTGGAAAAGATGATCAAATCTTTCAAAATCTACAATGAAGATATGGATGACAGCATGTAAAGAACCAGCTTTGAAGATAAAGGAAAACAAAGACAAGTTGATCTGGACCAGCTATGGTCATCTGTTGCTCCTGAATCTAATGGATTTAACTTTGTAAGAAGCAACCAACAAGCTTTTGAGGTGGATATGAATGGACAAGATGATGTAGTGGAGGTCTCTAATGAAGGACCAAGTGAAGAAGAGAGTGAACCAATTCAGAGTCAACAACCTGCTCAGACTGAAAGGATAAATCAATTTGAAAATAGGTTCCAGTCTTTGCTTGACTCTCTACAATTTGGGTCAAATGAAGCATCATCATCAGAGATTAATCAAGTTCAAGCAACTGATGAAGTTCAAGAAATAATGGAAACTGAGTCTGCTGAGTTAAATATGAACAATCTTGAGACAAAAATGTCTGTACAACAAGTTGTGCAGACCACCTCTGTTGAAAGAAACCACCCTGCAGAAAACATAATAGGAGACTTGCATGAAAGAGTGACAAGAAGTTCTTCTAAAAAGGCAAACATCTGCCTGTATGCCTGCTTCTTATCCCAAGTTGAACCAAAGAACATTAATCAAGCTTAAAAAGACAACAACTGGGGGGAAGCTATATAGGAGGAATTAGCCTAATTCAGAGACTTACATGTATGGGACTTTGTTGACAAGCCCAGAGGCAAGTATCCTATTGGAACAAAATGGGTGTTCAGAAACAAGAAAGATGAAAGAGGAATAGTGATCAAGAACAAAGTAAGACTGGTGGCTCTAGGATGCTTACAGGAAGAAGGAGTGGACTTTGAAGAAGTCTTTACTCCAGTTGCAAGACTAGAGGCTATCAGGATCTTTCTGGCATATGCAGCATCCATGAACATTAATGTCTATCAACTTGATGTAAAATCTGCATTTTTAAATGGAAAGATTGATGAAGAAGTTTATGTCACTCAACCTCCTGGATTTGAAGACCTAGTTCATCCCAACAAAGTGTACAAGCTAAGCAAAGCACTTTATGGACTACATCAAGCACCAAGAGCTTGGTATGATGAGCTGTCAAACCATTTGTTGGAAAGAAGGAACAAGGATCTGCTGCTGCTGCAAATGTATGTGGATGACATTATCTATGGCTCTACAAATGAACAGATGTGCAAAGAGTTTGAGCAGGTAATGAAATCCAAATACAAGATGAGCTCAATGGGGGAAATGAATTTCTTCCTTAGACTTCAGGTGCAACAGAAAGCAGAAGTAATCTTCATTAATCAATCAAAGTATGTACAAGAGATTCTTAACAAATTCAAGTGCCAAGACTTCAAGACAGTATCTACACCAATGGATACTCATGAGAAAATGGTACCTCATGAAAAGGGGGAGCCAGTGAACCAGCATGAATATAGGGCTAAGATAGGATCATTGATGCAGCTCACAGCATCTAGGCCACATATTATGTTTGTTGTGTGTGCCTGTGCCAGATTCCAAGCTAACCCCAAGGTTTCACATATGCTAGCAGTTAAGAGGATCTTCAGATATTAAAAGGAAAACCATATTTGGGGATTTGGTATCCAAAGAACCCTTCCTTTGACTTGATGGCCTACACAGATAGTGACTATGATGGTTGCAACATGAGTAGAAAATCAACCTCTAGAGGATGCCAGTTTCTAGGGAACAGGCTGGTGTCTTGGCAATGCAAGAAACAAACAACAGTGTCAATCTCCACTACTGAAGCTGAGTATATTGCTGCCTCTGCTTGCTGTGCACAAGTTCTGTGGATTCAAAATCAACTGCTGGATTATGGTCTGAATTTCTACTTACACCTATTTTAATTGATAATACTGCTGCTATGTTTATTGTTAAGAATCCAGTCCAACATTCTAAGACTAAGTACATTGAAATTATACATCATTTCATTAGGGACTGTCAGGAAAAAGGCTTAATAGAAATGAAAAGGGTAGACACATCTGATAATTTGGCTGATTTGTTCACCAAACCTTTAGATAAAACCAGGTTTCATTTTCTATTAAAATGCCTAGGAATGATAAATGCTGATGATGTTTAATTTAGGATGTATGCTTAAGTGAGGTGCTTACTGATTATCTATGTCACTCACTTTGAATGTTTGCATGATGGATTGCTATGATTGAATGATTATTCTAATTGAATGAATCATGTATGTGACTGTCCTTGTGTGGAAATTCTGTTAACTCTGCTAATTACAGCTTGTAGTACTTTGATCTGTGCTTGCATGATGTATTTCTATGATTCTAAGTACTTCGAGCATGAATCTGTGCTTGATATTGTGCTTGTTGTTCTTCGAGCATAGGCAAAATCTCCTATAAGACTATTCTAAGCCATTCGAGCACAGATGTCATAGCTCAGCTGCTCGAGCATGGAATTTTGTCTTGAAAACATTTTCAAGTATTTCGAGCATACTTCTGTGTGGCAAGGTGTGTTTAATGCTCTTCGAGCACAAACAAACCTTACTCGAAGTTTCTAAGTAACTTGAGCACAAATGATGTGTTACTTGTGGTCGAGCATAGACATGTGCTGTGGAAAACTTTTGAAGTATTTCAAGCACAAGTATACTGCTCAAACACACAGCTAAGTCTTTCAAGCACAAGCATTGAAATGATGTATTTTAAGATTGCTCAGTAGACTTTCGAGCATGCTCGACAAATTTCTAAGCATGCTCGACAGACTTTGTTTATTTGTCAGTTCTAGGCTATCTGAATGAATGTGGTTTGACACTGTGATAGTGTGTGCTTGTTAAAAATGCTTGAATGATAACACTAATTTTTAAATCTTTATTCTTCAATTGAACATTCAAAAGGAAACGGCTTTAAAATGGTAAAAGTTTTTGACAATGTTGTTGACTAAGCAACACTGTTTTCGATGATATTTGATGAGAGACATGATAATATTATCCATGTTCCCAGCTTCAAAGAAGCTAGAAACTGTTTTCTGTGGAAATTGAATCCAACCTAAAATGGGAAATGATAGTATATTGTCTAATCTCCTAACCTATAGATTGAAAGCTTAAAAGATTTCTGTTCAGCAAATTGACAATTCGTGTGGTATCTTCTCATGAGTGTAGTGACTGATGTGATACAAACCTAATAATAGTGCTAAGTTTGATGTGATGATTCATCCGAAGACCAAGGTATGTTTCCTTACACATCTCTCGGAATGATAGGCAGAAAGGTGATTACCCAATCATACACGAGCCCGTTGCTGTCTTGGTCTCTCAAAATCAAAACTTATGAAATAAAATATGAGCGTCAAAAGAATTATATGCAGTTGAAAGTCTATCAATGCTAAGTAAAGCATAAAGAAAATTATTGAAAAGAAAATTACAATACTGCTTCAAAATCATTATTAAGTATAAATAAGATATCTTGACTTTAAGGGGCACCAAGGGAACTATAAGAGTGGGGCATTCAAATAAGTCCTAAACACTCTGAATGTAAGGCATGTAAGTCCGGATGGCTTGTAAGTCCAACGTTCAACCTTGAAGTCGGATATATATAAATATATATATAAGTATGTGATGTGTTGTAAAACACACTTGTTTTCCGCACCTTTTATCTACGTATTATATTATATTTTATGTGTTTTTACTTGTTTTATATAGGTTTTACATAATCTTATTCATCTTGTAGGTTTTGGGTGAAAGAAAGAAAGAAACCGGACTTTTCGAGCAGTTTACGAGCTTTTTACACATACGTTTTCAAGTAAAACTCAAAGCCTGGCCCATTACATGTTGGAAAAGCCCTAGTCTTACAATAATTTGAAGATATAAAAAAAAAACCCTAAGCAGCCTACAAGCTGCAAATCGCAGCTTTCAGCCAAGGGAACCAAGAGAAAAATCTTTTTTGTGCCTAGGGTTTGGGACTGGTGGCGGTTAAGCAAGAACCAAGCCTCGTGATAGTTTACCATCAGTTTCTACAGCCGATAGCAACCCCGGAATAGCCCATATCCTTTCATTCATTACTTTGTTCATCACACTTTAATTTTCTTGTTCAATTGTAGATTTGTTTTGCAATTGTTTGAGAGATTGAATTTTTAGTGATTATTGTTGATCATTGAATGATTGTTAAGATGATTGGTATGAGTTATATGATGATTTTATTGAGTGTTTGCTGCCGTCCAAATATGATTAGAGGCTAATCTTGTTAGTTCTACCTATGAATGATGATTATTGTTAGTGTTTGATGAGCTTGTTGGATTGTTTGATTGATAGACTTAATTTATTAATGTAAAGTTTGATTTAGACATGAAATAGTTTGTGTTTAAGGGCTGGAAATTTTGGTCATTCATTGCTTAAACCCCTTGTGTCGGTTAATTTGTTTCGTGTCGATTGATCGGTGCATTGTTTGATTCTAGACTTTGTGTTTAGGGGTTTGTTTGCGGTTGGTACAACCGTAGGTTTTTTTGCATGATTATTTGGTTAAAGTTCAACGGTTAGGCACCTTCTTTGAGACCGAGAGGTGATAAGAAGTTAGGGTTGTCTCATTGCCTTAGCATGCTAGAATAAGAATTGAGCGAGAGCGAGTTCATTTTTTTTCAGGTTTAGATGTTTTGAGCGACTAGTTGATCTATTTTGGTTTAAGTTGAATTGTTCCTCTATCCTTGGTTGTGTAGTATTCATTGCCATTAGGGTCGAGTGTTGGTGAGACCGAGAGGTGAGTCAACATTAGAACACGTTAACAATTGTTTCCCGGTTTGGTCGTTTTAGTCGATTTTGAGTAGTTTAGGCTTGTTCAGTGGGACCGAGAGGTAATCTAGTGAGCCCGAGCGATCCTTAGTCGTATCATCTTTAGGGACCGGTGTCTTGAAGTCATTCAATCCATTAGATTGTTAGGCCTACAGTTTGATTCAGACCTAGGTAGACGTTTTTCTCCATCCGAAGTTAACACAGTTAGTTTGTCTTCAAGTTACTATTTTTGGTAAGTTTTGTCAGTCAGTTAGATTAGTTCAGCTAAGTAATTAAAAATCAAAAATAAATTAAATATTATTCTTTGGTAGGTTTTGTCTAGGGTTTGTGGATCGTTAGCGTCTTACGTGTCCACGTGTTCGATACTCGGACTTCCTCGGTCTATACTACTTGCGATCGGTACACTTGCCGGTTGTGTGTGGTTTTAGGATTTTCGTTTTAATATTAAAGCTTAGTTGTGAGGGTTATCCGACGCACATCAAGTTTTTGGCGCAGTTGCTGGGGACACGGTTTTAGGCGTTTTGAGAGCGACTCGAGTTAGGACTTACGTTGTGTGCTACTTGTAATTATTTTTGTTTTGTTTTTCTTATTTGTAAGAATAGTTTGATTAAATTTATTTCTAATTATAGTTTTATGCGACATACTCCATCTCAAGGACCACCCGACACGGAAGCATTTCCCGAGCCAGAGAGAGTTTCGTGAGGGACGTCGCACCGTTTCACCATCTTCCACGTCTTTATCCGTTGACTCCGATGATAGGGATAGGATCATGGGTGACAATCCACCACCGAGGAGGACAGTTGCAGACCAGGCCCGACCGGCCAATGCTGGCGCGAGATCCAACATCGCACCACCTGCCATTGGAGTTAACGCGAACTGGCAGATTCCGTCGAATATTCTGAACACCATTTCTTATTCTGCTCAGTTCCACGGGTTACTTCACAAAAACCCGCATCATCATCTCACTCGCATCGCGTGTATCTGCGGCACCTTCCATCTTGCCGGCGTATCCGAAGACGCCGTGAAACTCTGTGTTTTTCCGTTCTCGCTCATCGATAATGCGAGTCTGTGGCTCGAGTCCCTCCCACAGGGCTCCATAGCTACTTGGGCTGCCATGCAGACCCTATTTCTTGAAAAATACGATCCTCCGGCTAAGGCCGCTCGTTTGCGTAACCAGATACATTGTTTTCAGATGGAGGATACCGAGAGTTTCTACGAGGCATGGTAGCGTTTTAAGAATCTGTTAGAGTTGTGCCAGAATCACGGCTTGCAAGATTGGGCAGTTGTCAAGAAGTTTAATAATGAGGTGACGTACGCGACACAGAATATGCTCGACCCGGATGAGTGTATCGCTTTGTTTAACGGGTTAGCTACGAGTGGATACCAGAGACCGCCCGCCAAGGGTGGTAAGAACGTCGATTCCATATCACTCGGCATGCATTCGGTGGACACGACCATCGCACTCACGGCACAGGTGGAGGCGTTGGCGAAGATCGTGAAAGACTTGCAGACGAAAAGCAAGTCGTGTGAGATTTGCAGATGAGGGCATGACACCGTTCAGTGCCCAGTCAGTTCCCAGGAGGAGGCAGTAGACTATGTATGAAATCCAAACCGAAATCAAAATTCTTTCAATTCTTCTAATTCGGGTTGGAGAGGCGATCAGAACTCCAACTGGAGGAGCGACAATCGGTCCGATTTTCAGCAGCGGCAGAGTCTATTCCAGGATGCAGGTGAAGGAGCGAGCAGTGAAGAAAACAAGCCCACCTTAGAGGAGATGATGGCACAGGAGATACAGATGCTATCCCAGCTCATTACATGAGAGGATTTCCGTTATAAAGAAACCCAAGAGAAATTCCGTGAGCACGAAACCTTCATGAAAAATCAGGGAGCATCAATTCAAAATCAAGAGCGGCAGATGGGAGAGATAGCTAGTCGTTTAAATGAGAGGCCGCCGGGTACACTTCCGAGCAATACCGAGCAAAACCCAAGGGGATTCGTGAAAGCTGTGATTACTAGGAGCGGTGCAGGTGCACGAGACGAGCCTGTGATTCAGAAGAGGTCCAGACGAGGAGTTGTCGAGCAGCCTGCAGTCGATGGAGAGGCGTAGGTGGATGAGGAGATTCAGATGGAGTCTCTGCCAGCCCAGGTGCATCAGAGGAGAAGCCCAAGGAGGTCAGCACAGGCCGAGAGACAGCAATTACCGATCGAGCCACTGAGAGTCTACAAATCTAGAGTGTCATACCCCGGGAGACTCCGCAGAGATAGAGGTGAGGAGCAGAACTCCAAATTCCTTGATCTTTTAAAACAGCTTTACCTTAATATTCCATTCCTTGAAGCACTGACTCAGATGCCTAAACAGGCGAAGTTCCTTAAGGATATTCTCTCGAATAAGGAGAAGTTAGCTGAGGTCGCTTCCATCCCTTTGAGTGTTAATTGTTCTGCTGTCTTACAGAGGAAGTTACCAGAGAAGATGGCCGATCCAAGGAGTTTCACAATTCCCTGCACCTTGAGTGATGATACAGTGATTCATGCGCTGGCCGACCTTGGGGCCAGTATTAATCTTATGCCGTATTCTGTGTACAACAAGCTGGGCTTAGGCAAACCGAGGCCTACCAGGAAGAGTATCCAGCTTGCTGATCGTTCTGTGAAGTATCCGCGTGGGATTGTTGAGAACATGCTCATTCGCATTGGTAAGTTCATCTTCCCGGTGGAATTCGTTATTCTTGATATGAACGAGGAGGATAATGTTCCACTCATTCTGGGCAGACCTTTTCTAGCCACCGCGCATGCGTTGATCGACGTTCGCGATGGCAAACTCATTCTTCGAGTCAGGGATGAGAACGTCACGTTTGACGTTCGACAGTCACCTAAGCATCCCAAATCGGCTGATGACTCCCTATACTTATTGTATAATTCCCGGTCGAGGTTATTCCTGGGAAAGTTGAGATCCCGTTGGTCAAGTCCGTTTATAATTACTGAGGTTTTCCCGTATGGCACTGTTTAGATAAAAGATAAAGGCTGAACGTTTAAGGTGAATGGTCATAGACTGAAGCACCACATTGGCGAGCCGATGACTAATCAGAAGGTCGAGGTATTTCACCTTGACTCGCTCTCCTAGACGTAGACGTGTGGGTGCATCACTCGGGAGACTGCCCGATTTGTAGAGTTTGTATCACTGTTATTTGTGTGTGCTATCCGTTTTATTTGTTTTTGTCTATTTCAGGATGTTCCAAGATGAAACCGCTCGTACTCAATCTCCATTCGAGTCGGTCGATTTAAAGGGTGTTCTATTATTATCAAAAAAATAATAATAATAATAAAATCATAAAAACCAAAAACACAAAAATATGTTTATTTGTTTATGTTCTTGTTTCTGCTTGGTACGCCGCTACATGCGAGCGATTTTGAGTTTTTGCAGGTTATATTAGGCACATGATAGCTATGGTGGCGTTTTGGAACAGGTTCTCCCGAGGTTGCGACCGCAAATGAAATGCAATACGATCGTTTGGATACTACTCAGCTGTTGAAGATTGTGCACACAAACCAGGGGAGTAACCCGTTCTTTGTTTTAGTCTTGTATACAATATTTTTTTTACGTTTTGTTTTCTTTTAATTTTATTTTATTTCTTTTCTTTGTACTCATCGAGAACGATTTCGTTCTAAGTGTGGGGATGGGATTTATTTTACTTAGTTGTAGGAAAAAAAATTAAAATAAAAAATAATAATAATAAATTAAAAAAATACAAAAAATATTGACAAAATTTGAAAAAAATAGTCCCTTGAAATATGTTTTCTCTACATTAAAGGAAATGATATTATTACCGAGTAGTGGTTATTTTATAACTTCTTGGTGTTTTCAAAAAATATATATAATAAATAAGAACAGTGCCCATTAGACCCACACGTAATGTATGGCAACCAAACAATTTAGACTCGGTATTCGATATGCTGGTAGGCTCAGCCTTCAAGAATGAAAGGGCGGTTTGGTTGTTGACTTAACTTTATAAAATGGGATGAAAAGGCGGGTCATACTCAAGCCTTATGTTTAGTTTGATCGTAAAAAGTAAAAATTTTATAGAAATTGGAATAGACTAATCATACGATGCTTGGGTAGGTTTAATATTAGGGTACACCAAAGTAGCCTGTGATATAAACATAAATTTCATGCTTCTAGTTTTAGTGGTTAACACTTCATAGGTGTATGGTTTTATAACCTTAAATCCTTTATTGATGGGATGCCCCGAGGGACGGACACCATGGGTCTTTATGCGATTTATCATCTGGGTATTCACATCTCCTAAGTGGAGTTATGAATATTACAAGAGCTCAAAGAGCAAACCCGCAGTTTATCTGCCAAACATAAGTCAATAAACATGATCACCTCGTACTTCAAAGTACAAATACACTACTGACTTGATCACACACGTTGTTAGTCATATGGGGTCCCCTTGCTCGCGCCTTATTACCATTAAGAAACGGGCCACAAGGGACACGTCATATGTAAGCCCTATAGATGAATCTGTGCATACTCACCCTTGGAGATGAACTTTGGGGTATTGCTTGATAACGGGGGTATGCCATGTAGTGGGGAACACTTATTAGTTAGCTACTTAAACGTACATTAATCCTATCTAATGGCTGCTAGGTAGACCTTAATGCTTAGGCTTAGGTGGATAAAAAATACCCTTGATTGTCTTTAGCTATTCATAAAAAAAAATGGCACTTCATGCTTTGATCAACTCGATATAAGGTTTAAATCAAAATGGGGTGATTCGGGTCCGGTATGGTTATTATTTGTTGGGTCCCACTATTATTCAAACTGATAAAATTGTCGCGCCTTATCTGCCTCGGTAAGTATTGGGGGCATGGGTTTAAGTGAACAGCAATACTAGCAATCGACTTGATCTAGCTTATTAGGTGAAAGTTGGAAGAAATATTTGGGTAACGGGTCACTTGTTCTAATACTTTAAAAAGAAAAATAATAATAATAATAAATAAAACCAAGAGTTGTCGATTTAACTCGGATATGATCCTGTGTGGTATTCTTTTTCAGGGACGAAAAAGTCTTAAGTGTGGGGATATTTGATGTGTTGTAAAACACACTTGTTTTCCTCACCTTTTCTCTACGTATTATATTATATTTTATGTGTTTTTACTTGTTTTATATAGGTTTTACATAATCTTATTCATCTTGTAGGTTTTGGGTGAAAGAAAGAAAGAAACCGGACTTTTCGAGCAGTTTACGAGCTTTTTACGCATATGTTTTCAAGTAAAACTCAAAGCCCGGCCCATTACATGTTGGAAAAGCCCAAGTCTTACAATAATATGAAGATATAAAAAATAATAAAAAAACCCTAAGCAGCCTACATGCTGCCGATCGCAGCTTTCAGCCAAAGGAACCAAGAGAAAAATCTTTTTTGTGCCTAGGGTTTGGGACTGGTGGCGGCTAAGCAAGAACCAAGCCTCGTGATAGTTTACCATCAGTTTCTACAGCCGGTAGCAGCCCCGGAATAGCCCATATCCTTTCATTCATTACTTTGTTCATCACACTTTAGTTTCTTGTTCAATTGTTGATTTGTTTTGCAATTGTTTGAGAGATTTAATTGTTAGTGATTATTGTTGATCGTTGAATGATTGTTAAGATGATTGGTATGAGTTATATGATGATTTTATTGAGTGTTTGCTGCTGTCCAAATATGATTAGAGGCTAATCTTGTTAGTTCTACCTATGAATGATGATTATTGTTAGTGTTTGATGAGCTTGTTGGATTGTTTGATTGATAGACTTAATTTGTTAATGTAAAGTTTGATTTAGACATGAAATAGGTTGTGTTTAAGGGCTGGAAATTTTGGTCATTCATTGCTTAAACCCCTTGTGTTGGTTAATTAGTTTCGTGTCAATTGATCGGTGCATTGTTTGATTCTAGACTTTGTGTTTAGGGTTTGTTTGCGATAGGTACAACCGTAGGGTTTTGTTGCATGATTATTTGGTTAAAGTACAGCGGTTAGGCACCTTCTTTGAGACCGAGAGGTGATAAGAAGTTAGGGTTGTCTCATTGCCTTTGCATGCTAGAATAAGAATTGCGCGAGAGCGAGTTCGTTTCTTGTCAGGTTTCGGTGTTTTGAGCGACTAGTTGATCTATTTTGGTTTAAGTTGAATTGTTCCTCTATCCTTGGTTGTGTAGTATTCATTTCCATTAGGGTCGAGTGTTGGTGAGACCGAGAGGTGAGTCAACATTAGAACACGTTAACAATTGTTTCCCGGTTTGGTCGTTTTAGTCGATTTTGAGTAGTTTAGGCTTGTTCAGTGGGACCGAGAGGTAATCTAGTGAGCCCGAGCGATCCTTAGTCGTATCATCTTTAGGGGCCGGTGTCTTGAAGTCATTCAATCCATTAGCTTGTTAGGCCTACAGTATGATTCAGACCTAGGTAGATGTTTTTCTCCATCCGAAGTTAACACAGTTAGTTTGTCGTTAAGTTTTGCTATTTTTGGTAAGTTTTGTCAATCAGTTAGGTTAGTTCAGTTACGTAATTAAAAATCAAAAATCAATTAAATATTATTCTTAGGTAGGTTTTGTCTAGATTTGTGATCGTTAGCGTCTTACGTGTCCACGTGTTCGATACTCGGACTTCCTAGGTCTATACTACTTGCGATCGGTACACTTGCCCATTGTGTGTGGTTTTAGGATTTTCGTTTTAGTATTAAAGCTTAGTTGTGAGGGTTATCCGACGCACATCAGTATGACTGCTCAAATAAATAAATATTTTGACCAAGGCATCAGGGGGTTGAAGTCAAATTAGGGTGATTGGAGAAAGCTAAATAAGCTTTGAGAAGAGATAAGGAACAACCTGAAGTCCAAAGTGTAACCATTCTAGCTCAAGCTCTTAACTGAATCTTAAGCATATCACGAAAGTTATAAGAATCATGTTAAGTGCTTCCACCTAGTGTCAACCTGACTTAAGTCATAATAAGGCTGAAAATGAAATGGTGTGACAGTAATTAGATAATCTGATCCCATGTTGAGATCTTTCCAATTGACTTAAAATGAATTTAAATTTGACCCGGATTTTGATCTCTTATTTCACCTTAAACTAATTGCTCAAGTTAGCTTACTGTTCAGCAATGATCATGCTTAATGAAAAGTTGAAACGTTGAGCACAAGACATGATTGATCATGTCTGAGATATATGGCATAACAGTTGTGATTCTCAAACTGAATTGAAAATTCAATTAGGTGTTTCGAGCGAAGAAACTATGCTTGATTATGTACCTTTTTTTCGATTATACTATGTGACGTGTGAATTGACTATGTGTTTCGAGCATGGCATGAAATTTGCTATTAAAGTGTTTCGAGCATGCATCTTACGATTCGAGCATGTTTGCATGATACGTGATAAGAACCAAGTCTTCGAGCACAACGAACTGAATGATGGGAAGCATTTAAGTCATCGAGCATAAAAGCGTGCTAAAGGTATCGGCATGAGTGTTCGAGCTTAAGCAACTGAATCTTTTTGGTAAGTAGTTCGAGAAACTTGTGAGATAGACACTTAGCTTGTGAGTTCGAGTACAGGCATAGGAATGAATTAATATGCTAAGGCTTTCAAGCATAAAAGTACATCGAGTACACTGAGTTTTAGCTATCTAAGTGAGTCGAGCAAAGGTTCAACACTTCAGAATGCATCTCGAGCATAGGGTATTGTCGTGATAGATTTCTAAGTATCTCGAGCATGATGCATCTTCGAGTAAGGTTAGATTATTAGTGTGTCAGGAATTTATTGATTTAAGTACATTCGAGCACACTACATCTTGAGTATGACTATACTTTTAGCAAGTAATCTAAATATATATTTGGCTAAGCCATCGAGCAAAAGTCTAGTCGAGCACTTTGTCTCGAAGCATACTAGTGCTCAAGGACAGAATATTCCAAGCACATCACTCAAGGGCTGTACTGTGTACTCATGTACAGAGGGAGACAACTGTTGCTTTGGCTGTATGCTCGAGCAAGGGCGGTACGTTAAATTTGAATTAAATGACAACTATCATGCACTAGACGACAAAAGGAGGTACTGTACCACCCAAACAATCAATCAATCAATCAATCATGCCCAGTAAAATCCCACCGACAGCAAAGCTGTAAGTAGGGTCTGGGGAGGGTGGGATGTAGGCACACCGTACCTCTATCCAAAAGAATAAAGAGGTGGCTTCCAGAGAGACCCTCGGCTCTAAGTACATGTGTATGAAGCAAAATAAAGGAAATCAAAGTTTAACAGTTATATAAAAACTACTACTAATTATAATAATATTAATAATAAGATCACAGTTTAACAGCTATATAAAAGCTAATAATAATTATAATAATAATAATATATGTAAGGGAAATACCATTATGGTATGTGACCTAAATAAGTAAAGTCTAAGCCCTAAGGTATTCAATTCTCTCTAAAAATCCTTAACTTTAATTCTACTTCTCCACGAAT
Source organism: Bidens hawaiensis (assembly GCF_021521415.1). NCBI lineage: Eukaryota > Viridiplantae > Streptophyta > Magnoliopsida > Asterales > Asteraceae > Bidens > Bidens hawaiensis. The sequence goes on along the minus strand of NW_027492041.1, from coordinate 301,642 downwards.
TCCTATCCTCAACCATGTCCCCGGAGAGGTTTAGGTCTATCAAATCATGCCTAATCCTCTCATCCCAAGTCAATTTCGGTCGTACTCTACCCCTCCTCCCCTCTATAGTAATGTTTTCTACGGATCTAACAGGATTCGTCGTCTGTCTTCTCTTTACATGTCCAAACCATCTCAATCTCCACTCTCTTATCTTGTCTGCTATGTTCGCCACCCCTAATCTCTCGCGAAACACAACGTTTCTTATTCGGTCTAGCCTTGTGTGCCCACACATCCAACGTAGCATTCTCATTTCTGCTACCTCCATCTTCCGCACTTGTGCCTTCTTGATGGCCCAACAATCTGTTCCATATAGCATTGCAGGTCTAATTGCCACCCTATAGAATTTTCCCTTTAGTTTAGTCGGGAAACTCTTGTCGCACAATATACCTGTGGCTGCTTTCCATCTACACCATCCTACCTGAACTCGGTGGGTCACATCACTATCTAATTCCCCATCGCTCTGTACAAATGATCCTAAATACTTCTGTACCACCCAAACGTTAGGTATAAAAGGGGGACTTAGAAACTTTTTTACATATTTCTCTCTCGATTAAACCTAAATGCAAAACCCCTTTGCTCGTGCTATCTTCCTCTTGCTCGTTTGCTCTAATACTTGCTTGATTTTACTTTGATTACAACCATTAGCTCTTTTTCGACTTTGGTAAGACGTCCTTATTCGAAAATTGTCAGACCGATTTCAGAATTAGGGTTTTTAATTGAACTATTGACTAACTGTTTACTTGTTCCAGCAGGTACGCATATTACTACAAAACAGGTTAATTGAAGACGCCATTAATCATCTACCTATCTTCATATATTAGTTCTGCAACTTTTTTATACTGACATATTTTTTTTGTTTTTGCAGAACTGATGGCTTTCAAATTCGAAAAGAGGCATAATATGTGCTCTCAGTTGGAGATAGATGAGGAAAACAGGGAATTGGAGCCAATGATAAACTATTTGAGTAAATCCAGCCTGAGGATGGCATTAACTGAGAAGCCCACAATATACGGGAACCATATTTCGGATTTTTGGGAGTCTGCAACATATGTCAACGATGTCAACGGGGAGAGAATTGAGGCGTCAGTGCTAAATCATGACATTGAGATAATAGAAGCCTCGATCAGAGCTGCACTAGACCTGAATGACAATTTTGAGGCTCAGCCGTCTTACTTGGTCCCATGGTTACTAAGAGTCTTTCAAGAGACTATGGGCTACCAGGGAGGAGTAAAGGAGGGACAGTTTCAAAAGGGAAGTTTTCCATTGATCCATAGGTTTCTGATTCATCATGTGATCCAGTCCTTATCTCCTCGGATAGGGACTTGGACTTTATTGAGCAGAGAGCTAGGGACTCTCACGGTGGCAATACTCTATCAGCAACCCTTTAATGTTTCAAAGCTTATCTTTCAAGGGTTGGTGTCCAATGCAAAGAAGGCAGAGGGTCAAAGATTCCTTATGTATCCAAGGTTTCTACAAATTTTGATAAACAGAGATTTGCCTAATCTTCAAAGAACTGGTGAATTTTTGAGGTTGCAGGATCCAAACATTTGCAAACGATTGAAAGATTCTCAGAGCAAATTTGTTGATAATGATGAATGGGATATACTCCCATGGTTTCTTGTACCAGCACTAGGTGCTGTTAATGTGCCTAGAACCCTAAGGAATAGTGATACTGAAGAAGATAATGATGGAGATGATGATAGTGCAAATGATAATGCTTAACGTGATGATGGGGAAAATGGTCCAGAGGGTGGACATGGCATAGTTGTTGATAATAATCATGCACAAGAGGTTGTTGAGGGATATATGCCTTTGATTGAACAAGTTGCACATGAGGCAGATAATGCAGAAGTAGAGGTGCATGAGAAGACAGATGAACAGGTTGTGGGTCTAATCAACCAAGCTGAAGAGACAATGGATGATGATGTGTTTATAGCACATGTTGTATCAAATGTTGCTACAACAGTCACCAAAATAACTCCACCAGACTCCCCGCCACCTGAAGTTTACCATGATGACAAGGATTCTATTGAGATAGATGATGTACATGACGATATTACTTCCTCACCAGCCACAACTGAACCTGCTTCATCTGATACTGAACCAACTGATACCATTTGATGTGTGTCGGATTTGTCTAAAAGAAGGAATGACCCTCACAACTAAGCTTTAAATATAACACGAAAATCCTAAAACCACACACAACCGGCAAGTGTACCGATCGCAAGTAGTATAGACGTAGGAAGTCCGAGTATCGAACACGTGGACACGTAAGAACGCTAACGATCACCAACCCTAGACAAAACCTACCTAAGAATAATATTTAATTGATTTTAATTTTGAATTTTCTTTTCATAAAATGACTTAACTGTACTAACTGGACTGACTGACGAAAGTTACCTAAAATAGAAAACTTAACGACAAACTAACTGTGTTAACTTCGGATGGAGAAAAGCGTCTACCTAGGTCTGAATCAAACTGTAATCCTAACAAGTTAATGGATTGAATGATATCTAAACACCGGTCCCTAAAGATGACACGACTAAGGATCTCTCAGGCTCACTGGATCACCTCTCGGTCTCACTCAATAAACCTTAACTATTTTTAATCGGTTAAACAACCGGGAAACAATTGTTAACGTGTTCTAATGTTGACTCACCTCTCGGTGTCACCAATACTCGACCCCTAATGGCAATGAATATTACACAACCAAGGATAGAGGAACAATTCAACTTAAACCAAAATAGATCAACTAATCACTCAAAACACCTAAACCTGACAAGAAACGAACTCGCTCTCTCGCAATTCTAATTCTAGGATGCTAAGGCAATGAGACAACCCTAACTTCTTATCACCTCTCGGTCTCTAAGAAGGTGTCTAACCGCTGTGCTTTAACCACAAATTCATGCAAAAAAACCCTACGGTTGTACCTCCCGTAAACAAACCCTAAACACAAAGTCTAGAATCAAACAAGCACCGATCAATCAATACAATACTAATCAACCAACGCAAGAGGTTTAAGCAATGAATTACCAAAATTTCCAGCCCTTAAACACAACCTATTTCACATCTAAATCAAACTTTACAATAACAATGTACGTCTATCAATCAAACAATCCAATAAACTCATCAAACACTAACAATTATCATCATTCCTAGGTTGAACCAACAAGATTAGCCTAGCATATTATTTGGACAACAGCTATTCATCAATAAAAACATTTTATAACTCATCTCAAACATCAATTCAAGCATTCTATGATGAACAATAATCAATAACAAGTCAATATCTCAAGCAATTGCAAAACTAGTTAACAATTAAGCAAGAAACTCAAAGTTGTTGAACAATGTGTAAAAGAAAGGATATGAGGTTGATTCCGGGCTGCTCTTGGCTGTGGAAACCGATGGTAAATGATCTCGGGGCTTGCTCTTGACTTTTTCTTCCTTCCTTAGCTGTCACAACTCCAAAACCTAGCCACCACAAACCTTTTTCTTCCTTGCCTTTGCTGCCAAAATTTCGATCAGACCCGCTTCCCTCTTAGGGTTTTTTTTTTATCTATTATAATATTAATGCTTTGAGCTTGTATAGCATGTAATCGGGCTGGGCTTTGAGTTGTTTCTTGAAATCGTATGCGTAAAAGGCCCGTAAACTGCTCAAGAAGCTCGGTTTTTCTTCCTTTTAACCCTTTGCCTACAAGATAATCAAAACTATGTATAACCTATATAAAACAAGTTAAAATACATAAAATATAATATAATAACGTAGATAAAAGGTGCGGAAAATAAGTGTGTTTTACAATACATCAAATATCCCCACACTTAAGACTTTTTCGTCCTTGAAAAAGAGTACTACACAAGATCATAACCGAGTTCAACCGACCACTCTTGGTTTTATTTATTTATTATTATTATTAATTTTATTTATTTTTTTAAGTATTAGAACAAGTGACCCGTTACCCAAATATTTCTTCCAAATTTCACCTAGTAAGCTAGATCAAGTCGATTGCCGGTATTGCTGTCCACTTAAACCCATGCCCCCAATACTTACCAAGACAGATAAGGCGCGACAATTTTATCATTTTGAATAAAAGTGGGACCCAACAAATAATAACCATACCAGACCCGAGTCACCCCAATTTGATTTAAACCTTATATCAAGTTGATCAAAGCATGAAGTGCCATTTATTTTATGAATAGCTAAAGACAATCAAGGGTATTGTTTATCCACCTAAGCTTAAGCATTAAGGTCTACCTAGCAGCCATTAGATAGGATTAATGTACGTTTAATTAGCTAACTAATAAGTGTTCCCCACTACATGGCATACCCCCGTTATCAAGCAATACCCCAAAGTTCATCTCCAAGGGTGAGTATGCACAGATTCATCTGTAGGGCTTACATATGACGTGTCCCTTGTGGCCCGTTTCTTAATGGTAATAAGGCTACGAACAAGGGGACCCCATATGACTAACAGCGTGTATGCTCAAGTCAGTAGTGTATTTGTACTTTGAAGTACGTGGTGATCATGTTTATTGACTTATGTTTGGCAGATAAACTGCAGGTTTGCTCTTTGAGCTCTTTTAATATTCATAACTCAACTTAGGAGATGTGAATACCCAGATGATAAATCGCATATAGACCCATGGTGTCCGTCCCCCGGGGCATCCCATCAATACTGGATTTAAGGTTATAAAACCATACGCCTATGAAGTGTTAACCACTAAAACTAGAAGCATGAAATTTATGTTTATATCACAGGCTACTTTAGTGTACCCTAATGTTAAACCTACCCAAGCATCGTATGATTAGTCTATTCCAATTTCTATAAAATTTTTAATTTTTACGATCAAACTATAAGGCTTGAGTATGACCTGCATTTTCATCCCATTTTCTATAGACAAGTCAACAACCAAACCGCCCTTTCATTCTTGGAGGCTGAGCCTACCAGCACATCGATTACTGAGTCTAAACTGTTCGGTTACAAAATATTATGTGCGGGTCTAATGGGCACTGCTCTTATTTATTATATATATATATTGAAAACACCAAGAAGTTATGAATCAAATACTACCCGGTAATAATATCATTTCCTGTTTAACGTAGAGAAAACAAATTTCAATGGACTATTTTTTCAAATTTTTCAAAATTTTTTATTTATTTTTAATTTTTTAATTTCTTAATTTTTTTACTTTTCAAAATTTTTCTACAACTAAGTAAAATAAATCCCATCCCCACACTTAGAACGAAATCGTCCTCGATGAGAACAAGGAAAAGAAATAAATTAAAATAAAACTAAAACAAAGATAAAAATAAAATATACAAGAATAAAACAAAGAACGGGTTACTCCCCTGGTTTATGTGCAGAATCTTCAACAGCTGAGTAGTAACCAAGCGACCTTATAGCATTTCATTCGCGACTGCAACCTCGGGAGAACCAGTTCCAAGACGCCATCGTAGCTACCATGTGCATAATATAACCTGCAAAACTCAAACTCGTTCGCATGTAGCGGCGTACAAAACGGAAAACAAAAACATAAACAAATAAACGTATTTTTGGGTTTTTGGTTTTTATAATTTTTTTTATATATATATATATTTTATTTTAATAATAATAAAACACTCCTTAAATCGACCGACTCGAATGGAGATTTAGTACGAGCGGTTTCATTTTGGAACATCCTGAAACAGGCAAAAACAAATAAAACAGATAGCACAAACAAATAACAAAAATACAAACTCTACAACTCGGGCAGTCTCCCGAGTGATGCATCCATCACGTCTTACGTCTCGGAGAGCGAGTCAAGGTAGAATACCTCTCCAATGTAGTGCTTCAATCTATGACCATTCACCTTAAACTTCCCGCCTTTATCCTCTATCTCAACACTGCCATACGGGAAAACCTCAGTGACTGTCAACGGTCCCGACCAACGGGATCTCAACTTTCCCGGGAATAACCTCAATCGGGAATCATACAATAAGACCAAATCCTCACATTTGAACTGCTTGATCCCCTTTAATTCTCTGTCATGCAGTTCTTTCGTCCGCTCCTTATACCTAAATGACTGCGCGTAGGCGTGATCTCTCAGCTCCTCTAACTCGTGCAACTAGTGGAAACGAGTGCTCTATGCGGTAGGATATATCAAAATTGACCATCTGTAGGGCCCATGAAGCACGGTGCTCCATCTCAACAGGCAAGTGGCAGGCCTTCCCATAAATCATTCAAAATGGTGTGGAACCGGCCGGAGTTTTGTAGGCTGTACAGAAGGCCCACAACGCATCATCCAACTTGTCGGACCGATCCCGACGATTCGAACCAACCGTTTTCTCAAGAATACGTTTGATCCCCCGATTACTCACTTCTACCTGCCCACTAGTCTGTGGGTGGTAGGCGGTTGCAAGCCGATGGGTAACCCCATAGCGTCGCAACGCCTTCTCCATCTGCTTATTGCAGAAGTGAGTACCTCTATCACTGATCAATGCCTTCGGGACACCAAAACGAGCAAAAAGGCTCTTGAAAAAACGGACTACAACTCGGGCATCATTCATGGGTAAGGCCTTGGCCTCAACCCACTTGGAAACATAGTCAACTGCCACGAGTATGTACTTGTTTCCACGCGAAGATGGAAATGGTCCCATGAAATCAATGCCGCACACATTAAAAACCCCACAAACCTGGATAGCATTTTGGGGCATTTCATTACGCGACGAGATGTTGCCGACCCGCTGGCAACGATCACAACTCCTAACAAACGCTGTGCGCATCCTTAAAAATCGAAGGCCAATAAAAACCACAATCAAAAACCTTCTTCGCCGTCAAACTCGCATCGCGGTGACCTCCTGTCGGTCCAACATTACAATGGCTCAGAATCTGCCATCCCTCCTTAACATCCACGCACTTCCTGATCAACTGGTCAGCACCTATACGAAAAAGATATGGGTCGTCCCAAAGGTAAAACTTAACATCAGCAAAGAATTTCTTCTTTCGCTGGTAAGACATCTTCGGGTAGTACCCATCCGCAAGATAGTTCGCGAAGTCGGCGAACCATGGAAACCCCTCATCCCGAGTTGAAACAAACATGAGACTCTTTGTCTGAAAATTGTCATTAATCCTGACCCCCGGCTCCCTCAAGACGCGATAGATTATCGGCCGCCACATTCTCGGCCCCTTTTTATCACGGATTTCAATGTCAAACTCTTGAAGCAACAGGATCCATCAGATAAGATGAGGCTTAGCATCCTTTTTTCTAAAGAGATAACTAATGGCAGAATGATCCGTGTACTTAATCGTCTTGGACAGAACTAGAAAGGACCTGAATTTATCTAACGCAAACACCACAGCTAAAAGCTCTTTCTCGGTGGTGGTGTAACTCTCCTTTGCACCATTCAAGGTCCGACTAGCATAGTAAATCGGATGGAAGTAATTATCCTTCCGTTGTCCAAGAACCGCTCCGACTGCGAAGTCGCTCGCATCACACATCAACTCAAAAGGAAGCGACCAGTCGGGAGCAATCATGATCATGTCGTTAACGAGTTTGTCTTTTAAAAGATCAAACGCCTCGATACACTGCTTAGAAAACACAAACGGGGAATCCTTCTCCAGAAGTTTGGTCATGGGTCTCGTGATTTTGGAAAAATCTTTAATGAACCGACGGTAGAACCCAGCGTGACCCAAGAAACTCCGGATGGATCTCACAGAAGTGGGTGGGGGAAGATTAGAAATGGTTTCGACCTTCGCTCGGTCGACCTCTATCCCCCTACTCGAAATACGAAGCTCCACAACGATGCCTTCGCGTACCATGAAGTGTCAGTACCTATACAAAAAAGATATGAATCGTCCCATAGGTAAAACTTAACATCAGCAAAGAATTTCTTCTTTTGCTGGTAAGACATCTTCGGGTAGTACCCGTCCGCAAGATAGTTCGTGAAGTCGGCGAACCATGGAAAACCCTCATCCCGAGCTGAAACAATCATGAGACTCTCTGTCAAGAAATGGTCATTAATCCTGACCCCTGGCTCTCCTAACTCAGCTCCCTCAAGACGCGAAAGATGATCGGCCGCCACATTCTCGGCCCCCTTTTTATCACGGATTTCAATATCAAACTCTTGAAGCAACAAGATCCATCGGATAAAACAAGGCTTAGCATCCTGTTTGCTAAGGAGATAACGAATGGCAGAATGATCCGTGTACACAATCGTCTTGGACAGAACTAAATAGGACCTGAATTTATCGAACTCAAACACCACAGCTAAAAGCTATTTCTCGGTGGTGGTGTAACTCTCCTTTACACCATTCAAGGTCCGACTAGCATAGTAAATCGGATGGAAGTGTTTATCCTTCCGCAGTCCAAGAACCGCTTGGACTACCAAGTCGCTTGCATCACACATCAACTCAAAAGGAAGCGACCAGTCGGGAGAAATCATGATCGTGGCATTAACGAGTTTGTCTTTTAAAAGATCAAACGCCTCGATAAACTGCTCATAAAACACAAACGGGGCATCTTTCTCCAGAAGTTTGGTCATGGTTCTAGCAATTTGGGAAAAATCTTTAATGAACCGACGGTAGAACCTAGCGTGACCCAAGAAACACCGGATGGATCTCACAGAAGTGGTGGGGGAAATTAGAAATGGTCTCGACCTTCGCTCGGTCGACCTCTATCCCTGCACTCAATATACGATGCCCCAAAATGATGCCCTCGCGTACCATGAAGTGACACTTCTCCCAGTTAAGGTCTAGGTTGGTGCCAACACATCGGGCTAACATACTCTCAAGGTTGGAGAGACACTAATCAAAAGAGCTCCCAAACACAGAAAAATCGTCCATGAACACCTCCATGGAGTACTCGATCATGTAATGAAATATAGCCACCATGCACCTCTGAAATGTGGCTGGAAGGTTAAACAGTCCGAACGGCATACGTCTATAGGCAAACGTAACATATGGGCAGGTAAACGTAGTTTTCTCCTGGTCATCGGGAGAGATCGGAATCTGAAAGTACCCGGAGAAACCATCCAAGAAGCAGTAATACTGCTGACCTGCCAAACGCTCCAACATCTGATCAATGAAAGGTAAAGGAAAATGGTCTTTCCTCGTGGCATCATTCAGTCTATGGTCATCAATGTAGACTCTCTAAACATTCACAGTCCTAGTGGGTATGAGCTTGTTCCTCTCATTGGTGACGATAGTCATGCCACCCTTTTTAGGAACCACTTGGACTGGACTAACCCATGAACTATCAGAAATGGGGAAAATGATCCCCGCATCAAGGAGTTTGATAATCTCCTTCACGACCTCCTGCATCTTCGGACTAAGCCGCCGCTGCGGCTGAACGACAGACCTGAAATTATCCTCTATGAGGATTTTATGAATGTAGAACGAATAGTTGATAACCTTAATGTCGATAATCTTCCATGCAATGGCCTCCTTGTGCTCTCAAAGCACCCTCAGCAATCTGTCTCTCTCGACCTCCGTCAAAGTAGATGCAATAATAACCGGCAGCTTCCTCTCCTCGTCCAAAAACGCGTACTTCAAATGGTCTGGAAACTCCTTAAGCTCTAAGGAAGGAGGGGGGTTCTCAACGGAAGGTCGGTCCATTGGATTGTCTCGTTCGATCCCAGCAGACACTTCAGACTCTCGGGTATGTGACTCAGTGTCATCTTCCGTTGACTGATCGATCATGGCAACCATCTAAATCTCCGGAATGTCCCTATCGAGAATCTGAGTGTCGGAGGCAGATCCTCCACAGATCTCACTGAAATACTCCCCAACATGCTCCATGATGGTATCGATAAAGTACAAGGAGTCATCAGCAGACTTGGGGTGTTTAAGTGACTTTCGAACGTCAAAGGTGACGTTCTCATCCCCAACTCTCAAGATCAACTTACCCTCGCAGACGACGATCAACGCCTGTGTAGTGGCAAGGAATGGTCGGCCTAAGATAAGAGGTACACTAACATCATCCTTCATGTCCAGAATGACAAAGTCCACCGGGAAGATGAACTTGTCGACACGAACAAGCATGTTCTTGACCACCCCTCGAGGGTATTTCATAGAACGATCAGCAAGCTAGATACTCATCCTGGTAGGCCTCGGTTCGCCTATGCCCGTCTTGCTGTACACGGAATACGGCATAATATTAATACTGGCACCAAGATCAGCCAGCGCATGAATAACCGTATCACCACTCAAGATGCAGGGAATAGTGAGCTCCCTAGATCGGACATCTTCTCTGGTAACTTCCTCTGTAATATAGCCGAACAACTAGCACTCAATGGGATGGAAGTGACCTCTGCTAACTTCTCCTTATTCGAGAGAATATCCTTAAGGAACTTCGCATGTTTAGGCATCTGAGTCAGTGCCTCAACGAAGGGAATATTAAGGTGAAGCTTCTTTAAAAGATCAAGGAATTTGGAGTTCTACTCCTCATTTCTATCTCTGCGGAGTCTCCCGGGGTATGGCACTCTAGGTTTGTAGACTCTCGGTGGCTCGCTCGGTAGCTGCTGTCTCTCAGCCTGTGCTGAACCCCCTGGGCTGCTCCTTTGATGCACCTGGGCTAGTGGAGACTCCATCTGAATCTCCTCATCCACCTGTTCCTCTCTATCATCAACCTCAGGCTCCTCGACTCCACCTCCTCCGGACCTCTGCTTAATCACGGGCTCAACTCGTGCCCCTGCACCACTCCTCGTCGTCACAGCTTTCGCGAATCCCTTCGGGTTCTGCTTGGTGTTACTCGGTAGCGTACCCTGCGGCCTCTCGTTCAACCGAATAGCTATCTCTCCCATCTGCCGCTCGAGACTCTGAATCGACGCTCATTGATTCCTCATGAACTGCTCGTGCTCGCAAAACTTGTCCTGGGTCTCTTTATGTCGAAAATCCTCTCGCGTCATAAGCGGTGACAACATCTGCGCCTGCTGCGCCATCATCTCCTCTAAAGTGGGATTCTTCTCCACACTGCTCGCTCCTTCACCTGCATCCTGGAATAGGCTCTGATGCTGCTGATAACCGGACTGATTGCCGCTCCTCCAATTGGAGTTCTGATTGCCTCTCCATCCCGTATTATAAGAATTGAAAGAATTTGGATTTCGGTTTGGATTTTTTATAAAGTCTACAACCTCCTCCTGCGAACTGACTAGGCACTGAACGGTATTATGCCCTCCTCTGCATATCTCGCACAATTTGCTCTTCGTCTGTAAGTCCTTCACCAGCTTTGCCAACGCCTCTACCTGTGCTGTTAGTGCGGTGGTGGTGTCCACTAAATGCATGCCTCGTGATATAGAATTGATGGTCTTACCTCCTCTGGCGGATGGTCTCTGGTATCCACTCATAGCTAGCCCATTAAACAACGCGATGCACTCGTCGGGGTCCTTCGTCATCAACAGATTTCCTCCTACTGCCGTGTCGAGCATATTCTGCGTCACGTACGTCACTCCATTGTAAAACTTCTCAACAACCGCCTAATCTTGCAAGCCGTGGTTCGGGCACAACGCTAAAAGATTTTTAAAACGCTCCCATGCCTCGTAGAAACTCCTGGTGTCCTCCATCCGAAAAGAATGAATCTGATTACGTAGACGAGCGGCCTTAGCCGGAGGATCGTATTTCTCAAGAAACTGGGTCTGCATGGCAGCCCAAGTTGCTATGGATCCCTGTGGGAGGGACTCGAGCGACAGACTCGCTTGATCAACGAGTGAAAACGGAAAGACCCGAAGCTTAACGGCGTCTTCGGATACGCAGGCAAGATGGAAAGTGTCGCAGATACGCACGATGCGAGTAAGATGAGAATGCGGGTTCTCGTGAAGCAACCCGTGAAACTGAGCGGAGTGAGAAATAGTATTCAGAATGTTCGACGGAATCTGCTAGTTTGTAGTAACTCCAATGGCGGGTGGTGCGATGCTGGATCTCGCGCCAGCATTGGCCGGACGGGCCCGGTCTGCAACTGTCCCCCTCGTTCGGCCATAATCCTATCCCTATCGTCGGAGTCAACGGATGAAGAAGTGGACGATGGTGAAATAGCACGACGTCTCTCACAAAACTCTCTCTGGCTCGGGAAATGCTTCAGTGTCGGGTGGTCCACGTGATCAAGTCTGTCGCATAAAACTATAATTAGAAATAAAATCAACGTAGCTATTCTAACAAATAAGCAAAACAAAACAAAAATATTTACAAGTAGCACAAAAGGTGGATCCTAACTCGAGTCGCTCTTAAAACGCCTAAAACGGTGTCCCCGGCAACGGCGCCAAAAACTTGATGTGTGACGGATATGTCTAAAAAAACGAATGACCCTCACAACTAAGCATCAAATATAAAACGAAAATCCTAAAACCACACACCACCAGCAAGTGTACCGGTCGCAAGTAGTATAGACCTAGGAAGTCCGAGTGTCGAACACGTAGACACGTAAGAACGCAAACGATCACTAACCCTAGAGAAGGCCAACCTAAGAATAATATTTAATTGATTTTAATTTTGATTTTTCTTTTTATAAAATGACTTAACTGGACAAACTGGACTGACTGACAAAAGTTACCTTAAATAGAAAGTTTAACGACAAACTAACTGTGTTAACTTCGAATGGAGAAAAGCGTCTACCTAGGTCTGAATCAAACTGTAGGCCTAACATGCTAATGGATTGAATGATATCTAGACACCGGTCCCTAAAGATGACACGACTAAGGATCGCTCGGGCTCACTGGATCACCTCTCAGTCTCACTCCATAAACCTTAACTACTCATAATCGGTTAAAACGACCAAACCGGGAAACAATTGTTAACGTGTCAATGTTGACTCACCTCTCGGTCTCACCAACACTCGACCCTAATGGCAATGAATACTACACAACCAAGGATAGAGGAACAATTCAACTTTAACCAAAATAGATCAACTAATCGCTCAAAACACCTAAACCTGACAAGAAACGAACTCACTCTGGCGCAATTCTAATTCTAGCATGCAAAGGCAATGAGACAACCCTAACTTCTTATCACCTCTCAGTCTCTAAGAAGGTGTCTAACTGCTTTACTTTAACCACAAATTCATGCAACAAAACCCTACAGTTGTACCTCCCACAAACAAACCCTAAACACAAAGTCTAGAATCAAACAAGCACCGATCGATCAATACAAAAATAATCAACCAACACAAGAGGTTTAAGCAATGAATTACCAAAATTTTCAGCCCTTAAACACAACATATTTCATGTCTAAATCAAACTTTAAAATAACAATATACGTCTATCAATCAAACAGTCCAATAAACTCATCAAACACTAACAATTATCATCATTCCTAGGTAGAACCAACAAGATTTGCCTAGCATATTATTTGGACAACAGCTATTCATCAATAAAAATATTTTATAACTCGTCTCAAACATCAATTCAAGCATTAAATGATCAAAAATAATCAACAACAAGTCAATATCTCAAGCAATTGCAAAACTAGTTAACAATTAAGCAAGAAACTCAAAGTTGTTGAACAATGTGTAAAAGAAAGGATATGAGGTTGATTCCGGGTTGCTCTTGGCTGTGGAAACTGATGGTAAATGATCTCGGGGCTTGCTCTTGACTCCTTTTTCCTTCCTTAACCGTCACAACTCCAAAAAGCCACCACAAAACTTTTTCTTCTTTTCCTTTGCTGCCAAAATCACGATCGGACCAGCTGCCCTCTTAGGGTTTTTTTTATCTATTATAATATTAAGGTTTTGGGCTTGTATAACATGTTATCGGGCCGGACTTTGAGTTGTTTCTTGAAATCGTATGCGTAAAAGACCCGCAAACTTGTTGGTACATGTTTGTCAGTAGTTCATAGTCTAGTATTTGTTATCGAGTCTGTAATATAGTTAATGGTTTGTTTATGTTTTGTTTTGTAAACTAGCGAAGTTATCAGCAAGTTCGCTATGGCGAACTTGCTGATTTAGCGAGGTTACTGACAACTTCGCCAGTGGCGAAGTTGTCGTGTTTAAATACACTGTTTCAGCCGAAACAGAAGAGAACGTGAGTTAGGGTTTTTGGTTACGCTTTGTTTCGTTTTGTTCTCTGTAACAGTGACTTACTGTCACGTGTTTAGTTATTCAATATAACGTGTTTACCTTATAGCTCGTGTTCATTGTTCGTGTATTCAATCTCTACAATATCTACACTCGTACCTATATACGCAGGGATTCCGCACCTGCGTTGTTAGAGATTTCCCGTGTACGATCCGCGTTCAGGAACCTACAATTGGTATCAGAGCCATCGGCTCGATTGTGAGGTTCGGGATTTCACGCGGGTGTAGATTTCGTTTCATTTCGGGTGTTACCGGGACGAGTTTTTGGTTTTTCAGGTTTTCGCAAGGATGTCCGCGATTAACATCTCAGATTTAGTCAAGATGGAGGTAGAGGCGGGGTCAGCCACTAAGGCCCCGAGGTTGATGAAGGGAACGGACTTCGTGGCATGGAAGGACAGGTTCATCCAGTATATCAAATATCAGGACGCCAAGATGTGGGTGTGCATGCAGGATGGATATGTACCTCCAACCATGCAATACGAAGGACGTGATGTGGTGAAGAAGTACAGTAAGATGGATGACGAGGAGAAGAAAATGTATGAGGCTGAGAGTAAGGCCCATGCTGCTATTACTATGGCACTACCTCAAGAAGTTCTTCATACATTCCGAAAGTACACTTCTGCAAGAGAGCTCTGGGATGCTCTGGAAAACAGATTCGAGGGGAACGTGGGTATACGTGCCTCAAAAATTAAACTTTTAAAAACCCAATTCTCCGTCTTCAAATATTTGAAGAATGAATCCTTAGATGATATTATCACCCGATACTATCACTTAATGACAGAGCTTAGCAACTATTCAATTGCCTATCGAGAGGAGGAGATCGTTGAAAAGCTTCTAGATGCTCTCCCACCGAAGTGGGAAATGTATACCGTGTTAATGAGGGAAGACAAAGACTTTCCTAACTGTGACTTAGAAACTGCAGTGAACAAGCTCAGAACGTATGAGCTAAATATGGTTCGAAAGGAGACACCCACAGACCAGATACAAGACCCTGGTATGTATGGTGCTAAAGTTAACTCAGGCTCAAGTTCAAGGCCTGAATCTGCTGCATTTTATTCGAAGGGGGAGTCAGGTTCTGACTCTGCACATGAAGGAAATGTTTCTGTGAACTCAAATGGGGACGTATGTTTTGTTGCTGGAGGATCTAGTGCTTCAAAGCCTCAATCCTCTACAAGTGGTTATTCAGCTGGTCCCACAAGCAATAATTACACCAAGATGCCTATGAGTGTAAAATCTGCTGAAGAGCAGTTTGCAGTCTACGCTTCATTTATTGCTTCATACGAGAATTATATCCAGGGGAAGATTGTGGACCCTGCCGTTCTTGATGAGGATTATGACCAGATTGATGCTGACGATTTGGAAGAAATGGATTTGCAATGGCAAATGGCAATGATCGTGAGACGGGTAAAACGTTTTATGAACAAAACAGGAAGAAAGTTTGTTAGTGGTAGGCCTGGATTTGACAAATCAAAAGTAAGGTGCTACAATTGTCAACAGTTCGGGCACTTTGCTAGGGAATGTAGGAATGAGAGAGTTGAACGGGGACAAGTTAGGCCTAACCAACACTCTGGAATTAACCGCGAGATCAATGCCATGTTAACTAGAGAGGCAGGAGAATACAACTGGAACCAACACTCAAGTGGTTTGGGTGAACAAGCACACATGGCTGAGACTGAAGCTGTAGAAGTTGAGAAGGTTGATGGAGAGAAGAAAGCAAATGAAGAAGAAACTGCTTTCATGGCGAACGATCAGGATGGTAGATCCAAGGTATGTCCCAAAATTATTTGTGCTAATTGTGAAAATTTGACTGAGCAACTAACCAATATAACTGATCAGTATGTCAAATTAGATGCTGAGTTTAAAACTGTTAAAGAAGATCACCATTTCATTAAAGCAAGAGAAAACAGTTATAAAGTTAAGATAAAGGCTTGTGAAAAAGACATTAAAAGTCTTAAAACTAAACTTGCTGAGAAAATAGAAATTATTGATCTTAGTTATGAGGTTTTGGAAGAAAAGACAAAATTGATTGCTGATAGAGATAAACAGATTGCTGACCACCAGGTAAAGGTGGTGGAACTGAACCGCAAACTTGAGCAGTTCAGAAACTCCTCGGCTATCCTTGATCACCTTGTGAGTGATCCAAGTACCTCTGCAAAGAGGGCAGGAATCGGATACCACGAGGTTCCACCACCCTTTAACCATAATTACACTTATAATCCAAGTGTTCAGAAATCTGTTGATGTTGAGATTGCTCAGTCAACCCCAATTAGAATTACTAGTGTCAAACCAAGTGTTAGCTGTGGCGAAACAAGTTCGCCTGTTTCTAGTGTGAATATTTCTGTATCAAGTCCAGTCTCATCAGATTCGGATATGTTGTCCGAATCTGGTCAGACAAAAGAAAAGGTAGAATTACCCACCAGTGGAGATAATGATAAAGTTTCTAAAAAGAGTTCTCCACTCAATCCGTACGTCCCACCTTATGTGAGACGAACGGCTGGTAATACTACCTCTACATCCAAACCAACATTTGACAAGAAAATGGAGAGTAGATGTTGCTTTAGATGTAACAGGTTAGGACATCTTGTTGCAGATTGTCCTTTGAAACCGAGATTTAGAGATGTGAAGCCAAATAAAAATGAGAATAAGCGTCATTTTATTCCAGCTAAAAATGAAAACTTTAAAAATTGCCAAAATGTAATGAATTCAAGTTTTCATAAAAACCAACCTCATTTTTACAACCAAACCACAAGAAATAACACTTTCTATTCTCAAAGGTTTGGAAGGCATTACACTCAATCTGCAGGGAGATTCCCTAACAGGACGTACAGAAATTATCCTGACGCTAACTTGAGAAAGCCAGGGTACGGGATGTATCGATCCAAGACCAACTGGTCTTGGGTCCCAAGATTCTAACTCATTGTTTTATTGTGCAGGAACAGTTGAACAGGGCTGCCAACAATCTTTGGATTGTAGATAGCGGCTGTTCCCGGCACATGACTGGCAACAAACACTTGTTGCAAGATTTAAAACCTGTTCAGGGAGCTAGAGTTAGTTTTGCTGGTGAAAGCGGAGGAAGAATAACTGGGAGAGGAACAGTGTCGAATGGGAGAATGACACTTGAAAATGTAAATTTTGTGGAGGAATTAAAGCACAATCTGCTGAGTGTGTCGCAGATCTGTGATAAAGAATATACTGTCCATTTCACTAAGAATGAAGCAATTGTATTGAAGCCTGGTTTTCATATACCAGAAGAATGGATAGTAATGAAAGCTCCACGTGAATCGAATACATACGTGATGGATATGAGGTCTACTGAAATGGCCACCAGAGAATCCTGTTTAATGACAAAGGCAAGCGAATCAGAATCAGAGTTATGGCACAGGAGAATGGGACATATTCATCTTCGTAAGATGAACTTCATTGTCAAAAATGGGCTTGTGATGGGTGTTCCCTTAAAGAGTTTTAACTTTGAAGATAAATGCATAGCGTGCAAGAAGGGAAAACAACACAAGAAAAGCCATCTCACCAAGACGATCAACTCAATTGCTGGTACTCTAGAACTACTTCATATGGATCTCTTCGGTCCGGTGAATGTACAAAGTCTAGGCGGTACTTCTTACTGCTTGGTGATAACTGATGATTACTCACGATACTCGTGGGTATATTTTCTGAAAACGAAAGACGAGACGACTCAGATGGTGAAGAATCTAATTACAAAAGTCGAGAACGTCATGAGTAAATCAGTTAAATTCATCAGAAGCGACAATGGGACAGAGTTCAAGAACTTTGAGATGGAAATCTTTTGTCTTCAGAAGGGTATTGAGCATCAATATAGCGCTCCGTATACTCCACAACAGAACGGAGTAGCTGAAAGGAAGAACCGAACGTTGATTGAAGGAGCCAGAACTATGCTGGCCGACTCAAAGCTTCCTGTGATGTTCTGGGCTGAAGCAGTTGCTACAGCCTGCTATGTTCTGAATCGGGTGTTAACCGTTAAGAGACTTGGAAAAACTTGTTACGAGCTTATGCACGGAAGGAAGCCCAACTTGTGTGGTCTTGAACCTTTTGGGTCTCCTTGTTCGATTTTGAAGACTAACTCGAAATTTGGTGAAGTAGCCGATGAGGGAATTCTAGTCGGTTATGTTGTTGGGACTCCCAACAGACGGGTCTTCAATACGACAACTTGCAAGGTGGAGGTGGTTTGTAACACCGACATTACTAGTTATCAACCGCCAAAACCAAGCAATGGACCTGCTGAGCTTTTTGACTATGTTAAACTGTTTAAGTCGTTTAACGTACCTAATTTGGAAATTGCTGAAGAAGACGAAAGAGTTGTGACGAAGATGATATTTGATGAGGAAGAGGAGCTAGTGCAACATCAGATGACAGAAAAATCTCAGCCTTCCACATCAAACCCTATCGATACCCCTGCGGCCTCAACTGAAGATGAGTTTATTAATCCTTTTCACTCTCAGCCTGAAACTGCCATAGATGAGATCTCTTCAAACTTGGAAGACAATTTACATGTCGGTGCTGTTCCGACCACGAGAATTCACAAAGATCACCCTTTAGAGAATGTTATAGGTGATGTGTCCTCGGGTGTACAAACCAGAAGTAGCCTGAATGAGCACACCTGTGTTTATTCAAGCATAAAAGAAACAGGTATAATGAATGAATGTTTGTACTCCTGCTTTATAAGCCAAATTGAACCGAAAAATTATCAAATGGCTTTGAAGGACAGCTCGTGGGTCGAAGCTATGCAAGAAGAGTTGGCTCAGTTCGGGAAAATGGAAGTTTGGACTTTGGTCGAAAAACCAAAGAATGTGCACGCTATAGGCACGAAATGGGTGTTCAAGTGCAAGAGAGATGAAAAGGGGATTATTGTGAGAAATAAGGCGAGGCTGGTTGTTAAAGGTTTTAATCAGCAAGAGGGTATTGACTACAATGAGGTTTTCGCTCCTGTTGCCCGGTTAGAAGCGATTCGATTGTTTTTGGCGTTTGCTGCTTTCAAAAAGATGAAGGTGTTTCAGTTGGATGTAAAGAGTGCGTTTCTTAACGGGAAAGTTGACGAGGTTGTGTATGTTGAGCAACCACCGGGTTTTCCTGACCCAGACTTTCCTGATCATGTATACAGGTTGAGCAAGGCGTTATATGGTTTACATCAGGCACCTCGTGCCTGGTATTCAACGTTATCGGACTACTTGCTGGAAAATGGTTTTGAAAGGGGTTTGATCGACAGTACGCTGTTTGTGAAGAGAGAAGGATGTGACTTCTTACTGGTTCAAGTCTACGTGGATGACATCATTTTTGCTGCATCAAGAGTATCCATGTGTCAAGATTTTGAGGCTGTCATGAAGAAACGATTCGAGATGAGTGCTATGGGTGAACTAACTTTCTTTCTAGGATTGCAGGTTGATCAGAAGAAAGATGGAATGTTCATTCATCAAACAAAGTATGTTCATGATGTGCTGAAAAGATTCAAGATGGAGGACAGTTCTCCATATGACACTCCAATCTGCGTCAATCACAAATTGGGAGCTGAATCAGATGGTGACGCAGATGTGGACCCTACTCTGTATCGGGCGATAATAGGTTCTTTAATGTATTTAACTGCTTCTAGGCCTGATATAATGTTTTCTGTTTGTCTTTGTGCTCGCTTTCAGGCAAACCCAAAGGAATCTCACATGAAAGGTGTGAAGAGGATTTTGCGGTATCTCAAGGGCAAGCCGAAACTAGGATTGTGGTACCCAAAGGGAGGAGACGTTGAACTGGTGGCATATACTGATTCTGATTATGGAGGTTGTAATCAGAGTCGGAAGTCAACAACAGGAGGCTGTCAGTTTCTTGGAGGAAGATTAGTTTCCTGGCAGTGCAAGAAACAGACATCAGTCGCAATTTCAACTTGCGAAGCTGAATACATGGCAGCATCCAACTGCTGCTCTCAGGTTTTATGGATTCAGCAACAATTGCGCGACTATGGTCTGAATTTCTTACTCACTCCTATTTTAATTGATAACACTGCCGCCATCTCAGTAATTAACAATCCCGTGAAGCACAGTAAAACTAAGCATATTGACATTCGTCATCACTTCATACGGGATTGTGCTGAGAAGAAACTGATCAAGATCGAAAAAGTTGATACACTTGAAAATTTTGCTGACTTGTTTACAAAAGCGTTTGATAAATCCAGATTTCAAAACCTAATTGAACTAAATGGGATGATCAATCCCGAGTAACCATGTCTTTGTTTTTGATCTAAAAAAAAAAAAAAAAAAAAAAAAAAAAAAAAAAAAAAAAAAAATGAGTCTTTATTGCTTAAAATTAGTCGGTTACCTCGGTTTGATGGACATTTCCTCGGATATGTTTTGGTCCTTGTTTTCGACTTAGGAAATGAGGATAGCCATTAACCGGAAGACTGAAAGTAACTGGGGCAGTGTTGACATGTTTTTCTTTCAGTTGCTGAAAATTAGTCGGTCATTCTTAGTAAGAAGGACACATACTTGCATGTGGTCGGTCCAGCTGATCCAATGGATCTTCAGGATAGCCGTTTACCTGATGACTTTGACATGATTGGGGCAATTGAATTCAATACTTTATTCTGGGAAATGAAATTACTTTTCAAGTCTATTACTTCGTAAGAAGTTCTTTGCTGTGTTTAAAAGAAAATTGATCCACCCTTGGAAAATGATATATATACTGACTATGTGTGCCTAACTAGTGAAGTTATTAAGCTTAAAAGGCTTTAGAACAGTCATTGTATGTCATGGTAATTTTAATGGTGCGTAAAAGTGTATGTGATACTAACCTAAATTTACTCGAATTTAATGTGGAAACTCCTTAAGAGTTTTGCATGTCTTCATACATATCTTTTCGAAGGATAGGCAGAAAAGCAACTACCCAGTCATACACGAGCCCGTGAGTGTTCTGATTCCCGTGAAGAAAGCATTTCAAGACACTGCAGTGATCCAGATTCGGGACTTGCAGTAGTTTAGTACTCCGATGAAAACTCTTATGTGTGATTAAAAAAAAAAAAAAAAAAAAAAAAAAAAAAAAAAAAAAAAAAAAAAAAAAAATGTACTTATGAGAAGTAGTGACAATAAACACGAGAACCGACACTTCTCAAGATTTCTCAAGTTTGGAGTAAGAAGAAAACGGGAAGCAGACAACGAGTATCTACAAGTTAATCAGACACTATGGGTCGAAGTCAATTCGGGGTGACTTGGGTATAGCCAAATACGCTTTGAGAATAGATAGAAGGCATCATTACCTCTGAGTTGTTGCCAACTTAAATTTTTGAGCTTAACTGAACCTTAATCCGTATCACAGAAACAATGAAAACCATTTAAGTTATTACATGCTTACAACCTGTTTCTCTATGTCATAATACAGCCAAACACGGATCCAAGTGACAGTCACGTAGTTAGTATGATTCCTGTTAGGATCTTTTCTAAAACATGGTGGTCCCCTGACTAGACTGAAATTTGATCCCTTGTTTCGTAAAATAAGTTTTTCCTATTTTTTAAGTTGTATTAATTTTGACTGGTTACTTGGACATGACCATTTTAGTTATAACTCTTTTTGGAAGCTTCCAAGGTTAAATGACAAATTTTTCAAACTTAAAGGGCTGATTTTGTAGTTACTGGCGAAGTTGTTGAATTTGGCGAAGTTGTTGAATTTGGCGAAGTTGTGCTTAACTTCGCCATGGCGAAGTTATTCGTAACTTCGCCAGACACAACTCCGCCCTATATATGTTCTGTTTCAACACTGTAGCTCTTTCATAAATCTTCCGGCGAACATAAAACCTCAAATCCTTCGGCGATCTTTATACTCAATCGTCTTTTCGATCTTGTGTTTCTTGTTACTATTATTCTTGTGGTATGTGTTATCACTTGTATCTTACCTCTCTCGTTCGTAATAGTTTACCCGGTTCGAGACCTTGGATCGTCGGTCTTTCAAAACCAAGTTTTTCCGACCCTTTGTTACGTGATCATGGACGAGCCTTACGTCTCAAATCCTTTGAAATATGTTGTTCTTCACTTATAAATCATCGATTTTGTCCGAAAATCATCGGACAAAATCGATTGAATCTGAACAGTCGCTGGTTCTGGTTCTGGCGAAGTTAAGGTTTTGGCGAAGTTATCCTCAACTTCGCCAGTGGCTGAAGTTCGCCAATGACGAAGTTGTCCCCAACTTCGCCCTCGGCTTAAGTTCTCCAGTGGCGATGTTAACCGTAACTTCGCCAAGAATTTAACTTCGCCTATTTCAAATGCCTTATCAGTTTTCAGACGAACTTAAGGACGAAGCGAAGTTGTCTCCAACTTCGCCTCACCCTTAACTTCGCCTGTACTGGTTACCTCACAACTTCGCACTTGGTTCTATGCGAACTTGTGGAATACACTACTGCTCTCTAACTTGTCTTGTTTGGTGCAGATATGGCTGCTGTTGGAGGAACTGGTGGTAATGACGGTGATGACCAACGACAATTCTTTCCATCCCACAACCAATATATCACCTTAGATCCAGATGCACGAGGCTTAGATGATTTCAGGGAGATTATCACATTTCTCCAGCGATCAAGGATATTTCATGCTTTAACGACAACACTGCCCATCTCCCTGCCAAACATTGAGGACTTCTGGAAGACAGCTTACCTTGATTGCAGGGCTGAGCCTTCGGTGATACGAGCAACCGTAAATGGCCAAAACATACAATTCTCTTCTGAGGATATACGGTTGGCTCTGCAGTTCGGTGCAGAAACCAGAGATGACCCTACGGAATTCACAGCTCCTTTCCGTGATGGAGCATATTTGAGAATGGGTTATTCGGGTCCGCTGGGGGACTCACAAAGGAGGAAAGGCTTTCTGCTGGACCAATGGCGGTTCTTGATGCATCTTGTTAATCTATCGCAGGCTGATCTGGAAGTGCTGAACAACAAGAAGATCTTCTACATTCCTGCTTGGAAGGATCAAGCGAGGAAATATCAAGGAGTTGTGTCGGTTTGTGTGAGAGAAGGGGCGCACGCGTGAAAGTGCAAGATTACAAGACTCAGAGATCAAGATATGAAGCTACTGCCAAGGGGGAGTCTGTTGGTACATGTTTGTCAGTAGTTCATAGTCTAGTATTTGTTATCGAGTCTGTAATATAGTTAATGGTTTGTTTATGTTTTGTTTTGTAAACTAGCGAAGTTATCAGCAAGTTCGCTATGGCGAACTTGCTGATTTAGCGAGGTTACTGACAACTTCGCCAGTGGCGAAGTTGTCGTGTTTAAATACACTGTTTCAGCCGAAACAGAAGAGAACGTGAGTTAGGGTTTTTGGTTACGCTTTGTTTCGTTTTGTTCTCTGTAACAGTGACTTACTGTCACGTGTTTAGTTATTCAATATAACGTGTTTACCTTATAGCTCGTGTTCATTGTTCGTGTATTCAATCTCTACAATATCTACACTCGTACCTATATACGCAGGGATTCCGCACCTGCGTTGTTAGAGATTTCCCGTGTACGATCCGCGTTCAGGAACCTACAAAACTGCTCAAGAAGCTCGGTTTTTCTTCCGTTTATCCCTTTGCCTACAAGATAATCAAAACTATGTAAAACCTATATAAAACAAGTTAAAATGCATAAAATATAATATAATAACGTAGATAAAAGGTGCGGAAAATAAGTGTGTTTTATAACAAATCACCATTCATGTCCCTACAACACCTAAATCTCCACCACAAGATCCATTTCATTCCTCACCAACTCAACCATCCCAACCCATTCAAGACACACACATTCAAACACCACCATTTTCCCAAGTACAAGATCAACCTTCTACTGACACTACCCCCACCAACTCAATCAATTCCATCTTCTGAACCGTATAAACTTCCATCTCCAGAAACTGCTAAGTCTGAACCATACTCTGAACCCGCCCCAAAGCTGACTCAAGAAACTCCACCATCAAGCCTAAATCTATATGATATTGTCTGTGAGAATGCTAAACTTGAATTTGAAAACATCAAGTTGAGGGAACAGAATGCCATTTTAGTTACAAGGAACTCAGCATTGGAGGCTGCGCTGACTAAAGCTCTAATGAAAATTTGAACCCTAGAGGGGCAATCTGAGGTTGAGAAGACCTCAGATGCACCAAAACAGGAGGAGAAACCTAAAGGTGCAGAGAGTTTAAAGGTGATTGGAGAGTTATATGAAAGTTCGGATGAGGAATTTGTGGAAGTTGGACCATCAAATACTTTTAACATGATAAATCAAGCATATGATGATGGAGATTCGGAAGATGAGGGGGAGAATAAGGAAGAAGAAATGTTAAAAAGAAAAGAAAACGGAAATGGGATTGCACTTACTGATGATGATTTACAACCCCTGCCCCAACATAAAGTCCAATCTGATGATATACTACACAAGGAAAATGTGATTGATCCAGATGTGGCAGATGATGAATCTGTGAAGACTGCCATAAAGTTAATGAATGATGATTTGAAGGCTTTGGAGAGAGAAGAAAAGGAGGAAATCCCTCAAGAAGTCCTTGAAGAACTGATAAACTTGAAGGAGAAAGAAAAGGAGGATGAGAGGATGAGGAAAGAGGCAGATGAAGCCATTAAGGCTACACTTGAAGCTCTCAAAGAAAATATGAATATTTATGAACAAGAGCACATAGTGTCTGAAGAGCCTGTGACAACTGAACATGAAGAGCCTATAGTAGTTGAACCTAAACTACCTAAAACTGAACCTTTCAACATTGAGTTTGAAACAAATAAAGAACAAGAGACTGGTCTGAGATTAAGAGAAGAACCTAAGAAGAATGAAGCAGCAGGGATGCCATGGAATGTTTATGTCAAATTCATTGCTCAATTAGTTATGCTCAGAACATAATTTGACATTCTTCTACATCCTGATGAATTCAGACCGAAAACTGTGGCTGCAGCAAGGAGAACTCATGAAGAACAAAGACAAGAACAATGGAAAAAAAGCCAACTCCTGCTAACAGACACATCTGAACCAATTATAGATGAAGTTTGTGATGAAGATGACCATGAGCCAGAAGAATCTATGACATCTGAATTAGTTGATGAAGAAATCATACTTGAAGGGCCAGAAGCTGAAGTAACTCAATACAATACTCCCACTCCATCTCCTTCATCTTTGAAGCGAAAGGATACAGCTGAAACTGAAACACCAAAATCGAAAAGACAAAAATCCATAAAAGTAATGGTATATAAATTAAGGTTGGACAAACTGGAAGAAAGGAGGAGGGCTCAATCTGAAAGAAATGAAGAACCAATGATTGAGGCTCTCCATAATCTTGAAGAAACAATTAATTTGGTAGATGAGAACGAAGATGATGAGGTGTCAAAGGATGTTGAAATGGAGAATGAAGACAAAGATTATCTTATCAGTTTGGACTATGACATTAAGTACCTTCAAAGACTAATGAAAGAAGAAATGGCAAAAGAAACTGAAGGGTGGAGGATAAGGAAGTCTAAAAGAGAAAATTTGATCAAAGATGGTTACAAGTCTGAATTCCTGAACTTACAATCTTTTGACAAAATAGATAGACTATATAGGAATGCACTTGTAGATGACATCTCAGAATATGTGAAGAAAGTATCTAAAAGGAAGGAAGAGGGAGAAAATGTGTTAAAGGAATTAGACAGTAGTAAAAAGAGAATAGAAAAGAAAGCCAGTGATGAAAAAGAATATAAATCATTGAAGGCAAAACATAATGACATAAAATTTCTTCAACTATATGGCTACAGCTATGATTCCTTGATAAAGCTTTCTCCTGAAGAACTAAAAAGAAAAATTCAACTTGTGAAAGACTCTCTCAAAGACAAGAAAAGTTAGGAAGAATATGAAAGAGAACAAGAGCTAAGGTTGATATTGGCAAGAGAAAGAGAAGAAGCTAAGAAGAAAGAAGAAGAAGTGAAGAGGTGGTTTGAAGATCCTCAGAGGGTAGAAACATTGAAAAAGATTGTGATGGGAAAGGGAATGACAGAAGAACAGTTTCAAAACATGCCTCATGAACAATTAATTGAAATATATAATAAAGAGCAGAAACTGTATTTGGAAACAAAAAGAAAATTGCAGGAAGATAGAAGGAAGATGGATGATTTGGTCAGAGCAGAGATGATGGCTGCTCTACACAGGAAGGGTGTCGGTATGGGTAGACTAGTAAATCAATCTAATGAAACTTTGAAAAGATGGTGTGAGGAAGAGGGGGATAAAGAAAAGAAAACTCAAGGGAGCTTGAGCCGAACCCCAAGGTCTGAGAGTGTGAGGCCCGTGCCACCAACAAATTCAAATTTGCCCACACATCTCTTCTTCGATAAAAGATCCAAGACCTTGAGGGTTATTACTGAAGATAAGGAAGAACATGTCATCATCTTTAGAGATGACTTGAGAAATTTTATAAGAGAACAGCTAACAAAGATGGCTGAATTGACACTTCATGACAATCAAATCAGAAATCAGCCATCTGGTCAACAAAGAAATGATCTCTCGAAATTTATAAAAGAACAAGCAGAAAGGGGATTCCCATTCTTGCAACAAAAGAAGAGAGAGATAAGAAGCAAGGTAGAGAGGGAGAAAAGAAACAAAAGGATTAATGAAGTGCACATCTCAGAACTCTCCCTCTTTGATACCAAGAAACAAAAGTCTCAAACAAGCATCTCACATTATAAAAGGAAGACTTTAAAAGAGTGTCTAGCTATGAGAGAAGTGATGCAGGAACCGAATTCATTGTTGCAACAAAATAGGAGAATCAAGTACATAACTTACAATCAGCACAATGATTCAATTTCATTGAGAAATGAGTCTGGCATACCCATTGCAGTGATAAGACATGATGAAGATCTCAAATTCATGCATCCTCAAGACTTACAAGACTTAATTGATGCCAGATTTCCATATGACTCCTCTGATGCTGTGGAACTGGATATGATCAAATAAAGAGCAGCCCTTGTCAAGCAATGGAAAGAAGAATCTGACACAAGGAGGAAAAGATAGCAGAAAAGAGCTTAACGATGATTGTTTTTGTTTCTGTCTATCTTTGTAATTTTTGTATTTGATGTAAAGAGTTTGATGTGTAATGCCCAAGAGGCAGAATTCCTACTTATGTAATGAAATGACATGTCTTTGAATGATATATTTTTGATGTCTGATACATGTGTAACTCTATGCAGGTATGTTTTGGTGCATCTGAGCTTGTTCCAATCTAGGGGGAGATTGTTGGGTCGGATTTATGATAAGGAAGATTGGAATCTTCTCAACCTCCTCAGAAAACGGCTAAGTATGGACTTCAAGCAAGTCTAGATGATCGAGCATGGTTTTACTACTTCAAGAAAGGTCTTCAGAACCTTAAATGATTAATTCTTCTAAGTGTTAAGGCTTCGAGCAAGCTACACTTCAACGAGGATGGATTGCCAATCGAGCAAACAGCTTGATCATACAAGTTTTAACAAAGTGTTACGAGCACAAGATGATTGAGCACATGGGGACAAGCATGGATTCCATAAGAAGATGTCACGTGATCAAAGCAAGGACTTCGAGCACAGTTTAGTTCCTGAGAAAGATTTACATCCGAGCATTCTAAAGATTGTTGAATAAGAAAAGCTGAAGACATCAAGAAGAATGAGCTTGTTCGATGGACTAGTTCGAGCAAAGTATGAATTAGTCAAGAAGAATGAAGCTTGCTGGAGGAGAATATCTTCATTAAAGATATTCTAAGTAAAGTGTGCTCGAGGACACTCATCGAGCATATCTAACATAGTGAGTCTGCTCGAGCGAGATTGTTACCTTGCTCGAGGACTCAACACTTGTATTATTGTGTATTTCATTATGTAATGATTAGGATCTTCTAGAAGGAATGTCAGGGTCTATAAATAGGGTCCTAGGTTTCCATTTAGGGCACGGATTGAGACACGGATAACGGCGCAGGCAATACGAGAAACATTCCAAAAAGAATATTCTATTTGTTTTCTCATACAACAGCCACCGCCGCCGTCACACACGAAACCCTAGACATTCCTTTCACTGTTCCATTAATGATATATTAAATACAGTGAATCTTTGTCTTTGAATGCATTCTTACTGATTATTCATTATCAATTTGTGTTTGTTACATTCACTCCTTTGTTCCCACTCATTGGATATCCTAATTCCGCAGGCATATTCAATAGGCATTTTGGGTATTCGAGTCGGTGTGTTCTTGTCAACCTTTTGAGGTTACACCCGACTCACGGTCCTGACAACCCGTTACAGTTCTTGAAGTTCCATAGAAAACTCATCTGTTCAATTTGGGATAGAAAACAAGTGTATTTGGCAATACTCATGAGTACCGATGTATGCAAATCAGCATACACACAAAATAACTTATCTTCAACTACATTAGTAACTTGACATAGCGTATTGACCTCCTCATTTAAATCACCAATTATGTTGTCTTTTGGATGATAAGAATGAATCCGAAGAGTCGGGTTTTCAGGAACTTCAGTATTGTCTTGTTAGTTGGTGGCATTTTCTTCAGCCGCTTCAGCATTCAAGCGTTAGGAAGATTTTTAAGATTGTATCTCAAGAACTTCATGAGATTCAATAAACGGTTTAAAAGTAGAATCTTCAAAGTCAGCATCATTAGATGAAACAGAAACATCATTTGAAACTTGTGGTTGAGCATGTATATATAAGTCTTGAGAAGTAGATGATTTTGGAACAGATAAGATTTCATCCTCCAGATAAGAATGCACCAAATAATCGATTTATGCATCAACCGAGAGAGAAAGAAAGAATCGAATAGACCATCATAACCAAACATCCAATCAAGTTCCTTGCTAGCTGGTGGTGTTGTGTACCTCTGATAATCTACATGGTACCATTCTTCAACACACCCAGAAGAGAAATTAAATACCCATTTCTTAGGTCACTCATACGCAAGAAAATACCCTTCTATTGCCTTCTCTTCAAACATACCCACATCTTTCTTCAACATTATACAAGGATACCCGAATGGCTCAAGGAATTGAAGGTTCGGCTTACGGTTGGTAAGCAACACATAACTTGTCTGTTTCAGCTTCTTCACCGTGAGAACTCAATTCAATGTATAACAAGCAATATTCAAAGCCTCGTTCCAGAATTGAAAATGAAGCTTAGGATCTGCTTACATAGTTCTAGAAACCTCATTTATGGTCTGATTCTTCCTTTCAGAAACCCCGTTCTGTTGTGGAAAGTAGGGAGCACTAAATTTATGATGGATACCCCTTTGAATGTAGAAAAACTCCATCATGCTATTCTTAAACTCAGTGCCATTATCACTTCGTATACGCCTCACTTTCAACTTGTAAAATGATTCGATCTTGGTGATCAAATTTTGCACAGGAACAGTTGTATGTTCCTTCGTGCTCATAAATAGCACCAACGAAAATCAAGAATAGTAATCTGTAACGACTAATCAGTATAGATCTCAGCAATACTCGCTCTATTCACAGGACCAACAAATCCATGTGTTGACGTTCTAAAGTAGAATTGTTAGAGTTGATCAATTTCAGTGGATATGACTTATTCTTTTGTTTCCCTTTCTTACACGCAACACAGTGATTGGTCATCTTAAATTTCTTCAATGAAACACCATCCACCAAATCATTTTCCATCAAATGATTCTTCTTACGAATGTGGATGTGGCCCATCCTTCTCTGCCAAAGGATCGGGTCTTTCTTAGTTGCTTTTGAGATAAACATATTGCTGTCGATGAGGAAGTTGCTGTCTTTCCCATGTCAAGCACATAAATTTCATTCGATCATGGTGATCACATGACAACCATGTTTTCTGGGATAAAAACCCCGGTTTGAGAATCACACATTTTTTATCAGTTGTTGATGCATGATTCGAGCGTCTCAGTCTTTATATTATTATTATATTAGTTTAATATCCTAAGAGCATTTTAGTAATTATGTATTTAGCCCATTCGCCTGATTTGTAAGGCTCATTCGTTACCTTGAAACGAATGAGTCACATTTGCATAATGTAAGTGTCATTCATTATCAAGGTATAACGAATGCGACAGCGAATGAAGGCACGTTCATGTAATGTAAGTATAGCGAATGACTCTAGGTTATTCGTCTGGTTTAATGTAACGAATGACTCATTCGTTAAGGTATCTCTTAACGAATAAGGTCATCCTCTATAAATAGTTGTAAAGTATTCTAAAGTAACAAGAGTTTTGGCTTAATCGTATTTCACCCCGTTACTCTGCCAAAATCACTCTTGAACACACACACTGCACACAGTAAAGTAATCCTAATCGTAATCATGTCATAATTGTAATGATGATGAATCCGAACAATACGTTGTCATCATGAGATCTAGATCCAGGCTCATACATTCTCTCAACTAGTATAAGAGCCATGCAGATCTGATCTACGTATTGTTCATCCAGTAATTGTATTGAATCAGTGTCAATTGTACTAATTCAGTTTCGGTTATTAGTAACGGTGAACCAGAGGATTATAACAAATTCAATATTACATCGATTTGGACTGAAGTAATTGTATTAAAAGTTTCGGAGTAATGATTAGTGAGGTTTGTTGATTGTTAGGTTAGTGCGAGGTTTGTTGATTGTTAGGTTAGTGCATTGTATCGGATTTGTGTTTGTGATTGATTGACGGATATGGCAAGAAGTGTGGTTGTTTGATTGGTTTGGATTTAGTAAATTGAAGTTCGGTTTGAGTCCGAACTGGTTCGGAATTGAATTCCTAGTCAGGTAGTGATAAGTTTGTAGTGAATTAGGTAGGTTTGGACGAGATCGAATTTTTGGACAGGTTTAACTCTAATGAGTGCTCATTCGTATGTTTGATTGCTCATTCGCTAGACTTCATTCATTAGGTAGTTACAACTAATTCGGGCCAGCTGTCATTTGTAATTGATCATTCGTGTGACTACTTATTCATTAATTGGGACTCATTCGCTACAGAAACCATTCGCTAAACTCATTCGTTCAACCCTTCGTCATATACTCATTCATTATTCAAGCACATTCGTTAATATAGTAACCTCATTAGTTAAAAATCATTCGTTTAGCATTCGGGTTCTCATTCTTGTGAAGTTTGTCGTTCGTGTGAACGGTAATTGTTCATTCGTGTCCTTAAAGTATTCCACGTTCGTGTCTATAGTAAGAGTTTCTAGAATTGTCAATTTCAGTCCCTTGCTTGCAAAAGTTGATAATGATGTCATCTCCTGCTTCGTTATACGCGCTAGCCTATCAGAATGCCTTAATGCAACAAATGCTCATGATGGATAATGAAATCGGATCCTACAATAAGTGTCAGAAGTTGCTCAAATTGTCAAGTTTTGCAAGATGGGAACTGAGGTTCGAGCTCATTTGGGATCAATTCATCCTATAAGCTTTAGACATTTGGATGTTATATATTTGCCACCCCAAGTCGGCAGTGCAACTACTGGGTTTACTAACAAATTATTCAACACGTACGAGGCTAATGAAATTAAAGATATGGAAAATGATACGAAGGCTTACTCAGATCGACTATGGCATTACGGGAAAACATCTTCCATCAATTCAGTCATATTAAACCCAGTGCTACCTTATTTGCTCAACTGAAGACTCATAGCCTGGGTAATACTCTTGAGAGCAAGAAGACAATGGTCAAGTTTCAATTTAGGAACTTCACACTGCTCTAATGAGACTATAGAGGAGATGATAAATAGGCTTTGTCATCTTATTGCCGAGATGTGGAGTCTGAAATTAGAGCCAAGTAAGGTGCATATGATTGAAACCTTGAAGATGCTTTGCCATCAACGTATTCAACCTTCTTGCTTGTTTTGAAGGAAAATGGCTACTTCTGAAATGAAGATCTCACAGCCGAAGTGTTTATCAATAAACTGGAGGAAAATGAATATGACATGAAGTGTCAAACGTCATTAAAAGATAGCCAGAATCCTACATTGTATGGTGGATCGTTACCGGCAAACAACAATGGAGGCTTAGTTCCTATTGCAGCTTTCTTCTCACATAGTTCTCCTGATGGAACTCCGAGCTATAATTCGACAACTAATGTATGTTTTATGGCATCTGGATCGAATGCTAGATCAAATCAGTCTAGTTCACCTACTAATGTAAACACAAAAGAGGCGGAGCAACAATTTGCCTTCATGTGTGTGTTCATGACATCTTATGAACAGCTTGTGGGAAGCAAGATTGCCACAAGTGAGCTGACTGATGAAGATTATGATCAAATTGATCCAGACGATTGAACTAATGGACCTAAAGTGGAACATGGCCATGATTGTTCGTAAAGTAAAGAAGTTCATGCAAAGAACTAGAAAAGATCTACCGACTTTCAACAAAAGGGTAGGTTTTGATAAATTAAAAAGTGAAATGTTACTGTCCTCCTCAGAGAAATGGCTAAGTATGAACTTCAAGCAAGCTTGGACGTTCGAGCATGGTTTTACTACCTCGAGCATGATGTCTTATGCTTATAAGACTATCTTATGGAATTTCTTCTAGGTGTTGAAGGCTTTGAGAAAGCTACACTTCATCAAGCAAGGATGTTCGTCATCGATTATGGATTTCCAATCGAGCAAACAACTTGATCTATCCAGTTTAAACCAAGTTTTCCGAGCACATTGGTGGGTCAAGCATGGATACAATAAAGGAAGATCTCAAATGCTCTAAGTAGAACCTTCAACCATGGTTCAATCCTGAGCAAGCTTCACACCCGAGTATGCTGAAGATTGTTCACAATAAGTCACAAGGCAGGATTGAAGAGATTAAGAAGAACATGCTTGCTCGTGGGACTTATTCGAGCAAAGCAAGGATATATTATGAAGATTGAAGTCTGCTGGAGAAGAATGTTTTCTACTAAAAACATTCGAAGTAAAGTGTGGTCGAAGACTTGTTTCAAGCATGTTGTGCACTACAAGTCTACTCGACAAGGATATATAATACTTGAAGACTTGTTTACACTTGTATTTATTTCTGTCATTCATTATGTAATCATTAGGGTTTCTAGAATGAATGTCTGGGCCTATAAATAGAGTCCTAGGTTTTCCATGTAAAACGACAATCCTTTACTGAATACGAGAGCATAAACGCTAGAGCGAATATTCCTATTTGTGTAACCTTGTACAGCCGCCGTCACGAAACCCTAGAGATTCCATGCCTTAAATCACTGTTCCTTAAACGATATTTCAATAATAGTGAATCTTTGTCTACTATCTTTATTGCTGATTATTTATTGTCTTTCAAACCTTTATTCCCAATCCTTGAATATACTGATTTGGCCAGGATATTCAAGAGGCCTTTGGGTTATTAGATCTAATGTGCTCTTGTCAACCTACATACGTTTTGCACTAGGTCCGGTCCTGACAGTTACAACTGTCAGGAATTTGACCACTTTGCGAAGGAATGTGACAAGCCAAAAAAGGAATACACTGGTCCTCGTAATTATGATCGTACCTCAAGCAAAAGTTCCAATGTGCCTGAAAAGAAATCAAATACTGATGGGGATCAGGTCAAAGCAAGTAGTTCTTATGCCTTGGTCGTGAATGAAGCTATTGAGAAACCAAGCGAACCTAGCTATAGTCGAACCTATTGAGCATTTTGAGGATGCTAGTGGGGATAAATTATCTGATGTCAGTGACATTTATGTGTCAGAAATGGATCTTTGATAACTCGAGCATTGAACAAACCGAATCATTCGCCTGCATGGCAAAAATTAAAGAGGTTTGTACCAAATCTTTGTTTAATTTATCAGTTAATGAGTCACATGAGACTTTCACTACTAAAGTAGTTACCGAGTGTGATAAATGTTGCGAGCTCAAGTGTAAACTTTAATCTACTTTGCAATAGAACGATCTACTCGTTAATGAACTTTCAATGTTGAAGGAGTGTCACAGACAAAAATCCAAACTTTTGGATCAATCAACATTAAAAATTAAAAATTTGTCTGTAAGCAACCATGACTTGAAAGCCGAGGTAAATTGTAAACTTGTAATTATCAAGCAACATTTTCAAGAAATCCTAGAATTGCAAACTATCATAACTAAACATGAAAATGAAGTTTTAGAAGTTAAAAATAAAATCAGCAAGTTTAGAGATTCTTCGTTTCTTTTGAATGAAATTATCGAAGTAAATCATTCTCATCAAAAGAAGGGAAAGGCTGAATTGGGATTTGTGGAAATTCCTCCACCATTCAAAAATGATTACTCGAGTATTCCCGAAGTGGTTGATTAAAAAATTGTTGAACCTAATGCAACCTCAGAAAAACTCGAAATTAATCATGAGAATGTTGAAAATGTTGAATCGATTAAAACAAAGACTCATGATACGGTACACATTAAGATTAACTCAGTCTTTACTAAGAATGAGATCAATGGTTCGATTGAGGAGTTGAACGAACCAGAAGAAATTGTTAAGAACAAGAACATTCCTTTTGATAATAACATTCTTTGTGCACCAGAAGAGTTTGAACGAGTGGTATATGGTTCAAAATCTTCTGTCAACTCTTCGAACAAACCAAAGACTTCTGTTAATGTAAAAACTTTAGACAAACCAAAAGTGTCTGATGAGGATTTGTCAAAAGTTGTAATCCTCAGAAAGAGTCTAAATTAAACAAAGGTCGGGTTTTCAAGTTGAAAGGACTTAACAAAGTCATTTCGGACAAAGAAGTTCCTTTGAACTTACTCAAACCTGAAATGATTGAAAGTGTATTCAACGATGATACGTCAAAAGTTACTGAGCTTGAAAATGAATTTCTAAAGTCAAAAACATCTAATAATCAAGCTAAACAAACTATGAATTCATTTAAACCTATAAAATTTGTAAAATCTTCTGGTTTAGAAAGTTCTTCCAACACAACAAACCTAGAATTTTACAAAAACAAAACGGGCATAAAGGACACAGTTTCGGACCCAGTAACTAATGTGAATCCTACTGTTATTAATACTTAACCTAATACTGAACACAAGACCATTGTTAGCACCACAAGATTATCGATATTCTTCTTTGCTTCAAATGTGGTGAAACGGGTCATGTAGCTAAAAAGTGTAGGGCTACAGCAAATAATGTCAAACAAGTACCAAAAGATAACATTTCTACTGTTGGCACTAAACAACAACCTATGGAAACACATGTTGACAAATCATACATAATGTATCATGCAAATCGTTTGAACCCGTTCAATCGATCTGTAAGAACACAGATTCGGGAGTGTTAAGAGACGGTTACTTGAAAAAGAAATCCAAGAAACCGCTTACTTATTCACAAATGCCTCAATCATTCCCGAATCAACTTTTAGTAAACGTTTCTCCGAAATTGTCGAAAGGAGAGCCCACGACTGAGACTTGGGCTGCCTTTTTGAACTAATCATTTTACCTCATGAGCAGAGTTCATCTAGGACTGTATCGGGAGATAAATGGATCTTAGACAGCGGATGTTCTTGGCATATTATCGGCAACCTAGACCTCCTCATAAATGTTAAAGATATTCAAAGGGGTTATGTGGCCTTTGCGGGTAACAATGGGGTATGATTACGAAAGAGGGAGAAGTATCGAACGGTCATATTACGTTCGAGAATGTCAATTATTGTGAGAAGGTAGAACACAATCTGTTAAGCGTTTCACAGATATGTGATAAAAAGTATACTACCATCTTCACTGATAAGGAGTGTGTAATCCTTCAACCGGGATTCACAATTCCAGAAGAGATGGTTGTCTTGAGATCTCCAAGATCCAATGATATTTATGTCCTTGACATGAGTACTAACGTAATGGCTACACCTTCTGAGATGTGTTTCATCTCAAAAGCAACTAAGAAAGACACGATTCTTTGGCACAGATGGATGGGACACATTCACATTCGTAAAATGAACCACTTAATTGCGAACGATCTTGTGGATGGTGTATCCCTAAAGCATTTTAGGTTGAATGATCATTGTGTTACCTGCAAGAAGGGGAAGCAGAAAAAGAAGTCTCACCTGAGCAAATCGATAAATTCGATTGAACCTCCACTAGAGCGACTTCATATGGATTTATTCGGTCATGTAAATCATGCTAGCATCGCGGGTGATTATTATTGTTTGGTTGTAAATGATGACTTCTCAAGATACTCATAGGTTTTATTTATGCGTTCTAATGATCAGACACCTGTTTTCATTCAGAACCTCATCACTAAGATCGAATAACTTCACCAACTTAAAGTGAGACGTATTCGTAGTGACAATGGTACGGAGTTCAAAAACAACGTCTTGGTCTTCTTTTGTATTCAACGACGAATGCATTGGGATTTTAGTGCATCGTACATACCACAACAAAACGGTGTGTCTTAATGGAAGAACCGAACATTAATTGAGGCAGCTAGGGCTATGCTAGCAAATTCTAAGCTTCCCGTTCAATTTTGGAACGAAGCGGTGAACACTGTTTGCTACACGCTTAATCGAGGCCAAACGGTTAATAAGTTAAAAAAGACAAGTTACGAATTTCTTAATAACCGTAAGCCGAATTTAAAGTACTTGGAAGCTTTCGCATGTCCGTGAACGGTTTTGAAGAAAGGCGCCGGGAAACTTGATGAGAAGGCGTTCGAGGGATACTTTCTTGGGTATAATTCACCTAAGAAGTGGGTATTCAACATTTCTTTTGGGTGTGGAGAGGAACGGTTTCATGTTGACTGACAGAGTTACACTACACCTCCAACCGATAAAGGACCCAATTGGATGTTCGACTACGAATCGTTAATTAACTCGTTCACACCGTCGGTTGAAGACGTTTCTGAAGACTTGGTTGGAGCATATTTGGAAGATCAATGTATTCCAAAACCGAGTTCTTCTACATTCGACGAGAACGAGATATCTATTCAATCAGAAACATCGAACGATGTTTCAGATTCCTCCGATGAAGCTGAATTCGTCGATTCATCTTCGATTCCTTTGGATGAAGCTCAAGACTTAAAACGAGCCGATTTCAACTAAAGCTGTTTCGCCGACTGTCTCTTTAGACATAGCTGAGGAGAATGTAAACAATCTTGGTGATAACGTATCTATTCCTGCGAATCCTTCCTTAAGGATTCACACGAATCATCCACAGGAACAGATAATCGCTAATGTAAGCGATGGTATTAGAACACGACACCAAATTGCTAATGTATGTGATGATGAACCCGTTGTTAATGTATCTCCTACAGATGATTCCGTGATGTGTGCTTACGCGGATATGCATGCCACGGGTATTCTGAATATTGCAAGATGCACCTGCTTTCTATCTCAGATAGAAACGACAAGTGTCACAATGGCACTTAAGGAACCATCTTGGATTGAAGCATTGCAGGAGGAGCTGCAGCAGTGCGTCAGACTGGGTGTATGGGACTTAATCGATAAACCCGACAGAGTTAAAATGTCTATACCGACAAAATGGGTCTACAAGTTCAAAAAGGATGGATGTGAAGTCTGCGTTTTTGAACTAGGAAATTCATGAGGAAGTGTATGTAAAACAGCCTCCCGGTGTAAGGCCCCGAACCCCGGGACCCCACAGTTGGTAATCATACAAAACACTTATAAAATACTTAAACAAAAAAGAAATCAACCATTCCATTAACCAACCATTTTCAGAGTAAAATTCAGCGGAAAACATAAATAATAAATAAGTTCCCAAAACCTGGGAATTTTGCCCAAAACCAACTTAATTATCTTTAATAAAAATCTTTAAAAGGACATGTTTAATAATAAAGTCTTCAAATCCCGTATGCCCTTCACCGCCCAAGTAGCTTCGTGCACGTCCAAGCGATAAGGCATCATCTTCCTAACCTGAAACTCACACTAACATGCACACAAAGTCAGCTTAAGCTGAGTGAGTTCAAGTTTTAAATAAGTAACAAAAGTCTTAATAATCATTCCAACGGTTTTAAAACTGTAAACGGAATTACATCAGTTAGGTCATCACATTTAATAAAAAATCATCCTTACGTATGAACATCTCTATACGTACATTCCTATATATATAAATATATATATATAACATTCAATAATAACATTCAGGGTCAAGCAAACGTACAACCCAAACACGTAACATTCAACGCATGCAAACACAAAGTAGGCATACGCAACATTCAGTAGTCGAGACGACTACAACATTCGCTGAATATTGGCCATTCTATAATATATATATACATACACACATCCTATAACATTACAAGGCCTACCAATACTAGCAAGCCTATGCAAAATAGTTTAAAATATTTCATCAAGCAAAATCGCTTAGGTGTGCATGCTAGCCCAAAACTTAAAAAGAGTTAAACGGGGTATCAAGAACTCACCTGAAATCAACCGAACACCTGCAACGGGCTAGGAAGTCCCTAAGTGCACACTCACAAGTAAGGGCCTGTAAATTGTACACAACGCGTCACTAAACTAGACCGTAAGAACACACTTCCCTAATGGGCCGTTCAAGCCCAACACTTTGGCCCGAGGCCCAACCCATACCCAATTACTTTACCTCAGCCCCTAAAACCTTTCAATTGACCAAATCCACCCTACGATTATGGTCGGGGCTAACCATGATGCACAACTCACCCGCTGGTAATCAAATCGAGTCGAATACGCGCGTAATAAATCTTAAAACCAATTGTCAAATGAATCAGCCCTAAATGGACCAAATTCCCATCTTAACCTTTTCTTAAATCATAATTATATCACCCGAGTTGATAAGGTTGACGGTTCCTTTTTACAACTTTCAATTTAACATTTAAACGAAAATTCGTGCACCGAAATGGGGATGCCCAACCTTATTACAACGAAAACAGGTGCCGGACCCACTCTTACACTCCCCCTTGTGTAGTTTGCCGCACTTCTTGCAATTACTGAATGCCACATCCCTCCTAAACTCAGAAGTCTCAATATTCACCCTTTTTCCAGACAAACTAAAATTGTTTCCCCCGGGCCGCTTACCATACGAACTAGTGTTCCAAGTCTTCCTAGACTCGGTCGGCGGTAACTTCTCCCTCTGATCATACAATGTACCTGCCAAGGTAACCACCGAGTAAAAGGTGTTCATGTCGGTGGTCACCACACCCCTACAAATATCCACCGGAAGGTCCTTCACATACTTCTTAATCCTTTTTGCCTCAGGGGTAACCAAATCGGGACATAAGCGAGCCATCTTGTTGAACTTTGTGGTGTATTCCCGATGTGTCATACTGCCCGCCTCCAAGGTCAAGAATTCCTGTTCAATTTTATCCAATTGATGCGGAGGACAGAACAGATCGAGAACCAACTTCTTCAATCCATCCCATGTCATCCTCTTAATCGATCGATCACCCATAGCCTGCACCAGATTATCCCACCAGCATAATGCCTCGGAACGAAACGAGGCGGTACCATAAGTGACCATGTCATCTCCCTTACACTTACTAACCCTCAGAACGGCCTCCATCTCTCTCACCCACTGATGAGCTGCCAAAGCATCCTTAGTACCATCGAAAGTAGGAGGGTCACACTTTTTGAAGTCACCATATGAACAACCCCGAGTAGATACACTAATAGTCCGAACCTCATCCTCATCCCCACTCGGTACATACACCTCTTCTTCTTCCTCGACCAGTGTCTCCTTACCCTTCTTCCCTTTATCCGAACCTTTACCAACCAATGACCCTTCCATGGCCCTAACGGCCTCAGCAACGATCTCGGGAATGGCGCTATGGAGCACCTGGTAGACCTCGTCGGCGATAGCCGCGCGCATAGCAGGATCTAAGGCGGGGTTATCCCCTTCCTCAAGAATCGGGGTTTCCTCCCGCTGGGGACTAGGAATCTCTCTCTCGGCTTCGGCACGTGGCTTACGACCACGGCCGCAAACACTAGGACCACCTCTCTTAGCAGCTCGAGTATTAACCATGACTTATCCCTACAAAGACAGAATTTTAACACAGTCAAGTACAAGTGGTAATTAGAACATGTAAGGTAAGGGTAAACTGCTAATGACATTGATCAAGTGTAATTAGTCGTTTACTTTACCCACCCGTCCTAACCACCCCTTGCCCCTAACCACGTTAACCTTCTATCTAACACTTAAACAGTTAATCACATACCGATTTAAAGGAATGACTAAATAATTAAAAGTTACATCTTGGCGTGCAGCTACTCGCGGTGGCATACTGGTCTCATTTCTTACAGTTTGATTCCAAGCATTCGGGGATGCTCGTATCCCTCGAACCATGGCTCTGATACCAACTTATAAGGCCCTGAATCCCGGGAACCCCACAGTTGGTAATCATACAAAACACTTATAAATACTTAAACGAAAAAGAAATCAATCATTCCATTAAGCAACCATTTTCAGAGTAAAATTCAGCGGAAAACGTAAATAATAAATAAGTTCCCAAAACCCG
Organism: Bidens hawaiensis; assembly: GCF_021521415.1. Taxonomy (NCBI): domain Eukaryota; kingdom Viridiplantae; phylum Streptophyta; class Magnoliopsida; order Asterales; family Asteraceae; genus Bidens; species Bidens hawaiensis. Next base: position 261,189 of record NW_027492041.1, on the reverse strand, counting down.
GGAATTTTTCCCAAAACCAACTTAATTGTCTTTAATAAAAATCTTTAAAAGGACATGTTTAATAATAAAGTCTTCAAATCCCGTATGCCTTTCAACTCCCAAGTAGCTTCGTGCACGTCCAAGTAATAACGCATCCTCTTCCTAACCTGAAACTCACACTAACATGCACACAAAGTCAGCTTAAGCTGAGTGAGTTCAAGTTTTAAATAAGTAACAAAAGTCTTAATAATCATTCCAACAGTTTTAAAACTGTAAACGGAATTACATCAGTTAGGTCATCACATTTAATAAATAATCATCCTTACGTATGAACATCTCTATACGTACATTCCTATATATATATATAACATTTAATAATAACATTCAGGGTCGAGCAAACGTACAACCCAAACACGTAACATTTAACGCATGCAAACACAAAGTAGGCATACGCAACATTCAGTAGTCGAGACGACTACAACATTTGCCTAATAATGGCCATTCTATAATATATATACATACACAAATTCTATAACATTCCAAGGACTACCAATACTAACAAGCCTATGCAAAATAGTTTAAAACATTTCATCAAGCAAAATCGCTTAGGTGTGCATGCTAGCCCAAAAGTTAAAAAGAGTTAAACGGGGCATCAAGAACTCACCTGAAATCAACTGAACACCTGCAACGGGCTAGGATGTCCCTAAGTGCACACTCACAAGTAAGGGCCTATAAATTGTACACAACGCGTCACTAAACTAGACCGTAAGAACACACTTGCCTAATGGGCCGTTCAAGCCCAACACTTTGGCCCGAGGCCCAACCACTTGGCCCGAGGCCCAACCCATTCCCAATTACTTTACCTCAGCCCCTAAAACCTTTCAATTAACCAAATCCACCCTATGATTATGGTCGGGGCTAACCATGATGCACAACTCACCCGCCAGTAATCAAATCGAGTCGAATACACGCGTAATAAATCTTAAAACCAATTGTCAAACGAATCAGCCCTAAATGGACCAAATTCCTATCTTAACCATTTCTTATATCATAATTATGTCACCCGAGTTGATAGGGTTGACGGTTCCTTTTTACAACTTTCAATTTAACATTTAAACTAAAATTCTAGCACCGCCGACTCGATCGACCAATCACCAACCAAAACAGCCCCTAGTATCAAAAATTTAATTTTCCCACAGCCCTTAAACCCCCCCTAGGGCTGTACAAACTGATTCGGTTGGTCATCCGATCGATTAACGCATCAAACTCAACAATTGCCAATCCTACACCCGGTAAACCCTGGTTTTCGAACTAAAATTGATTGACCGACCTAAACACCTTCAATGAATACAGTTTTTAAGTATGATGTACCACACATACCTAGGAGGATTTTGGTGAAAAAACCTCACTCAAAAAAGCCTCGGAAACGCTCAATTGGACAGCCACCCGGCTAGCCTACAACAAGCCATAAATCGATCAATGTGCGCGTTATAACGATCAATTATGGTGTAAAAGACTTGGGGAATCGTAGTACATACCTTGAATTGAAGTTCTAAGGCTTTGACTTGGCTGCAAAAAGAAAATTCGTGGGTCTTGGGTCCTTGCTTCCTGCCGATCGCAACAAGGGGGGGAGGGCTAGGGTTAGTTTATGTTATAACATAATATATTACATTCTAGTCCCTCTAGATTGAATTGTAAGGCAAAATGGAAGGAAAAGTTAGGTTCTTTAACGTACCGGGATGACGTAAAGGCTCCCGAGAAACGTCGGATAAATCCCGAGAGTTATACAACTCTACACGCGCTAAATCATTAAACCGGAAGTTGACAGGCGTTACACCCGGTTTGAAGATCCTAACTATCCAGAGCGTGTTTACCGCTTAAACAAAGCTCTTTATGGTTTACACTAGGCCCCGAGAGCCTTGTATAGCACGCTTGTTGACCATCTAATTGATAATGGCTTCAAACGGGGGACTGTAGATTGTACACTTTCTACAAAAACATTGGTGATGATCTGCTCCCCGTCCAGATATATGTTGACGATATCATCTTCAGTTCCCCAAATGACAAACTGTGCAAGGACTTCGAGAACACGATGCAGACGAAGTTTGAGATGAGTTCGATGGGAGAGATGAACTTCTTCTTGGGGTTGCAGGTTCACAAGTTTGCTAACGGGTTCTTTAACCATCAGACTAAATATGTGAACGACGTCTTGAGCCGATTCAAGATTTCTGCCGGAAAAATCCCCTCGACACCTCTTCCCATGGGTCATAATTTGTCACCAGACGAATTAGAGGATATCGTAGATCCGAGCCTCTATCGAGCCATGATAGGATCATTAATGTACTTAACTGCTTCTGGACCTCATATTATGTTTGCTATTTGCTTTTGTGCTAGGTATCAGTCAAGTCCACGAGTGACTCATCTGGCGACGGTTAAGCGAATCATGCACTATCTAAAGGTAACCCTGACATCGGGTTGTGGTACCCTGAGGACGATAGTTTTGATTTAGCTGCTTATACCGATTCTGATTATGGAGGTTGCAAGATCAACTTCAAATCTACGATGGTGGGATGCCAATTCTTGGAAACCGTCTTGTTTCCGAGCAATGTAAGAAGCAGACAACGGTCTCAACTTCAACAACCGAAGCGGTGTATATGGCGGCCTCGAGTTGCTGTTCACAAGTTCTCTGGATCCAGTAGCATCTGTGGGATTACGGTTTGAAGTTTCTTACTACGCCTATTTTTATTGATAATTCTGCCACCATATCTATCACCCAAAACCTTGTTCATCATTCAAAGACTAAACATATTGAAATCCGATATCACTTTATCCATGATTGTTATGAAAAGAAACTAATCGATATTGAAATGATACACACGGATTTTCAAAAATCTGACCTTTATACCAAAACCTTTGATAAAAACAAGATTTCAATATCCGCTTGGTATAAACGGTTTAAAAGTTTAAAAGAAGTTCAACTACTCGGTTAAATCCTTTTTATTTTCTTTTTCATGTTTTTCTTTTTATTTGTATGTTTTTAGTAGGAGAACATAGAAAATACAAAAAGATTGTAATTTTTGTTTGTACAGAGAAAATCAAAAATCCAAAAACATTTAAATATTAAAAATCCAAAAACATCAAAACAATGCTCCTCAAAAATGATTTTTTGAAACAAAGAGGGAAAATGATAGTATATTGGTTATTTGATTCCAAGTTAAGTAAAAGTAAGTATAAAAGACTATGTGCTTAATTGTATCGGTGTGCTGGTAGATCTTTAAACAAATAAGTAAGGATTAGTATGTGATATAAACCTAAAAATGACGAATATAAAGGAATGTTAGTTTCTAGCAAAAATCTTGATAATGATGGCAGAAATGTAATAATCCGGTCATACTCAACCTTTTAATCATATTGATAATTACTTTAAAATAAAAAAAGCTTCTAGTAGGTGGTTAACGCTTCAAAGATGTATGGTCTTATGGCCTTAATTCCTGTAGTGATAGGATGCTTTAGGGTACTCGACAACATTGGGTATTTATGCGGATTTGCATCTGTGTATTCATTTCGATGAATATTAAAAATATGCTTGAAAAAGCGAACCCGTAATATATCTGCTTAAGTCTTTAAACTTGATCTCTAAAAGTACTTTATTATACTAAAAAAATTACAGACTTGATCAAACCACGTTGTGAGTCATACATTGTCCCCTTGCTCACGTCTTATTGTATTTTCTCTGACACAATGTATAGACATACACATGTCTATACATTGCTCACGTCATACATTGTCCCCTTGCTCACGTCTTATTGATTGAAAGTACACAGTGTATGTAAACCAACAGATGAAATCATGCATACTCATCAGTAGGAAAGGACCTTAGGTAGTGCTTTATAACCCGGATTACATGCTAAGATTGCTTATAAACAAACCATTTTCAATCAAATTAATTCTAAGGTTTAAGTCAAGTTGGGGTGTGTTGGAAGGTTTAGGTGGACAACAATACCAATGACCGACTTAACACCAGTCAGAATAAACACTGAAAATAAAACAGTGATGGATGGAAAACTTGATCAATATGATTCCCTGCTCGAACTCACAAAAATATGTAATGCCTTAATAGTTGTTACTTTTATAGTTTTACATTTTCATATTTCATGTTTGACTTCATAAATTAGAAAATACAAAAAGATTTTAGTGTGTTTTGATATAAATTTCAAAAATCGAAAAGATTTTATTTTCTGCTTTATTTTGATTTACCGAGTGAGCGAACTATTCAAAAACAAAAACAAAAACAAAAAAATTTTCCCACAAATTGAAGTTAATTCGTGCTTAAAGTATTACTTCTTAAAGTAAATCCGCTTAATTTAATCATTTCCTATCAACAATTGGTCGGGTTAACGTAAATAAGTCTCATAATTTAATCATTTCCTATGGTAAGGCCGATAAACCCAAGAAGCAGAGGGTTCGACGAGGTTCTGGGATTGAGATTCCTAGTCAACCGGCTATGCCTACTATTCGACCTTCGACACCTGTTACTATTCCTGCTTCAGTATCTCCTGTGATTCCACGTTCTCCAACACCATTTCCGATGCCTACTTCCACGTTCCTCACTCGTCGACTTTGATGACTACTTCGATGACTGATCCTTGTTTTGGAGATGTATTACAGACTGCACTAGCTCAGATGCCGAGTCCACAAACGCAAGCTGCTCCAGCTAGTCCTACAATGTTGCAGAGACCTGGACACTCGTATATGGCTTTTAACCGTCCACATGGTCCAAGCAACCAGCTAATCCTAACTTTTATCACACTTCTCCAAATGCTCAGATGTTTCAGTTGCTAAATCTAATACATCTGCAACAAAATCAGATAGAAGCTGATCGTATGTTTCAAGAGCAGATGCGTATCGAGCAGCGGAATATGTATAGACATATTCAATACATTCAGCAGGATAGAGTTAAAAGCCCTGGTTGCTGCTCCGGGGGAGAGATTGGATAGACAAGACGAGATCATTCTACAGTTGACGTGTAAAGACGACGAGCTGAGAAAGTTAAAGAATTATCAAGATCCGGAAGAAGGTGGAAATGGTGATCAGCAACCGGGCGGTGGTACTTCATCGTCGGTAGGTAATAAAACTCGGACTAGTGGTGGTAGTGGTGGTGACGGGAATAATTTACAGATTATCCGGTACAATGATTATACAAGTGTGAAGCCGATCGACACAATTGCCCGGCAAATATGATATTGTTTGTGATGGATAGTATTATGGGTTGTATAGTTAATGCTAATGAGATCGAAGAGGGCGAGTTTGCTAACCACTCGTTGACTAGAGAACAAATCGCTCTGCTTCTAGATCTAAACGATGATGAGGTTGAAGAATTAGGAAAGTCTATGGACGTTGAGACTGATTTTAAGGAAAGTACGAATACCGGCATTCCACGTGGGAATGTGCCAGATTATGAGGAGGTTGAAGTGGAGGATGTGACTGCCGAGGAGTACTCAGATATGTATACCATGAATAATTCTGATTTTGGTATTCCGTTCTTTACTACTGAACATTTTGAAGCGGCAGAGGAACGTCTCAGGCAGGAACGTGAACGTTGGAACAAGGAAGCTGAGACGAGTAATTTATCGATGAAAGAGAAGAAGCGTAAACATGCTTTGGATGGTATATTCAAGCATAATGTCAAGAAGATGAACAAGATGATCGAAACACTTCGCTACAACGAACAAGAAGATATCCGACAGGCGAAGATTCGAGTGTACAAGAGTCCGAGGTAAGTTAAAGGTGATATTATGGTTTGGAAATATGATTCTGATCTTAAGGTATACGTGGTGAAGTGGGAACACGGTTTATATTATTTTAAGTGTATACGTGATTTTTTGACGATGCCTCGTTGGGATGTGAGAACTTTGGCCAACCGACTATTTGTGAATCGGGGTAAACATCAATGGGCCACGTGGTTCTATGAGCATCTTTTATACGAAGCTCTTTGTGGTTTTAAATTCTTTAAGCCGCAGTTGCCGACACACAAGTATATCGACGAGATCGATCCGCGCACAGGTTGGAGGAAGATGATACTGCAAGTGAAACCTCCAAAGACGATGAAGAGGGGTATTACGACAATCGAACGAGTGAAGCGGTGTTTGTGCTAGGATCAGGAATGAAGACTGAGTTAATTCGAGTTATTGATCCTATGTGGCTAGTTAACTTATCGGAGTCTGATAACGACGCGTTATTCCATAATCAGATGCAGTTTGCTAACGTAAGCAACTATGATCTTGTGATGTTGTTTCAGCGAGTTGTTCATGTTTGCTACGCATTCAAGATCCATAGCTGCAATGATTGGACAACGAAGATGTTCAAGAAGTAAAGTATAAAGAGCTCGAGACGAGGGGGAGTTTGGTGATGCACGATTCGAGCATCTCGGTCTTTATATTCTTATTGTATTAGTTGAATATGCTAATGGAATTTTGGTAATTATGTATTTAGCCCATTCGCATTAATTGTAAGGCTCATTCGTTACCTTGTAACGAATGAGTCACATTCGCATAATGTAATTGTCATTCTTTATCAAAGTACAACGAATGAGACAGCGAATGAAGGCACATTCATGTAATGTAAGTATAGCAAATGACTCTAGGTCATTCATCTGGTTAAATGTAACGAATGACTCATTTGTTAAGGTATGTCTTAACGAATGAGGTCATCCTCTATAAATTGTTGTAAAGTATTCTAAAGTAATAAGAGTTTTGGCCTAACCGTATTTCACCCCGTTACTCTACCAAAATCACTCCAGGACACACACACTGCACATAATAAAGTAATCTTAATTGTAATCATATCATAATTGTAATGATGATGAATCCAAACGATACGTTGTCATCATAAGATCTAGATCCAGGCTCATACGTTCTCTCGTTAGTGAACAAGATTGTATACTTTTTGTCACATATCTGTGAGACGCTCAACAAAATTTGATCAACCTTGTCGCAATAATTAACCTTCTCGAAATTTATTCTTCTTTTTGAAACTTTACCCTCTTTAGTAATCAAATCGTCTTGATTACCGGCAAATGCAACATAATATCCTTGAATATTCTTCACATTTGTGCGGAGAATAATATTGTCCGTTATGTGATGAGAACATCCACTATCAATGATCCATTTGTCTCCTGAAATGGTCTTGGATGAACTCTGCCATACAAGTAGAATGTTAGTTTAAAAGGGCAGCCCAAGCCTCAGTCTTGGGCTAAACCTTTGGTTCCTTTCAGTGTAAATCAACTTTGGATTTCCATGTTGGAAAAACATCAACAGGAACCTTAACACTTGTAAGTTTCTTTTTCAATTCATGCTTATGTAGTTGATGAATTGACTATAAGTCAAAGTTGCCTTTGATTTCTTTTTCAAATAAGATTCATCACAAATACACCAGTGTTCACATTTTTACACATAGAATTAATATGCTCCATCTTTTTGTCACTCACACATTTCTTTTCAAAATTAACCCTCACAACCTTCCTAGGGCTAATTTCACTAAACATAATCTGAGTATCATTAACTTTGACTTATGGAGGTTGCCTTTTCAAAATACTCTTAATCACCAAAACATGGTCCTTGATTAAGGGTTCTCCACTCATTTTCACCTTAGATTCACACTTCTTAGCAGCATGACCTCGTTCACCACATGAGAAACATGTTCTCATATCCACAAACACCTGTGATGAATCAATTTTGACATGTGAATTCTGAAGTTGAAAAGTTACAACCTTTATATTATAATTACCCATTTTGGTTGTTTATTCTGGCAAAAATCTAAATAGAACACTCATAGAAACTTTGAAGTGAATCTAATCCAAATGATTTCATAAACTTTATGGGTTTAAGAAATTTTCATTGAACTTGAGGTTTAGTGTTAACCTTTTTTGATTTCGCAAAAGCTTTCTGAATTTCAGTCAAATTAGATTACCACGGTTAAATACTTGTGCAACTAACTCAAGTTTTATCAAACTTAAAGGAACAACTTCTTCTGCAAATAGTTGATTAACACCTTTGAGTTTGTAAACCCTACTCTTTATCACTTTCTCACTCTAACAGGATTTATAAACTACACTAAATCCTCATCTTAAATCACCTTCTTTTCAGGTGTCACTACATTCACAAAGGACATCCTAGAACTAGTTTTAGTTTTCTCAAAATCACATGGTTCACAAAGAATATGAGTTGCAAGAGGAATATTTTTGTCTTTGTGAATCACGGTTGGTTCAAAAACATCTTCAACCACCATGCCGTCATCTGTTTCAAAGAAAATCAAACTGCTATGACCATGAGATTCAGGAGTTGATTTTTCTCAACTACTTTTGTTGGTTCGACTAGTTTATCCTTCTCCTCCTTGATAATTTTAACCTCACTCACAGTCATAGGAGGATCTATAGTTAATGGACTATCAATATCCACCCGTTGTAAGTTTTCTGTGGCTGGTTGTTCGGTATAATTATTATGAAAAGGAGGAAGGGTTCAAGAAACCCTAAACCAGCTTTCCCATCTTTTTGATGTTTAATATTAACTTCAATTATTTCATTTAACATAAATGATGAGTTTCTAAAATTTTCCAATTTTTTTTCAACTCCATCACCTTATTTCTAGCTCAGTTATTTTGGTTCTTAATATTAAAATATCTTGAAACTAATTCTCAATAATGCTAGGTTTGGTAGAATAGCTGCTTTAAAATCGTGATTTCTTTCAGACAAAGCATCAATCTTTTGATTAGATTTTTTATCACTTTCAACCATTTATCGATATTTATCACGAATGATAGCAAGATCACACACTAATTGCTCATTGTGTTGACGAATCAATTCAAGCTTAGACTTGGATTCAGCACAATGAGAACACTCATTATTCTGAATTTCATCAACAACTGATGAAATTACATTCTCAGATTTAGAAGAAACCGATTTAGAAGAGTTAGTACTAACCTCTTCAATTTTGGCCATGCAAGCGAATGTTCCTTGCCGCTCAATACTTGAAATTTTTGAATTAGTCTCAGAATCTTCACTTTCCTCAACCAACTTCTCATCCTCAGCATTCACAATCTTTTCATTCTAAATAATCTCAGCCATATGAGCTTGCTTCACATTAGTAGACTGTAGGTTCCCTGGACGGATCGCACGAGATATTGCGGTCTACTCAGGTGCGGAATCCCTGCGTAGATCGTTACGAGTATAGAACACAAACACACGAATACACGAAACACGTTATATATTATAACCGAACTTACGTGATGTAAATATCACTGTTACAAAACACACGTTACCGAACAAACTTGATAACCAACACTGCTAACTAACTGATTCAACTATTAACCCTAAACCAAGCCGTAACCTATCAATATAAATACACGACAACTTCGCCTGATATGTTCAGGCGAAGTTGTCCATAACTTCGCTTGTTCAACAAGTTCGCCTAGGCGAACTTGTTGACAACTTCGCTTATAAACAAAATCATAAATAACATTACAGACTCGATTACAGACACTAGACTATGAACTACTGACATTTATGCACCAACAGACTCCCCCTTGGCAGTAGCTTCATATCTTGATCTTTAAGCTCTTGTCTTGTAATCCTGTATCTTCACGCATGCACTCCTTCTCTAACACATACCGTGACTACTCGCTGATATTTCCTTGCTTCATCCTTCCAAGCAGGAATATAGAATATCTTCTTTTCATTCAACACTTGCAGATCAGCTTTCGATAAGTTAACAAGATGCATCGGATCATACACCCTCAGCACTTCTTGTTCGTCTTCGTCTTCCATCACGGCTTCAGCAGTTTGGCAATCAACATACCACCATTTTAGATTCTTCAACACATCTTGAGGCATAGTCTTCATTGGAACCTCCTTGATGCATCGGATCGGTTTGTACTTCATCACCATCCATGGCTTGCCATCTGCTCTCATTCCCCTTTCTGTATCCTCCATGAGCTTTCCCTTCTGTGGCTTTAATAATTCAAACTTCTTCTCTTTTATGCTTTCTTTCCACACGATCTTCCCAATCACTCTTTCCATGTTGTCGTCACTTCTATTTATCAGGCCCAACCTGGCCAAATCCTGCACCTCACATTCCGGCAACGTATTGAGAGATCTCAAGGTTCTTTTGAAGTATTGAATACCATCATAACGCTTCACCACAAACAACTTTATCTGTTCATCATATATCCAACTGATAATTCCCTTCTTCGACTCAGCATAGCCTTTGATGTTATAACTCTTCTTGAACATGGCTAGAACAGCAGGCTTCTTGGTCTTAATAAACCAATGAGCACAGCCTTCCTTCCACCTAGGCTGCTCCTCCCACTCAGTCTCATCCTTCTCAGTACCCATGTCGGCTTTCTCAACATCTGGGATCTCGTGTTCAACGACTTCTTCTACTATCTCCCCCTCTTCTATCCCATCTTCAATCACAATCTGTGCGCCAATCTTCTCAATCTCCTCACACGGCAGCACATCATCATCAAACACATCATCATCTAGCATATCATCATCTAACTCTCTCAAAGCATCAATCACATCATCTTCATCATCAACCATCACCGCCTCATCACCACCAACTGCACCTGCAGACTCCCCCTGAGCTGTGGAAGTCCCAAGAGCTTGAGTAGTTCTTGGCAACTCACCACCTGCACCTTTCGGTGCATTGGGATCATCGTCTCTGTCGTTTCTCTTCTTCGTCCTTAACTCGTCGCCTCTACAGCCTGTCTCCCCCTGAGATGCCAAGAACTCCTTCATAGCATCTATAATACGCCCATGTTCAACCAGGAGGGACGATTGTAGTTGATTCTCTGCTACAAGGCGCTGAATAGCCTTGGTCTGGATAAAGTTTATCCTTGATTGCTCTGCCACGACCCGCTCAAGTGCAGCTATTCTCTCCGAGTCTGAGATGGTTGCATCGAAATCAAATCTCATATTAGATGTATCTGGAGTATACTCAGCAGGGATTTCGAATGCAACTGGGACTTCAGAAGCAGTTGTGGACGTAACCGCATGTGGTATCGTGACCGACAACCCTGCAGTTGCGACGACCGTCGACTCTACAAACCGTGCCATCACCTCTGAAGGAGTAAGCGTTGGAGGCGGTAACGACACAATCTCTGGAGTCGTCGTCTGTAGTGTGATGGATGGGATGCCAACAGCTGATGTAGCCACCACAGGAACATCTGCAGCGCTTGTAACCTGTACAGAAGTAGGAACAATTGACATACCTGACAGTGCGGATGGAGCAAAACGTATAACACGTGAAGTCTCTCCAGCTCCCATACCAGCACCTGTCCTTTCACGTCTCGAACGTCTGATCAACTTGTGTATGTCCTCTTCTTCTTCCTCTGACTCACTATCATCCACCGTCCTCTTTCTCTTCCCTAACGTTCTCTCTCGTCTCACCATCATCCTCCTCGCCTCATCCATAACCTCGTCAAGATCGGAGTCAGCCACCGTCGTAGCTGCTCTAGTCACAATCACTTCCCTCACCTGTGCAGCAGAGACCTGCACTTCTTCATGTGGATCAAAACGATCCATGTCAAAGAAACCTTGGCCGCCAAATGCAGCATCAAGGTCTACATCCTCTTCAACCGATAGAACAGGCGCAGCAGGTACAGCTTGAGGTGGTCCCGCCTATCGTGGTTGAGGATCTCTGAACTCGTCCCCAGCAGTAGGAACATACCGCGGGTTTATTAAGAACCCAAAGAGTGGAGTATGCCTTGGACGACGTTCAGGCTTGCTCCTCGCACTCGAAGTACGGCATTGAGCAAAGATACGTTTGCTCACATTTTCCACGTATCTTATCGGGCGTCGTTGAGGCAAAGCTGGAGCCACATGGTTCGAGATCATCTGGATGAATCTTGGGTACATTATGAACCGCTCACGAGCCATCGCCCTCCTCTGTCTGTCGATCTCGTAAAAGACCATCTGACTAAAACTATAACGTTTGTTATAAGTCAGCGCAGTCATTGCGGACTGCATGGTCGCACCCATACCATCAGTGCCCGCCTTCCTCCCAGACATGCATACTATCATAACGTGCATGAGGAAGCGCCACTGATCAAGCAGGAACCCCTTCCGTCTCTGGGTATCGCCCAATGGACCAGAATAGCCCATTCTTAGAAATGCTCCATCACGGAACAGAGCCACAAACTCCGTAGGGTCGTCCCGAGTCTCCTCTCCAAAGCGTAACGCCACCCGAATTTGTTCAGATGAGAACTGAACTTCTTGATTATTTACTGTTGCTCTCATGACCGGGGGCTCAACACGACAATCGTACTCCACCGTCTGCCAGAAGTCCTCGATATTGGGTAAGGATATCGGCAGTGTCGTCGTGATTGCGTGGAATATCCTCGAGCGAATGAGGAATGTGATGATCTCACGGTAGTCTTCAACTCCGCTCGTTTCCGGGTCTAAGGTGATGAACATGTTGTGACCCGGAAAGAATTGCCTCTGGTTATCACCGTCATCTCCTCCAGCACCTCCAGCACCGGCAACAGCAGCCATCTCTCGAAAACTGATTGATTTCAGAAAAAAAGATAATCGGATGAAAATCGGATAAGTTCGCTGTGTGAATAAGTTCGCTGATATTCAAATAATGAACAGTTTTGACTCTTGAAAATCCTTATATAGGAGCAAAGTTATACAGGCGAAGTTACAGATAACTTCGCCTAGGCGAAGTTATCCACAACTTCGCCTGTTCAACAACATCGCCTATATTTACAAAATATAACCTTATAATTTTAACAATTTTTCAATCAAGTTATAAAACTTTCCTTTAAGAACTAAATGACACGATCAAGTCCAAGTAACCCGTTATAAACAAATACAACTATAGAAAAAGAAAACTTTAAACAATTTAAGTATAAGGGATCAAATTTCAGTCTCGATAGGGACTGCTACGTTTTAGAAAAGATCCGAACAGGAATCATACTAAGTATGTGACTTGTCACATAGATCCGTGTTTAGCTGTATTATGACATAAAGAGACAGGTTGTAAGCAGGTAAATAACTTAAGATGGTTTTAATCGTTTCTGTGATACGAGTTAAGTTCAATTAAGCTCAAAATTTAAGTGGGCAACAACTCAGAGATTATGATGCCTCCTATCTATCCTCAAAGCGTATTTGGCTTTCACCAAGTCACCCCGAATTGACCTCGACCCTTAGTGTCTGATTAAGTTTATAATTAATCTTCATCTCCTTCCCGTTCTCTTTCTTACTCCATGATTAAGAAGTCTTGATATTTTCATCACTAGAATGTTTCAATAACTCATAAGTTTTTTTTTTTTTTTTTTTTTTGTGATAAACATTTACATAGACTTCAGAGTATTAGCCAACTGCAAGTCCCGAATCTGGATCACTGCAGTTTCTTGAAACGCTATCTTCACGGGAATCAGAACACTTACGGGCTCGTGTATGACTGGGTAATCGCTTTTCAGCCTATCATTCGGAAAGATATATATGAAGACATGCAAAACTCATAAGGAGTTTCCACGTAAAATCAAGTAGTTTTAGTTTGTATCACATCTACTTTTACGCACCATAAAAAGTTACCATGACATACAATGACTGTCCTAAAGCCTTTTAAGCCTAATAACTTCACTAGTTAAGCACACAGAATCAGTATATCTATCATTTTCCAAGGTTGGATCAATTTTCTGTTAAACATAGCTAACGAACTTCTTACGAAGTAGTAGACTTGAAAAATAATTTCATTTTCCTTTAAAAAAAATTTTGAATTCAATCGCCCCGATCAAATCAAGTCGTCAGGTTAACGGCTATCCCGAAGATCCAATGGATCAGCTGGACCGACCACATAGACCACATACTAGTATGTGTCCTTCTAACTAATTAATATGACCGACTAATTTTAAGCGAAAGAATGAAAACACATCATAAACCGCCCAGGTCACTTTCAGTCATCTGGTTAATGGCTATCCTCAAAATCTACAAGTAGAAAATGAGGACCAAAACATATCCTAAGACATGTCCTTCAAACTGTGGTAACCGACATACTTTTAAGCGATAATGACGTTTTTTTTTTTTTTTTTTTTTAAATATAACAAGAAAAGCATGGTTACTCGGGATTGATCATCCCATTTAGCTCGATAAGGTTGTGAAATCTCGTTTTGTCAAACGCTTTAGTGTGAAGATCAGCGAAATTATCAAGCGTATCCACCTTTTCAAGCACAATCAGTTTCTTCTCAGCACAATCCCGTATAAAATGATGACGTATGTCAATATGTTTAGTTTTACTATGCTTCATGGGATTGTTAGTTACTGAGATAGCAGCTGTGTTATCAATGCAAATAGGTGTAAGTAAGAAATTCAGACCATAGTCGCGCAATTGTTGTTGAATCCAAAGAACCTGGGAGCAGCAGTTGGATGCTGCCATGTATCCTGCCTCACAGATTGAAATTGCGACCGAAGTCTGTTTCTTGCATTGCCACGACACCAATCTGCCACCAAGAAACTGACATCCTCCTGTTGTTGACTTCCGACTCTGATTGCACCCACCATAATCAGAGTCTGTGTAGGCGACTAGCTCCAAGTCTCCTCCTCTCGGGTACCACAACCCCAGCTTCGGTTTGCCCTTGAGATACCGCAAGATCCTCTTCACACCCTTCATGTGAGATTCCTTTGGGTTTGCCTGAAAACGAGCACAAAGACAAACAGCAAACATTATATCAGGCCTAGACGCAGTTAAGTACATTAAAGAACCTATTATAGCCCGATACTGAGTTGGGTCCACATCTGCATCGCCGTCTGACTCAGCACCCAATTTGTGATTGACGCAGATAGGAGTGTCGAATGGAGTGCTGTCCTCCATCTTGAAGCGTTTGAGCACATCATGGACATACTTGGTCTGATGAATGAACATCCCATCCTTCTTCTGATCAACCTACAATCCTAAAAAGAAAGTTAGTTCACCCATAGCACTCATTTCAAACCTTTTCTTCATGACGTCCTCAAACTCCTGACACATGGAGACTTTAGATGCAGCAAAGATAATGTCATCCACGTAGACTTGCACCAGCAGGAAGTCGCTTCCTTCTCTCTTAACGAACAACGTGCTATCAATTTTCCCTCTTTCAAACCCATTTTCAAGCAAGTAATCTGATAAAGTTGAATACCAGGCACGAGGTGCCTGATGTAGTCCATACAATGCCTTGCTTAACTTGTACACGTGATCAGGAAAGTCTGGGTCAGGAAAACCCGGAGGTTGCTCAACATACACTACCTCATCAACTTTCCCATTCAGAAACGCACTCTTCACATCCAACTGAAATACCTTCATCTTCTTATAAGCAGCGAACGCCAAAAACAATCTAATGGCTTCCAACCTTGCGACAGGAGCGAACACTTCATTATAATCAATCCCCTCTTGTTGATTGAATCCTTTCACAACTAGCCTTGCCTTGTTTCTTATGATAATCCCTTTCTCATCTCTCTTGCACTTAAACACCCATTTTGTGCCTATCGCATGCACATTCTTCGGTTTTTCAACCAAATCCCAAACTTCCATTTTCTTGAACTGAGCCAACTCTTCTTGCATGGCTTCGACCCACGAGCTGTCCTTTAAAGCCATTTGATAATTTTTCGGTTCAATCTAGCTGATAAAGCAGGTGTACAAGCATTCGTTGATTATTCTTGTCTCCTTAATGCTTGTGTAAACACAGGTGTGCTCATCCAAGCTACGTCTTGTTTGTACACCGGAGGACACATCACCAATCACATTCTCCAAAGGGTGATCTTTATGAATTCTCGTGGTCGGAACAGAACCGACATGCAAATTGTCTTCCAAGTTAGAAGAGAGCTCGTCAATGGTTGTTTCATGCTGAGAGTGAAAAGGATTGATAAATTCTTCTTCAGTTGAGGCAGCAGGGGTATCGATAGTATTTGATGAGGAAGGTTGACAATTATCAATCAGCTGTCTTTGCAATAGATTTTCTTCCTCATCAAGGATCATCTTCGTAGCAACTCTTTCTTCTTCTTCAGAGATATCTAAATCCGGTATGTTAAAAGACTTAAAAAGTTTAACATAGTCGAAAAACTCCGCAGGTCCGTTGCTTGGTTTTGGCGGTTGATAACTTGTGATATCTGTGTTACACACCACCTCAATCTTGCTTGTCGATGTATTGAAAACACGTCTGTTGGGAGTCCCAACAACATAACCGACTAAGATTCCTTCATCGGCTACTTCACCAAATTTAGAGTTTGTCTTCAAAATCGAACAAGGGGACCCGAATGGTTCAAGACCACTCAAGTTGGGCTTTCTTCCATGCGTAAGCTCATAACATGTATTACCCAGTCTTTTAACAGTTAAGACTCTATTCAGAACATAACAAGCTGTAGCAACAGCTTCAGCCCAAAACACCACAGGAAGCTTCGAATCAGCCAGCATAGTTCTGGCTCCTTCAATTAACGTTCTGTTCTTCCTTTCAGCCACTCCATTCTGTTGCGGTGTATAAGGAGCGCTGTATTGGTGTTCAATCCCTCTCTGAAGACAGAAGATCTCCATCTCAAAATTCTTGAACTCTGTTCCATTGTCACTTCTGATGAACTTAACCCTTTTATCCATAACGTTCTCAACTTTGGTAATCAAATTCTTCACCATCTGAGCCGTTTCATCTTTTGATTTCAGGAAATATACCCACGAGTATCGTGAGTAGTCATCAGTGATCACCAAGCAGTATGAAGTACCTCCTAGACTCTTTGCATACACGGGACCGAAGAGATCCATGTGAAGCAATTCTAGAGTACTGGCAATTGAATTTACTTTCTTGGTGAGATGGGATTTCTTGTGCTGCTTTCCCTTCTTGCACGCAATACATTTATCTTAAAAATTGAAATTCTTCAAGGGAACGCCCAGCACAAGTCCATTCCTGACAATTTTGTTCATCTTCCGAAGATGAATGTGTCCCATTCTCCTATGCCACAATTCGGACTCTGTTTCACTCGCTTTTGTCAAAAGGCATGACTCTGCCGTGGCCATTTCAATTGATCTCATATCCATAATGTACGTATTCCTATCACGAGGAGCCTTCATCAAAATCCACTCCTCTGGTATCTGAAAACCCGGTTTCAGCACGATCGCCTCGTTCTTTGTAAAATGAACGGTGTACTCCTTATCACAAATCTGCGACACACTTAGCAGATTGTGCTTCAATTCTTCTACAAAGTTGACATTCTCCAACGTCATCTTTCCGTTCGACACCGTTCCCTTTCCAGTAATATTGCCTCCACTTTCTCCGGCAAAACTTACTCTCCCTCCTTGAACAGGTTTCAAATCGTGTAACAAATATTTGTTACCCGTCATGTGCCGGGAACAGCCGCTATCCACAACCCAAAGATTATTGGCAGCCCTGTTCAACTGTTCCTTCACAACAAAGCAAAAAATTAGAATTTAGGGACCCAAGACCAATTGCTCTTGGATCTATACATCCCAAACTTTGGCTTTCCAAAGTTAGTATCTCGGTAACTCCTGTAAGTCCCATTAGGATATCTCATTGAAAATTGATTGTAAGGCCTTCCAAACCTTTGAGAATTGAAAGAATTATAGCTTGTGGTTTGGTTATTAGTAGAGTAAAACTGAGATTTGTTTCTATGAAAACCTGAATTATTCACATTTTTGAATTTTAAGTGGTTTTCATTTTTAGGAGCATGATAATTACTATTAGCTCTATTCTCAGCTTTAGTAGGCCTTACACCTCTGAATCGCTGCTTCAGAGGGCAATTTGCAACAAGATGTCCTAATTGATTACATCTAAAACAGCACCTATGCTCAACCTTTTTATCAACCGGTGTTTTAGATGTCGAGGCTATATTACCGCCCGTTCGTCTCACATATGGTGGGACGTACGGGTTTAGTGGAGTACTCTTTTTATTCATTTTATCTTTTTCTCCATTCTTGGGTAACACAACCTCCTCTTTTACCTTACCAGACTCGGATGACTTATCCGAATCTGACGAGACTGGACTTTGATCAGAAATTTCAACACTTGAAACAGGCGAACTTGTTTCGCCTCTACTAACATTTGGTTCTTTGACAGTTACTTTAATCGGCACTGTCTGAGCAACCTCAAAATCAACAGATTTCTGAACACTAGGGTTAAAAGTGTAATTGTGATTGTACGGTGGTGGAACCTCATGATAACCAATTCCTCCTCTCTTGGTAGAGGAACCTTGATCACTAACAAGGTGATCAAGAATAGCAGAGGAATTTCTGAACTGCTCCAGTTTTCGATTCAGTTCCACCACTTTCACCTGGTGGTCAGCAATCTGTTTTTCTCTCTCAGCAATTAGTTTGGTCTTTTCTTCCAAAACCTCATAACTTAAATCAATCACTTCAATTTTTTCAGCAAGTTTTGTTTTCAAACTTTTCACATCTTTTTCACAAGCTTTTATTTTAATTTTATAATTATTTTCTCTTGATTTAATAAAGTGATGATCTTCTTTTATGGTTTTAAATTCAGCGTCCAACCTAACATACTGATCGGTTATGGTTGCTAGTTGCTCAGACAAGTTCTCACATTTTGAACAAGTTGGTTTAGAACATACCTCGGAGAGCTTGTCATTAACGTCTGCCATAAGAGCTTTTTCCTCTCCAGTAACCTTCTCATTTTCTTCTGTTTCAACCTTTGCCAAATTTGCCTGCTCGAAAGATTCTTTAGAAAGCAGGTTCCAGTTGTATTCTCCATCTGCTCTAGACATCATGGCACTGTAATCTTTTCTACCCTCACTTTGCTGTGGAGACCTACCCTGACTTCGTTCCACACGCTCATTCCTGCATTCTTTTGCAAAGTGACCGTTTTGTTGACAATTGTAGCATCTCACCTTTGTCTTGTCAAACCCTGGTCTACCACCGACAAACTTCCTTCCAGTCTTATTCATAAACCTTTTCACCCTCCTTACAAACATGGCCATCTGCCATTGTAGATCCATTTCTTCCATATCGTCAGCATCAATCTGATCGTAATCTTCATCCAACATAGCTGGATCAACAATCTTCCCTTGAATATAGTTCTCATAGGAAGCAATGAAAGAAGCATAGAGGCCAAACTGCTCTTCAGCAGACTTGACACTCATAGGCATCTTGGAGTAGTTGTTGCTGGGAGCACTTGAAGAGCAACTACTCTTGCTTGCCTGGGGTTGAGAACCACTAGATCCAGCTGCTACATAGCAAACATCCTCATTTGTGTTAACTGACACATGCCCCTCATGTGATGAGTTGGGGCCCGACTCTCCCTTCGAGTAGTAAGCAGCCGATTCAGTCTTTGATCCTGAGCTAGTGTTGACTTTAGCTCCATACATACTTGGATCTTGAACTTGATCCATAGATGTCTCCTTTCTTACCATGTTAAGCTCAAAGGTCCTGAGCTTGTTGACTGTCGTTTCGAGATCATAAGTGGGAAAGTCCTTGTCTTCCCTCATCAGCACAGTGTACATCTCCCATTTTGGTGGGAGAGCATCCAGAAGCTTCTCAACTATCTCTTCTTCTATGTAAGAAATGGAATAGTTGCTCAGTTCGGTCATCAGATGATAATATCGAGTGATGACATCATCTAATGATTCATTCTTCAAATACTTGAAGACTGAGAACTGGGTCTTGAGCAGTTTTATTTTTGAAGCCCGGATTCCTACATTTCCTTCAAATCTGCTCTCAAGGGCTTCCCAAAGCTCCCTTGCTGAAGTGTACTTCCTAAAAGTATGAAGGATCTCCTGTGGAAGAGCCATGGTAATAGCAGCATGAGCCTTGCTCTCAGCCTCATACATCTTCTTCTCTTCTTCTTCCATTTTACTATACTTCTTGATTTGGTCACGACCTTCATACTCCATAATTGGTGGAATATAACCATCCTGGATGCATACCCACATCTTCGCATCCTGGTATTTAACGTATTGTATGAACCGATCCTTCCATGCAACGAAATCGGTTCCCTTCAGCAATCTTGGGGCCTTGGTAGCCGACCCTGCTTCAACTTCCATCTTCACTAACTCAGAGATGTTGATCGACGACATCTTTTCCGAAAAGTAAGAAACCTGAAAAGTAAATTTTATTTTTTTTATTTAAGTACTGTAGGCGAAGTTACAGATAACTTCGCTTGAAGTAGGCGAAGTTGTAGAGAACTTCGCTGAAGAACTTCGCTGAGAACTATGCTGATTAACTTCGCTGATTCTTAACTTCGCTTAAGGTAAGCGAACTTAGGAATGAGGCGAAGTTGTAGATAACTTCGCTGATACAGGCGAACTTGAGAAGGTAGGCGAAGTTGTGGATAACTTCGCTTAACCTTATATCTTCGCCGAAACCCTACGTACAGTGACGGCAACTTCGCCTGATGAACACGGACGTTTTTGAAGATCTGGAATCTGGATTTAACAAGGTTTTTGATGGTGCAAAGGCTTGAATACTGTGGTAGTAGGTAAGATTGACTTAGAAACACGAAAACACGTCCCGCGAATAGTCGAAACGGGACGAAATCTATACCCGCGTGAATATCCCGAACCTCACAATCGAGCAAACGCTCTGATACCAATTGTAGGTTCCCTGGACGGATCGCACGAGATATTGCGGTCTACTCAGGTGCGGAATCCCTGCGTAGATCGTTACGAGTATAGAACACAAACACACGAATACACGAAACACGTTATATATTATAACCGAACTCACGTGATGTAAATATCACTGTTACAAAACACACGTTACCGAACAAACTTGATAACCAACACTGCTAACTAACTGATTCAACTATTAACCCTAAACCAAGCCGTAACCTATCAATATAAATACACGACAACTTCGCCTGATATGTTCAGGCGAAGTTGTCCATAACTTCGCTTGTTCAACAAGTTCGCCTAGGTTCGCCTAGGCGAACTTGTTGACAACTTCGCTTATAAACAAAATCATAAATAACATTACAGACTCGATTACAGACACTAGACTATGAACTACTGACATTTATGCACCAACATAGACACATCTCCCAACAGTTTACTGGACTAGTCAATCCCTTCCTGAACCATCATTGCTTTTGAATAACCTGATTTTGCTGATTCTAACCCTTGAATTCTCCTTTGGTTTACTGGTAGTATACTTCTAGTTGTTGGAGTTTTTATCTTGATCCCTTTTACCATGAGAATATTCTTTATTTGGCTTGTCACATTCCTTAGCAAAATGCCCAAAATCTTGACAGTGTAGCATTTTACCTTCAGCTTATCAAAACCAATTCTCTTACTCAAAGTTGGCAAGTCATGACCAGTTCTCTGCATGTACTTCTTGATCTTTTTAACATAGCCATGTTCTACTTCGAATCCATTAACTGTAAATCATCTGGATTAATTTGCTCATAGTTCTTATCAGTCATGTCTCAATTTGCAACTTGAATACCCACCAATTTTGCTCATATGAAGTCACAAAAGCCCCCATAAATACAAAATGGTTGTTCATCCTCTTTAATGTTTACATTAGGTGGTGAAGTAGGAGGACAGAACTGTAAGGCCCCGAACCCCACAGTTGGTAATCATTCAAACACTTGTAAAATTTAGTAAACTTAAAAACCATTTCTTCCATTAAAACAAGCGTATCAGAGTGTAAATTTTGCGGAAAACATGAAAAATGAAATAAGTTCCCGAAACCCGGGAATTTTGCCCAAGAACCAAAATAAGTATAACTGTTATAAGTTGCCTTGAAATAAAATATTCATAAATAATTCTTCCTTCCAGTATGCCCTTCACCATCCAAGTAGCTCCGTGCACGTCCAAGCGATAAGGCATCCTCTTCCAAACCTGAAACTTACACTAACATGCACACAAAGTCAGCGTGAGTTGAGTGAGTTCAAGTTTGAAGTAAAAGATATCAGTAGTAAAATCATGATAGCCATACCAAAGGTCTTAAAAGTAAAAGGGTACATCCATCTAATCATCGTTATCGAACTTAAACATCCTCATACATACATATACAAAGGTATATGTAAACATCCATTCAATAACATCCCTATATACATAACAGTATATATATATATAACATCCACGTATAACCTTAGGGTCGAGCAAACGTACAACCCAAACACGTAACATCAGTGCATGCAAACACGAAGTAGGCATACACAACATCAGTAGTCGAAAAGACTACAACATTGCCAAATAGAGGCCAAGAAATAATGTATATACACATATATATATTTAACATCCCAAGGCTTACCATATACTAGCAAGCCTATATAAAAACATTTTAAAAACATTTCATCAAGTAAGAAAACATTTAGGTGTGCATGCTAGCCCAAAAGTAAAATGAGTAAAAAGGGCATCATGAACTCACCTGAGATCGATCGAATACTTGCAACGAGCTAGGAAGTTCCTAAGGGAAAAATCACAAGCAAGGCCTGTAAATTATACATAATGCGTTACTAAACTAGACTGTAGGAACACTCTAGCCTAATGGGCCGTACCAGCCCAACACTTTGGCCCAAGTCCCAACACTTTGGCCCAAAGCCCAACAACTTGGCCCAAGGCCCAAGGATAATCAAATCGGGTCGAATCCGCGGGTAATAAACCTTAAAACCATTTGTTAAACGACTTAGCCCCGAATGGACCAAATTCCATTTTAAATCTTTTCATTCATCAAGATTATGTCACCCGAGAAGATAGGGTTGACGGTTCCTTTTTACAACTCTTACTTTAACGTTTAAACGAAAATTCGCGCACCGCCGACTCGATTGACGAAGCACTAACCACAACAACCCCGAGCATCAAAAAATTAATTTTCCAACAGCCCTTAGACTCCCCTAGGGCCATGCAAACTGATTCGGTTGGTCATCCAACCGATTAACGCATCAAACTCAACAATTCTAGACAACCGAACATAATAATCAAACTACAACTAGTTGATCAACTTAACGAACACCTAAGAACATGATCTTTGAGTATGATATACGGGACATACCTAGGAAGATTGTGGTGTAAAAACTCACTTCAAACAGCCCCGACAAGAACACAATTGAACATCCACCGGTTAAGCCTAAAACAAACTTATCGATCAATAACGAGTAAAACGTGTAGATTTTAGCATACGAAGATGCATTTAATTACATAGGATAACCTTTGAAATAAATTATTAAATTTTTACCAGACTTTAATAAATGTCTTAGGTTTATAAAAATATTTTTATTATATTTTTATATTGGAGACAAAAATCATAAAAATTCCTCCAACACAGAAAGGTATGTGCAGCTATTTCAGCGCGCAACAAAATGGTTTTATTTTTATAAAATTAATTACCGAACCAAATTAAATGATTCTAATTGGGTTTGGTTCCTAACTCAAAATACTAACTTCCAGAAGTGGAACCAACCAATTTGGACCTGTCGAAAAAAGGTTATGACGTCGGGAAGACAGACCAGAATCCGTCATCTCGCATCAGCTTTGACACTCGATTTTATAAATTCATAAAAACCATTCAAATCTCGTCCAAAAATTACGTATTATACCTTTCTGGAAACTAGACTCAAAGTAGAACATCACGGAATCAAGAATTGATCAAAAACAGTGGACTAACATCACGTTACAGACCCTACAATAAACGTATACTAATCTGTCAGCAAGCTGTTATCATCAAAACTCAATCTTAACGACCAATAAACGCGTTAATATGATCAATTAAGGTGTAAAAGACATGGGGAATCATAAAACCGACCTTGAATTGAAGTTTTCACGGTGGAAACATGGCGGGGCAGAAGAAAAACGAGCAGGGGGGGTTCTTAGCTGCGATCGGCTGCACCTAGGGTTATGAGTTAGGGTTTTTCATTCTTTTATGATATAAAATAAGAATTTTCATTCTAGCCCCTCAAGTATAAAGTGTGTAGCAACTTGGGTGGAAAGTTACATAATTTTAACGTACCGGGATGACGTAAAGCCTCCGAGGAAAGTCGGATAAATCCCGAGAGATGTACATACTTTACATGCTTTAAATCACTTATCTGAAATTAATGGGCCTTACAAGAACCAGCACCAATACTAGATGAACTAGAGTGTATATGAGGTTCAGAAACAACTTCTTGAGGAATCTCTTGATTTGTTTGAGAATAAAATGAAGAAATTGGAACAGAAGTATTCTTACTCACAAGAAGTGCACTACCATACAATGTTTGATCTTGACTACCCTTAGATGTTCCTTGGCACTTCAATTCAAACTCCCTTTCTTCCAACTTCTGCACAAAATCCATAACTGTGAGAATTTGATTTTTGACATGCCCATTTTCAGTGAGAACCATCAGAAAAGTTGAATATGAATTTGGAAGAGCATTCTGGTTATTTTAGCCGTTAAATGACAAAAACCTTATCAACAACTCTCCAAGAGTTTCTAGACATGAGATTGAAGTTTTTGAATCGAAACTACAGCATTGACTTCTTACTTCTTGTGTATCACACATGTTTCTTGCTTTTAAATGTTGATACAATGGAGCAGCTTGTTTACTATGATTGAATTGATGCAAAATGTGCTCAGTTAAAGCCATTTTTAAGGTGGATAGGCCTTTGTCTCTATCTCTGTGAGTCCTGTAACGGATCTTTCAATGTGATATCAAGATACTCAATGATTAGGCGGAAACTAATCACCAAGCTGATTCTATGTAACAAACAAGAACACACGTAAAACAAACGAACAAGCTTCAAAACACACGTATATTATACGTCGGGGGCTTAAGCCCTTAACAACTTACACGGGTGAATAATACTTGAACGAACAACCCTAGCTTCGTTAACATACATCAATATATACTCTACCAACTAGACCCAAAACAGACTAAAGCCCACCGAGATCAACAGATCTCGGTTTACATACAAAAGCCCAACTAAGCCCAAAGCATAAACCACAAAATAAGTCCCAACATTCTCCCCCTTGATTTTTTGCTTGATTTCAGCCATTCTCAAAAATGCCAACCGTATACGTCTAACATGCTTCAATACCTTCATTTCTTCCTTCCGGTGTATAAACTGTGGCTTCTAAATAGACACTTGGAAGTTGAGTGTCTTATTTAGTGCCTTTATTCCGGTAATAGTAACCACGGCTAGTAATCCAGCACAGGTCATGCTACTTGCCATTATAAGTAGATGTTCATGAGGTTGATTAATGAAAACAGTAGAGGATCTTAGGTTCGATCGACTTAGAAACATTGAATATGATGTACTTTTGATCGAGCAAACAAAATCCCGATTAAGGTTTGGTCGTGAGTCCCTTAAAATGTTGGTTGACCACGGAACTCTCTGGTTGACCAAGAGATTTCGGTCAATCTCCATCAAGAACACATGAATATGACCCTTCAACTTCACCATTCTACCAATCACCATTGATGACCAAGCCTGCATCTTTGTTCAACAACTCAAAAAAAAAACAAACAGTAACTTCAACAAGAAACCAAAGAGACAGACCATAATCGCAGATCGATTGAGCCATTGTTACCTCAAAACCGACATACTCAAGAGTCAAAGATAAATACTGGTTAAAATTACTTACCTTTCTCAATGATTTCTTAAAAGAACTTAGATGAAGACATAAAAAATGAATATGAATGAATAGATAGTTATGATTTCGGAAGGTCTTGGAAGATTTTGGAAGATGCAAATTTCAAGAATGATTAATAAGGTGCAATGAGTTCCTTTTAAACTACTAGGTCACGTTAGCCTGTGCCGAGAACATATATTGACCGAGAACACATATGGGCCGAGAACAATTATTTTGAGCCGAGAACTCACATCTGTTGAGTTCGCTGGGCCAATTGAATCAGGTAGAGAACAAAATCATCCGTTGGGCCAAAGGACTGGTCCACAAATCAAGGACAGTAGTTTTATGATAAAAAATGATCCCGAGTCATGAAAAATTGATTTCTTATGGACTTCTGTTTCGACACGAGTACGCATGAGGTAAACAAAATAAAAATAAATTTTAAAATAACATAAAAATAAAATCACAATAAAACTAAATTAAAAACAAAAATAATTTACATGTCTAGCAGATTTATCAAATTTTGGCGGCTGTAAGCAATATTTTACATTACAAAACAATTCTAAGTTTTCAACATCCCGTCAAAGCTTATGACATGTAATCATACTTACGTTTATTCTTGACCTGAAAAACGGGAATTAAAATGGTCAACCAAACTGGTTGGTGAGCTTTTAGGTTTTTCTAATGCATTGAAACAAAACAAGTTATCAAAGTATAAGTATGCAAACAAACTATTATTACTAATGGGCCAACGCCGCAAACCCTGCCTCTAGTTTACCCTTTGACTTGTCTATAACAGAACAAGTTGTAAAAATAGTGTACACTCACAAGGAGTGGCGTGACTAATCATAACGGGGGTTTCACGGCCCCAATAGTACTTTCACGTTATTTAACGGCTCCCGCGGAGTTAATTGATTCGTGTTAATCAAGGGAGTTTCTTGGTTTACAAACGAACAGCTTATTTATGTATTAAGTTTATTGTAAATATATCAACTTATAAAATTCAACGTCAATAATCCATGCCTTTCCCCCAAAATAGTTTAAAAACATTTAAAAAGGGGTCAACACGAACTCGCTTTCGATTACAAGCGCGTAAAGTGATCGGTTGGCGGAGAGGGTATTTGATCATGATTCTACATCCCAAATATGCTCAACATAGGCTTGGAACTAAAACATCTCAAATAAAAATGAATTAACGATAAACACAAAGCACGATTTTTTACAATCGAACATGATATACGAATATCTATTTATATTATTAACTGTCCACATCTCGTGGAGTACAATTTCACTAAAAGTATTTTATAAAAATCAAGCGATACCTTTTAAAAGTATGCATAATGTCGGGTTTTGTTAGTTTAACGAAACTGATATGCTCGGTTTCAGCTTTATAAAAGTAATAAAATTTTTATTTTCTTTAAAATAATATTAAGTTAAACTTTATTTTGATAAAATAAATTTATTATCTTAACACTATTAAATAAGTAACTTATTATATTATTTTATAAAAACTTTAATTTTATATTTATTAAAGATTACGTTTATAAAATAACTTTTATTTACCTTTATTATAAGTTTTGTTAAATAATAAAAGTTACCAAATGAGTTTAGAAAATTTTCTAAAAATTCACAGATTTTTATTTAGTTGTAAAGTTTATATAAAACAAATTTTTATATAAAATTTGTAGTTTTTTATCTTATGTTCTCCATATTAGTAGCTCAATATATATGTATCTATACTCCCTAATAAAAAGATACAAGTTTTGCCACTTGTCCCTCCCACATTAAACCTCATCATTTTTAACAAATTTATAATAGTAAAATAATATTTACTATTCTTAAAACTTATGCTTCAAAATTTGTTAATTTAATATTTACTTCCTATTTTTTTCAAATAATTGATATTTATAATAATCTATTACTTAAAACTGTTTTAAACACTATTGTACAATGTATGTGTATTAATAGTGTTTAATATGTTTATTGTTTCTTGTATATCAATTATTTATTAACTATTTTATTTTCAAGAACTACCCGTTTAAACTAGTTATAAATTAAACAAAATAAAATTTGAAAATCATATTTTCGAGTGTCCAAAGGCCATGGAATCGTGTTCATTTTTACACCAAAATAGTGTTCCTGTAAAAATTTGAACTCATTTGAATATTATAACTTGATTTTCATAATTTTTTCTTTATTTTACATAACTAACTAAAAATCGTGTTAAAACATCTACAAATTAAAAAAAAATTAAAACCAATGCTTCATATCATATATAGAAGCTACTGTTAATGTTTGGGAATTTTTCTGAATTCATAAGTTAAACTTTTGATCTACCTCTAAAATTCGGCATTATATCGACTAATTTTCGTTTAAAACCCGAGCTACCTCAAACAAATTCCATCACTTTAATTTTCTCAACAAAACACATCAAGTTACCAATAGAAAATGAAATATCTCAAAAACATCAATTTAAAAGAAGATTTGGATTAAAAAGTTTAGATTTTGATAAACCTAGTTATGAAAACATGCTTTAAGTACTTGTACCTCAAAGCAAACTAATGCATATATCTTGGATTTTTATCAAGAGTTTCACCATCTAGCGTCAATACAAGTGTTCATTCATGCATGATAACACCTATTTGATCCAAAATCTAAAGAAAAAGAAAGAAGAACATGAAAGTACAAGTGTTCATCTCATAAAGATCATATAAGCACTTAAAGTTCACCATAATGGATAATAAATCTTTCAAAGAGTACTTTAAATGGGAATTAGATCCCTACTTTTGTGTTGTAGAGTTTTAACTATCAATTATGAGGTTTAAATAGGTCATAAATGCAAGGAGTGGGCTGACTTGTTCAATGGTTATGGTGGGGTGGATTTGGTTGTCAAATTTTGAAACATACAAGTATATTATGGGGGGGGGGGTGATTTGTAAGAATTAACTAACTTAATTTTAGATAAGCTTGTGAATGACTAATGCAAAAGATAAGAATCAAGACTTTAGTTTATAATTAGGCATTAAAAATAATAATATTTAATGTTTTAAATAAGAAATTAACAAGTGATATGTAACGCCCGTTAATTCCGGTTCCAAGAGTAAAACTTGTAAAGTATGTATTATCCTCGGGATTTAACCGACGTTTCTCGGGAGCCTTTACGTCATCCCGGTACGTTAAAATTTTGTAACTTTCCACCCAAGTTGCTACACACTTCATACTGGAAGGACTAGAGTGTAATTTATTTTATATCATAATATTAAAAAAAGAAAAACCCTAACCCTAACTCTATGCGCAGCCGATCGGCCTCAAGACCCCCCCTGCTCGTTTTTCTTCTGCCCAGCCAAGTTTCAGCCGTGAAAACTTCAATTCAAGGTCGGTTTTATGATTCCCCATGTCTTTTACACCTTAATTGATCATATTAACACGCTTATTGGTCGTTAAGGCTGAGTTTTGATGATAACAGTTTGCTGACAGATTCGTATACGTTTATTGAAAGGTCTGTAACGTGATGATAATCCATTGTTTTTTATCGATTCTTGATTCCATGATGTTCTAATTTGAGTCTAGTTTCCAGAAAGGTATAATACGTAATTTTTGGACGAGATTTGAATGGTTTTTATGAATTTATAAAATCGAGTGTCAAAGCTGATGCTGGATGACGGATTCTGGTCTGTCTTCCCGACGTCATAACCTTTTTTCGACAGGTCCAAATTGGTTGGTTTCACTTCTGGAAGTTAGTATTTTGAGTTAGGAACCAAACCCAATTAGAATCGTTTAATTTGGTTCGGTAATTAATTTTATAAAAATAAAACCATTTTGTTGCGCGCTGAAATAGCTGCACATACCTTTCCGTGTTGGAGGAATTTTTATGATTTTTGTCTCCAATATAAAAATTTAATAAAAATATTTTTATAAACCTAAGACATTTATTAAAGTCTGGTAAAAATTTAATAATTTATTTTAAATTTTATCCTATGTAATTAAATGTATCTTTGCATGCTAAAATCTACACGTTTTACTCGTTATTAATCGATAAGTTCGTTTTAGGCTTAACCGGTGAATTTGGTTAGTTGAAAGGTTTTAGGGGCTGAGGTAAAGTAATTGGGTATGGGTTGGGCCTTGGGCCAAAGTGTTGGGCTTGAACGGCCCATTAGGCAAGAGCGTTCTTACGATCTAGTTTAGTAACGCGTTGTGTACTATTTACAGGCCCTTACTTGTGAGTGTGCACTTAGGGATTTCCTAGCTCGTTGCAGGTGTTCGATCGATTTCTGGTGAGTTCATGATGCCCTTTTTAACTCTTTTTTAAATTTTAGGATAGCATGCACACCTAAGTGTTTTCTTACTTGATGAAATGTTTTAAACGATTTTATATAGGCCTTGGGATGCCTTGGGATGTTATATATATATATATATATATATATATATATATATATATATATATATATATATAAATATATATATATATACATTATTGTTTGGCTTATATTTGGCGAGGTTGTAGTCGTTTCGACTACTGATGTTGCGTATGCCTACTTTGTGTTTGCCTGCGTTGATGTTACGTGTTTGGGTTGTACGTTTGCTCGACCCTGATGTTATTACTTGGATGATATATATGTAGGTATATAATTATAAGGATGTTTATACATAATTATAAGGACGATTATATATAATTATAAGGATGTTTATATTTAATTATAAGGATGTTTTATATATATATATATATATATATATATATATATATATATAAAGATGATTACTTATTGTTGATGATAGCCTAACTGGTTTATCCTGTTTATTTGGCCTAACTGTTTTATCCCTTTATTTTAAAACTCTTGGGATGACTATTATGATTATTATTATAGATGTTATTTATTAAAACTTGAACTCACTCAGCTCAAGCTGACTTTGTGTGCATGTTAGTGTGAGTTTCAGGTTAGGAGATGGATACATTACCGCTTGGACGTGCACGAAGCTACTTGGACGGTGGAGAGCATACTTACTCGGATATTTCAATAATAATAAATGTTTTCTTTTTAACATTTATTTAAATACATTTAAATTGGGTTTGAGAACTTATTTTATTATTTATGTTTTCTGCTGAATTATACTCTGTGATGCTTATTTTAATGAAAAGAATTATTTTTAAGTTTAATTATTTTTACGAGTGTTTTGAATGATTACCAACTGTGGGGTTCCCGAGGTTCGGGACCTTACATGATATATATATATATATATATATATATATATATATATATATATATATATATATATATATATATATATATATATATATATATATATATATAAACGAAACCTTTAAAACCTCGCTAGTTGCTTTCTAAATTCTCTCAAACCATCAGATTGCGTTATATGTAAATGGATGCTTCTCATGCATTTGACCCGAATTCACGGGTATGGGTCTCACCAAACCCAGATAGCTCTTAAATGGATTATAACATCTCATTAAATTAAAAATTAATCTTGACAATTATTTGATATGAAAATCCTATAAAATATGGATATACTAAAAATTAATATCTGATTTTTTTTTAAAAAATTATTATTTATAATTAAAAACAATTTTATAGTAAAAAAAAATAAGCGGGTCATTGGCTACCAAATCCAAATAGTTTTAAATAGGTTATAATATATTATTTATTTGTGAAACTCTTTAATAATCAAATCTTAAGTATATTATTAATTTTCTTACAACAAAGAAAATTAAAATCTAAAAAGTAAATATTTAAAACAAAAAATGTAAAACAACCCCCGTTATACGGGTTAAGCCACCAGTTTGCATTTAACCCAAATTCACGAACATGAGTCTCACCAAACCCAGGTAGGCCTTAAAAGATATCACATTTTTTTTAAAAAGATGTTATTTGAAATTAAGAAACAGTTTTATAGTTAAAATAACTAAACGGGTCATGGGTCTCACAAAAGCCAGTTGTTTTTAAATCGGGTTATAACATCTCATTTATTTGTGAAACCCTTTCATCATCAAATCCTAAGTATATTATGAACTTACTTACAATAAATAAAATTAAAATCCAAAAGAACATATAAATATTAAAAACAAATAATGTAAAACAATCCCCGTAAATGAGGTAGACTAATGGGTGGCGTCGGTTGATAAAATCGTGCGTTGGTAGAACCCGAGCGTTGAGGTTCTAAGTCTACGTGAATTAACCGGTTTCCGTTATGTTTCATGTTATCGGAACCAAAAAACAAAATTTAAGGACCAACACAGTGCCGCCAAGTGGCCTAATCGACACCTATCGGCACCAAAATTTCTAATTGTTATATATAATAATAATATCTATAATATATATAAACGAAAACTCAAAAATCCTATGTGTCGCGATGTGGTCGCTCCTCCTATTTATGGAAGCCACCAGATTTCTTGATTTTTAAATGGAGGCCTCTCAGTGATTTAACCCAAATTCATGGGTATGGGTCTCACCAAAACCAGATAGCTCATAAACGCGTTATAACATCTCATTAAATTAAAAATTAATCGTACCAATTATTTGGTATGAAAATCCTACAAAATAGGAATATACTAAAATATAATATCCAATTTAATAAAAACAAATATTATTTATAATTAATAAACAATTTTATAGTAAACAACATAAGCGGGTCATGAGTCACCAAATTCACATAGCTATTAAACGGGTTATAACATATCATTTATTTATAAAACCCTTTCATCATCAAACCCTAAGTATATTATTAATTTTCTTACAATAAAGAAAATTAAAATCCAAAAAATAAATATTAAAAAAAAATGTAAAACAGCCATTCTTTCAAGTCATCAGATTACTTTATTTGTAAATGAAGGCTTATCACGCATTTGACCCGAATTCACAGGTAAAGGTCTCACCAAACCCAGATAGCTCTTAAACGGGTTATAACATCTCATTATATTAAAAAATAATCTCATCAAATATTTGATATGAAAATCCTATAAAATAAGAATACACTAAAAATTAATATCCTATTTTATTTTTTAAAAAATATTATTTATAATTAATAAATAATTTTATAGTAAACAACATAAGCGGGTCATGAGTCACCAAATTTAGATAGCTATTAAACGAGTTATAACATATCATTTATTTATGAAACCCTTACATCATCAAACCCTAAGGATATTATAAACGAAAACCCAAAAATTCTATGTGTCGCAATGTGGTCGCTCCCCCTATTTATGGAAGGTATAGTCCTGTGATGATATCCATAGTATGGGATATAAGGTCGGTGTGGACAATATCTAGCAATGTGACCAGGAATACCACAATTAAAACATGCATGCCTTTTAACAGAAAAATTATTGTGCTCAATTCCCGGTCTTGTTCTGTTGTGTTGGTCGGTTTGTCCCGCTTTAGACATAGCACTAGATTTATCACAATTATGGACACATGAACTTCCTTCTTTAACAAAGTTGGGTGATAACGATTTATGAAAACTTTTAGTTTTATCATATTTATTCTGAAGCAGGTCACCACTTTTAAATGTTTTCGCAAAACCCACCACACAATTGTCCTTGCTCTTTAAAATAGAGCCCACACAAACATTAGTAGCAACAGAACTCAAAACAGGCAAGTTTAACGAAACATTAGAATCTATAATTTTATTATCCAAAACAGGTAAGTCATCATCCTCCTCAGTTCAATCCTTAATAATTACTTCATCTGCACATGAAGCAAACACATTAGTATCATTCACTCTAGAGGTTGATTCAGTATCTTTGACTGAACCAAGAGCACCTTTTCCACTAGCAGTCGGCTTACCATACTGCATAAACTTTTCCATTTCTTCCTCTTCTTTGGTAAAAGCAAGTCCAGTGTAACATTATATGGAGGGGGAACCACACTATACCCAATACCCATACCCTTGTGTTCATTCCATCTTAATTGTTTTTTAATCATAATCTATACAACAGCACTAGAGACATCGAATAAATTGAATTTAGCATTTTCAAATTTATCAGTTAACTTAGCAATCTCCAACTTAGAAGCGTCTAAGTAGTTAGCTCAGAAATTTTCTGCTTAGAGTCTAAGTGGTGACAACATTTTATGCTAAAATCATATTGAAGTTTTGAGAAATCCTTTTGTTGTGCCTCCAGTTTTTCTTTTAAAGCTTTTTCCAATTTCTTAAAGATGAAATTTTCATGTTTTATTCCCTCCAATTCTCTAAGTAGATTACTGTTGTGAGACTTATATAAATATACCTTATTAATACAAGATTGAGAACAAAATTCAAAACCTACCTCGGATGAGCTAGAAGATGTGAAGGCCAAGAATGCACATTGAAGATCCTTAACTCGCTCCTCAGCTTCATTTTCTTCTTCTGTTACATCAACCCGTGCAAAGTTGGCAGTTTGATTGCTGATATTGAGTGCTGCCATCTGGTCATTCCAAGAAAACTGTTAAGCCACCAATCCTCGATCACCCTCATTTGAACCAACTGCATTCTCTCCTTTAGCACAACTCACTGGAACTAATGCTCTTTCCCTATTTCCCTTCTAGGCTAGATTCATGCATTCATGAGCGAAGTGACCCGGCTCATGACAGTTATAGCATCTTTGTTGAATCCCACCTTTTGGTTAGCTGGCACATTGTTGTTATTTCTACCTGTTGTCTTGGTAAACTTCTTCACTCAAACAATGCCATGGCTATTTGCCAAAAGATATCCATTTCCTCCACGTTATCAGGATGGATTTGATCCATCTCAGCACCTACAACTGGTTGAACCAGATCTCTAGCAAGAAAAGCATTGTAACAGTTCATGAAACCTGCCATCAAGGCAATGTTTTCTTGAGTATCCTTTGAAATAGTAGGAATCTGATTGGGAGACTGACTGGAGGATGCAGTAGTTGATTGAGGCTTGGTTGCAAGAGCAGGTTGTTAAAAGAACACGAGAGCAGGTTGTGGTGGTGACTGAGTGAACTGACCTTGAGCATACTTCAACATTGAGAAATTTTCTGAGACTGGTGTGGTTGAGCATACTGACCCTGAGAGGATTTGAGCATAGACAAGCTGTCTTGTGAGATGAGAGCATTATTAGAAGCAACACTATAACCGGCCGCATTGTAGGAGTTGGCATGATTTATGGCACGCTGCTTATCATCCATATCACATGCTTTAATGATCACCATGACTTCTGACAGGGTTAGCCTAACCAGATCTTTTTTCTTTTTACTGACTGCAACATTCATGTTCCAGCTTTGTGGCAGGGAGTTGACTAGCTTGTTGTTTATCTCAGCAGAAGTTAGGTTTATGTTTGCAGATCGCATTTCAGTGACCAATGATATAAACCTGTGAAGCTGTGTCTCCAAAGACTCTCTCACGACATGATTGAGCATGTTAAACTTTTCTTATCCTCATTTCCCTCATACACCTTAATGAGGGCTTCCCATGATGCCTTAGTAGACTGTAACTCTCAAAATACTAAGGCAGTTTTAGTTGAAAGTGCCATTGTTAAGGTAGCAAGAGACTTTTCATCCTCTTCAATCTTCTCAAAATCTGCGTCGACGTACATTTTGACAAGCTTTATCACCACTTCATCTGTATCTTCTCTCTGATAAGTGATGATTTGAGGACCCCGTAAGATGCTCCTCTAAATCCTTGCATCTTTCATTTTCACATACTTTTCAAATCTGAACTTCCACTCGGCGAACCCCTCATGAGACAGTAACCAGGGTTCGCGAGTAGCATTTCCCATGATGGAGTCCAACTCTTGATGTAAGGTAGCATTTGATGATGTACTGGTTAACTGGTCCATCTTACACTATAGTCCATAAACAAACTGGCCCAATGAATTAGAAGCCCACGTGAACAAAATCCAAACCCCAACAAAGTTGGGCCCAATGCAACCAGCGATCCGAGAACCTTACAAGTAACCGAGAACCTTGAAAAGCAACCCAAAACACTCAGAGTTACCCGAGAACACAGAAAGTTGGCCGAGATCAAGCAAACCTAGCCGAAAAGACACTAAAGTCTCAGAAAACAATCAAGGATGCCCAAGAACTCAACAAAATCACCGAAAACGATCAAAACAACCCGAGAACTCTTACAAATAGCCGAGAATGATCAGCAATGCCCGAGAACTAACAAAAATAGCCGAAAACCAATCAAAACTATCCGAGAACCCACATAAATGGCCAAGATTTAGAAAGAATCTTGATTTGGTATCTTGAAGATATCTCAATTTCCTAGTGGATCCCTGATCATTCTCTAGGTGTGACCTAAAAGAAAACCATAAAGGATGTACGACGCAAACCGGTTGGTTTGATTACCTCTCAGTCTCTCCAACAATATTAAAGTACTCTGATGACTAGATCACTTCTCATTATCACTAATCACAATAAATCCGGGAGTGTAAGGGACGT
Source organism: Bidens hawaiensis (assembly GCF_021521415.1). Taxonomy (NCBI): domain Eukaryota; kingdom Viridiplantae; phylum Streptophyta; class Magnoliopsida; order Asterales; family Asteraceae; genus Bidens; species Bidens hawaiensis. The sequence continues at coordinate 225,273 of NW_027492041.1, read as the reverse complement.
AAGGAGTAACCTAAAGATGCTCAAAAAGACTTAGGATAGCAAAAACAAAAAGACAATAAGGGGAAAATCCACTCTCGTGCAATCTATAACCAAACCACCAAATTATTAAGACAACCCCAACTATCTATTACCTCTCGGTCTCAAGATAGGAAGAACACTTAATTTTTCTATACCCTCAAACAATAGTTCCTATTGAATATGTCGACTATAAACCTTAAACTAGTTACGAACACACAATAGGTAACCTAATATGCATCTACACATGAAAATTTTTCATTAAGACACACATGAAACTATTAAATTAAAAATAAGTATGCATATTCATCTTTTTTTATCCATCAAAAATTCTATTACAATAATATTAGTCCAACACTAATCACCCAATACCAACAAGCAAACCAAAACTCAACAAAGATTCATTCAAAACCTAGGCAACTAAAAATGTTTTAGCCAATAATCATGTTTAAGCAAATAAAATAAGTTCAACACCCAAGTTCATAATAAAAATAATACATTCAAACCAAAGTGTGAACCCAAGTGCCTCAACTCGAATAATAAATAACCTTCTTATGGCTACTTTTGACTTGCGGCTCTTTCTGTCGATCCAATTAATACTATTTTTGACTTGTGCTCCACTTTTCTTTCCAATAAATATAATATATTTGTGCAGCCTCTATCTTCTATATTCCACCGACAATAATAATAGGGAGCTGCTATTCATACACACACAAAGTCTTTAGAGAGGGTGTGTGTAAAAGAAAATTTATATGTAAAAAAGGTGTAGGAATAGCAAAAAGGGTGTTTGAATAGACGATGGATAATAATAATCATGCCTTAATGCTCAAAAACAATAATAATGAGAATGGCGGCTGTCAAAAGTGGTGTCACAACCCCCCGAAAATTATTATGATATATATGATTCTCTTTTTTTTCATTCCTTCTTTTTTTTTCGTGCTTTCCAAGCAAATCCAATTTAACAAGGGAAAATTCTCAAAATAGGCCAAATGAGGAGAGAGAGTCTCAAATAGGCCAAAAATTTGATGAAATTCCAAAAGTAGTCCTTCCAAACTCATCTGCGCCGAGACATTTGGATTCCCGCCGATAGTTTTCGTCTACCAATTCTACAATGACACGTGTAAAGGAGATGACGCATTCTGATGGTTTTACAATGAAATTCGTCTGGACCGATAATTTTGGAATGAAAATCATCTCCACAAAACCATCTCCAAAAATCATAGAAATCCGTGTTTTTTTTTAAATTCATCTGAGCTGATGAATTGCAAGTGAATTTCATCTTCAGAGATAATTTTCAAAAAAACATGCACCACCACCACCACCATCATCATCATGATCTCCACTTTGCGGCCACCACCCCACCCACTACCACCACCATTCTCACTTTTCCGGCAAACATCATATCCATTACCCTCCTATCATCATCATCATCACCTTTCTAACCACCACCCCACCCACCACCACCACCACCATTCCAACTTTTATAGCAAACATCACCTCCATTACCTTCCCATCATCATCACCATCACCTTTCCGGCAAACCACCAACTGGCGATGAAGCAAAAGACAAGTCACCGGAACCACCGTCTCTGTCGCCACAAGAGGTTGTTTTGAGGGATTTTATGCATTGTGAAGGCTGTGTTAGTGAAATTTGATGCGATCTTCAATTAGATGACAATAAGGATCTCTAGTTGTTACAGATTGTATCTCAAAGTGCGAAATCCATTGTGATTGAACACATCCAAGTAAACATTAATCTCATTTTCATATATATCAAGAAACAATACACGATATGACACTTTGCACACTTTCTCTCTCTACTCTCTCTCTCTGACAATCACCCAAAAGTCTTAGTATAAACGCATAAGTCCCCTATTTATAGGAAACATGAACAAGCTCATCAAGTCCGTATATGATATACGGCGTATATCATATACGCCGCATATGATATGCGTTGACTTGAAGAATTATGCGTTGACTAACAAAAACAAACTATACATTTGACATTTTTAGCCCTATACAATCATATCTAGTACCTCTAAGACCCTAGCAATAGACATTATGTTCTAACAGACTCCCCCTTGGATGTTGCTAGGTCTTCGATCTTCAATCTTTTAGTCTTTCTTCTTAAAAACTTTTTGCAACAAAACATCATACACTATTCATGGACACCTGGTGTAATCTTGACAGCACCTCTTTTTCGTGAATTCCTACGGTGTAGTCTTGGAAGCACTCGGGTTTCATGAAGTCATATAAGAAGGATATGATCAGATTATTACTTGTATCTGATCCGCGCAGGTTTCATTCAGTATATGTTCTCAAAAAACATGATATTTGAAAATAACGACTTATGAAAGTTTGATATTTGAAAGTAACGATTATGACTCTTAATCATTTCCATCAGACTCTCATCTTCATCATCTTCATATTCTTCATCCATTATCCTATTTTAACCTGTAAACATCAAACCAAATTGATCCGTGTAAGTACAAATGAGATATTAAAGATTTTCCTGACAAGATTCATCCAACATTTGAATAAACTTTTCAACACCATCAATGTTATCATGAAACTATTTTTGGTATGATTTGATCATTTCCAAACACTTGTACTTATAACCAAAAATAGAAATACCTTTTCACTACGAAACACTGTATTCCTCGTGACCAGACTGTCACCCTAGTCTCAGTATTTATGACACATTTTGTTATTATGTAAATGGATAAGAACAATATCATACACGACGGATATAAGAACAAATACGGCGTATATCATTTGTCCATTTGACATATACGTGAGATGTACTGATCATCCACAAATCTGAAAAACAAAGTCTCACCTTCAAAATCTAGAATGGTGAGCAAATCACCACAACAGATATCACATACAACGAACCAGCAAGAATTTTTTTAGGGCAAATTGAATTAAGGACAGAGAGAATTTCAGAAACTCAAGCGTATATGTGACTTATGCGTCACATAACTCTCTTATATATGCCCAGACATATGTGGCGTATAAGTGTAAGACTTATATGGCGCATAACTTATGCGGCATATAAGTCTCATACTTATACGTTGCATAAGTATGTCCAATAAAATTTGAATTTATGCCCTGTTCACACCAATGTAATGTCACAAGTACAATTTAATGTCCTTGTACATTAAAATAATAACTTAAATAAGCTCATTTATCAAAAAAATCACTATTTTACCAAGTCCAATATAATGACCTTGAGTAAAACAGATAAACATTTGATTCTTTGAATTTTGTTTGGTAAAAACAAGATTTGTTGATCCATGAAAAACACCCAGAGAGATAGTTCACCCGCCCATCAAGAGTCGAAAACTAAATCAAAAAGAAAATCTTTTTGAGTTTTTCAGCAACAAATATTTACAGAAGCTTAACAAGATAATCATGAAAAACTAGTAAACATTATAGAATTTACATATTTTTGTGAGTATGAGCAGGGAATCATATTAACCAAATTGCCCTTCCATCACAGTTTTATTTTTCAGCGTTTAATATGACTAGTGTTAACTCTGTCGTTGGTATTGTTGTCCACCTAAGCCTTTCAAAAAAAATGGTTCAGGAATTTCTGTGATACAATAATTTGGTTAAATTAAGCACAAGATATCAGGTAATTATTAGTTCTAATCTTGATTCAGGCGTAATTTGATTTTTACTTAGTCACCCCAACTTGACTTAATCCTTAGAATCAGAAGATAAAAATACTTTTATCTTAAGCATATCAGCAAATAATCCCCACTAGAAGACATACCCCCGTTATTAAGCAATACCCTAAGGTCCTTTACCATGGATGAGTATGCACGATTTCATCTGTCGGCTTCAAACGTTGTGTCCCTTGTGGTCCGTTTCTTAATGGTAATAAGACGCGAGCAAGGGGACAACGTGTGTCTAACATTGGATTTTGATCAAGTCAGTAATGAATTTAGTACATAAGTACTTGTACGATCAAGTTTAATGACTTATAAAGCAGCTTAATCTGCGGGTTTGCTGTTTACAGCTTGTTTAAATATTCATCGAAATGAATATCCAGATGATAAACCGCATAAAGACCCGATGGATCCAGGAACCTTAAAGCATCTCATCAATATAGGATTTAAGGCCATAAAACCATACATCGTTGAAGCGTTAAACACTTACTGATAGCTATGTTTTAACAATTTTAAACAATCATTCTGATTAAAAGGCTTGAGTATGACCAGCTATTACATTTCTGCCATCATTATCAAGACTTTTTCTAGAAACTAATACCCTATCAATTTGGAAATTTAAGTTTATATCACTTACTTATCCCTACTTGTTTGTTTTAAAGGCCTACCAATGCACCAATACAGTTAAGCACACAGCCTTTTATGCCTACTTTTTACTGGATTTGGGACCAGATGATCAATGTACTATCATCTTCCCTTTATGCTTCTAAAACTCATTTTCTGAGGATCAACATTTTTTAATGTTTTTGATATTTTTAAATTTTTACTGTTTTTGGTCTTTTCAACTTTTTCAATGTTTTTGGTTTTTTTTTCCTATGAAATTTGCCCCCCCCCCCCTAAAATCAAAAAGTGTACGAAAAACTATTTACAAAAAAAATTTGACTCTGATGTTCAGGATCATCAGGTATCCAACACACTTGTAATCTCGGTAACCCCTTTTCAACACCGTCCAAAACTTTTAACCCATTTAGTTTTAATAAGTATTGAAATCTTAACTTATCAAAAGCTTTGGTAAAAAAATCTGCTTTTTGTTTATCGGTGTGAATTTTGTCAACGGTAATCAACTTTTCTTCGTAGCAATCACGAATGAAGTGATATTGTATCTCAATATTTTTAGTTTTAGAATGGTTTACCGGATTCATAGTTATTGAGATAGCTGCATTATTATCTACAAAGATAGGGGTAGTAAGAAAATTCAAACCGTAATCCCGCATCTGTTGTTGTATCCAAAGAACCTGAGAGCAGCAACTGGAAGAAGCTACATACTCAGCTTCACAGGTAGACAACGAAACTGTGGTTTGTTTCTTGCATTGCTAGGTGACAAGTCGTTTGCCTAAAAACTGACACCCTGCCGTTGTAGATTTGGCATTCAGCATACAGCCTCCATAATCTGAATCAGAAAAAGCCCTTAACATAAACTCATCGTCATTTGTATACCAGAGACCGACCCCCGGACATCCCTTGAGATAACATAGTATTCTTTTGTCGATCATGATATCTGAAACCTTCAGGTTTGACTGATATCGGGCACACAAACAAGTAGCATACATGATGTCTGGCCGAGAAGCAGTCACACACGTCAATGAGCCTATCATGGATCAGTATAAAGTTTAATCAACCTTCTCCCCGTTGGTATCAGGACCGATACCATGATTCAATGGTAAGGGAGTACTGATAGCCAATGCATCAGACATGTTGAACTTTGTCAAAACGTCATTGACATATTTTGTCTGATGGATAAAGATACCATCTTGCAGTTGTTTAACTTGAAGTCCAAGAAAGAACTTCATTTCCCCCATCGCACGCATTTCAAATTTCTGTTTCATAACTTCTTCAAACTGCTTGCACAGAGCATCATTCGTCAATCCAAATATGATGTCATCGACGTAAATCTGGACTATCAGTAGATGTCCATCAACAAACTTCATGAAAAGTGTGCAGTCGACAGTTCCTTTGATAAACCCGTTGTTCAACAGATGTTGTCACAATGTCTCATACCAAGATCTCGGGGCTTGATGAAGACCATAGAGGGATCTATCAAGTAGATACACTTTGTCTTTGTGCATCGGATTGACAAACCCCGGCGGTTGTCCCACATAGACTTCTTCACTAATCTTACCATTAAGAAATGCTGATTTCACATCCAACTGATAAACCTTAAAGTCTTTCCAAGATGAAAATGCTAGAAAGATCCGAATAGCCTCTAGCCTTGCTACTGGTGCATAAATTTCATTGTAATCGATACCTTCTATTTGATTGAGTCCCAAAACAACTAATCTTGCCTTGTTTCTTACAATAATACCATTTTCATCCCTTTTGCACTTAAACACCCACTTGGTGTTGATCTGCCTTTTATCTTTAAGTCTACCAAATTGCAGACCCCGAGCTTCTCAAACTGCATAAGCTCTTCTTGCATTGCATTCACCCAGTTTTCTTCAGTTAGGGCCTCTTTGTACGTCTTTGGTTCTACCTGAGAAACAAAACAATTTAATGAGAATTGATTTTGTAAATGAGAAATGTGAGTATAGAAACATTGAATATTCTGACCAAGTTGTCGTCTTGTTTGTACTCCAGCATTCAAATCTCCAATAGTATTCTCCTCGGGTTGATACGATACAGTTCTCGAGACCACCTCTAAAGGTACTGACACTTAGGATTGAAGATTAGTAACATTTTCTTCAGTATGAGAAATGGATGGAGAGATTGCTTCGATTATCTCCTCATCTGTGTCACCATTGTCATAAAAAACAGGAAAAGTTTCTGGAACATCATCGGATTGAACATTTTCAGGAATATTTTGAGATACAGACACAGGTTCTTCAGGCACAGGTTCTTGATTTTTCAACAATTGTTGATCGTAAATCATCATCAAAGTTTTTTCGGATGAATCTTCCTCCGGGAGTTGAAAACTTTCCCATAGACTCTCATAATCGAACAGTCTTGAATCTCCTGGTCTTTGATTGGTAGGAGTATATCGTTGACAGTCAACATTTTGAACTTATATAATCTTGTGGAGGCTAGGAATGTAAACACTACTGAGTGGACTAGCATACCGCACAAAGAATCCTTCCACGGATTTAGGACCAAATTTCCCAGTTGGTTCAAGAACAGTACATATGACCCAAACGGTTCAAGCCACTTCAGATTGGGTTTCCGACGATTCAGAAGCTCAAAACACGTCTTACCAAATCTCATTACTGTAAGCACTTGATTAAGCGTATAACAAGCTGCCGCTACTGCTTCAGACCAAAAGTTAACTGGTGATTTTGAATCAGAAAGCATAGTTCGAGCCGTTTCAATCAAAGTCCGACTCTTTCGTTCAGCAACCCCATTTTGTTGTGGAGTATAAGGAGCGCTGAATTCATGAAGAATTCCTTGTTCATTACAGTACTCTAGCATTTTATTGTTCTTGAATTTTGTCCCATTGTCACTTCTGATACGACGGACTGGCAAATTGTACAATGTCTCCAGTTTCTTGAACAAAACCGTAAGGGAATCATATGTCTCATCTTTAGATTCCAAAAACATCACCCATGAAAATCTTGAGTAGTCATCAGTGACCACAAGACAATACAATTCGCCTGTGATACTTTTGACAATAACTGAACCAAAAAGATCCATGTGCAGACGTTCAAAAGGTAAGTTGATGGAGTTGACAAGTTTCTTTGGATGAGATTTCCTCATTTGCTTTCCCTTCTTACAATCTAAACATTATTTAGTCAATTGAAAGTTTCTCAAGTTAAATCCTTCTACCAGATTCTTGTGAACCAGGTGGTTCATTTTTCTCAAGCTTATATGTCCCATCCTCCGATGCCATAATACAGATTCCCATTCAGATGCTCTTGAGATGAAACACTGAGCAGACCCTGATGAAGTAGATGTCGTACTCATGTTCATGACGTAAAGATCATTCACACGAGGAGCAGGCATAATGATCCATTCCTCATGTATTTTGAAACCCGGTTTCAAAATCAAACACTCTCGATTAGTAAAGTGTGTAGAGAATTGTTTATCACAAATAGGTGATATACTGAGTAGATTATTCTCCAACTCCGAAATGTAGTTGACATTCTCGAATGCAACCTTTCTATTTGTGAAGGTTCCTTCATCAACAATCTCTCCACCTTGATTGCTAGCAAAGCCGACATACCCTCCTCTTATTGATTTAACATCATTTAGCAAGTAAATAGTACCCGTCATGTGCCTAGAGGCTCCACTATCCATTATCCAACAAGAATCGTGGGATCTTGGAAGCCCCTGCACATACAGTTAACGGATTAGTGAAACAAGGAAACCTAAGCCTTCTTGGTCTTGGGTTGTTTAAAATGTTTAAACAACAACCTATCATCCTCAAACTCTGAATCATGTGATAATGAATTTTCACTTAATGTTGGTGACTCAGATGTAGATTTCACTTTCTCATCACAATCAGGCATTTTAACAACAGATTTTAGTACCCAGTTTTGACCAACATATTGTTTCTTTTTATAAAATGATGTTTGACTTGTTTAACACATCATTTTGAACAATCTTTTTAGCATCCGCTGACTCATTTTATTTCAAAATTTTCACATGTTCAATGACACAGCCTGGTTTCTTATCACACAAATAACCTAATCCAGATCTCTTGCTCACAATCTTTTGAGATTTTTGTATAGAAATGTGATCTTGTTTGTATCGATTAGGACAGGCGTAAAACACATGTCCAACCTCATTACAACCAAAACAACGTCTCCTATCAATAAACTTATTGATCTAAGATGTTGATTCAACATGATCACGTTCAGCTTTCAAACGATAAAATTCATCATTTGACTGTTTTCTGAATTCAATTTCCTTTTCAGACTCTGAAGTTTTACCATGTACAAACTTTATCTTTTTCTCTTGAAATTGATTAACTCGTGAAGATTGCTTGTTATAGAAACATGTTTTTGCAAATCTTGTCGAGTTTTCAACTACTTTTTTTGATTATCCAAACACTCTTTTGATTACCCAACTCATGAGGTTTAACAACTTCCTCATTCAACACAGCTTCTGCCATTTTTATTCCAGTTGCAGAATCACAACCAGAACTCTCATTATCAACAACAGATTTAGAAATATCTTGTTGTGGCTTGTTGATTTCCACATTGAGTGCCTTTTTCAAACCTTTCAGTTTCTTTGGAACATAATCATTCCACAAAGGTGGAGGCACAACATGATAATCTTCTCTTAAGTTCTTGGTCTCATTATCCTTGCTCTTTGATGATGTTTTGGGGATAATGTGATCAAGTACATATGACGACACAACGTAGCTTACCAATTTCAGGTTAACTCGTTCAGTCTCAATCTTGAGTGTTTGAAGCTCAAGTTTGAGTGTTGCGTTTTCATCAATGTGTCTGTTAATGGCAATCTGTTTGTCTTCAACCGTGTGCTTAAGCATTGAAATTGTATTTTGGTTTTGTAAAATCTTTTCCCAAAGACCCTTTTCACACGATTGAAGCTTCATGTAGGCCTCATTAACAACATTTAAATCAAACAAAGGTTTATCATAGTGTCTCTTTAATTCTTTGATTTCTAGATTTTTAAAATCACATTCATAGCATGGTAATTCACATTTTTCACATAGATTTGAGTTTAGAATTACCTCATTGGCCATGAACGCTTGATCAATTACTTCTTCACTTGCAGTTTTTGAGTCAATATCAGTGGTGTCTTCTACCACTCATTCAACAAACTTATTCTCAACCATCTTTTCAAAAACAGAAACGAATTCCTCCTCATCTTCTGACTTGATGACTTCTGGAATTTCATCATTTTCTTCCACACCAAAATCAATTTTCCTTGTGGAACATCATCCTCATAAAACCAACCTGCAAAACTTTCAACAATATCATGAGGAAATAATAAGATAAGATAATCAGAAGGAACTTCATGAATTTTATCATAGGTTCGAGGAAGTTCATCATCAGAAGAATCACAAACAACTTCTTTCTCATTGTTGCTATCTTCATTCACATTCTTGTCTTCAACTGCATCATTAGACTCTTGAGTCTCAGTCTTAACTTCATCCTTGTCTTCAACCATGTTATCCATCTTGATCACACTTTCAGAAATATCCTCCTTTTTGTCCTCATCAACCATTTGAGCTACATTTGCTTGGAATACAGAATTCCAATTGAAACTTTCATCAACTTGGGTTGTAGCTGCTTTTTGTTGCAAAGTTGATGCTTCAGTAGGTTTCTTTTTCTTATATGATCCACCTTCTGGATGATGATATATAGCTTTTTTGTAGTAATCTCGTCCAAAAGGATTAGCAGCATTATCATCAACACTCTTACTTGTGCATTCCCTTTTAAAATGACCCTTCTCCTTGCATCGAAAACATCTAACCTTAGACTTGTCAAAGCCTAATTTAGACATTGTACCATCAAGCACGTTTCGACCAGTAATCTCTTTGAATCTCTGAGCACGTCTAATAACACTATCCATACACCATCTTATATCAATCATTTCCATTTCATCCGGGTCTATCTGGTTATAATCTTCTTTAGTCATGTTGTAATTTCCAATGCGACCCGCCACCATACACTCATATGATTCTAGAACAGATCCTAGAAAGGCCATATGTTCCTTGATAGTGTCAGTGGTCATGTTTCCAGTATTTGTCAGATTCACTGCTATATTAAACTAGATAACATCAGAATCTTTTGAACTTGAAGCTTAAGTAATTGGAGTTGTTCCGGAATAACTACTACTATATTGAGGAGTAGCAGTAACATTTGTAACACAAGCTTGACTGATTGATTCAGCACTAAATGCAGTAGAAATCTTGGGATTTGAAGTAACACTTGAATAAGAATTCTTGTAATATAATCCCACATCTTGTGATACGACTGTAGATTTCATCTTCTGTTTCTTTCTCAGTTCCAAGTCATGAGCTTCAAGTTTCTTGATAAAGCTTGCCAAATTCAGACGAGCATAAGCAATGGGGTTTGATTGTTGAATCAAGATAAAAGTACCCCATTCGTCAGGTAAATCATCTGCAAGTTTATCTATATACTCATACTCAGGCTTGTCAATCTTCAGCCTCTTCATCTCATTCACAAGATAACAATATCTTTCAATCAATTGAGCAAATGATTCACCCTTAACTCGAGTGAATATGTCAAATTCTTTCCTCAGTAAAGCAATTTTGCTCTTTCTCATGTAAGGATTTCCACGATCTTTATTCAACAACGCTTGCCATATTGAGTAACAATAACCATTATGTTGCAGAAGTTGAAAGATCTCAGCTTTGATGGACTGTTGAAATAGATTCAACATCTTCTTCTCTTTAAGAAATGAATCTTTATTTGCATTAGCAATCTAAGATAATCTGTAATTTTCTCCGTTCTCATTCTTGGGAATTATATACTCTTCCTCCACGGCAGTCCATGTATCATAGTTCAACGCTTGAACATACGTCTCGAATTTGTCAGCCCATGAAGGATAGTCTTCCATTCTTAGTAGTTTAGGAGGCCTGTTGGAACTTCCCATTTCATTTTCCAAACTAATATTCTGAAGTAGAATAGACGGCTATGACACGAACGCACTTAGGTTTTCCATATCGAATAAAGTCAACGTGTATACCTTCTTGTCAAACGGATATGTTTCTGGTAACGGATATGAAACTTGGTCAAGGTAGGTCAACGTATATGACACTGGTCAATGCGGGTCAACGTATAAGTGTGAGGTCAACGGATATGTAAGAACAACAAGAATGATCAACCTATATGTCCAAACCAACGTATATCAAAATCCCAGTATAACATATGCGGCGTATATGTTATACGCCATATATGTTATGTTTGATCTACATATACGTAAGTAACACATATACAGTGAAGTTCATGTTGTTGGTAAATTTGGTTTTTGAAGATGTAAATGATGTAGGAATTAAATGAAATTTGGTAGGTTTTGTCACGGATATGTAGAGAACAATATGTGAGATTTTAAAGAACTTTTGACGGTGGAATTTGATTTTAGAAAAAAAACCTTGAAAACTTGAAGTGTTCAAGCTAGTAACGAGCCATAATGCTCTGGTACCACTTGAAATTTGATGCGATCTTGAATTAGATGACAATAAGGATCTCTAGTTGCTACAGCTTGTATCTCAAAGTGTGGAATCCATTGAGATTGAACACATCTAAGTAAACATTAAGCTCATTTTCATATATATTAAGAAACAACACAAGATATGACACTTTGCACACTTTCTCTCTCTACTCTCTCTCTCTCTCTCTCTCTCTCTGACAATCACCCAAAAGTCTTAGTATAAACGCATAAGTCCCCTATTTATAGGAAACATGATTAAGCTCATCAAGTCCGTATATGATATACGGCGTATATCATATACGCCGCATATGATATGCGTTGACTTGAAGACTTATGCGTTGACTAACAAACACAAACTATATATTTGACATTTTTAGCCCTATACAATCATATCTAGTACATATAAGAACCTAGCAATAGACATTATGTTCTAACAGTTAGAAAAGTCCGGCGATGCGCGCCTTAAAGGCCATAAAGGTTTGTATTCTTTTATTAACCGTAGTTTTGAGGGTTTATATACATTGCTCCGATGGAGGTGATGTTTGCCGAAAAAAGTGGGAATGGTGGTGGAGGTGGTGGTGGTGGGTGGCGTGGTGGCCGGAAAAGTGTTGATGATGATGATGATGACGATGATGATGATAATGATGATGGTAGGGTGATGGAGGTGATGTTTCGAGGAAAAGTGGGAATGGTGGTGGTGGGTGGGTGGGGTGGTGGCCGGAAAGGTGTGATGATGATGGGCGGGTAATGGAGGTGATGTTTGTCGAATAAGTGGAAATGGTGGTTGTGGCGGTGGTGGGTGGGGTGGTGGTGGTTGGAAAGTGGAGATCATAATGGTGGTGGTGGTGCATGTTTTTTTTAAAATTATCTTCGAAGACGAAATTCACTTGAAATTCATCAGCTTAGATGAATTTCAAAAAAACACGGATTTTGATAAATTTTGGAGATGGTTTTCATGGGGAGATGATTTTCATTCCAAAATTATTGGTCCAAACAAATTTAATTGAAAAACCATCAGGGTAGGTGAGGTGCTTTACACTTGTCAATATTTTATTGGAGGCCGAAATTCGTTGATGGGAAAACCTATTTCATGGCGCCGAGGATTTTCATTGGATTAATATTGAAACTTGAAAATTTAAAGGAGTATTTTCATACTCTCTCTCTCTCTAAAAATTGACTATTTTCAGAATTTTCCCATTTAACAATCATATGCTTTCTTATTTTCCTTCATATGGGCCCATCTAATATAAAGAAAGTTAATATGAAAATTAATATAGGAATTGATAAAGATAAGGTTAAAATGAAAGTTCCAAAGAGAAAGTCCTTTCACATTTGCTTTTTTTTTTCTTTTAATAAAACATTACACATGCTCGATCCTTCATTCGCCAGTTTTAAATTTAGTAAAAATGCTCCATTTAGCTCGTTGTCTCTATAAACCTTTAAACTCACATATGAACAAAATATTAATAATATTCAATAAAAACATGGCTGAAAATTATCTGAAAATCTAGGAAATATTTATATAGAAATATGTATATTTTAAACTAAATCAAATATCCCCATACATAAACCATTTCCGTCCCTGAAAAAGCTGTTTGCAATGGAATCATAATCGAAAAACTGATTTTCAAAACATTTAGGTTAATTTAATTAATAGCAGAAAACACATAAACCGCGATTGCCGATATTTTTGTCCACTTAAACCCAGCCACCAACCTATCAAGCCCCCCATCATATTTAACGATTAAGTTCAAGTGATATCAATAAACCTATGGGTCTCACACCTAAAGAGTTACATATCTTCTTACCCCCCATCTGAAGCATAATCAAGATAATATAAAACATGGTTGAAACAGACTGGTTCAACCTATCACCGTAAGCTCAAAACCCTTTAATGGTAAGAAGAAAATGCACTTAGGTGGAATTTAGATGTATGAAAAGTCAAGTGAGGTCGTACGAGCAATACTTTACCAAGAACTACATTAGTGGATTTCAGCCCAACATTATTTCACCCGAGCTGCAACCCAGTATATGATGGTTCCAAGCCTCCACCCTTACTATTTCCAAAAAAATATTTATTGACTAAAAACCAAGAGCCCCAATAGTGTATCCGTAGAGTCACCATCCCCTTGTTAACACATAAGTCCTCGGCCCCAACTAGTATGTGCCATTTGGCCTCTTTTTCTATTTTTTTTAGTAACTTTTTTTGTTTTTTTAGTGAATGCTTCTTTGGCATTTGTGACATCCGTGGCAAAACCGAGTACACCTTAGTACTTACAAACTCGAATAAGCGTTTAACCGCTTATTGCGTAACGAACAAACGAATAACCAAACGGGTCTGGTTATGGTCCGGATATCCCGGGGTGCCATCTATAAGTGATATACTATCTATGCAAGCTAAAATATTAGTAATATGGCCTTAGTTCGATAGCAAACAAGTTAAACGAAAACATGCTCGTTTAACTACCCGCTATAGATTTAAACGCGAAAGATAGTTACAAACCAAGCATTGTATCATCCGTTAATCAGAAAAAGAATTACCAAACGCTTATTTGAAATTTTTTAAGCGATCCGTGAAAATATTTTTGATTTTTACAAACATATAGTATGTTTTTATAATTTTACTCAAAACTAGCCAAAAAACACTCGTTTTCGCGCTGTTTGTCGTACCCGATATATTTTTTGTACCAAAAACCGAACCCGAAATAAATTTGAACTTGGAATTTCATGTTTGGGCACGTAAATCAAGAAAAGTGGGCCAAATGGGCCTAAAAGGGGACCCAACGAGCCCAGCCCGCCAAAGAAGACTTTCCCCCCTTGGTTTTCCTTTAAATATAAAAAGTCCAAGATATTTTTGAAGATATTTTCTTGTGGAAAAATATGTAGAACAGAGTAGTCCTCTCAAAACCCAGCAAGAACAAGGTAAAAAGCTTCACTTTTGGCTAAGTTTTAACTTGTTTAAACTCGATTAATACCATATAAACATAGCTTGATTGCCAAAAATCATTCCTAACCGTGTAAAAATCCTAAAAATGGTCCATAAACATGTTTTGATCATACACATGGTGAGGAACCTAGTTTGATAGTTTTTTTGGCCATAAACACGGATTAAAGGGTTGAAACGGCGTTTTTACGGTTCAAAAGTTCATTTTTGTGCACTAGTCGAAACCCTATGTTAAAGGGCTTTTATAATGATGAAACTTGCTTGGTTTGTGATATAGGACTTGTATCTAGCCTACATAGGAGCACAAGATCTTGAAAAGTTGATTAGAAAGGCGGAAACGAACCAAAACCGCTAAAGTAATGCCGAAACACTCGCTTACGGGCTGTTTAGGTTAAGGTTGTGATGTGCATTTTATTAGGCTTTGAAATTTTTCAGGGACATCAGGGACCATGTCATTGAGTCCCTGTTCAAATTTGGTAATTTTTCAACATTCCGAGAATATTTGGCGAATTTATTACCAAATTGGGACGTTTAATGGGGAAAAATAGTTAAATTGCTCCAAAAATTATGAAATTTTTCTGAGAACTCAAATTTAAATTATTTTGATCACATATGAATTTTTTGATCATTTGGAGAAGTCTAAAGGTGTTTTGTGTATATGCGTTCGCGTGAATTTTTATAGCCGAATTTGGGCCGAAAAGAATATTTCACAAGCTTTTTACACTTTGGAATTGATACAGGTTGTTTTGAGACATGATTTGAGTATTCAGGAATTTTTGTGGAATTTTTAGAAATTGTTTGGGATAAACGGACGATTTTCAGGCGAAATATAGCTGATAAAATGAATTTTTATAAATTAGTAAATTAGTAAATAATCCCAGAAATATTTTTATAAAAATCTACATGTTTTAATTGATAAGTGGCTAAATTTTCATAATTTAATGATTAACGGTTAATTAATTATGCTAATTTGAAGATTAAACAAATTCAGTTTTTATAAAAGCAGGCAAGTTCGCGACTAACGAACCTGCGGGAATATCAAAACACCAAGAGTGATCAAAAATCATATTTTTGGATTAATTAAGTAAAAATGAACTTTTTTATAAGAAACCTGGACAATCCGGATAGATTGTGCGCGTTTCTTCTTAAATCAAACTTAATAAACGGAAACGGGCCCCGTGGCTAATCCGGGACCCCAGTATGTGATCCTTCTTTATAACTTAATCATTTTATTAACCAATACATTTACCCAAGCTTATTTTCCCATAACTGTTTTCTGAACGCGTAAACAAACAACTTGGCCCAGCTGGGAAAACGGGAATCTGAGCCAAGTTTGGTTTTAAGTATTAAACATTGAACAACATCACAACCTAAGCCTATTGCCACTTTCTGGGCGTTCCAGCTATACCCAGATTAGTTACACAGCCCAGTTTAGTTCTGAGATTATAATAATATTAAAATATTAATATTATTATAATATGGACTATAAGGACTAAGTGATAGCAAGGGAAACGAACCCCGAGCTAACCTCGCTCTGAATGCCTACAAAACTGTGAGTTTTGTGAACCCACTCTTTAAACTATTTTATGAACTTTTGGGGTGGAAAGCATGTTTATACACGTTATCTATCTGAAAACGGTTCAGGATATAAAATATCTGAACATTTATATATGAAAAGTCCCTACAAACATAATGATTGATTACGTGTTGATGAAAGATGATTATTATCGTTGATTGATATATTGAGTGGAGATAATACGAATTGCAAAACATAATGAAATTACACGTGACAGCATGTTTATACAAACACGTTATGTAATGTTAAACATAAATAATTTGGGAAACAACGTGGTCTGTAATGGCCATGGGGATAACGTAGTCTGTGATGATTATGGGGCTATTGTGGGCGGAAGGGGGGCCACAATAGTAACAAACTAAAGTTGAGTATGGCCTATGAGCCAAGTTCTGCTGCAATTTACTAAACTAAAGTTGAGTATGGCCTATGAGCCAAGTTCTGCTGCAACTTAATAAACAAAGTTGAGTATGGCCTATGAGCCAAGTTCTGCTGCAACTTACTAAACTAAAGTTGAGTATGGCCTACGAGCCAAGTTCTGCTGCAACTTAATAAACAAAGTTGAGTATGGCCTATGAGCCAAGTTCTGCTGCAACTAAACAAACTAATTTGATTATGGCATGAATGCCAAGAAAATAATGTTATTGTATATATTGTGGGCGGAAGGAGGGCCACAGTAATTAATGATACGTGGGAATGCTACACATGAATATATATGTATATATATATATATATACACACTAAGTGGTTAGGCTTAGGAAATACTATATATATATGGATACTCTGTGTAATGATTGATTTTATGTGGAACCTTTGTGGACAGAAAGGGGGCCACTGTGGTTGATTGTACGTGGAACCGTTGTGGGCGGAACGGGGCCCACAGTGGTTGATTTTACATGAAAAAATGGAAGCATGTAGTGCGAGTAAACAGTCACGATTTTATCGTAGTTTTCAAACTTATATCTTAAACTTACACACATACATATATACATTTAAACATACAGATGTACATATATATAAACATAAATATATTTGTACGTACACGCGTACATACAAACTGTGACTGTATGGTACGTGGAAGTGATTTCGTTAAAACTTACGAAACTCACCAACTATTCGTAGTGGGCCTGTTTTAACATGCTTTTCAGGTATTCAGAAAAGTGAAGTAGAATTATGTGCTACGTGTTTGGATTGTGATCGAGGCCGTGTAAACCGATACAAGTATGAAGTGAAGTAGTTAACGAACTAGTTTTGATTGTATCATCTAATTTGTAAAAGATGTTAAAACACCGTAATATATTGTAAAATTAGTTAATAATGTTTCTTTATGAACAATGTATTTGATACCAGTTGTGTCTGTTACATTACCGTTTTACGCTTCCGCAAATCGCTTAACGAGTTGTGACAGCATTTGCATAACTTCTCATTCACTTTTTGCTTTTAAAATAATTGCGCATCCTTGATGTTCGTGCAACGAAATTTTATGCTCTTAGGCATCTTTTACCTAAATATATAACTATTTTATAAGCTCGTATAAAATTTGGACATGGCGGGACACCACCACTCATTATATACTTTCATAAATCAAAGTGGTCTGCTAGTTTTAAGGACATGTGATTCTCAGCATCTTAAGGTATGAAGTTTACGGTAATACTAGCTATGCCTTATCGAATTTTCAGCTTCAATATCCCCCCTTAAGATGAGAATTCACAAGGTTTATGATTACTAGGTTTACTAATAATAATCAGGGAAACCTTTCAAAGCTAGTTGGGCCTACCGACGCATCTCAAATTAAGTGCGCTTTATATTTTTTTCTCATATTTATTAGTAGTTTTGAAAACCTAATCCCCAATTTTTCTATCAATTTCCATTTTTTTGCAAAACTTTTAATTCAACGGACATTTTTTTTATCTTTTTTTTTAATTTATATTAACCTTTTTATTAACTTTTACTTTTTTGTTTTTTTATTTTTTTTATTTTGTATTTATATTAACTTTTTTTTAACTTTTATATAAATATTTACTTTCTTTTATATTTTTTTAAACTACCAAAAAACGTCAGTTTCCTATCCCCACACTTAAATTTCACATTGTCCTCAATGTGAGATAGGAAAACGACAAAAACAAAGCATGAATACAATAAAATAAAATAAAATAAAACAAAAAATAAAGAAAATGGAACAGACTCCCTTGGTAATATGGCAGTGATCATCATATGTCATGTTCCGATAATGCAACCGTATAGCATTTCATTCACGGCCATTGCTTTTAGGTCCCCTCTACAATCAAATAAGCTCAGAACGCCCACGTCCGAATGGAGATTGAGTGTAACATCTCGGATTTTTCGTATTTGTTTAAACCGATTCGTGAACGTAATTCGGATCTTTCGAACTATTTAAAACTTGTATTTGTCGGTATTTAACTTGG
The DNA here is from genome assembly GCF_021521415.1 of Bidens hawaiensis. Taxonomy (NCBI): domain Eukaryota; kingdom Viridiplantae; phylum Streptophyta; class Magnoliopsida; order Asterales; family Asteraceae; genus Bidens; species Bidens hawaiensis. The sequence goes on along the minus strand of NW_027492041.1, from coordinate 206,505 downwards.
TTTAACTTATTTTATAATTTTCTAACTCTCAATTATACCAAGTAGCGCTTAACAACCTTTAAAATCGCTTAAAACGGCTAAAAATCGTACTTTCGGGAACTACAAGGACTAGTTTTTGCCAATTCTTTCCTATTTTCGATTAAATTAACGGAACTTAGGCTCTAAGATATGTCAACTAATTTTATAAAACATGTAAATTTTGTTTTATTGCTGTCCAAACCAAATCTTTAAGTTATTATACCCGAATTTGCCATTAATTGATTATTCAATTTCCTAAAATAGTTATTTCCTAATAAAAAAGTCTTAACCTTTAATATTTAAACAAGGCATATCGTAAAACCCTAATATAATCTGGAAATTCAGCCCCCAACTCTAAAAAATTCGTTCATGATGGTTCATGGCGTTTTCTTCAAGAACTTTCATCTTCCGGTTTGACTTTCAAGCTTCAAGACCATTTGAACTCGATTATCTCTTGTTCCATTCATCTTTAGGGTAAGTTATCTTCTTCAATATTGTAGATTTTTATCTATAGAAAAAAATCTCTCAATCAATTTTGCCGATTAAGGGAGTCTCGGTGGTCAAATGGACTCAAACCCGTTTAAGGGCATAATAGTCAACAAGTTTGACTACTTGTTTTCTCATGCTTCTGGTCGGATTCAATGTTCAGTCCAAAAGACTTTTATTCTCGTAACGAAATTTTAAGGCTACTGACTGAATCCCGACTTCTGACTCGCTGTTTGGATTATGGTCAGTACCAGCTCGCTTAAATCTTAAAACAAACATAACTTGAATTCTAAACGTCCATTTGGATTGATTCCAGTGACAACGAGTTCGTTTTTACTTATATTATCATATCCTAAAATCTCAGATTCTGAATTTTTAATAACATTTGATGTGTAGTGGACGACTCGCTTATTCATAAACCGTTAATCACGTTTATTAATCGCTTGTCATTAATCTAAGGTGAGTTTATCATTCCCCTATTTTACAACTTTTCTAACCTTTTTGGGGACATATGCGTACGTATTCGTATTTCATACTATATATATATTCAAACAAATGCATACGTGTTATTGTGAGTGATTTAATCAAACATACGTGCTACTTGCTTACTTGTGTTACCATTCAATCATTCGTATATTGGGATTACTATTTAATCAATCATATAGCAGGTTTTTCTGCTGGTGACCAACGCCCGATTCGCTTGGCAACGGTCTACATACTTGTTTGTGTTTTGATTATAATTACCACACTTATCACGTCATGCTTATTTATATTGTTGTGTCAAAACTGGTGATATTCTCACTCAACTTTATGTTGACAAACTCCATATTATACGCATATGCAGGTTGCTTGTATTGAAGATTGAAGTTTGGACACGTAGACAAGACCTTAGGATATAATCAAGATAAACATTATTTGAGCTTATATTCATATTTGTAAATTGTTTGTTATAATTGGATAATGTGTGTATTATTTGAATAAAATAATTAATTAGATATTTTCACATTTTATATATGATAGTATCTTCGAGCTGTGAGCAATCGGATAACGGCCCGGCATTTCCCCCTTAGGTTGGGGTGTGATAGATTGATATTAGAGCCAAAGGTTTTAAGATAGGTCGCTAGAAATTGTCCTAGACATATGTTAGGAACCCTATACGTGCTTATCTAAACTGCCTTATGTGCTATTTAATTATTTACAGCTTGCTTAGATTAATTATTTTATTATGTTCATCTTATTTATTTATTGCACATACACACAAAATCCGAGGCTATGCCTCATATTCAAAATATTTTTCTAAATCTTTTATTTTGGTAGATTATACTTTGTTATGGGAAATTCCTTAAGAATTCCTGTGTTTTGTTTTGCTCTTTCACCTTAAAGCATGGGGGTATGACGAAGGTCGTGCAACCGTAACTTTAAGTGGTGCTCTTAATCGGCTAAACGATTGCGTGGTAAACATAACCGACTAAACGATTATACTTCTAAATTGTGTTTTTATATTATTTTAAATGCTTAGTTGGGTGAAAAATCCATAGAAATCCATGGGCACTCCAACTATCCATTTCTTAAAACCTTTTTCAATTTGCTTTTTTGGTTGGAACGTATGGTCCTGGGTGGTTCCTGAGATACACTAACTGCTCATATTTGATTTGTTGATTCGCTATATAGTTGGGTCGGTTAAATGCCATGTAACGCTCATGGTCCGACCAACTCCATTGATTCGATAATTCGTTAATTAGTTGGGTCAGTTAAACGCCATGTACACGCTCATGGGCTGATCAACTCAATTGTTTATTACTTGTATTTGAATTGGGGCAACAAATTGCCATGGAACGCTCATGGGAGGCCAATTCACAAACTTTATGTTGCTTATTTAGTTGGGCCATTCAAATTTCCATGGAAAGCTCATGGGAGGTCAACACGTGTGATATGTTTGGTTATTTTATTCTTGGAAAATTTTATAAATATTATTTATTTACTTAAATGCCTCAAACTTATATACATTATTTTAAATCCCGACTCGTCCTTGAGTCATCACTTGCATAATTCTATTACCCTTCTCTATTATTCCACATTGACTCATTTCCACAACTTACCCATCATCTTATAAAGTTTCATCTTTGGTCCTCATAGAATGTCTTTCCTAGGAATCAGTCATTATAACCAACGTCGTTCAACTGCTTCTCGTGATTGCCATTCGACTACTAGAATTGACAAGGAGTTTGCTACTATATTCTGTTAACCAAACAACCGCCAATTTCGACAAAACTCAAATACACCAAACAAGAAATCTTATACTAACTCATATCCGTTAAAATATTATTTAAATCATCTTTTCTTATTTATTTCCATATTCTCAAAATATAAATTTCTAAGTGCATTTAAATCATTACCCATAACTTTTAAACTACAAATATCTTATTATCTCTTGTTTTTCCTCATGTTACTTTTCACAACTTACTTTGCATTTTATAAATCTTTATTATTAAAATGATATTGTAATTTATTATTACTAAACTAAAATATGTATTCTCTAAATTTAATTTCCATTTTTAAATAAAAAAATCTTTCATTAATTAACTTTTATCATTAAATTAACTTTCTGATTGAATCTCCATCATAAATATTTCAATTCCCTACTTTGACTTTTGATACATTTTGAAAGCCTTAAACGTTTTAATGATAAACTTCGTAGTTGTTAGAATAGTCATGGTGGTTCATGCATTTCTAGCCTCGTGTTTAGTGTATTTTATTATATACTCCATATATTATTTTGGTATTACAATTAATTTAAAGTTTGTTATTTACTTGAATTTCCATTATAAACCATCGATAATTTAATTTACTTAATTCCTAATATTTATAACGATTTTGTGAAAAAGGGAAAAATTCACGAATTTCCAATTTAATCTAATTTAATATCTTCAATTACCCACTTATTATTTTATCTAATTTTAAAGATTTAATTGGAATATGACTATCTTGGTGATTCGGGAATATCTGCTTCCCAGTTTAATCTATAAACGATTTATTTGAATACGAACATTTTAGCATTTTCATTAATATTATTATTTACTCATTAATATAATATTTTATTATAAAATCGAATTAATCACATCTCAATATCACAACTTTAAATGCTATGACATTATATTAACTTCTCTTTAATCTCATAAGTTCTCAAATTAATCAAACTCGATTCGTCAAGATTTTCGTTAATTATGTTTAAACTTATACTCTTGATCTTAAGAATTTAGTTCCTAATGAATACGATCTTTAAAAAAAAATCCGCGTGCTATTAACTATTTTAAGATTTGTTATAAATTAAACCTTTGCGTAATTCATTCCCTGAATAAAATTCTTTTCTTCAAGGTAGACTTATTAGAATCTTATACCTATATCTAAATTTCCTTAGTCTCGATTATCACAATTCGTGAATGACATTTATTTCACGAAATTTGTTTCCTTCATAAGCAAAAGGTATTTTAGAACTTATCTTATTTTATTAATCAAACACGAATATTTATTAATTATCTTATGAATTTACACTTAAATAATCAAAACATTTGTTTCTTTCAAAATGATGGTTTTAAATGTTTTATAACCCACATGATGAAAACGAGTTATGCGGGCCATTCGACGATACGAGTAATTATGGCCCGGAACATAATTATCCAAGTCCTCGCATGGAAATCATAATGCGTACAATTTTGTGTCATGATTTAGAACCTAAGGTAGCTTGGGTAACGGTACGCATGATGAAATGATAAGGACATGGTGGATATGCCGCTGGTACATCCTACATATAAGTGCCCTTGTCGGATTGTCATTTGAAGCGTTGCTTCGGTTATTATAAGTTCTATGTTATGATATTTTTCTTAAAAGTTTAATTATTTTCAAAACAATGATGTTTAGGTTTTCCTTAATTTCGGGACGATATTCCCTAAAGTAGGGGAGACTGTAACATCTCGGATTTTTCGTATTTCTTTAAACCGATTCGTGAACGTAATTCGGATCTTTCGAACTATTTGAAACTTGTATTTATTGGTATTTAATTTGGTTTAACTTATTTTATAATTTCATAACTTTCAATTATGCCAAATAGCTCTTAACAACCTTTAAATCGCTTTAAACGGCTAAAAATCGCATTTTCGGGAACTACAGGGACTAGTTTTGCCAATTCTATCCTATTTTCGATTTAATTAATGGAACTTATGCTCGAAGATATGTCAACTAATTTTATAAAACATTCAAATTTCGTTTTATTGCTGTCCAAACCAAATCTTTAAGTTATTGTACCCGAATTTGCCATTAATTGATTATTCGGTTTCCTAAAATAGTTATTTCCTAATAAACAAGTCTTAACCTTTAATATCTAAACAAGGCATATCCTAAAACCCTAATATAATCTGGAAATTCAGCCCCCAACTCTAAAAAATTCGTTCATGATGGTTCATGGCGTTTTCTACAAGAACTTTCATCTTCCGGTTTGACTTTGAAGCTTCAAGACCCTTTGACCTCGATTATCTCTTGTTCCATTCATCGTTAGGGTAAGTTGTCTTCTTCAATATTGTAGATTTTTATCTGTAGCAAAAAAAGCCCTCAATCAATTTTGCCGATTGAGGGAGTCTCAGTGGTCAATTGGACTCAAACCCGTTTAAGGGCAAAATAGTCAACAAGTTTGACTACTCGTCTTCTCATGATTCTGGTCGGATTCAACGTTCTGTCCAGAAGACTTTTATTCTCGTAACAAAATTTTAAGGCTACTGACCAAAACCCGACTTTCGACTCGCTGTTTGGATTCCGGTCAGTACCAGCTCACTTAATTCTTAAAACAAACATAACTTGAATTCAAAACGTTCGTTTGGATTGATTCCAGCGACAACGAGTTCTTTTTACTTATATTATCATATCCTAAAATCTCAGATTCTGAATAACATTTGATGTGTAGTGGACGACTCGCTTATTCATAGTTCGTTAATCGCGTTTATTAATCGCTTGTCACTAATCTAAGGTGAGTTTATCATTCCCCTATTTTACAACTTTTCTAAACTTTTTGGGGACATATGCGTACGTATTCGTATTTCACACTATATAAATTCAAACAAATGCATACGTGTTATTGTGAGTGATTTAATCAAACATACGTGCTACTTGCTTACTTGTGTTACTATTCAATCATTCGTATATTGGGATTACTATTCAATAAATTATATAGCGGGTGTTCCTGCTGATGACCAACGCCCGATTCGCTTGGCAACGGTCTACATACTTGTTTGTGTTTTGATTATAATTACCGCACTTATAACGTCGTGCTTATTTATATTGTTGTGTCAAAACAGGTGATATTCTCACTCAACTTTATGTTGAAAAACTCCATTTTATACGTATATGCAGGTTGCTTGTATTATGATTGAAGTTTGGACACGTATACAAGACCTTAGGATGATAAACATTATTTGAGCTTATATTATAAATTGTTTGTTATAATTGGATAATGTGTGTATTATTTTAATAAAATAATTAATTAGATATTGTCACATTTTATATATGATAGTATTTTCGAGCTGTGAGAAATCGGATCACGCCCCGGTATTTCTGCCTTAGGTTGGGGTGTGACATTGAGTACGAACGAAAACATCCAAACCTGCAAAACAATGCTCACAGCACCCAAAAGCGACATGAAACAGACTCTAAAACTTAAAAACCGACTCAAAATGCGAAAATAAAATAAAACAAATACAAACATATACAAACTCTACACTCGGGTATTCACCCGAGGTCCTATCCCTATCAATCAATCAACCTAGGGATGTCGAGGAGAAACACCTCTTCCTCAACCGAGTCAATCGGCCCGCCAATATAATGCTTTAACCTATGGTCGTTCACCTTCCACGAGCTCCCATCAACATTTTGAAGCTCAACAGTACCATGCGGGAACACCTCCTTAACCGTATACGGTCCTCCCCATCTCGATTTAAGTTTACCTGGAAATAACTTCAGGCGGAAATTATAAACCAACACTCGATCCTCACACTTAAACTCTTTCACCTTCGTCAACTTCAGATCGTGCAACGCCTTCGTACGATCCTTATAACTCCATGATCTCGCGTACGCCTCATCTCTCAACTCCTCAACCTCATGAATTTTGAGAAACCGGTTTTTCGCAGCTTGGGTTAGGTCAAGATTAATGGATCTCAACGCCCAATATGCTCTATTCTCTAACTCAACCGACAGATGACATGTTTTCCCATAAACCATCCTAAAGAGTGTAGTCCCAATAGGCGTTTTAAAAGCTGTGCGGAAAGCGCAAAGCACATCATCTAACTTATCGGACTAATCCTTTCGGTTCTTGCCAACAATTTTCTCCAAAATTGGCTTAACCCTTCGGTTTGCGTTCTCCACTTGCCCGTTCGTCTGTGGGTGATAGGCGGTGAACAACCGATGGGTGACCCCATACCGTGTCAACGTTTTCTCCATCTGGGCATTGCAAAAATGCGTGCCCCTATCACTGATCAAGTCCTTGGGAGTACCAACCTGACAGAACAACCTCTTCAAAAATCCCACTACAACTCAGGCATCGTTAGTAGGCAAGGCTTGAGCCTCAACCCACTTGGAAACGCAATCGATAGCCACGAGAATGTTTTGGTTCACACGAGAAGAAGGGAACGGACCCATGAGATCAATGCCTCAAACATCGAAAACTTCACAAACCTGAATAGGGTTTTAGGGCATCTCATTACGGGATGAGATGTTACTAGTGCGCTAGCATGCATCACACTGTCTGACAAACTCGTGTGAGTCTTTGAAAATCGATGGCCAATAAAAGCTGGAATCTAGAACTTTCCTAGCAGTGGAAGACGGACCATGGTGGCCACCAATTAAACCCTCATGACAATGCCTAAGAATCTCACGACCCTCTTCCCTACTCAAACACCTCCTCAATACTCGATCGACGCCTACACGAAACAAATACAGTGAATCCCATGTGTAGTGGCTGGCATCTGCGAAAAACTTCCTCCTCTGCTGATAACTCATGCCCTTGACAACCACTCCTTCGGCCAGATAATTCGCAATGTCTGAGAACCATGGCAGACCCTCCCCTTCAGCACTCACGTATAACACTGGCTATCTCTCACATCTCACTCTCACCATCATTAACGACACATGGGGAAAACTATCCCCGATGGCGTCTTCTCTAATATCCTCTCTTTTCGGATCCTCCAAGCGTGATAAGTGATCTGCAGCAACGTTCTCCTCTCCCCTTTTATCCCTAATCTCAATATCGAACTCGGAAAGCAAGATAATCTATCGTATAAGACGAGGCTTGGCATCTTTCTTGGCGAACAGGTATCGCAATGCCGCATGATCAGTATAAACGATGTTATTGGACAGCACGAGATAAGAATGGAATTTGTCGAGCGCGAAGATGACTACTAGAAGCTCCTTCCTGGTAGTCGTGTAATTTTCCTGACCATCATTAAGGGTCTTACTCGCGTAATAGATAGGGTGAAAGTGATTATCCTTCCGCTGACATAGAATAGCCCCGAATACAAAATCACTAGCATCGCACATAAGCTCGAAGGGTAAGCTCCAGTCGGGTGCTACTAAGATAAGGGCGATAACCAGCTGCCCCTTAAGAAACTCAAACGCCTTCAGACAATCACATCGAAGTCGGTTGTGATGTCCTTATCTAGAAGGCGAGTAATGGATCGGGTGATCTTAGAAAAATCTCCGATGAACCTACGATAAAAACCCGCAAGCCCGAGAAAACTACGAACGGATTTCACACTAGTCGGTAGAGGAAGTCTACTGATAGTGTCGATTTTAGCTCTTTCTATCTCAATACCGTCTCGCGAAATCTTGTGCTGAGCACAATGCCTTCAGTCACCATGAAGTAGCACTTCTCCCAGTTCAGCATCAACTTTGTCTCTATGCACCGCTTCATCATCCTCTTAAAATTAGAAAGACATTGATCAAAAGAGTCCCCGTATACCCAAAAATCATCTATGAAAACCTCCATCGAACTCTCAATCATGTCCTGGAATATCGCGACCATGCAGCGCTGGAAAGTAGCAGGAGCATTACATAACCCGAAAGGCATACGTTCGTACGCGAAAGACCGTATGGGCATGTAAATGTTGTCATTTCCATATCCTCATGTGCGACCGGCATCTGGAAATAACCTGAAAATTCATCAAGAAGACAGTAAAACTGTCGTCGCGACAGACGCTCCAACATCTGATGGATGAACGGAAGAGGAAAAAGGTCTTTCATAGTAGAGTCGTTAAGACTCCTGTAGTCAATGCAACGCCAACCTGTGACTGTCCTTGTCGGAATAAGCTCTTTACGTTCGTTAGTGGCAACTGTCAACCCTTCTTTCTTAGGGACGACCTGAACGGGACTTGCCTATGAAGAATCGGATATGGGATAGATCAAGCCAGCGTCGAGGAGTTTGATAACCTCCTTCTTGAGCATCTCCGACATGTTAGGGTTGAGCCTCCTTAGAGGTTGGATTACAGGCTTGTACTCATCATCCAAGAGTATCCTGTGTGTGCAAAAGTTCGGGCTGATTCCTTGAATGTCCATGAGTTTCAACTCAATAGCCTATTTGTGTGTCTTGAGCACATCAACCAACCTCGACTTTTCCTCATCCGTCAACTGAGAAGAAATGATGACGAGCAAATCAACTTCACCATCCAAGAAAGCATACTCTAAATGAGGTGGTAGCTCTTTAAGCTCAAGGGACTGTGGTGCCTCAATCGATGGTCTCTCCTTCGGTCCCTCGGTGCTATCGGCAACCGTGAACACCTTGGGGTATTCAGGAGGTGAGTTAGGTCATGCTCCGGGGGAACATCAACCTCGTCCTCCTGATTGAGCAAATATGTTCTATAGATGTTGTCAAGACAGTGCTCGAACTGAGATGTGAACGTGTCAAGAAAGTGAACGGAATCGTCCTGACTACTGGAGTTCCACATCGATTTGACTACATAGAAGGTGACGTTCTCCTCCCCTACACGAAGTGTAATTTTGCCATCGAACACGTCAATAAGCGCTTTAGCAGTACTCAGGAAGGGTCATCCCAAAATGAGCGGGACCTGATCGTCAGCCTCCACGTCAAGAATAACAAAATCCATGGGGAAAACGAATTTATCTACTTTAACGACTATGTTTTCCTTGATTCTCGAACAGGGCCAGCTCATGCGTGTCCGGACGAGCTCGCCAAGGTCTAGCTTTTTATGGAGAGTATGGAGAGAATATGGCATAAGATTTATGCTAGCACCTAAATCGGCCAACGCGTAGCTCTCAGTCGAGCTGCCAAACAAACACGAAATCGTGAAGTGTCCCGGTCTGCTAATTTCTCCGGCAGCTTATTATGGACTACCGCAAAGCATCCTTCATTTAGACATACCATCGAAAGCCCCTCCATCTTCTTCTTATTCGAAAGAAGATATTTTATGAATTTAGCATATCTAGGCATATGCTAGAGTGCTTCGAAAATCAGAAGATTGATTTTTAACTATTTAAACATGTCCAACAAATGTCCATATTCCTCCATATACTTCTGCCGTAGAAGACGGGCAGGATACGAAACTCGAGTAAGATCGATTTCGGGACTCTTCTTCTCTTCAACCTTCTTCTCAACAACCTTCTTCGTAGGAGACTCACTGTTTGGCGCGATACTTGCAGGGACTCGCCTCCCGTGCGCCCTCATCATCTACCGGTGGCTGCTCTCTACTACCTCCTCTGCCACTACGGGTGGTTACCGCCTTCAACTATGCCTTCAGGTTAAGCTCAGTGCTTCCCTGAAATGCTCTGACCTGCTTATTAGATAGCATATGCTTCATCATCTCATCCACCTTTAGAGACATCTCCAAGAAGGACGACTGCTAGTTCTTCAATATGGTGTCATGCTCAGCCAGTCTCTACTTTGTGTTATTATCTGTGTCAATAAGGTGGGAAAACATGGTAGATTTCTTAGTTAGAAGCTCTTTAAGATCTGGATCCATACTGCTACTCTTCCCCACACTCAAACTCCCTGCCACCTCTGTATCTTTAGTTTGACTCTGCTCCCTCCTCGACTGAAATCTCTAAGCATTACCTCCCGACCTCCAACCAAAGTTGGAGATGTTCCTCCATCCGGGATACCCATAGGCATTCGTTCCTCTATTATGATTTCCCAAGTAGTCCACCTACTCCTGTTGATTAACCGGACAATCAACTATATCGTGCCCTCCTTGGCAGATCTCAGACCTTTTAACGACCTTCTTCAAGTCTTTAATTTCCTTCTGCATTGCCTCTAAGGCGGCCGTGATGCTAGTATCATTCGAGACCTGATAGATGCCTCGAGCGGAAGAAGTGGTGGTTTTAGAAGTACTTCGGGCAGACGGCCCCTGCTGCTCGGCTAGGGAGAAACTCTCAAAAATCGACTCACACTCATCTATATCCAGCTTCTCAAGCATGTTTCCTCCAGTCGACGTACTGAATCTCTGCTGCATCTCAAAGGTCAGCCCGTTATAGAATTTCTCGAGTACGGCCCATTCGGACAGACCATGTTATGGGCATCTACTAAGAAGATTATGGAACCTTTCCCAAGCCACAGGGTATGGCTCGTCGGGGTCCATGCGGAAGGAATAGATCCGATCACGAAGTCGCGAGGCTTTAGATGGCGGAAAATACTTCTTTAGGAATTTAGCTTGAAGTTCGTCCCAGGTAGTGATGGACCCAGGGGGGAGGATCCAACCAAGATGAAGCTTGACCCTCAAGAGAAAATGGAAAAAGATGAAGGTAGATAGAAGCACGAGTGGCGTTGATGATATGAAAAGTGTAACAGATACGAGTGAATTTGTTCAAATGGCCCGGCGTGTCCTCGTCTTCAAGTCCGTGAAATGGGGAGGAATTAGTAATAGAATTTATGATGTTGGTCGGAATCTGTCAATTATTAGCATCGGGCATCGCTGGACGTGTGATAGCAGTCCGTCCCCCCGTAACTTCCTCGTTCGCTTTCGAGTGAACTGTACGCCTAGGGTGAATAGTTTCACCCATATCTAAAGTGGAATCAGAAACGTGTGCCTTGCTTTTACGTAAAGCACATTCAATCTCTCGAAGCTCCCTATGGGGCTCACAAAAATCTCTCTCGGGTTCGTCAGAAGCTGCCAACTCCGATGGTCCCAGCAAATGAGTACGTCGCATACGCTAAAAAACAGATGAATGAGTGAGGACCCAAGCTTATCCCTAAAGTACACAAGGCACGGATAGCAATTAAGAGCAATTAATATAATAAAATAAACTAAAACTAATTAATTAAACTAAAACTAAAAACAAAGAAAAAGCAAATAGAATCTAATTCGCCAATTACCAAGTTTCCCCGACAACGACGCCGAAAACTTGATGCGCTAAAAGTGCTATATAAAAATTTAGCAATAAATGACTAAGCACAACGAGTAATAAAAACCTAGAATACCCTAAACCAAACAACTAGCAACAGGCAAGTGAACTTATCGGGTGTAGAATAGCTATGGGAAGTCCGAGAATATTGGACCCTAGAGACACTTATTTAAATTAACAAAACTACATTATAAAAGCTAAATAAATTAATAATTAAGAAAAAGATTGTTTTTTTAGTTTTATTTATTTTATTTAAAACTAATTATTATTTAGACCAGTTAATTAAACTAAATTAAACTTATAAATTAAACTTAAAATTTAAGACTTAGAGGAAAACAATAATGAGAAAGGCGTTACCGAGGCTTGAAATCCTATTTGTGAATCTTGGACGCTTATCGGTTAAGGAAACTGTGATGAAACCGGGATCTAAAGATACGACACCCTAGACTTCTTAGTGGATCCCTGATCATTCTCTGGGTGTGATCTAATAGAAAACCCTAAGGGAAGTATGACGCAAACCGGTTGGTTGGATTACCTCTCAGTCTCCTTAACAATATTAAAGTACTATAATGACTAGATCACCTCTTAGTATCCCTAATCACAATATCTTCGGGAGTGTAAGGGACATAAGGAGTAACCTAATGATGCTAAAAAAGACTTAGGATAGCAAAAATAAAAAGACAATAAGGGGAAAATCCACTCTCATGCAATCTATACCTAAACCACCTAATTACCAAGACAAACACAACTATCTATTACCTCTCGTTCTCAAGATAGGAGGAACACTTAATTTTTCTAAACCCTCAAACAATAGTTCCTATGGGTTATGTCGACTATAAACCATAACTAGTTATAAACACACAGTAGGTAGCCTAATATGCATCTACACATAAAAGACTTTCATAAAGACACACATGAAACTATTAAATAAAAGTAAATTAAAAATAAGTATACATATTCATCTTTTTTATCCATCAAAAAGTCTATTACAATAATATTAGTCCAACACCAATCACCGAATACCGACAAGCAAACCAAAACTCAACAAATATTCATTCAAAACCTAGGCAACTAATAATGTTTAGCTAATGATCATGCTCAAGAAAATAAAATAAGTTTAACAACCAAATTCAAAATAAAAATAGTAAATTCAAACCAAAGATTATAATATTTGGATGAGTAGATGTGAACCCAAATATCTCAACTCGAATAATAAATAACCTTCTTATGGCCGCTTTTGACTTGGGGCTCTTCTCTGTCGATCCAATTAATGCTAATTTTGACTTTTGCTTCGCTTTTCTTTCCAATAAATATACTATATTCGGGTAGCCTCTACCTTCTATATTCCACCGAAAATAATAGTCATCTTGCCTTAATGCTCAACAACAATAAATATTGAGAATGGCGGCTGTCAAAAGTGGTATCACAACCCACCAAAAATTATTATGATATATATGATTCTTTTTTTTTTCTTATTTTTTTTTTTTGTTTTCATGCTCTCCAAGCAGTCCAATTTAACCGTCATATGCTTTCTTCTTTTCCTTCATATGAGCCCATCCATATGAGCCCATCTAATATAAAGAAAGTTATTATGAAAGTTAGTATAGGAATTAATAAAGAGAAAGTTAAAATGCAAGTTTCAATGAGAAAGTCCTTTTACATTTGCGTTTTCTTTTTTTATTCTTTTTCTGTTAATAAAAGATTACATATGCTCGACCTTTCATTCGTATGTCTCAAATTCAATAAAGGTGCACTATTTTAGCTCGTTGTCTATAGAAATCATTAAACTCACATATGAACCAAATACTAATAATATTCAATTAAAACTTGATTTAAAAGTATTTAAAAGTACAGGAAATATTTATATAGTAATATGTATAGTTTAGACTACATCATATATGCAAAAAATATATAAGAAAAAATAAAAGTCGATGTAGTGCGTATGCATATTAGTATTGTAACACATACGTACTAATATGTATTCGATGTGCTCATTGGTCTTATATTGCATATATACAATAGTGTGTATTAAATATGTGCAAATAGTATTGTATTCTATGCAATACAACACTCTTGCATATATGAAATGCACACTGTTAGACGTGTGCACTACACCGACAATGTGTTTTTTTAATAACAATATCAACATATATGAATAATGGAAAAAAAAGAAACGACAAATTTTTTTTTTAAAGTTAAACATAATTATTTATGAGTTTTAAAGTTTTATCTTTAAGAGTAGTTTTTTTTATTTTACCCATATATATACATACATATATATATACACACATATACATATATATGCATATGTGTATATATATATATATAGATATTTATATAGACACATATGGGAAGTATAGAATGAAAACCCATTTGAGTTGTGAAAACCCATGAAAACCCTATGTAACATCGATTTTTTTTGTTTTTTTTTTTTTTGCACATGTAATATATGTTGTTACATCTAATACAAAACATCAAAAAAAAAATTGCTTTGCTATTTTTTAACATTTTTTTACTAATTTTTATATATGTTTTTAGGAGATAGAAAAAGTTATATTTATGTTTACATTTTTTATTAAATTTAATTGTGAGCCACAAGATTCAAACTTTAATTAAAAACAGGTGGTTGAGAATGATTTTTCTAGAGTTTTCACAACTCAAGTAGGTTTTTATTTTAACCTAACCCTATATACATATACATACATATATATATATTAAATACACAATTTTAATAACATAAGACACTTACTTTTGTAAACCAATGTTCGAGTAACTCAAACTCAGATGAATCATTAGAACGCTTAAACAAACGTACTTTCGTTTTGATGTTTTTATTATAACTTTAGGTATAAACTTCATATTTTTTGTCATCAAGAAAATATTTGGTTCGAGTGTAATTTGGACGTGTGAATAGTTACATATATGATCACATATATGACACGTATATACAATGCATAAAAATTTAAATGCAGATGATCCTAGATAATATTACTATCTTACGGATCGTAACATTGTTAATTTACTTAAACAAAGTCGAAACACGTCTTAATTTAATTTACTGAAAATTGTAATACCTATTATTTTTACGGTTGACACAACGGCGACTGAGATTTTGTTTAGTGTGCAACAGGTCTCGAAGCACCCTTCAAGCCATAATACTTACTTTTTTTGGAACATAAGAATTTCATCGAGTAGGGGGGCAAGTTTGCAAAATTAGATGGAAGGGAGGCTCTACCAATATGTTTTTTAAGATTCTTAACAGAAAATTCTTAGCTACTATTTAGAGACTAACTCCAACCATCATCTTTATCCAAAATATAAACCTCAATGAGAAGTTCAAAAGATCAAGAATAAAAATGTTATTCGCCATTGTTCATGTATTTGTATTCCTAGATCTCATGTGAGGAAGTCTTTCCATTTTTTTCCTTCTTTCCATTTTAATTTATTTTTAAAATACACATTGTTTTTTAATTGGTTATATTTAAAAAAAAAACAATCCGTAACAAAAGTAAAATTTCGCACCTGTACAACGTCAAAATCATATAAATTTATTTATTTTTCTTTGTTTTACATTTTAAAATTTCTGATTATCGCAACAAAGGAGCAATAATACGATCAACCATAAGTATACTAAATCTCCATACTGGAAGAAACCGATCACTAATTAGGAGAGTGAGGCAGCAGTAGTGAATAATTAAGGCGATTGAAAGAGGCTCGAAATATGTCGCAAAGAGTTTATAGTCTTCTAGATGCTGCTCTTATGACCCATTAGTCACGTCCGATTATATGATTAGGGACCCTATCGATCTTTTGTGTCTAAATTAATATCCCCTGTTAAAAGACATGGGCAATCAATCCATACTTGCACCATATTTTGTATTAAATGTAATCGTATCACAAATTAAGTGTCAGTTGGAGATGCAAACCCTCTAATTATCATCTCACACTCTTCATCCGTTGGTGTTTCCCTCACAGGCATGCATGCATATTCAACTCTCACCATGCTCATTGAAAGGTCATAAAAAGTGTCAGTTTTAATTATCTCTGACTTCCATGGTAGTTTCAGGTGGGTCCCAACTCCCAATCAAACGTAATGATTGATTTTAATATGAGATCATATAAAAGTTGATTTATATATATATATATATATAGACTAAGTATAAAATGAAAACCTATTTGAGTTGTGAAAACTCTATAAACTCATTCTCAACCACATGTTTTTAATTAATGTTTAAATCTTGTGGTCCACAATTAAAGTGAATAAAAAATGTAAATATAAATATAACTTTTTTTCTCTCCTGAAAACATATATAAAAATTAGTAAAAAAATGTTAAAAAATAGCAAAACAATTTTTTTTTTGATGTTTCGATGTTTTGTATTAAATGTTACAACATATATTACATGTAACAAAAAAAATGATGTTACGTAGGGTTTTCGCGGGTTTTCACAACTCAAGTGAGTTTTCATTTTAACCTTATCCTATATATATATATATAGGCTAAGTATAAAATGAAAACTCATTTAAGTTGTGAAAACTCTAGAAACTCATTCTCAACAACATGTTTTTAATTAATGTTTAAATCTTGTGGTCCACAATTAAAGTGAGTAAAAAATATAAATATAAATATAACTTTTTCTCTCTCCTGAAAACATATATAAAAAATAGTAAAAAAATGTTTAAAAATAGCAAAACATTTTTTTTTTTGATGTTTCGATGTTTTGTATTAAATGTTACAACATATATTACATGTAACAAAAAAAAACGATGTTACATAGGGTTTTCGCGGGTTTTCACAACTCAAGTGGGTTTTTATTTTAAACTTACCCTATATATATATATAGGGTTAGGTTAGAAAAAAAATCCACTTGAGTTGTAAAAACTCTAAAACTCATTCTCAACCACATGTTTTTAATTAAATATAAAATCCTGTGGTCCACAATTAAAGATAATAAAAAAATGTAAAAGTTAATTTACATTTTCTCTCTCCTGAAAACATATATAAAAATTAGTAAAAAAATATAAAAAATAGCAAAACATTTTTTTTATGTGTTCGATGTTTTGTATTAAATGTAACAACATATATTACATGTAATAAAAAAATGTTACATAGGATTTTCACAACTCAAGTGGGTTTTCATTCTATACTTACCGTTTATATATATATATATAGGGGTGAGATCCGGTGAAAACTTCCTTTAAGGAAGAAAACTTAAAAACTCATAAAAGCTTGTAAAAAACTATTTTTTACTTTTTTTAAAAAAAAATTTTTAAGTTTCTTTTTTTTCCATTATTCTTATTTGTTGTTATTGGTTCCAGAAAAATAAAATAAGAAAAAAAAATTGTCGGTAACCTCGTCGATGTAGTGCACATGTGTAATAGTGTGCATTGCATATATGCAAAAGTGTTTGTATTGCATAGAATACAACAGTATTGCACATATTTGATACACACTATTGTATATATATAATATAAGACTAATACGCACATTGAATACACATTAGTACGTATCTGTAATACAACATTAACGCACATGTGCACTACATCAACTTTTGTTTAATTATTTTTTTTTCATATAATACAACACTACTACTCATATACAATACACAAATATTGAATATATGCAATTAAACACTATTAAACTTAAAAATATATAGTAATACACATGTGTAATACAATGGTATCGCACAGTAATACGTATGTGCATTACAGCGGTTTTTTTTATTTTTTTGATCAAAGGGTAAGAAAATATAAGACTAATGGCAAAAATAGAAATTTGAAAATATTTTTTTATTTTTAATTAAAAATAATTCTTTAAAATTTTTTAAGTTTTCTCTCTAAAGATGAGTTTTCTTTTGATCATCTCCCTATATATATATATATATATAGGGGAGGGATATTTTGAGAACCATGTTGAGTTTTGAGAACTTAAGAACTCAATTCTAGGCCACACATTTAATTAAAGGGATTGGAATATGTGGTTGAGATTAAATTTGGCAAAAAAGTCAAAGTAGGAGAGAGAATAAATATGTAAGTGGTTACACTAACATTTACGTCCGTACACATGTGTAAAAAGTCGACTCGGTGCGTAAAAAATTCTGTAATTTTTTTACGTCTATGTAACTTACATATATTACGCATATGTAAAAAAAATTCGAAAAAAAAATCGTTACACTGAGTTCTTTCGGATTCTTAAAACTCAAAAGGGTTCTTAATTGAAATCTCCCCTATATATATATATATATAGGGAAGAGTTAGAATGAAAATTCACATGCTATGAAAACTCTAAAAACCCATTTTCAACCACATATTTTTAATTAAAATTTGAATATTGTAGTCCACAATAAAAATGAATAAAAAATATAAATATAAATATAACTTTTTCTCTCACCTGATATAAAAATTAGTAAAAAAATTTTTAAAAATACCAAAACAATTTTTTTTTTAATTTTTTGATGTTTTGTATTACACAATGACTACAACACAATAATAAGTAGAAAGAAAAATGTTGAGCACAAAGACACAATGACGAACAAAAAGACATAATTATGTAATCTTTTTTTAATGTTTATCTTTAATGAAAAACACAATGATCAAAATTTATAACGCAATGCATAGAAAAACCTATTTGAAAAACACAACGAACAATCAATAAAACAATATAAAAAGACCCACTATTTTTTTTTTATTTTTACATAACATTATGATATTCATATTAAAAATAAAAATCGTTTGTTATTAGGTGAATTTTTTTTCTAAAAAAAGTATCGTATGAAAAAGTTATAGAAGTTTTAAAATGACGGAGGTATTTACACATGCCTTGCATGTGAAGAGAGAAATTCATCATAAGTGGGTTATTACCTTCATGCCCTTCTCGACAATTTATATTCTTAAATTAATCTCCGTCATTCAAATCTAAAATTAATGGATTAGATTTTTTTCTCACCGTTCTCATTCTTATTATCCTTTATATTTTAACGTTATCCTTACTTTTGATACTTATTATTATTTTTTATTTGTACTTCGTATTGTATTATTTATATTTTTTAGGGAATAATCGAACACTCTCAATATTCTGGCAAAATTAATTTTGGCATATTATATTTTGATGAAACTTATTAAATTACAAATATGTTCTGATTACCGGTTATCATATTAAAAATTGTAACCGAAAATGATATTAAATATCTTTAAATTACATAAAATAGCTATAAACATAGGATCATGTTGGAAAACTAATGGCTTTACCAAACTAGAATATATTGCATAAAAAATCAAATAACATCAAATACGAGATGTAACTAAACATTAAATATGACATGTAACTAAAAGTTATTAGCCAAATTTACTTTCACTATATGACATGACTAAATAAGAAAAAGTTATAATGAAAACCTACTTGAGTTATGAAAACTTTAAAAATCCATTCTCATTCACATATTTTTAATTAAACTTTGAATCTTGTGACACACAATTAAAGTGAATAAAAAATATAAATATAAATATAACTTTTTCTCTCACGCGAAAACATATAAACAAATTAGTAAAAAAAAGTTAAAAAATTGCAAAACAAAATTTTTTTTTGATGTTTTGTATTACACAATTACTATAACACAATGATAAGTAGAAAGAAAAATGTTGAGCACAAAGACACAATGACGAACAAAAAGACATAATGATGTAATCTTTTTTTAAAGTTTATGTTTAATATGAGTAACAACTGAAAAACACAATGACCAAAATTTATAACACAATGCATAGAAAAATCCAATTAAAAAACACAAAGTACAATCAAAAGAATGTACATACAATGGCATTCACATCCCACGCATTCATATCCCACCCTCATTCGTTAAAGTAAAATCTCATTTGTTATCAAATGATAACGAATGAATGGTCATTCGTTACTTACTCTTCACAAATGTGATTCATTCGTAACCATTTACACATTTGCTTCTGCTATACATAACTAATGAGGATTCATTCGTTGATTTCTTAACGAATGAGTAACGAACACAAGGTTATTTGTTAAATATTTAACGAATGAATGACTATTCATTAATTTCTTTAACGAATAAGACATTCGGGTTAATTGGGATGCGTGAAAAACATCTACGGAATATATAAACCCTAATACCGAATGGGAGTCCATTCGTTGCACACTATTTATCTCGAAAACTTCTCAATATAAACAAAACTCTTGCAAAATTTTTCTAGAACAATTTGCATTCGTAATCGTTTGATTTCATCATCGTTGAGAGTTCATAAGGTATAAACGATTACCTAGTTTAGTTTAATTTAAGTTTTACTTGGATTTCCGAAGGGTTTGACGATAAACCCTTAAACGATCTGAAATTGAACAATTTGGACTTTAACCACAACATTAAAATCCAATTAGATGTCAACAGTTTGTTATCAATGTTGCATCGATGACAAAAAAACAACACTTTAACAAAAACGATAATGTTTTGGGGATTTCAAAATTCAAAATGCATGTTTTGACTTTCTCGGTTCATTCGTTAACATTCGTTATGTTTTTCCTTGACATTCGTTAACCTTGCGACGAATAAGTCTCATTCGTTCACTAAGATTAACAATTGACCTCATTCGTTGGTGTTCTAACGAATGGGTGTTCATTTTCCTTAACAAATGTGATTGGTGTTAACGAATAAGTCTATTCGTCAATGTTTTTAACGAAAGTGACTTTTATTCATCGTTACCTCTTAATGTATAATGAATGAGGGCAAATTAGTCAAAATCAATAATATTTCAAGTATTAATATGTTTGTTTATGCAGAAATGGCTGATAATCCATAGATCAATGTTCCCGTGGCTGAACAAGAGCAGCCTGCCATTCAACAAGTGGGAGTTATTCAAGAATAGCATATCGAACAACCTATTGTTAATCCCGAAGCACAACCAGAAGAACGTGCTGGTAACCGTCTAATAGCTGACAAGAAACACAACATCTGTGCATTCTTAGGTCAGAATTTCTTTGGACATGGCATGTTTGGAAATGTAATTATGTTCTTGAGGTGTTCAAGAATATACCAGGCTATCTCGACAAACCTATCGGTTCACTATAGCATTATATGACCATTTTGGGAGACAGCTAAGTATATTGCTAAGTAGAATCATATTATTGCCAAGATACAAGGTAAAAGGATTGTGGTTGATGTGGATGTGTTACAAGATGTATTGGATTTTGATGATGCTGATTATCTGTATGAATTTGATAAAGAGTTGATCAAAGGATTGTTTAGGAGGTTAAATTATAAGGATGACCTAAACAAGTCCATGTACAACAACGCAAACCTATGCGAACAGTACAAGTACCTATTACATGTACTGATTCATTGTATGGGAGGACGCAAAGGTAGTTTTGACGAGTGTAGGATCACATTACAATTGGCTTTCGTTACTTTGGTACTGAACAAGCCATTCAATTTCTCTTAAATGGTGTTTTATCATATAAAGGAGAACAGCACCACGAGGACAAATAAGCTTTTGATGTATCCTCGTTTCCTACAAATGATCATCAATCACTTGGAGCCTAATCTTATCGAAGACCCGGAGATGTTTAATGATCGTGTTCAATTAGATCATATGAATGAAGACACTATGAGGCGAATTCAATCATATAGGGGCCAGAATGAATATACAAGGCCTAAATTAAAGAGATTGATTGGACATTTGGCGAGTGAATTATTTTTAGTTCCACCGAATGATTGTTGGATACATGATGACTTTGATTCCAAACGTTAAGGTGGTGATGATGATGGTAATGCGGGGGACGGTGGAAATGATGATGGACCTGGTGATCCGGATGGTGGTGATGGTGGTGCAAAGGCATGTAAGCGTAAGGCTAAGGGCAAGGGAATAGCAGTTGACAAGCCTAAGCCAAATCGAACCAGGAGGGGTTCAGGCGTATTTATGCATGATCCACAGCAAGAGCCACATGTGGCGGTTTCTACTCTTGTGACTCCAGTTACTATTCTTATCACATCGGCTGCTACTACAACTTCGAGTACACCGGTTGTTACATTAACAACAACTGCTTTTTCATATTCGCATTTCATGGATGTTCCAAAATCTATATTATCTCCTATTCCTTCTCCTCGACAAGCTCTGACAACTAAAAGTCAAACTATTATTGCAAGATTGATGCAGAGGCCAGATTATTCTTTTATGACGTTTAACAAACCCCAAGGCCTGATGCAGCTGATTCATCCAAACTTCTACAACTTGCCTGTGCAACATAAGATGTCATAATAACTGAATCTGGTACATATTCAGGAGAATCAAATGGCTGGGGATTGTTAGTTTTAGGAGACTATAATGGCAGATCAATGAAAAATGATGAGAGGTCATCAGTTTTTACAGAATGAAAATAGAGAGCTGAGAGCACTAGTTGCTGTTCAAGGGGGAGAGGATTGAGAAGCCAGAAGATGAGATGATCCTTCAGCTTACGTGTAAAGAAGTCATACTAAAGAAATTAAAGGATCATGATCATAACAAGGATCCTGAGGCAGGCGGTGTTAATTAGCAACCAGGTTCTTCATCACCTGGTAATGTACCTACCATGAGGGATTCGTCGGGAAATGAGTCAGTTGTTTACCATGACTCAGCTGAAGTATAACCCATTAACACTTTGAAAGTCACAATTATGTTATTCGTGGATGAAAATGGGGTTGTAATGAGTATGGTGAATGCGGACGGGATCGAAGAAGGCGAGTTTGTTGATCATTTTTTGAATAAAGAACAAATTGTCTTGTTTCTTAATTTAAACAAGGAGGATGTGGATGAATTGGAAAAACTGGAGGATGTGGAGGCCGAGGACACTGAGGAGGTTAGCTTTGATAAAAAGTGTTCCATTTGGGAATACTAATTATGATGTTGGGGAAATGGAAGACGTGACGGCTGAGGAATACCCAGACATGTACACTCAATGTAATTCTGATGACGGGATTCCATTTTTTACTACCGAACATTTTGAAGCAGCCGAGGAAATAAAGACTGAACCCGAGGCACAAGCTTCAGATGATACGATTAATTATAATGCTAAAAAGATGAGTAAGATGATCGAGCAATTGCGGTGTGAACAGAAAGAATACTATTTGCAATCGAAGGCTCGTGGGACTGCATATCAGATGAAGAAGTTTGTTGCTATGAAGACGGTGAAGGGTAATATTATATCGTGGATGTACGAACCATAAATTAAAGTATGTATCGTGAAGTGGGAGCACGACATGCATTATTTTCAACACATTACTGATGTGTTTTCCATGCCGCGAAGGGATGTTTGTGCATTGATGACTAAAACTTTTTTGAATCGTGGTGACAATCATTTGGTGGATTGATTTTATCATCATCTGTTACACGAAGTAAGGTATGGGTTTAAATTATTCAAGCCGTAGGTGCCAACTTGGAAGTATGTTGATGAGATAGATCTAGGCACCGGCTGGAGGAAGTTAGTTCTTAAAGTAAAACCACCGCGCATGTTAAAGAAAGTCCCTTTAAAGACTTTTCCCCAAAGTCTTTATAAGATATTTAATCGGTGGTATTATGGCGACAAGGCAGGCGAAGCTGTAATTGTATTGGGATTAGGATTGAAGAGGGAGTTTTATTAGAATTATTGATCCTATGAGGCTAGTCAACTTGTCTGAATCTGATAACGAAGTTTTATATAAAAATTAGATAAGATGGGCGCACACTAAAGATAACGAGTAAGCTATGAAATTCCACATTTGATAATTTGGGTTTCCCATGCACTTGGAATACATAGTTGTGCAGATTGGAAGACTAGCAGGTTCAAGAGTTGAAGACAACAAAAATCTCAAGACGAGGGGGAGTTCGTTGATACATCATTTTGCGTCTCGGTGCTTGTTTGATGTACTTGCAAATAGTTTAATGTATTAGGGGTAATTTGGTAATTAATGTAATGACTTATTCGTTAGGGGTTGTTACCAAATGAATCCGTGTCTTTTGTGTCACATTCGTTAGGAACGTTAATGAATTTGGATAACTTAAGTAGTGGAATTCATTAAGGAGTGTTTAACGAATGACTTAACGCATATGAAATGAATGAGAGGCTCATTCGTTAGGCTTGTCTAACAAATGAGACATGAATATCTCATCTCCTATAAATATCGTGTAACTATTTTAAATTAATAGCAGTTCTTAGGTTTTCAAGTTTTACCCCATTACTCTGCCAAAATCCTCTCTCAACACACACTTGTAATCACACTTAACGTAATCATATCAAAAGAATAGATCGTAAAGTAATGAATCATATATAGGTTTATCAGTATTTGACATTTGGGGAATCAATTTCATGTTCAAACATCATTTGGTCATCGATGTATCCTAGTTGCAATAGATTACATATCAAAATGGGTTGAAGTCCAAGCTTACCCACCAATGATGCTAGCATGGATGTCAAATTTTAAAGAAATTATTCTCCCGTTTCGGTACTCCCAAAGAACTACTAAGCGATTGAGGAACACACTTCTGCAATACAGAAATGGAAAGAGAATTAGCAACACCTTAACACCGGCAAACAAGTGGTCAGGTGGAAGTCACCAATCGAGGTATCAAACGAATCCTAGAGAAGACCATCAGTCATAATCGTAGAGGCTGGTCCGAGAAACTAGACGACACCCCATGGGCTTTCGTACTGCCTACAAAACTCCTATAGGCACGAAACCATTCAAATTGTTGTACGGAATGGCATGTTATCTTCAAGTCGAGCTCGAACACAAAGCATGATGGGTACTAAAAATTGCCAACCTTGATCTGCAATCCACTAGGGAGAATAGATTCACACAGCTACACGAGCTAGACAAGCTAAGGATACAAGCTTATGAAAATTCATAAGTCTACATGGAAAGGACGAAAAGACTTCACGATGCACGTCTAAAGGGTGAAAATCAATTTAAAGCAGGAGACCCCGGTACTAATATACAACTCTCGCCTTTTTCTTATTTCATGGAAAATTGAAGTCTAGTTTGGTCCAGACCACTTGTTTGCTGTTGAACTTGTTTAAAAAGATGGACATTGCTTTAAGGTAAACGGTCACCAACTTAAAATTTAATTAGGGGAACCGGTAGAAACTGCAATTAAGGTGTTACGCCTCCGTCCCACGCAATAAAATGATATAGTTGTGAGTCAAGCTATCGACTCCGTTAAAATTTAGCACGTTTAGGTTTAGTTCTTAGTTTTGTTTAAGATAAAATTGGTAGTTAAAATAAATAAAAAAAATAAAAAACACGGGACGTGCTGCCTTCAACACGGGTTGTGTCCAGTATATTTCCCTGTAGTGATCGTCTCTAGCACCTTTTCTCGCTTAAACTGTCCAAATTCATAGAAAACTTGCCATCAGGGGGCGTGTTGACCTTAACACAGCCCGTGTTTTCAAGCTCTGGCGAATTATAAATGTTGCACCAATCCCTTAAAAGTTTTGCACATCATCTAGCCAATCCTTTTGAAAAACAGTCTCTAAACTATGGAACCCTCAAATGCTTGTAACTCGATACCGACACCTACGAAAAATAAAGAATGTCAATCTTGAGATGATTCTACAACTTCAGAAGCTTGCTCGGAACCTCACTGGGATACTCATCCAAAACGAGCATCGGGTCATTGGTGTCACCGAAACCATAGAAGTGATGAAGGTGGAACTAAGAGACATTAATGAACAAATCTAGTTGCAATACATCCGGTTGGGTTTCTTTCCACCAACGCCACCACCGTCTTTGGCGGCGGCACTTGTTTGGAGGAAGCTTACCCAGAAGGGGAGGTTTTGGTGATTCTTATCCAAACATCTTTTGACATGTTCGTTGAAGACCCAACAAGATGAACTAGGACTAGTAATTAGGACTAACCGGGCTTAACTCGGTATTTATTTTAATGTTTTTATTTTCTTTCTTTTTTTATTTTTATGTGTTTTTAGGAGGTAATGTAATTTAGGATTTTTATGAATGGAATTTAATTATGTTTAAGGATAAGATTTGCACACACTTAACCGTCTGCTCAAAACCACGACCGTTACACGCGAAAAGTTCAATAAATCAAGCCAGATGGCCCAGCACGGGCGTGTTGAGCCCAACATGGGTCGTGGTCACCATGGGTTTGCTACAGCTCATCATCTCCACAATCGTACAAATTTCTTAACCTGGCATTTATGTCACTCATGAACACGGGTCGTGTTGTTGTCATCATGCCCCGTGTTTGCCCTTCTGTATGCCTATAAATGGCTATCATTTCCCATTATTTCGGAATCTCCCTCTTCATACACTCTAATCCCAAGAAATTTCCAGGGAGAGGAAAGAACTGATGTCCAGCTATGGGAGACAAGGAGCGGTGCCAATAAATATAGTTTGGGAACTCATGTGCTTACGTGAATGAGTCGATGAGTTAGGTAGTATCAACATGGCGGCGGAGCAGCGGAACCGAGGGCTGCATGAAAAGGTCAAAATGTTACGTTTCGAACACTATCATGTGGATTGAAGGATGGCCGCACAAGAAAACAAGCTCAAGAAACTCACGACAGAATTTTTCACTTTAAACAGGACCAAGCCTAAAAGACGACCGAAACCAACTTCATGGGAGGGCCTAGCCACATGCAGACCTTTTTTGGAGGAGGACCGGGATTATTCCAGTAGTTTCCGTTAGGTTTAGATTCTAGTCAAACCGATCTTTGTATCACTCGTCGTTTCTGTTTAAAATTCTTGTACTCGTTTATCTTTTTTCCATAGAAATTTCATTCCATGTACTTAACATACCTAAATTTTCTCATCTATTACGGCCGATAAACAAGTCCAAGGTTCCAAAAACGATTAAGAAACGAAAAACCCGGATCAGGCTAGGTCAACATGGGCCGTGCCCAGTTGACCATGAGCCGTGGTGAGTGGTATGACGGATTTTAATCCCTAAAACCGTCCATATTCGTCATTTTATCTCCCCACTCAAATCCTAGAGGCGATTTTCGGCCAATTTTATCCCCAATCTGCTAATTTCATCTATTAATCGTTGAGCTATGTCAATTTACATATTTTAATCGTAGTCTAGGGCTCGGTTCGACCCACTTCATGTCAAATTCGGGTATAATCCGAACCCTAGATTCATGTTCCTATGATTATTAGGTAATCTAGGCCAAATTAATATGTTTAAATTTGTTGGTAAGAATTATATATGGTCTTGATGAGAACTAGTTTATTAAAACAAGTTTAAACATGAATTTTGTTTTGTCTCGACTAAACTTTCGGTTCGGGTCGGGTCTCACTAAATTATCCGACCATATCCAAAACCACTATTATAAATTTAAAAACCAGATTGATACGTGCTTTCAAGTATTCAAAAACCAGAAACCGTGTAACACAAGGGTCGCGTTTTGCCTAGACATAGCTGTGGTGAACCAAGGAAGTCAACCTACAGCAAGCCATATCAGCATGGGTCTACTTGATGTCAACGGGCCGTGTTGACTCACTAGAAGGAATTTCTTCACTTTCTATTTCTCGTGTTCTTGACCCGTACTCATTTTAAACCGTTAGCATGGCCCACTATGATGACGACCATGAGAAGTGTGAAGATGTTGACTACCCCTTTTATTTGCGGGTAATAAACCCGAGAATGTTGAGGCTTTGGAACGGTTAGAGATTATAGAAGACCGAGTGGAAGATTCGTAATACTATGCATGTGATGTGGTGAAAAGTGTGTATATAATATTAATAACCAAGTTTTACTGAATTCACCTAAAAACCACACAATCGGCAAGTGTACCGGTCGTTATGTAGCTAGCAAGTAAGAACGGATATCGAACCTAGGACACTATGGGTAAACTCTAATTATTAAACCTAATTAATAACTTATCTAGACTCTCTTTTGATTTTTATATATATATTTTTTCTTTTAATTAAACTAATAATACTTAACTAATTAAGAATTAAACTAAAAATGAACTTTAATAAAAATTAGAATTTAACCAAATGTGAGAAACGACTACCTAGGTAATGAAATCCTACTAATTAAATTAATAGTTAACGAACTTGACTTGGTTGAAAAACAATATCTAAAAAATATGACACTAAAGACCACTAAAATACGCTAGATCGCCTCCCGGCCTCACCAACGACACCCTAGAACTCTAATGACATGTGAAGCTCAATTGTTAAAGGTTTGGATCACCTCCCGGTCTCACCTTACCTAATAATACTATGGTACCCCTAAAATCCAAATCACCTCCCAGTCTCTTCGAATACAATATATTAATATAAAGGGGGTATTTTTAATTAATTTGAACACAACTTGTATCACAATAATCTAAAGGGACCTAGGCTAACTCACTCCCGCGCAATTAGTACCCAAACCCGCAAAAGACAAAGATGACACAACACTAAATTGCCTCCTGGCCTCTCTAGAGATAGAATAATAAAATCTAATCCGCTCTCTATAATTACTCCTACGATTTTTTCGACCATAAATCGCGAACAAGTTGAAAACACAAAGTAGACAACCTAATCATGCATCTAACAATCACCAATGACTATCAAACACAAGTGGAATAATTATTAAAGCAAAAATTGGATTCAGTTACGCATATATATCATGACCAAAATAATTAAAAACTTTACCATAACACTAAATCAACCAACGTCAAATAAAAATTCGTCAAACCATCAATATAACATAGTGCTCAACCAAAACCTAGGTAGTGTAAAGTATTTAACTACTCATAAAAAGATACGAAACAAAAATAAAATTTAAGTCACAGTTCATCGTAAAACAAATAATATTAATTGAGCTACCTGCCTGTAAGCTTAAATTAATTCACTTTTTGATATATAACTTTTTGACGTGCTTGCTTGCTTCCTTTAATTCGGCCGTGAGATTTATTCAAGCAGCAAGGCTGCTTGATTTTTTTTCTTCTTGGATTGCAGCTTGCCGTTGACTGTCTTGTATTAATTTTTTTTTCAACTCCTAGCTGCTACAGTCAATCAATCAAGGAGTGGACCCCCTTGTCGCCTCCACCCAAAACAGCCAAGGCTCTCGTCCCCTGCTTCCGTCTGATCTCTCATTTTCTTTATTTACTTTCTTTTTATAATAATAATATTAATCTTCAAGGGTTTTCTTCTTCTAGCCCACAATAAAGCCTACGGCCCACGAACTAGTTAACAGCCCAAGAGTAATTCATGTTAGCTCCATCCATCTACAAGTCCAACCAGATAAGAAAATAAGTAAACCGTATTGATTCAAATAACTTAAGTTTAGGTTTCTTTCTTTTCTTTCTTTCTTTGTTTATACTTTATTTTAAATTACTTGAAAGCATGAATTATTGGCATTATGTAAACTTGTGTTTATTATTATTAAAATTACTTTTTAAATAATCAGTTTCAAGTTTAGTAAAAATTGCTCTAATTTAGCTCATTATCTCTTAGAACCTTAAAAACCCACATATGAACCAATTATGAGTGTATACAATAAAAATCTGGCTCAAAATACTTGAAAGTATAGGAATATTTATATAATATTATATATATTTTTAGACCAAATCAGCATGTCATGAAACACTCTGTCAACTCAAACAACTTGAGAGATTCAATACTTTAGTAACGGGACCGTGGAGTCGTGTTTTTGAAACCAACAAAAGATCCTGCCTTGAGCTCACAAAGGAGCTTCTCACCTCCTTTGAGATGCAAAAGGGAGAGCTGTATATAGCCGACCTGTTTCAGGAGGATATGTTATCCTTTAAGCTTAGGAGAGAGTGGTATCAATCAACATTGACTGATTTTGTGGTTAGTTTGTGAATTTAAACGTCTGAGGAAACACAAACAAACATGTGGCTTATAGAAGGTTATGCATTCCCGGGAGAAGAGAGTAGAGAAAGGCAAATAAGTATGAACAAAGAAGGGAAGAAAGCGGCTTGGAAACTGCTCACACGAAATCCAGATACATTTACAATGCAAGTCGGTCTAAGAGTACAGAGCTACAGGATCCGCTCACAGGAAATCCACACAGCACACTGACAGCACTAGGGTTATTAGCTTACAGGACCTTAGGGCGCTTTATAGTTAAAAACCGGCGAGTATTGCAATATTGTTTACCTTCAATGAAAAATGTGGGCTAAGGGTGCTAAAACCAAGGACATGAAGATGTTTGGGGGTGGGTGGATTGTTAAACTTTATAAGGCTTACAGAGTTGATTTGCATGGCAACGAGGGTCCAGGACTCGTCCCTCAAGATTTAGACATCTACATCTCAATGCGAGTGGTCACTCCCATGCCTTGGACTAGGGCCTATCGCCTGACGAACCAACATTTGGCATCCTGAGGCCTTGGTCGATTAGGAGGAGGGAGATGACATGCCCACAGTACAAGTCTGCCATACCTGACGTCGCCCTGACACACCACACACCGATTATGGTGAAAGACCATCCTAGACGAGCCCATACTTGTTTGAGGGACTACATCATTTGATAACCATCCACTTTGACTACCTTGGCGGAGAAATTAGATATATTAGGGAGCAGATGGACAGAAACTGGCCACCGGAGGACTAGTAAGTGTGGTGTGAGCCCATGGGACCCTAACAGTGGTGATAGCATAGACCACGGCTGTGTTCGTGACTAGATTGTTTGGGATAATAGATGTTTTTAGACATGTATTTGTGAAAATGTTATACGAGCCAGGAACTAGTTGCAATTGGATGCACCACATGTAATAGATCAAACGGGAAGGTAAATAGTTCCATAATCAAGCCGAATGATTGTTTCATTAATAACAATAACCGAATGTTTACAAGAAGATTCATGCATGCATACATACATAAGGTTAAGCTCAATCCGCCTCGATGTGCACCTAGAGGTGGACTATCATTCCTATTCATTTGGGCTTAGATTTTTGGCATTAACTTTCATAGATTAACGTTATGCTGCTGAAATCTCTCTAGAATGATAGACCACCTCGAGGTTCACATCGAGGTGGATCGAGCGTAACCGAGTATGTATGTACGCATGTGAAATTATTCGGTTATCGTTATCAATGAAACAATCATTCATCTCTTTGATCTATTGTATGTGTCATGTTATTCAATTTGATCCTGCTTGAGGATGAATGAATTCTCAAGACATTTGTATTTATGGTTTGGTTGTGTTGATGTTTGAGCATTTTATTGTCATGCACTTTGTTTGGCTGCTTTTAGACATTATTATCGTTTAAGTATGATGCCCGCTATGGGTAGCACTGTTTCTTATATACTCGTGCCTACTTTATGTTTTATATTTTATGGTTATCATTGTGTTATAGATTTTATGCAGATAAAATATATTTTTAGGTTAAAAAAAAGCCTAGCAGCTTTCAAGGAGATAATAATAGCAAAAATTCGTCTCGTCTCGTAGGGAAATTAAATCTCTCTTGAGCCTCGTTTTCCATTATATTTTGAATTTTTTCACATTGAGGACAATGCAATATTCAAGTGTGGTGAGGGGTTACATTCGGCCAAACCATGTTTAAAAAGCGATATTTTTGAACAAAATTTTGAAAATTACACTTTTTGCAGCCAGTTTTGTAAAAGTAGGTTTACAAGCCTAGTACTCCCTGAGTACTCGCTACAAGGTATGTCGCCGAGGGGAGTTTCTTTCACTCCGCCTAGTTATTAAGAATTGATTAAAGGTGATTAAACTCAGCCAGGATTACATCTAGTCGGTGAACTTGTGTCGATTTTGACTTAAAACATAAATCATAATTCGTATTTCTATAATATTAAGAACAAATATCATTTTGTTTATTTAATTATCAGTGATTTTTAGAATAATTTATTATTTAAAAATGCATTTCTCTAGTAATATGTTTTCTTATAAATATTAGTAAAGAAATGATATTTGACAAATATATAATATCCAAAATTAATTTTCATTATATTTACTATGTCTGAGTACACTCCTAATACTCCCCGAGTACTCCACGAGTACTCCAACTACACCTAACTCCCTAGTCGTCCGCCTAGGGTCCGCCTAGCGATTTGATACAACGAGAAACATTATAGCAAAACTAATATGCGTCAAAAGTGAAAAATTGAAAATATGGTTTGTAATAATGAGACTAACTTAATGTATAATATGGCATTTTAACCCAATCCTTCCATTTTGTGAGAATTAAGCCTCATGCAGATATTCAGAAAAATACTTTATATATTGGATACTTTTGAGTGAGTCAGATACTTCCTACAGTTTAGAACTAGTCTTGAGCATTCAATTCAAGATCAGAAGAAATGAAGCATAAAAAGAATGGTAATATATTTCCAACAAGCCCAAAATCTACAAAAACCACAAACAACCACAATCAAAACCAAATCAAACCACAACCAGAACCTATTCTTTTCACCAAAACACTAAAGAATTCAGCATTGGTCTTTTACATGTAGACCTTATTATACCAAATTACCCTTTCACTGGAAGAATTCAGCATTGGTCTTTTACATGTAGACCTTAAAGAATTGAAATGCATTCTTTTGATTTCAATTTACTTTGATGCCTACAATTCGCAAATCCAAAGTTGCCTCCTGAACTTAGGGAGAGAATCTTTCTCTTTAGCAATGAGGTGAGGAATAAGTGGCACGAAGAGGAACAAAGGCCATCATTTTGTGGGTTCTCAAAAGCGCAATGAAAAGAAGAGCAAAAAGTTATGAACAAAGATTAGGCTACGAAAACTAGTCTCATGAAGGAAGATGTAGAGTATATTAAATCCGATCCCAACATGAATATACCGAACTAATGAGGGTGGGCGCTATTAGGCTCAAAGCTGAATGATCCATTAGCGTTGAAAGTTATGTTCAGAACAAGGTTGAGGAAGAACTTATCCGCATATTGGATAAAACTGGTTTTGACGATCTGACCTTAAAAGAGTCACCAGGATTGTAAAAAAAAATAAAAATAAATATATGCTGATTTTTACCACACTTTGAGACAAAGAACAGAGCAAAGATAATAAGAAGAAGAAGAAGAAGAAGAAGAAGAAGACAATTTGAAGAAGAAGCTAAATTAGTCGTGCCCCTCTAAAAAATCCCTTGTTGAGACACCCGACAAAACCTATCACCCACACCAAATCCTATGGAAATATACTATCTTTTGACGTATGCAGCATTTCACAAAGTGGGTGGAGAATTGATCTCTCGACAAGCATATTTTCTTTAAGTTGCATCTTGACTAAAGAGTGTTCATACATACAACATTACACGTATGTCCGATGTAAAGTCGAGTGCGTGTGAACATTGCGAGCACATGACGTTTCGCATAAAACAAATCTCATGAAAGCAAATTGTAGTTTCAAATATCACTACATACACTAACATGGTTTGCCCTTATGGATTACCAGAACTTTCTAAAATTTCTTGGGATGTTTATCTTCGGTCCAATATGTTATTCGAAGAATTTTTTCAAAGCTTGCTTGAGAAAAGCAAGGTTCTAAGTATGGGGAGATTTTATGTATATAAATTTATACATCTTTTCAAAACTAAAATATCTCCAAATAGGCATAATATCGGCAACAATATTTGAATAAATAACCACTAATGTTTATAATTTCTAATTCTAGGTAAATATAGCCGTAAAGAATAAAATGAGCTAATATACGAAGAAAAGCGGAGAAAACTATGAAAACCGACTCAACACACCCCATGTTAAAGCAAGGCATGGCCATGTTACAATCATACGAGGAAAAGACAAAATTCAGAAATCACAACATTGCCCATGTTGACAACAACACACCCCATGGTGACAGTACAAGAGGAAAACACAAAACTTATGAAAATACGATCCATGTTGACATCTACAAGGCCATGAAGATAGTACAAGAGAAAAACACAAATGGAAGCTTCTGTAGCTCAACTCGAGCAACACCCAGGCTCAACACAGAACGTAATCTCTCTCCTGCGTGTTGAGACTCCAGATTAGCTTATAAATTGAATGCTCGCATACAACATTTAATACTCCATTAAGAACATTTAATACACTTCTGTTACAACCGGCAAAAATTCAGGACAATCTCCGTACAACTCAGTATTAAAAATAAATCATTATTATTATTCTTAAGCATTTTAATACGCATGCAAGATCATTCATCATTTAGAGGTCGAAAATTCCAAACATGTTCGTTATATACATTAGGTAATTATAGGAATTACCGCGTCATACGTACAAATATCCGTAACACACGAAAGTTGGTGATACTATATTTTGGATTCAAAAATAGTAATTATATAAATTATAGTGTATATAAATAACGACTCTGAACCGTGTCCAGAGTATAATATTACTTTATGTTTAACAAACAGAATTACAAAGTGAATTAATATTTTGACTAAATATGAGACTAAACTTAAAAAAAAATACAAGTGTACTAGTATTTGTACCATGCCACTACACGCGTAGTAAACATAATTTTTAACTCTAAACTTATTGGAGTTTGACTATAACTACAATAAACCTAAACTAATAATTTTATTTACATCTAAACTTTATTACTATAACCTAAATAAACTAAGCCTAGAACATTCAAAGTTTAAATTCTGAACCAGTCAGACCGATTCTATGGCCACCCACCCCAAAATTTACAAAAGGTGGGAAAGGAAGCAGAGTGCACGCATGGGAACTCACTTGAAGAAAAAAGGCACATCCCATAAAATCTTACACCAAAAAGAAATATAAACAAGTCAATATACAATAAAGTGTTCCCAAGACTTTTCCACACCAACCATCCGTTCTTTCATTTCTAACTCTGTGTATCTTATTGCCATGCACTAAACCATCCATTTACACTAAAAGTATATAAAAGTAAGAAAATAAGGACACTGACTATTAACTCTTGACAAAAGAAACACCTCCACATTGAGATTTCACCAATATAGACGACATAATAAGTCAAACAAAGAAAAAGAATTTTCAACAAATGCCACTTCCATCCTCTCCATCCAACCCGTGACTAACATCAGCCTCTTTTTCCCTTTTCCTGCAAATCGATTTCATCCATGCACATCAAATATTTTGTCATTTAGTGCCCAGTGTGGGAGACTTATTTATTATAAAAGAATCCATTAACCTTTTTAACATCCACAACCCTTTCAACACCAGATAAATACACACATAAGCCTCAATCCCTCTCCAACTTCATCCCATACTAACCCTAAACACCCTACTCTTGTTTCGGTTTACATCTATCATCCACACACAAACCATTTTTTTCGTTAATTCAGCAAAGTGACATAAATCACTAAATAAGCTCCATGGCCTAGTCAAGTTCAAGAAAAGGTGTTTAAAGCTCAAAGAGGAACTAAGGAGTAGGAAGGTTTTACGAGTGCTAGAAGCTGGTTTGGATTGCTCAGGATCATCATCATCTCCCCACTAGATGTCTCCACCTAGCTTGTCTAGTGGTATGAACACCATTCTAACCCTTTCTTTACACTAAAACTCTAGTGTAAGTTGTATAGTTCATTCAAGTAAAACAACAAACAAAACTAATAGTGTAGCAAAGTGGCTAAACTTGTTAAACTAGCATTTAATAAATATGAACACAACATAAAACTATGGAATCTAAGATGTTGTCACTTAAAATATAGTTATTATTCATAGATCTTGTAAGATGCAACTAGTAAATATAGGACATAGAAACTATGATGGCCAAATACTAAAACTTAACATAGATTTAGTGGACTACAAAAAACTAATAAAAATGAGTTATGTTTGAACAAAAGAATGATTTAAGGACAAACAAAATAATATGGTTGTTAACATTAAACTAACAAGTTACTTGATATTATAAAATAAGTTTTTATAGAAATATTAACTTTTTGTCGTAAAAATGTTTCCTTTAAAATATAAAGACTAGTTATGAGAATATTCCTTTAAAATAAGACACATGATGGTTACTTTACAAATCATAAGTTATACAAACAAAGTATTTTAGTTATCAAGAAGTTATATTGAACCATACTCAAAAATAAATATGTAAACTTATATGTTTATTTACGTGCTCGTTGTAAAAATAATTTTTTACAAGAATGTATACTGTTAAACTTATAAACGACTTATAAAAATATATTGTAGAGTATACTTATTTATGTATTATCAAACTTATTCAATTAGTAGAGTTTTCCAAAAATATATTTAAGTAATATATATTTTTTAATAATCACCCCATCATATTTTAAAACACTTATACGTATGCATGATGTTTATTAACGTAAATACATAAGTAACGCTTTACCTTAAAATAAATAGGTAGCATTATATATATTTGTTTACCATTTCTTAAGTTACAAAGATAAATATATAGGTATATATATTTATGAGATACGTCACAATATACTTAACGTATCACCAATGAATCGTACCACACCTAGGACTAGGTTGTTGGATGAACACATACCAAAACCGACATATCTAATATGTCTTACCGACCCTGATTGTGGCATGTACTTGTCTTAGGACGCACTTAGGTTAGATACTGTCAAAATCTTTTGCCATCACTACTCACCGACACTGAGGTGAGTTTCACGACACCTTTTTTTACTGTTTTACTATTTGGGGGGGGGGGTGAATACTTAATCTTTTAATGTGTAATAAATGATATTTATATAATCATAAGTAATTCGAGGCCCTTAGATCTTTGGATCAATGCATTCTATATGTGACATTTGAGCCAAAACAAGGTACACTCAGTACGTATTTACCGATTAAGCAAATAAACGCCTTTTGCGTAACAAACGAACGATTAACCGAACGGGTCGGGTTATGACCCAGAAATCCCGGGGGGCATCTATAAATGTTATACGTTTAATATAAGCTAAAATATTAGTAATATGACCTTAGTTCGATAGCAAACAAGTTAAACGAAAACATGCTCGTTTAACTACCCGCTATAGATTTAAACGCGAAAGATAATTACAAACCAAGTATTGTATCATCCGTTAAGCCGAAAAAGACTTACCAAACACTTATTTGAAATGTTTTAAGCGATCCGTGAAAATATTTTTGATTTTTACAAACATATAGTATGTTTTTATAATTTTACTCAAAACTAGCCGAAAAACACTCGTTTTTGCACTGTTTAACGCACCCGATAAGTTTTTCGCGCCAAAACCCGAACCCGAACTAAATTTGGACTGGGCTTTTCGTTTTTGGGCCTTTAGAATCAGAAACTTAGGCCAAAATGGGCCCAAAATGGGCCCATGAACTTCCGATCGGCCAGCTAAACCCCCCCTCCTTTTTATGTCTTTCACATATAAACTAGTTTTAAGATATTTTTACACATATTTTCACATACAAACTTCTGGAATTCTTCTTCTCCAGCCATAACCAGCAAG
Organism: Bidens hawaiensis; assembly: GCF_021521415.1. NCBI lineage: Eukaryota > Viridiplantae > Streptophyta > Magnoliopsida > Asterales > Asteraceae > Bidens > Bidens hawaiensis. The sequence continues at coordinate 169,259 of NW_027492041.1, read as the reverse complement.
AAACTAGGTAAAAATGTCTTAAATAATCGATTTTCGGCTCGTTTAAACTCGTTTAACAACATATAAACATGTCTTGATTGTTTAAAATCATAGTTAACCATGTAAAACTCTCAAAAATCATTCAAAAACATACTTTGATGTTAAACCTAGTTTCAAATCAGAATCATGATCTTTTTTGGCCATAAACACGGATTAAAGGGTTGAAACGGCGTTTTTACGGTTCAAAAGTTCGTTTTTGTGAACTAGCCGAAACCCTAAGTTAAAGGGCTGTTCTATTGATGAAACCTGCTTGGTTTGTGATATAGAACTTTTATCTAGCCTACATAGGAGCACAAGATCTTGAAAAGTTGATTAGAAAGGCGGAAACGAACCAAAACCGCTAAGGTAATGCCGAAACACTTGCTTACGGGTTGTTTAGGTTAAGGTTGTGATGTGCATATTATTAGGACTTTAAATTTTTCAGGGACATCAGGGACCATGTCATTGAGTCCCTGTTCAAATTTGGTAATTTTTCGACCATCCGAGAATATTTGGCGAATTTATTACCGAATTGGGATGTTTATTTGGGAAAAATAGCTAAAATACTTCAAAAATTATGAAATTTTTCTGGGAACTCATATTTGATGTATTTTGATCACATATGAATTTTGGGACAATTTGGAGAAGTATAAAGGTGTTTTGTGTATATGCGTTCGTGTGAATTTTTATAGCCGAATTTGGGCCGAAAAGAATATCGCACGAGCTTTTTACATTCTGGAATTGATGTAGGTTGTTTTGGGACATGATTTGAGTATTCAGGAATTTTTGTGGAATTTTTGGAAATTTTTTGGGGTAAACGGACGATTTTCAGGCGAAATATAGCTGATAAAATGAATTTTTATAAATTAATAAATCAGTAAATAATTCTAGAAATATTTTTATAAAAATATAAATATTTTAATTGATAAGTGGCTAAATTTTCATAATTTGATGATTAACGGTTAATTAATTATGCTAATTTGAAGATTAAACAGATTCAGTTTTTATAAAAATCGGCAAGTTCGCGATTAACGAACCTGCGGGAATATCAAAACACCAAGAGTGATCAAAAATCATATTTTTGGACTAATTAAGTAAAAACGAACTTTTCTATGAGAAACCTGGACAATCCGGGTGGATTGTGCGCGTTTCTTCTTAAATCAAACTGAATAAACGGAAACGGGCCCGTGGCTAATCCGGGACCCCAGTATGTGAACTTTCTTTATAACTTAATCATTTTATTAACCAATACATTTACCCAAGCTTATTTCCCCATAACTGTTTGCTGAACGCGTAAACGAACAACTTGGCCCAGCTGGGAAAACGGGAATCTAAGCCAAGTTCGGTTTTAAGTATTAGACATTGAATAACATCACAACGTAAGCCTATTGCCACTTTCTGGGCGTTCCAGCTATACCCAGATTAGTTATACAGCCCAGTTTAGTATTGAGATTATAATAATATTAAAATATTAATATTATTATAATATTGATTATAGGAAACCGTGATTGCAAGTTATACAAACCTCGAACCGACGTGCTACTGATTATCTACTAAACAGTGAGTTTCATGACCCCACTCTTTAAACAGTTTTACGAACTTTTGGGGTGAAAAGCATGTTTGATTACGTATACATACCTGAAACATGTATTGATGTGAATTATCTAAGTTCTAACACACGAAAGTCCCCACGATCACAGTGATTAACTTCGAGCCGGTGGCTTGTGAATAGTACTATTGGTTTGACAAACCCAAACGGAATCGGCCTGGTTGCCGTGTCACATAGCGCCGTTTGCACATGACCATATTTATACAAACAGGCTGTGTAGTGTTAGACATAGCTACCGGGGCGTGTTGTGGGTGGAAGGGGAGCCATAGTGGTTGATTGAGAGTGGGAAATGGATGCACGCAGCACATACAGTCAAGGCTTCACTGTAGCTTAGCATAATTACATCATTTACATACATACATACTTATTTCATGATTACAAGTGTTAACTTGTGAATACTCATTACTGTTTTCTTGAAACTCGTGAAACTCACCAACTCTAGTAGTTGACCCATTTTAAACTGCTTTTCAGGTGTACCTAAATCGGAATGATTTGGTGATCTGTTACTTGTCCAAGGTGTGTGGTTGATGCTATATGAATAGAAGCAAGGAAGTTAGTAGTAAGATCGTATAGTTAACTAACTAGTTTTGTTTGTATCGCCTAGACTGTAAAACAATGATAGAACCATGAATTGTAATATATTGTAAATTAGTTTGTGATGTTGCTTTATAAACAATGTGTTGATACCAGAGGTGTCTGTTACATTCCTGTTTTACGCTTCCGCATTGTGCGAGTCGGGGTGTGACACTATAATTATTAAGTATGGGTTTAGCCAAGGAATATGTGGATAGTACTATCAGGATTGATCACTAACCAACGTAAAAATGGGTGTATATATTCTAACCTTATACCATGGGATTACGATACCGGGCAAGCAACAATAGATTTAGGTTTGATTATAGGCTCATGTGTTATATATTAATTCGTACTCCTTACATGTTTTAAATTCTTTATTTGACTTAAACGTTTTAAATTTTTGAAACAAATGATTTATATTTTCTCATTAAACCTATGAGCTCACCAACATTATGTTGATGTTTTCAAGTATGTTTTTCAGGTTGCTAAACAATTAAGAATTATTGTGAGCACCAAGCATTGTATGTCTGATCACCTATATTGGAGGGTTTTTGTCTATAACATAAATTATTTTAAGTTATAGATACGAGAATCCTACAATTAACTCATGTTTCGAAATACTTTCAAACCTTGTATCTTGTAAAGTAATTAAACTATTTGGTGATCTATGAAAGTGATGTTTGCTTTAATCAATAACTTTGATTATCCATGATTCCGGTCTATAACCAAATGACTCAACAAAAATGTTTTAAATAGTTGCATATGCATCTCATATCATACATTACATATCACTTTGAATATATATTTCACATAAGTTATATTATATGGATATTATTGTCACAACCGTGTTTTCTCATCATGATTCCGAGTCCGAGCCAGAGGAGGTGCCCTCCGACCATGAGGTTGCGCTACCACCTCACGCTGTGGTACCCGAGTTTCCACGACCACGTCGCCACATCGTCATTTCTGAGACCTCACCGGAGGATCGCCTACCGGGACAAGAGCCAATTTTGTATCGAAAGAAGGAAGACAGAACTCTCATGTGTAAGATTTCTAGGAAGACACCATGCCTACCTGAAAATAGGAAACTAGCCGATCGAGAAAACAACAACATCAGGGAACCTACACACGCACCGCCAAAATTGAAGAAGCTTAATTTCTATGTGCTTGGGACGTCTATGACATTGAAGAAATGGAGAGGAGAGGATCACATTCCGTCTACGTATGAGGTGGGTGAGACATCGGTCACTCCCCCACCTTTTCTCACTACTGAGGAGCCACTAGAGCTTACCATACCGACCCTGGTGGATAGGATCGCCCTTCACGACCACCAGTTGGAGTCGGTACATTATGTGAGTAGAGATACTAGGGATGACATGAGGGAATTTCTGGAGAATGTGACATGGAGGGTGACTAAGGAAGTGAATAAAACACTTAAGAGGCTAGACATGGTTGAGGATACGGTAGGAGATATGAGGAGGAATGCTTCCTATGTGATGGGATGCGTGAGAGATGAGTTGCTAGGGAGGATTGATACTGAGACTCGAGAGATGCTATAGAGGATCATTTCTATGGGGGAGATGATCAGGGTTCTTGGAGAGGAATTGACTACTATGCATAGAGGATTCGGGGACTCCATGGGTGCACTGACTGAGGATGTGGAGGCCATGAGGAGGGTGACAGCAGAGGAGCTGATATTGATGGGAGTACATATGAGGAGCACTCAGAGGATCATGGATGGTGTGAGGGGACATGTAGATATGGATTGTCAGACCCTGTCTGGGGTGCGTTATAGTGTTAATGACTCGGAGCGTATGTTGCCTCCGTAGTGATGTTACATATGTTGTTAGCATTACTGTTGCTAGACTCACTGTGTTGTTCGTCCTGTTTTCACATTTTACTAGTTGACCTATGTAGGGCAGGTTGTGCCTATGCAATATTTATCATGCTGTATTTAGAAAACTTTAATTTGACGGGACTGATGATCCCTCTCTATTTTGTATTGTCTTTATGAACAATGTAGCAAGTGTTTTTTTAAGTTTATGATATTGTATGATGCTTTGGTTGTTTACATTACTTGTTCATGAGATGTTATTGTTGTATATATTGTCGTATTTCTTTTATATATTGTATGTATTAGAAAAGCATGGCTCCCAAATGAAGGAACACCAATAACAACTCAGACGATGCAGTCCCAATGACAGCTGCCGGCATTGCCTCGCTTGTCTCAAAATAAGTGGCTACTGCTTTGGCTCAATACGACGCCAACCGAGCGGCGAATGGATCCGAAGATGGCTCTAGAGTAAGGACTGCTACCGGTAAGTGAAAACAGAAATCCACCCCTTATAAAAAGGAAGCCGTCGTCTATAATTAATCACTCATCAAATTATTTACGTTGCCTACGCAGAAACCAAAATAAGGCAAAGGGGTTGCACCTACACAGCCTTCCTTGGCTGCAATCCTCGCAGATTTAACGGCACTGAGGGAGCAGTTGGGATCATAAGGTGGATTGAGAAAATGGAGAACGTACTATATATCAGTGGTTGCGCCAATGACCAAAAAGTGAAATATGCCTCATGTACCTTGTCCGATGAAGCCTTCACTTGGTGGAACTCTCAAGTTGAATCATTGGGCAAGGAATGTGCATATCAGCTCTCTTGGGAGCAATTGAAGATTCTGATGCTGGAAGAATACTGTCCTCGAAATGAACTTTAGGAAATCGAGGCGGAATTGTGGAACCTGACAATGGTAGGATCTGAAGTCATTGCCTACATGACTCGTTTAAATGAGTTGGCTCGTTTGGTATCTCCTTTGAATATAAAAGGATCGAGAAGTATGTTTGGGGACTTGCACCTCCAATCCGAAGTATGGTCACCTCTTCCAAACCCGCTACCGTCAAAGAGGCTATCTCTTTAGCCTAAAGCCTAACAGAGATGAGGCCATACGAATGGGGTTGCTACCCAAAAAAGGAACAGGTGTTAGGAAAGCGGTAGTTGTGGAGAAAAGAAGTTTGATAACAAGCGTAAGTGGGAAGGTAAGCCAGGAAACAATTTTGGTAATCGTGGGTTCAAGAAGAAAGAGGTTGTGAAAGGATGTACTACGGCCAATGTTGCTAAACCCGGGGGATACATCGGGAGACTGCCTAAGTGTGCTAAATGTGGCTATCATCACACCTGAGGGTGTATACAATGTAATTGTTGTAACAAATACGGTCATAAGGTGGCGACTTGTCGAGTCAACATGCCACATGTTGAAAAGATTACTCAGGCGTGCTATGAATGCGGTGAAGCCGGACACTTCAAGAAAGACTACCCTAAGCTTAAGAATCCAAGCCAAAACCAGCTCGTGGCCAAGCATTTGTGTTGGGAGCAGGGGATGCCCGCCAGGACCCTAATGTTGTCACTGGTACGTTCCTTATAGATAATCGCTATAGTTCTATACTTTTCGATACTTGCGCCGATTTGAGTTTTGTTTCCACTAAATTCAAACATCTGCTTGGCAAAGAGTCTAGTGCACTAAAAGACAGATATACTATAGAGTTAGCTAATGGTAAGTTAATTGAAACTGTGAAATCATTTAGGGATGTATCCTTACCCTCGAGGATCATTCCTTTGATATTGACCTATTACCCGTCGAGCTCAGAAGCTTTGACATAGTGATTGGAATGCATTGGCTATCTAAAAACCATGCTGAGATCGTTTGTCATGAGAAACTAGTTTATATACCACTTTCAGCAGGCGAAACCTTGGTAATTTTAGGAGAAAAGAAAGGTGCGGCATTAGGGATCAAAATGTGTATGAAAGCCCACAAGTACTTAAGGAAAGGATGCTATGCCTCTTTAGCCCCACGTTATCAAAAAGAAGCCTGAAGAGCGTCCACTTAAGGACATACCAATCGTTCGGGATTTCCCTGAGGTCTTTCCCGAAGACTTTCCTGGATTACCACCAACACGACAAATTGAATTCTGTATCGACTTACTACTAGGAGCAGCACCTGCGGCACGTTCCCTATATCGTTTAGCACCATCAGAGATGCAGAAATTGTCTAATTAGCTGCAAGAGTTACTAGATAAAGGCTTTATAAGACCGAGTTACTCGCCTTGCGGAGCTCCGCTCTTGTTCTTCAAGAAGAAAGATGGAACTTTTACAATGTGCATCGATTAACTAGAACTTAACAAGCTCACAATCAAGAACCGTTATCCACTCCTGAGGATTGACGACTTGTTTGACCAACTTCAAGGATCTAGTTTGTACTCGAAGATTGATCTGCGATAGGGTTATCACCAGTTGAAGATTCAAGAAGAGGATATTCCTAAAACCACATTCAGAACCTGTTATGGCAACTATGAGTTCTTAGTCATGCCCTTTGGTTTGATAAATGTGCCTGTTGTTTTTATGGACCTCATGAATAGGGTTTACAAACCTTATTTGAACAAGTTTGTGATTGTGTTCATCGATGACATACATATATATTCACGGACTGAAGAGGAACATGGAAAACACTTGAAGCTAATTCTTGAACTACTTAAAATGAGAAATTGTATGCCAAATTCTCAAAATATGAATTTTGGATTCGAGAATTCTAATTCATCGGGCATGTGATCAATGAGAATGGTATAAACGTGAACCCTGCTAAGATTGAAACAATCAAGAATTGGGAAGCACCAAAGACTCCAACCGAAGTGCGCCAATTTTTAGGATTGGCCAGATACTATCGTTGTTTCATTGAAAATTACTCCAAGATAGCTCAATCAATGACTATTCTGACGCAAAAGGACAAGAAATTTGAATGGTGTGAAGAGTAGGAGTCAGCTTTTGAAGTTTTGAAGCAGAAATTGTGCAGTGCGCCAATCTTATCGCTTCTCGAAGATACGAACAATATTGTTTTATATTGCGAGGCATCACATCAAGGCTTGGGAAGTGTCTTGATGCAAAAAGACAAAGTGATCGCCTATGCTTCTCGACAATTAAAGGTGCATGAGAAAAACTACACAACTCATGACTTGGAGTTAGGGGCCATAGTGTTTTCACTCAAAATTTGGCGATACTATGTTTATGGTACAAAGTGTACCATATTCACCGATCACAAAAGCATCCAGCACATATTCGATAAAAAAGAATTAAATATGAGGCAACGTCGATGGGTTGAATTGCTTAACGACTATGATTGTGATATCCGGTACCATCCGGGTAAAACAAACGTTGTAGCTGATGCTTTGAGCCATAAGGAAAGAGTTAAGATACTTCGGGCCGTGCATTGGGAATGACCATACATACGAGCCTCACCACTCAAATTCGAAATGCACAACAAGAGGCCCTTAAAGCTGAAAAATTGAAAGGAGAAGCCTTACGAGGGATGGTTAAACAACCGGAGCCAAAGGCCGATGAGACCCTCTATTTTACGAATAGGATCTGGGTACCATATAATGGAGGACACCGTGAGTTAGTCTTGGGCGAAGCTCACAAGTCTAGATACTCGATCCACCCAGGAGCCAAAAAAATGTACAAGGATCTCAAAGAGCTTTATTGGTGGACCAATATAAAGGGAGATATTGGTACATACGTGGGTAAATGTTTGACTTGTTCTAAGGTAATAGCTGAGTATCAAAAACCATCGGGACTTCTACAGCAACCTGAGATACCATAGTGGAAATGAGAACAAATTTCCATGGACTTCTTCAAGAAATTACCTAAGACGAGAAATAGTTACGACACCATTTGGGTAATCGTCGATCGTTTGACTAAGTTTGCTCATTTTATTCCCATTAGAGAGGAAGACTGCATGGAAGTGCTAACTAGAATCTACCTAAAGGAAGTTGTTTGGAAACATGGAGTTCCTATATCCATAATCTCCGACAGGGTTAGTTGCTTCACGTCAAATTTCTGGCAGTCATTACAGAAAGCTTTGGGTTCTCGACTAGATATGAGTACGGCTTATCACCCACAAACTGATGGCCAGAGCGAAAGAACCATCCAAACCTTAGAATACATGCGACGTGCTTGTGTGATGGACTTTGGTGGTAATTAGGATACTAACCTACCGCTGATTGAGTTTTCTTATAACAACAGTTATCACACCAGCATTAAAGTTGCAGAGTTTGAAGCACTTTATGGTAGGAAGTGTTGTTCGCCTGTCTGTTGGGCAGAAGTTGATGACAAACATTTCACTGGTCCCGAGATCATCCAAGAGACCACTGATAAGATAATCCAAATTAGGGATCGCATAAGGGCGGCAAGAGATAGACAAAAAAGTCATGTCGATAATAGACGTAAGCCGTTAGAGTTCAATGTCGGTGATAAAGTCCTTAAAGTTTCACCTTGGAAGGGTGTTGCTAGGTTTGGTATATGAGGAAAGCTCAACCATAGGTACATTGGACCATTCGAAATTTTGTCAAGAATTGATCCCGTCGCTTACAAACTCAAGTTGCCCGTAGAATTTAGTAGCATTCATGACACCTTACAGTTGTCAAATCTGAAAAAGTTTTTACCTGATGAGACAGTTATCATACCACCTGACGAGATCAGGATCGACGACAAACTTCACTTTGTTGAAGAACCCGTTGAGGTTTCAGATTGGAAGATTCAAAAGCCTCGTAGAAGCCGAATCAAATTTGGTTAAGGTGCGTTGGAATTCGCAACGAGGTCCTGAGTACACATGGGAACATGAAGACCAAGTGAAACGCACACTACTAAAAATATTTCATTTAGTGACATACCAGAAGTGTTACTAAAAAACAAAAAACTGCCAATAAAGGCCCTGTAAGAATGTGCGGCATATAAAAAAGTGCCACTAGTAGTGGTGACGCTAAAGCCTTTTAGTGGCCCTTTTTCAATCTGTTGATGTCTAACCACTGCAATTGTGACAATTTAGCTACAGAATCTGGAATCGTCCCTGTTAAGTTATTGCTACCAAGATCAATCTGGATCAGATGTTTCAAGTTTCCTGGTCTTTCTGGTAATTGAGCAATCAGATAATTACCACCAAAACCTATCAATTCCAATTTAGGTGACTCACATTCACAAAATCTTTCAAGAAGCTCCGACGCATTTCCAAAAATAATGTTATATCGCAGATCAAGGGTAGTGATCTTGCAATGATTACTTAATGATTTAAGTATATACTCAACAATCTGATTGTAGGATAAGTCAATGTGTTCAATCAAAGACAAGTTCTGTAGGTTGGCTAGAATCGGTGAAGAAATGCCACACTCACTAACATCAAGCCGTCGAGGATTTCTTAGGCTAGACAATCCATTCAGTAAGGAAGAAGAATTCATAAAAGTGTTATATGAAAGAAGAAGAGTCCTTAATGAAGGCATGCTATGGAAACCACCTAGGAAACATACTCTGAAAGCTGGAAATAAGGGAAGTAAAACTACCTGCTGTTGGATTACTAGGTAACTGATTTAACCCACAAGAAGAAAAATGAAGCTCTAGCAAAGAAGTTAGGTTGCTGATTACCTGAAACCAATCTGATACTTTTTCGAGCTTGATGCCAGCCATATCCAGATATTGCAACCCTTTAATATTCTGTAGCCATGCTAAGGTTTTAGAATGAAGATTACCAGGAAGAAAATTGCCATGACCAAGATCTAGGACACGCAATGTTGATAGATTACCAAGTTGGTGAGGAATTCCCCCACTGAACTGCGAGTATGAGAGGTTAACATATATAAGATTTTGGAAAGAACCGATGAATTCTGGAATCAAGGTGAGACCAAAATCATTGCAGCTCAATTCGAGGTGTCTAAGATTTGATTATTTGATCATTGGTGTCATAAGACCTATGAATTAAGTCAGGCCCACGAAGGTGAATCTCATGTATGTGACCCGTGAAATTGTCGCAGACCACACCCGACCAACTACAACAGTCTTTGCCTACCCAAGAAGAAAGACGGTTAGCTTTGTCTGTGAGATTGTTCTTGAGATCAATAAGAGCCAATCGTTCTGTGGGTATGCATTGAACAGGATATGAGCTTTGAATGCAATAACATATGCTGGAAAGTGAGGAAACCAAGAGAAAGCATAGACAAGTGGGGGAAGGAAGAAGAGTGAGAGACTTCATTGTAGTGGTGATGAACGGAAAAGATGATGAGTGATATATCATATATGTGTTGACTAATTCAACATTTTTCTTAAATTCACATGTGGGGGAAGGTCATCAAAATTGCTTCTCAAAGAGTTGAACAAAAATAGTTATGAGGCACTACTATACTATCATATATAATTATTAAACTAATTTCAGATTTAAATCAATGTACAAAAAAGTTTAAATAACATAACACAATCTAATTCACCACCATAGAGGACTTCTCTTAGGCCTCAAACTTTTAGATGCAACAACAAATTGTTACCACATTTTTTTAATACACAAATTAAGTAAAGATCAATAGGTAGCGAATACTAGGCAAGTCGATTCACTTAATCACTAATTGCTGGAAGCACCTTGTGGTTTTGTGTACTGTATTGCATTTAATTTACAGGAAGGTTCTGCAACCTGTTCATATTAAATGCATGAATGTAAATTTTTCCACAGAAATAGTCGAACTTGTAAAGGGCCTGTGTAGGGACCCTCATAATGACTGCACCTACACATTTTGTAACAATACATAGATTTTCTAACTATTTCCATCTGTTTCCAACCTTTACACATCATATAATTGAGGGATTTTAAGAGAATTTTTTATTGAGTTACAGCAGTAAAAGTAAACTAAAGATCTCCTATACTAAAAAGGGCTAAACTTTGAATAGAAAGGAAAGTGGAACACATTCTCCATATGATCTTATGATGTAAATGGTATTTGTGATTCTACAACCTGTGAGTGTGGGATGGGGGGGGGGGGGGGGAGGGGGGGTTCAGAAACACAGAATTTCGTCGTATCAAACCGAACCAAAATTGTTTATTCCAAGAATAATACAACAATAAAGAAATAAATACTACAATAAAGGGACACCAAAATTAACACAACAATCTTCTGAAATCGAAAGTACATCTCAGAATCACAAAAGGAACGAAACAACAATCATCAACTTGAAGAATAACTCTAACTAGATGAAGAAGACAACTCGGAATGAAGATGTGAATGATGACGATCAATTTCTGCTTTTTAGCTTTGTATCTCTCTCATATACACTAGACAGGAAACAAATAGAAATTGAGGGCCTCCCCTTGAGCCAATCTTGCCTTGATCCCAACTAAAAATAATAATAAGTCGCGTCATTAAGTGCAATTAGTATAATCTAGCAGTGTCCTTAAGCCCAATTAGTCCTCAACAAAACATAAATGAAACACAAAAGAAAGACAAAAAACCATGTACACCAACAATTAGAAAAAAAAAAAAACAATAACAATATGCTGTATGTATGCTTGATATTGAATTGAAAACATGCATATATTTCAACAAGAAGACAAGGTTCCCACTTGCAGTACTAATTCCTTGCCATCCAATTGTTTTTACAACAGGTTGTTCAGGCAGATAAATCAAAATGTGCTCATTATGTTCAGAATATCTGAATCAAAGTTTGGATTGCTGTAGCCCCACTCAACTGCATCCTGTACACCATGGAGGACGCAGTTGAGGGAGCTACAATAATCCAAACATGCTCACTCCATTAATCCATCCGAGTGAGAACTGAAAATATTCAAAAGAATGTGAATTACAATCCTGAATCAAATTAAAAGGAAAAGATATTTAAAAATATGTGAGCATTGAAGTGATGAACATGATCTATAGAAAATAAAATAACAATATTAAAAGGTTGTAACAGGGCTCTCTAGAGACCTTTCCTCCTCGTATCCAGCCAGAAGACTACATACATACATATGATTATGTTTTTCTATCATAATTTCGTGTATGTTTTGAATTGTATTTTACAAATCTCCATGACCCAATATGTGATTATAATCCTGAAATCCATTTACTTTCAGCTCATACAATTATAACTACACTTAAGATTCTAGTTGAGTACTGGCACGCAAACACAATAGTAAATTTGCAGAAGGCGTTCCCCTGGGCAGCAGATGCAACGATAACACCTTGCATCCCACATGCGAAACTTTCAAACAAATTCTGCAAAAAAACTGGTTAGGCATCTACAAATGGCCTAAAACGTCTAGTAAATGCTTGTTTATGATGTGCATCGCCGCATACTTATCTTAGGCTCGGACTATCGCTTTTTAAGCGCCTTGTGCCTTGATGACGGGCTCATCTTTGTGCCTTAAGTTTGTTGAAAATAATCCTGATCTCGTTAAAAATTCCAGTTAGTTTATTATAGTCTAGTTAAACTTTCTTAAATAGTTCAGTTAACAAAGTTAGGGTGTAAATTGTAATTAGTTAATAGTTCATGTAAATATTGTAAATAGAAACGATATGTCGCTTGTTGAAACGTTGCGACGGTTGACAAAATAACCACCTGTGGGTATAAATACCCATCTCTGGCACCCCATTGTAACACATCACAATCAAAACAATCAATAATACATAATCGTTCACATTCAATTGTGTTCATATATTTTTGTTCAATTTATGTTATATTGTGTTAATCGAATCACCATCAAAGTTCACCGAAGGCCTCCGACTACTATTAGTGTATAAATAAAGAGAGAGAGAGAGAATAAAAACCAAAACAAAATTCAACACTTAAAAGAATAATAATAAGAAAACAAATAAATGCTGAAAAAGAAATAGAGACTAAGGATTACATCTTTTAAGAGAGACGAGATGTTGACAAGGAAATCTACAACGTCTTGATAATGATAAAGATGTAAGAACTAAGCGAACGGGAGGCCTTTATATACGTTTGAGGTTGCTAAGCGATGTGGGATGAGTACGATTGCAATCAACAAAACTACATAGGAGATATTATGCATTCGATTACTTTGTAGTTTCGTATCATAATAACCCCATCTGCTATATTAATCCACAAATATTGTTAATGCATAAAATATTACATGTTTTATAATTGTCTTGATGATTTAAAAAAAGTAGTTAACTAAAAAGATATTTTGGGCCGGTCAAGATTGTACCAAATCATAACAAGGAAAAATTGACAATTCACCTATTTTGCTAGCTCTTGAGCAACTTTAATTTTAGCAACATAAAAATTGCTACAAGTAAGAAGAAGCATGAATAAAACTTAAAAATTAAACCGACTGCATTCTGATAAAGAAAAGTTGGAGCTCCTTTAAATCCTTTCAAACAAATTAAAGCAAATAATTATCTTTGAGGTGCGTAAGATGAAGCTAAGTAACTAAGTTTATATACGTAGATGATAGTTGTTTAATAAACGAATTGTATTTGAAAAACCAACATTAATTACAAGTAAAAATCAAAGCGAAAGAAATAATAATAATAATAATAATAATAATAATAATAATAATAATAATAATAATAATAATAATAATAATAATAATAATAATAATAATAATAATAATAATAAACACCCCACAACGTTGCTTAGATTTTGTAACTATTTCCATTGGTTTCTAGTCTTTCAACATTTTGTAAGGCGTTCCTATTATACAGATGATTACATTGGACTCATGTAAATTAATATTTTAAATGGAAAAAAATCGATTGATCCTCAAGGTTATAACAAGACATTTTTGAAAATGTATTAACTAAAGCAATGGTTCAACTCTTTCGACTTTAGTGTTAGTTTTAGTTTTAATACTTTAACTCAATGGAAAAGCTGAAATGAAGAGTTAAATAAGAATCATTGGTGTTGCATAATGCATTAATACAATTTCAAAATGTCCCCTTTATACCGGCTCAATCAATTTTTTTTCCATTTATATAATTCATTTAAAAAATGGTATCATTTTGCCATTAAAAAAAGAAAAACACATTGTAATAAACCAAAAATATTAATTATGAAGTAATATGTCAAATGTTAACGAGTTGACAATTAACAAAATCGAAGGAATAATTATGTCGAGTATTCGAACATGATAAAAATATAAAATTATAAATATCAAAATTATGCCGAGTATTATATGAGTTAATACCTTGTAAAACCGATAGAACATTAATGGCAAATTATCAAGCGTTTCAAATAAAAGTATTGTTTGGATATAAAGTGGTATAATAATAGTTATAAGTCTAGGGGTTAGTTATATAAATTGTTAAACCAAATGGTTCCTTTTGTAAATACTGAATTAATCAAGAACAAAGTTGAAAGGTTTGTTTTGCCACTAAATTTCCTGCAAATACGGAGTGATTGGAATTTGTAACTTAAAACGATTTAAACGACCATTAAGGTTCAGTTGCTTACGTCTCCTTTTAATGAAACGATACATCAATCACCTTTGGTTATGCTGCATATACTAAGTCATGCTCCTAATTATAAATTGTGAAACGTTTTAGAAAGTTAACAGTGTTGTAGCGCGTTTCGGAAAACTCATCAAAACTACGTAGTTTTAATTAAAAACAACCCATATATAGGACCGGAAAGCCCACCTGTCGTCTCCCAGGGCGTCAATCTGCAAAGAGTTTTTCATAGATTTTTATTCTCCTATCGTTATTTGGTGTGGCAATCAATGAGGTTTTTCAATAGATTTGTTTCTTGTTTGATGATTATCAAACACTTCCTAATTAAATACGTGATTGCATCTAAACTTTGTTGTTTTAACAATTCTATCAAAACCAGGACTTCAATGCTAGTGATGATTGTTCACGTATCTAATAACATGGTTAGTATGATATAATGTTTGCGTACTTTATTTCTTTTTTCATGTAATCATGTAACTTGGTTTTTGTTTGCTTTTAGATTCTTCCTTACCAATTGATTGTCATCTCACAACAAAAAGTCAGTTACATGTGTTTAATGTCGATTATACGTGTCCCGTTGTCAGTTATGCGTGTTCCAATGTCAATTACGCGCCGGTTAGTGTTTGATCTACGCCGCATTATGCGCACTCTGGCACAAGGATGTGCGCGTACCAAAAGAAATTGTGATGTCACTTGAAGTTAAATATATTACCATGAAAAATCAAAAGAAGAAAGAACTTTTTGTCTTGACCGATTTTGTGGCAAAAATTATGTGTTCTCCTTCAAATGAGGAGTTCAATCTTTTTTTTCCTGTAACTAGAAAATGAATGATTTAAGGACTAAACCGATTGTAGGTTATAAATGATCTTTGAAATCGTAGATAGAAATGAAAAAAAAAATCATCGCAACACAATTGAAGATGTGAGCTGCAGTAGATCGAAGCCTTGGGAGACGACAGATGGGAGACCTAGCTTGATCCATGATAGGAATTAAGGAATAAATTAGTTATGGGTTGTTTTTAATAAAAAAATACGTAGTTTTGATGGGTTTTCCGTCTAACACGTAACAGCACCGTATATATATATATATATATATATATATATATATATATATATATATATATATATATATATATATATATATATATATATATATATATATGGCATTAAAGCAAAAGTGAATAAATTTTATTTATAGAATTTTAGAATATATGAATAAATTTTACAAAACCAACTGCATAATTGATATACCTGCCTTATTAGTTGTCATTTCACATATTTCATAACATATCATGACCCATGACTCGTTTTTCTAGGGCTGTGTAACGGTTCAGAACCGTGAGAACCGAACCAGAACCGGAACTGGAACCGTTAAATGCTAAATATAAGAACCGGAACCGAACCATATTTTAATAGTTCTGGTTCAGTTTGGAACTGAGTTAAACAGTTATTATGTAAACGGTTCTTGCGTTAACCAGTTTTCAATTAAAATTCTAAATATGACTAACCATAAAAAAAACACTATCATATCAACACATTATATTTTAATGAAGGGGATTGATAGTAGATTAGAATAGCTCAAAATATTTCTTAAAACAATTATTTTTAAAACAGATTTAGGGCAGTAGAGGATGATTATAGTTTATGATATTGTAAGAGATTAAATGTAACGAGGAAAGTAAGAACATGGATGGTCATTCGTACATGAAAGTTTGAAAGCATACTAAATAAATAGGATTTTAAATATAATCTTCAAAGTTTAAACAATAATTCAATTAACTTGTATCAACTGCCTTAGAACTTGATAATAACCTGTAAACACTGTTAATAACATAAAACTTTGACCAATCTTGCGTGTATTCATCCCATAACAGCCGCTAACGGTCGGAACCTTTATAAAACGTATTTACAATCAATTAAACGGTTAACGCTCCAATTGATATTATAAATAACATCCATATCATCAACTAAACATGCTACAATAATCTTTTTCATCTCAAACACCCTCTATACTCACAAATAAATCCGTCAAAGACCCGTTTTCCGTCCATCATGGTTAACCATCAAGCAATAACGAAACGAGGTAATTTTTATATGGTTTTTGTTAGATTTTGGCCGACAATTAAAACCCCTAAATCAATTTTAGCAAATATAGATTTAATTAACAAGATTTAATTCTAGGGTTATTAGGGGAAAATATGAAGTTTTAATATACTTTATATATAATATTCTCTATTTCAAAACAGAAATTGTGTCTGGTCCAGTGGTTGAGTTTGTGTGTTCAGGCCATGCAGACCTAGGTTCGAACTCGGGTAATTGCATGTCTTTTTGTTATTTTTTTTTCATTTCTTTTTATAATTATTATAAACTAAAGATATATATATATATATATATATATATATATATATATAAAGATATATAAATCATTTAAAATCAAATAAAATTATTTTTAATCACTTAAAATCAATTATAAATTGATATTTATTATTTTCAATTAAAAACCAAACTTTCAAGACCCGTTAAGTTCGTCTTAAACTCGTTTAGCATTTACATATTTAGTTATCGTTTTTAAACTTTATAATTTGTTAACACTTTAGTGTTCAAAATAAAGTATATCGTTAACACCAAAATTCTGTAAACGTTATAATATTCAAACTGAGTATTAATCTTGTCATTAAGATGATATTAAAATAATAATAAATCGCTAACCCATCAATATAAATTCATTCATTTTAAAATCGTTAAGTTTAAATCATTTGTTTTATTTGTTAACTTATATTTCATTAATCGTAATCTGTTAACTATAAAATTTGTTAGCTTATGTTTCATAAACCGCAATCCATTTGTTAACTTATAATTCGTTGGTCTAAATTCGTTAACTATAAACTTGTAACGTGAGTTTAATAATTTAGTTATAATTGTTTGAGATAAAATCCCAATTAAATATGTGCCTCAATTTTCCCCTATTAATATTAGATTATTACATTTATAATATTAAAATAATATAGTTCGCTTTAAATTCCGTTAACGTTAAATATAATATTATAATGCCATAAAATGCTAATAAAATATATTAAAATAGTGCAAAATCCCGTTAACCAAATCTTTATAACTTTTTCAATCCCGATAGTTAGATTTTGTTGTATTTTAATTATAGTTCGAGAAGTTTAATTGTTTCGGATTCTTTAACGCACTTTCAGTTGCTTTGGTTTTGTTATCATGCTAATGTTTATCTTCAATTTCAAGGTGAGTTTCTCACACCCCCGTTTTTACTCTTTTATTACATTTGGAGTAGCATATGTATCCTACAACCTTCAAGTATTTACAATTTCATTTACAAACTACAATTCGTTACATGGACTTGTGTGTTTTACTTGATTACTTGGTCAGAATTACTTGCTCGTGGTTGCCTCAATAAGTATGATCATACACCCCCTTTGCACTCAGGACCATTTTGTTATGAGCGGAAAAAGGCCTCGTTATCCGAGTATGTTTGTTGTTACCAACTGGAAAGGACCTTACCTGCGCGATTATCCGAGTACGTTGGTTGTTACCAATTGGAAAGGACTTTACATGCTCGTTTAACACTTGGTCATGAATTGAATGATTTTACGTATTATATCAAACTTTGTGAATTCACCAACTATTCAAATAGTTGACATTATTTTATACATATTCTACAGGGACTGTTAGTAGAAGATGACACATGGAGAAGATACTAGACTTAGGTTATTTAAACCAATGGACAAACTACTTTGTTGTATTTCTTGTTTAAACTTGTGTATTTGCATGTTAATGAATTAATAATAATATTGTAACTTAATAGTGTCAGATGTGTTTTGAACAATCTGTACGTCACACTCGGGTGTTTCTGCTTAAGCCGGGTGTAACATCTCGGGTTTTTCGTATTTGTTTAAATCGATTCGAGAATGTAATTAAGATCTTTTGAACTATTTAAAAATTGTATTTATTGGTTTTAACTTGGTTTAACTTATTTTATAATTTCATAACTTTTAATCATGCCAAATAATCCTTAGAAACCTTTCAAATCGCTTAAAACGGCTAAAAATCGCATTTTCGGGAGCTACAGGGACTAGTTTTGTCAATTCTTTCATATTTTCGATTAAATTAACGAAACTTAAGCTTCAAGATATGTCAACTAATTGTATAAAATATTCAAATTTCGTTTTATTGCTGGCAAAACCGAATCTTTAAGTTATTATACATGATGTTGTCATTAATTGATTATTCGGTTTCCTAAAATAGATATTTCCTAATAAACAAGTCTTAACCCTTAATATTTAAACAAGACATATCATAGAACCCTAAATTATTACTTCAATACCAGCCAACACATCTAAAATCCATGAAATTTCCCCTTCCTCATTGCCGGTTTCTTCAATTTCTTCAAGCCTTCGTTGACTTTCAAGCTTCAAGACCCTTTGACCTCGATTATCTCTTGTTCCATTCATTGTTAGGGTAAGTTGTCATCTTTAATATTGTAGATTTTTATCTGTAGAACAAAGCCCTCAGTCAATTTTGCCGATTGAGGGAGTCTCGGTGGTCAATTGGACTCAAACCCGCTTAAGGGCATAATAGTCAACAATTTTGACCAATTAATTTCTCATACTTCTGATCGGATTCAACGTTCGGTCAAGAATACTTTTATTCTCGTAACAAAATTTTAAGGCTACTGACCAAAACCCAACTTCCGACTCGCTGTTCGGATTCTGGTCAGTACCAGCTCGCTTAAATCTTAAAACAAACATAACTTGAGTTCTAAACGTCCGTTTGGATTGATTCCAGCGACCACGAGTTTGTTTTTATTTATATTATCATATCTGAAAATCTCAGATTCTGAGTTGTTATATCATTTGATGTGTAGTGGACGACTCGCTTATTCGTTAGCTCGTTTAATCGCATTTACTAATTGTTTGACATTAATCTAAGGTGAGTTTATCATTCCCCTATTTTACTCAATTTTCTAAACGTTTTGGAGACATATGCGTACGTATTTGTATTTCATACTATATATATATATATATATATTCAAACAAATGCATACGTGTTATTGTGAGTGATTTAATCAAACATACGTGCTACTTGCTTACTGTGTTACCATTCAATCAAATCGTATATTGGGATTACTATTCAATCAATCATATAGCGGGTGTTCCTGCTGGTGACCAACTCCCGATTCGCTTGGCAACGGTCTACATACTTGTTTATCTTTTGATTATATTTACTGTTTTTATCACGTTATGCTTATTTATATTGTTGTGTCAAACTGGTGATATTCTCACTCAACTTTATGTTGACAAAACTCCATTTTTATACGCATGTGCCGGTTGCTTGTATTGAAGATTGAAGTTTGGACATGTAGACAAGACCTTAGGATATAATCAAGTTAATCTTTATTTGAGCTTATATTCGTGTATTTTAAATTGTTTATCGTATTTGGATATTGTGTGTATAAATGAAATAAAATAATTAATTAGATATTATCACATTTATATTATGATAGTATCTTCGAGCTGTGAACAATCGGATCACGCCCCGGCATTTTCGCCTTAGGTTGGGGTGTGACACCGGGGTGCTACAGATGAGATACTTGATTATCAAATGAGTACGAATGCTATGTTATGCTTAATTCTTAAGCATAACTTCTCATGAATGGTGCTGGATAACCTGAAGTTGAATTTTGGTAAAGACAAACGGTTGCAATATCCGAGGTTTATCTAGATGTTTGTCAAAGATTTATTTCCTGAGGCCAAAAAAGAGGGGAATGTTATATTCTTAGATCACATGACCGGGAATTCGCTTGCTAAGCTGACATCGTATCGGAACAAAACTAAAGATTAGATACCATAGTTTCGAAAGTTGTTTGGATATTTGGATAATAATGATTATGTTGCTCCTTCGGATAATAAATGGCGAAAGGATGGTAGAGATTTCGATAGAGAGGTTGAAGAAAGGATTATGATTGATTTTAAACTTGTTGGTGGAAGCAAAAGGTTTATCAACATTGAGTTTGATACAGATGATGAGGCTCCTAAGCCTAAAAATAAGAAACGAAAGGTCGTTAAGAAGGAGGTTGTTACCCAGAGTACACAAGAAGAGGTAGTATACTCTGCGACATCTGAGATGGATGATGAGGCAACTTAATCGGATTCTGAGTCTCGACGTCAAGCATTAATGAATTTGAGGGAAAAGTTAGAGAAAAAACCAATTAAAAAGAGGAAGTCTACAGAAGATACTGACGAGGCTTATGTACCTGATGTTGTGGAAAAGACTATCACAAAGAAAAAGACTGTTCAGGTAAAGAGAAAGTCTAAACAGACAAAATCTCCGGTATTAAAGCTTGGAGATGAACCGGATGATGTTGAACAACATGAAGTTGTTGGTACTCCTATAAACCCTGAGTTTATTGTTGAAGAACTGGTGGTAGACATAACACGTGACGATAATGTGTTAAAAACTCTAGTTGTCCAGGCTACACAAACACCATATGAACCAAGACAAGCATCATCGAAGAAAACTCCACAGAAAACTCTAGATTTTGGAAGTTTACCATCTTTTGATGCTGGATGTTTTAGTGACTTTCCTACCTTTAAGGATTTTGATACTTTGAAGGGAGTAGTAACAGAACATGGTATACGCATTGACTGTCTTACTGTGGAGAATGAGAGTTTGAGACGTGAAAATGCTGAATAGAAGAAAATCATTGCTGATGGAGAATTGAGAAGAAAGCAGCAAGTTGATCTACTTAATCAGCATATGAAGTATTTTATGATTCTTGAAGAAAGGTTGGGATTGAATTCGAAGCAGGAAGTTAAAAATACACAAACTAATAATTTATTTGAGAAAACTATGGTGGGAATGCATTAGTGGTAGAAGTTGATTTTAAAATTCAGTATGATCAAGATCGAGTTGATGCTAAAAGGAAAGGCAATGTGGATGAACCTATTGTTATATCTTCTGACCAGCCCATTGTTCAAGACGTTGGTGGATCATCTTTTTGCGGTGTTTGAGGCATGTGAGACAGTAGTTGTAATCCAGTTGTTGTACAACAAGCTGTAGAACAAGTGGTTGAACACGTTTTAGAGCCAGTGGTTGAGAAGGTAGATCAGGTGGAGGATCAGGATGATGAAGATGATTAGTAGAAAGTAGAATTTGGTGATTCTCCTACACATGATGACTTTGATGATATGCCTGACGATCCTAGTGCTGGTGAGGAATTGGAATTAAAATTGGTTCAGGAACTGATGTTAATGTTGTTAGTTCACTTGCCGAACAATCTAGTAATGGAGAACAGACTAAGGGGGAGACATAAAAATATGGTAACGTTGATGAAAGAGAAGTGTTAGATGTTGAACCTATTTCATATAAACCTCCTATATTATTTTCATTTACTGGTGAAGAATTAGAGGAGGGGGAGATTGAATTAGAGGTAACTAAGGAAGAGTTCACTTTTGATTTTGAGCAAGAGTTGGAAAATCCAAGCAGTTAGGACGTACTATTTGTTGGAGAACCAGTTCTGGAAGAAGGGTTAGAAAAGGAACCGGTGGCTTATGCTAACGAGAATCAGGAATTTCTTGATTTTGACGAAGACTTTGATGAGGAGATCGAGATGAATAGCCAAGAATTTGATCGTCAGGGAAATCCTATTCCAGTTGATAAGGGCAAATTAGTTGAAGAAGAAGAGGTTACGAGTAAAGAATAACTTGACTGGTTTGAAGGACAGAAGGTGGAGCCTAAATGTATATACTTGAGATCTCTCAAGTACTATAAAAAGCCGAAAGAGGTAAAGTTGGGAAAGGTTGTGAGTATTGCTTACTTGTCTAAGATTAGAAAGATTGTGGTGAGAAGGCCGTTTGGGGTGCAATACTTTAACATCTTGTGTGAAGTGAGAGTCATTACCATGGATGGACGTCATGGACATCATGTAGAAAGAGTTATTTTATTGTACGAAGAAAGGTCTAGTGAAAGGGATCTGGGAGTTTATCAAAAGACAGTCGAAATGTAAATTTAGAAGTTGGACTTTGCAGAGACTATTCTTACACGAATCGAGAAGAAAGACTGATCCAGAAACCGAAGATTTTGTAAAGACATGGAGATACAAGAAACCTGACACATTGAAGATTATTCCTGTGTATCCCATGGAGCAAGACTTTCATGTCTACTTTCGGTGGTGGTATTATGATAGCAATCGTGGTGAGGCGGTAATTGTTTTGAACAGTGTAACGCTTGGAAATTTCGTTAACCAGCTCGATCGTTTATAAAAGTTTATTTAAAAGGCAGGGTTTCATATTTCTAATTTAGGAGCCTTTTTAATACGTTTTAAAAGTCCATTTATCCGCCTATTATGCTTGTTCATTGATCAATTCTTCATTTAGGATTAAAATCCGGCGACTGTTTAGTTTTTCGGCGACGGTGGCGGCAATTTCCGGTGACAGGAACTGGTGGCTTTGATGGGTTTTTTCGAGACAAACGCGTGGATATATTATTTGCCCAAAACGGAGTTTGTTTGATAGGGTTTTGAGTTATTTGACTGCTAACGCGTAAACCAAACGAATCTGGAGTTGGTTTTCTGTGCTGACAGCTATGGGAGCAGGTGCAGCCTGTGACACCCGACAATTTATGGTTAACACTGTTAACACAATCTCTGTTATCTCAATCACTCATTCATGCATTTCACTTAATTGGGGTAAATTAAGTGTGTCGGTTATTGCACAAACATTCATGTTATAGTAATTAGAGAATTACCGAATCACACAAGTCTGACCCGAACGTTGGTGAAAATATAAAATAATACCTCAATCATATATTTATAATATTATCTATGTGAAATTTCATTCTAAATGATTAGGTGTTTAGTTTATAGCTCGTTTCATGAAATGCGATCGATTGCGTGTACTTTGTACGTTTTCGGTTTTTATAAAATAGTTTTATCAAAGATAGCGCGAGGCTTTATTTTTACTAACTTGGATTTTTTTTAGTCACAATGGTTTGTCATAACCAGGTTCGTTGTTAAAAAGTTCGTTTAAAGCCAAACTAGTTTCAACAAGGACTATTATTGTAATTATGAATTAAAAACAATATTAAAATAAAAAAAAAATGCAACCCTAATTCCCCCCAAAACCATCGATGCAGCTGCTCTCCCTCACTCACAATTTCAAACCACCAACACACCCTAGTTATCTTCAATTCAACCTTAGGTCTTGCAATTGGTGGTGCCTTTGATTGATTCTTATGATTCCTAACGCTAATTAGTAAGTTTATGTATCAATTTTATGTTTTGATGAGTTCTTGATAGACCCTAAATGTCCAAACTTCTATAATTTTAATGATTTTGATGTTAATTGATGAATTAGAACCCTAAAGATGTCATAAACATGTTAGGGTTTGAGTTTTGATTAAAACAGTTTCTGACAGATTCGTACTCGTTTATTGTTTGGTCTGTAACTCGATGAAAATTTATTTTTTTATTATTCTTGATTCCATGATATTCTACTTTGAGTCTAGTTTATAGAAAGGTAAATTTGTAATTTTTGGACGAGATTTGAATGGTTTTATTGATTTTATAAAAACGTGTGTCAAGGCTGATGCGGGGTGACGGATTCTGGTCTGTCTTCCCGACATCATAAATCTTTTTTGACAAGTTCAAATTGGTTGATTTCACTTCTGAAAGTTCATATTTTGAGTTAGCATTACAACTCAATTGGAATAGTTTAATTT
This sequence comes from Bidens hawaiensis, assembly GCF_021521415.1. Taxonomy (NCBI): domain Eukaryota; kingdom Viridiplantae; phylum Streptophyta; class Magnoliopsida; order Asterales; family Asteraceae; genus Bidens; species Bidens hawaiensis. Next base: position 145,051 of record NW_027492041.1, on the reverse strand, counting down.
GGTTTGGTAATGATTTTTAAATAAATAAAACACTTTTGCTGCGCACTGAAATAGCTGCACGTACCTTTCTATGTTGCAGAAATTTTTATGCTTTTTGTGTGAATTGGAAAAAATATAATAAAAATATTTTTAAACACCTATGACATTTATACAACTCTGGTAAAAATTTGATAATTTATTTCTATAGTTTTCCTATGTAATAAAATGTATCTTCACATGCTAAAATCTGCATGTTATACTCGTTATTAATCGATAAGTTCGTTTTAGGCTTAACCGGTGGCTGTCCGATTGTGTTCTTGTCGGGGCTGTTTGAACTGAGGTTTTGCTCCATCATCTTCCTAGGTATGTCTAGTGTAACATACTTTAATATCATGAGATATGGTTTTCGTTTGATTGGTCAATTAGTGATTGATTGAAAACTAGTGTTCGGAGGTCTAGATTGTTAAATTGTTGCGTTTAGCGCGAGGTTTGAAGGAATTAACAACCAATTCAGTTTGTGTAGCTTCGGTTTGATATATGGGCTGTGGAAAAATTATTTTTTAAAGTATTGGGGCTGAACTGATTGTTTGTTTACTCAAACGGGTCGGTACAACGCGACTTCGCGTTTATTGGGAAGTTGGTGCGTTGTGCAAGCGAACTACCGACCCATTCAACTCGTGTAGTCTCGTGTGGACTTGTTGGCTGTAATTATACTTAATTTGGTCCACACGGGGCTGAGTTGATTGCTAAGTGCATAAACCACTCGTTAACGCGCGTATTCTATTCAACTAGCAACTTCTGGGGGTAATTTGGAAATCCTTTGTCCCCGGAATTATCTAAGGGTGGTTACGGTTAATACAAGGCCCCGAGGGCTGATGTAACTGAAGTTGGTAAGGTCGAGGCTTTAGGTCAACCAAGTCATGTTAGAACGCCTCGTAGGATAAACAAGTCGGTACGGTTTAGTTAGTAATCTTTGTGTGCAATCTGACAGGTTGTGAATTGTGGATTTGAATAGAGATTCTCTAGCTCGTTGTTGATTGTGTGCCTCATGTCAGGTAAGTTCATGATGCCCCTTTTTAACTCTTTTTACGTTTTAGGCTAGCATACACACCTCCGTACGATTTTATCCGTTTAAACGTTCTGGACGATATTGTGCAGTTTCAATGGTATTTGTATATTTCTAGAATTATGTTTAGATTATATCCTATGGCATAGGATATTTTTAAACCCGTTTATGATCTTATAATCCCGAAACTTATATATATTACCTATAGTCTAGGCTTGAGGTTATTATTGGGCCTTGTAATAGTTCTCAGACTACTCATTATTTATAGTTTACATGTGGTGATGTTGTTTGATTGATCGATTGGCTAAGGTTTACATTAATGATAGTCCATGCTTAAAGGCATTATTAGACTCGCTTATTGTTTTATATATTCCTGAAGAACTATATATTATTGATAGCCTATGCCAGAGGATATCATTAGATTCGTTTATAATTATATATTTTTGAAAATAATATATTAATTATAATCTAGACCTTAGGATATTTTAGACTTGTCATAAATTCCTTAAGGTTATATGTATTACTTATGGTCTAGGCTCGAGGATGTCATTACTCATGGTATTAATTGAATATATGTAGACCTGCTTATATTAGTTCATATTTTGGACGGACTTATAAAGATATACATGTATATTCATATGTTATCCTATGGCTTATGATTGTTAATATTAAATTTGTTCTTAGTGACTAAGAATTAGTTTCGTGTGCCTACTGTGTGTGGGTATACGGTGTAATGATGGTTTTGGCCGGGCCAAACTATACTACCCAGGTTCAAAAATCCTGTGGCGGGCCCTGGAAAGCTCCTGAGGGGGGAGGCTCGTGTGGCATAATCATTGTTGTATTATGGTATTTGTGTGCATGGTGATTTTGGCTGGGCCAAACTATGCTACTTAGGTTCTAAAATCCTATGGCGGGCCCTAGAAAGCCCGTGAGGGGGGGGGGGAGGCTCGTGTGGCATGATCACCATCATATTGAATTTTGCGTAAATGATGATTTTGGCCGGGCCAAACTATACTACTCAGGTTTTAAAATCCTATGGTGGGCACTTGAAAGCCCGTAAGGGGGGCGGCTCGTGTGGCATAATCATCATAACGGGTCCCTAAAATCCCGTATCACGTGCTTAGGTCATACGCCTGTTCGACCGTGATTATATTATTTGGATGTTATGCATATATATATATATATATATATATATATATATATATATATATATATATATATGGCTACTTATCATTATCCAGTTGCCTATTTGTTCATATCCCGTATTATACTTAAAATTTTGGAATGATTTATAGATATGTCGTTTATAAAACTTAAACTCACTCAGCTCAAGCTGACTTTGTGTGTATGTTAGTTTGATTTTCAGGTTGAGACTAAGGACTAACGCTTGGACGTGCTAGGGGCTACTCGGAGAGTTGAAGGCATTTCTAGACGAGAACGCCTAATTAAAAATAGACGTTTCGTTTATAATTGGTTTTGGGATTTTTTAATACTTAACATTTTTCCGCTGCTTATGGTTTGGTATTTTTCCTGGTTTTGGGTATCTTGACATTTATTATTTAGCTGTTATTTACTCTTAACTGGTTTTAAATAAAACAAAGTTTTCTTGGTTTTAAACGTTTGTGAAATTTTGTATATGATTACTAACTGTAGGATTCCCGGGATTCGGGGTCTTACAAACCGAGATGGAGTTTTGGATGTGATAAATGTTATGGATCCAATGTGGTTAGTGAATTGTTCGGAGAAAGAGGTAGAGGGATTGTTTCATCTCAAGATCCAGATTGGGAGCGAAAAAGACGTTGATCCAGCGTTGTAGTATCACAGGATGATTAAGATCTATCATACCTATAAAATTCATTAAAGATGAGTGTGGAAGAGTAAATGGAGGAAGATGGGAGAAGAAGAAGAACGAAAAGAGAAAGAGCGAGAGCAAGAGATAAAAGATAATACGGAGTATGCTTCATGGAGAATACCAGTACAAAGGAACTGGTATATCTATTCCTACTAATCAAGAACACTCGTAAAAAGGTCGTGGGAGGATATGCGACTCGAGTATCGTGAAAGGATTTTTTCTGGCTGAAAGATTGAAGACATGAAGATCAAGACCTAGCAACATCTGAGGGGGAGTTTGTGGAAGCATAACGTCTATTTCTAGGGTCTTATAGTTTGTTTTGTATGACTAAATGTCAAATATTGTAATAGATGTACAAACCAGCGCATAAGTATCCCTAGGGTCCACATAATGTATGCAGTGCATAAGTTATGCGCCGTATAAGTACTTATGCGCCCCTAGGCTACTTTGTAATATAGGTTTAGACTTATGCGCTGGGTAGAGAACTTTTGGTGAATTTTAGAGTGAGAAAGTACTTTGTAGAGAGAGAAAGAGCTTGAATGCTGTCATATCTTCATGTATTGATTGTTAAAGTTAGTGAAATGGACTTAAAGTTACAATTGGGTTTTTCTACTTTGTTGGATTCCGCACTTCAAAGCTAAAGCCAATAACATCATCGATCCTACGTACATCTATGTAAGCATCACGTCATTTCAAATGGAGTTGATCATATTCAATGGAAGTGACATCTTCTTATGTTTTCCCTTCTAACATGCAATACAATGGTCGGTCATTTTGAAATTTTTCAATGCAACACCATCCACCAGATCATTCGCCATTAATTGGTTCATTTTTCTGATGTGGATATGACCCATCCTCCTATGCCACAAAATAGTGTCTTTCTCAGTTGCTTTTGAGACAAAACACGTGGCTGTTGATGAAGAAGATACTTAAGAAGCCAAGTCAAGTACATAAGTATCATGAGATCGAGGGGATCTCATGACGACAATATCCTCGGGAATTACGAATCCCGGCTTAAGAATAACGCATGTTGTGTCCGTTAACAAGGTCGTATACTTCTTATCACAAATATGTGAAACGCTCAATAGATTGTGGTCAACCTTGTCGCAATAATTTACCTTCTCGAAGGTAATCCTACCATTCGAGACTTCAACTTCCTTGGTTATTAAACCACCCTAATTACCCGCAAAAGCAACATAACCTCCTTGAATGTCTTTAACGTTTGTAAGGAGATTAAGATTGCCGGTTATGTGACGAGAGCATCCACTATCCATGACCCATTTGTCTCCTAAAATAATATTGGATGAACTCTGCGCAAACAAGTAAGCAGTTGGTTCAAAAGGCAGACCAAGCCTCAGTCTTGGGCTGAACCTTTGGTTCCTTAGGTGATAAATTAAGTTTAGGTTTCCCCGTTGAAGATCCATCAATAGAAAACTTGCTTTCTTTTGTTTTCTTTTAAAAGTTCTTATGATGCAGGTGATGAACTTGAGAATACCGTAAAGAGGATTTTGATATTCTTTTAAGATAATCATCTTTAATTATACCAAAATTCATGTTAAGACAGAGGTTTAACTGTTGGTGCATAATGTCAGTAGTTCATAGTCTAGTGTCTGTAATCGAGTCTGTAATGTTAATTATGTTTTATATATGTCTTAAGCGAAGTTGTTAACAAGTTCGCCTAGGCGAACTTGTTAGTCAAGCGAAGTTATGGACAACTTCGCCTGAACATGCCAGGCGAAGTTGTCATGTATAAATAGTCCTAGGTTACGGCTGTTTGTAGGGAATCAGTTGTTCGTGTTAGTTTGTTCGAGTTGTTACGAGAGCTGTAACGTGTGTCTGTAATAGTGATATCGTATCACGTGTTTGAGTTATTATATAACGTGTGTTCGTTTCGTGTGTTCGTGTGATTCGTGTTCTATACTCGTAACGATCTACGCAGGGATTCCGCACCTGAGTTGATCGAGATATCTCGTGCGATCCGTCTAGGGAACCTACAATTGGTATCAGAGCGTTTGCTCGATTGTGTGGTTTGGGATATTCACGCGGGTGTAGAAATCGTCCCGTTTCGACTATTCGCGGGACGTGTTTTCTGTGTTTTTGAGTCAATCTTACCTCCTACCATCGTATTCAAGCCTTTGCACCGTCAAAAACCTCGTAAAATCCAGATTTCAGATCTGCAAAAACGTCCGTGTTCATCAGGCGAAGTTGCCGTCAGGATACGTAGGGTTTCGGCGAAGATATAAGGTTAAGCGAAGTTATCCACAACTTCGCCTACCTTCTCAAGTTCGCCTAACTCAGCGAAGTTCTCTATAACTCCGCCTACCTCCTAAGTTCGCTTACCTTAAGCGAAGTTAATCATCTGCGAAGTTCTTCAGCGAAGTTAAGGCTTAAGCGAAGTTATCCGTAACTTCCCCTACAGTACTTTTCAGAAAATTTTTTGATTTTTTTTTCGGGTTTCTTACTTTTCGGGAAAGATGTCGTCGATTAACATCTCTGAGTTAGTGAAGATGGAAGTTGAAGCAGGGTCAGCTACTAAGGCCCCAAGATTGATGAAGGGAACCGATTTCGTTGCATGGAAGGATCGGTTCATACAATACGTCAAATACAAGGATGCGAAGATGTGGGTATGCATCCAGGATGGTTATATTCCACCAGTTATGGAGTATGAAGGTCGTGATCAAATCAAAAAGTATAGCAAAATGGAAGAAGAAGAGAAAAAGATGTATGAGGCCGAGAGCAAGGCTCATGCTGCTATTACTATGGCTCTTCCACAAGAGATCCTTCATACGTTTAGAAAGTACACGTCAGCAAGAGAGCTTTGGGAAGCTCTTGAGAACAGATTTGAAGGGAATGTAGGAATCCGTGCTTCAAAGATAAAATTGCTCAAAACCCAGTTCTCAGTCTTCAAGTATTTGAAGAATGAATCTTTAGATGATATTATCACTCGATATTACCATATGATGACTGAATTGAGCAACTATTCAATTTCCTACCGAGAAGAAGAAATAGTTGAGAAGCTTCTAGATGCTCTCCCACCAAAATGGAAGATGTACACTGTGCTGATGAGGGAAGACAAAGACTTTCCCACATATGATCTAGAAACGGCAGTTAACAAGCTCCGATCCTTTGAGCTTAATATGGTCAGAAAGGAGACACCTATGGATCAGGTTCAAGATCCAGGTATGTATGGAGCTAAAGTCAACACTAGCTCAGGATCGAAGACTGAATCTGCTGCCTACTACTCGAAGGGAGAGTCGGGCGAAAACTCATAACATGAGGGTCATGTGTCAGTCAACACAAATGGTGATGTTTGCTATGTAGCAGGTGGATCGAGTGGTTCTCAACCCCAGGTAAGCAAGAGTAGTTGCTCTCCAAGTATTCCCAGCAACAACTACTCCAAGATGCCTCTGAGTGTCAAGTCTGCTGAAGAGCAGTTTGGTCTCTATGCTTCTTTTATTGCTTCCTATGAGAACTACATTCAAGGGAAGATTGTTGATCCAGCTATGTTGGATGAAGACTATGACCAGATTGATGCTGATGATCTGGAGGAAATGGATCTACAATGGCAGATGGCTATGATCGTAAGAAGAGTGAAGCGGTTTATGAGAAAGACCAGAAGAAAGTTTGTCGGTGGAAAGCCAGGGTTTGACAAGACGAAGGTGAGATGCTACAACTGTCAGCAAAACGGCTACTTTGCTAAGGAGTGCAGGAATGAGCGTGTAGAACGTGGTCAAGGAAAGTCTACACAGCATAATGAGGGTTCTAAAGATTATAGTGCCATGATGTCCAGAGGAGATGGTGAATACAACTGGAACCTGCATTCTGAAGAAACTTTCGAACAGGCCAATTTGGCGAAGGTTGAAACTGAAGGAAGTGAGAAGGCTACCGGAGAAGAAAAAGCTTTCATGGCAGATGTTAAAGACCAGCTCTCCGAGGTATGTTCTAAACCTACATGTTCTAAATGTGAAAACTTGTCTGAGCAATTAGCAACTATAACCGATCAATATGTTAGGTTGGATGCTGAATTTAAAACCCTAAAAGAAGATCATCATTTTACAAAAGCAAGAGAAAATAGCTATAAAGTCAAAATAAAAGCTTGTGAAAAAGATGTTAAAAGTCTAAAAACAAAAATTGCTGAAAAAATTGAAGTGATTGATTTAAGCTATGAAGTTTTGGAAGAAAAAACCAAACTAATTGCTGATAGAGAAAAACAGATTGCTGATCACCAAGTAAAAGTGGTGGAACTGAATAGAAAACTAGTGCAGTTCAGAAATTCCTCTGCTATTCTTGATCACCTTGTTAGTGATCAAGGTTCCTCTACTAAGAGAGGAGGAATCGGTTATCATGAGGTTCCACCACCTTATAATCACAATTACACTTTTAACCCTAGTGTTCAGAAATCTGTTGACTTTGAGGTTGCTCAGACAGTACCAGTTAAAGTAACTTGTAAAGAACCAAATGTTAGTGGAGGCGAAACAAGTTCGCCTATTTCAAGTGTTAAAATTTCTGATCCAAGTCCAGTCTCATCGGATTCGGATAAGTCATCCGAGTCTGGTAAGGCAAAAGAGGAGGTGGTATTACCCAATGGTGGAGAGAAAGATAAGACGAATAAAAAGAGTACTCCACTAAACCCGTACGTCCCACCATATGTGAGACGAACGGGCGGTAATAAAGCCTCGACATCTAAAACACCGGTTGATAAAAAGGTAAAGCATAGGTGTTGTTTTAGGTGTAATCAATTAGGGCACCTAGTTGCAGATTGCCCTCTGAAGCAGCGATTCAGAGGTGTAAGGCCTACTAAAACTGAGAATAAGCCTAATAGTAATTATCATGCTGCTAAAAATGAAAACCATTCAAAATTTAAAAATGTGACTAATTCAGGTTTTCATAGAAACAAATCTCAGTTTTACACTGCTAATAACCAAACCACAAGCTATAATTCTTTCAATTCACAAAGGTTTGGAAGGCCTCACAATCAATCTTCAAGGAGATATCCTAATAGGACTTATAGGAATTATCCAGAGACTAACTTTGGAAAGCCAAAGTTTGGGATGTATAGATCCAAGACCAATTGGTCTTGGGTCCCTAGATTCTAATCTTTTGCTTTATTGTGTAGGAACAGTTGAACAGGGCTGCCAACAATCTTTGGGTTGTGGATAGCGGTTGTTCTCGGCACATGACGGGTAACAAATACTTGTTACACGATTTGAAACCTGTTCAAGGAGGGAGAGTGAGCTTTGCCGGTGAAAGTGGAGGCAAGATTACAGGAATGGGAACGGTGTCGAATGGAAAGATGACATTGGAGAAAGTTAAATTTGTAGAAGAATTGAAGCACAATCTGCTGAGTGTGTCGCAGATCTGTGATAAGGAGTACACCGTACATTTTACAAAGAATGAGGCGATTGTGTTGCAACCTGGTTTTTAGATACCAGAGGAGTGGATTGTGATGAAAGCTCCACGTGAAAGGAATACGTATGTTATGGATATGAGGTCGACTGAAATGGCCACGGAAGAATCATGCCTTATGACAAAAGCGAGCGAATCAGAGTCCGAATTGTGGCATAGGAGAATGGGGCACATTCATCTTCGGAAGATGAACCACGTTGTCAAGAATGGACTTGTGCTGGGCGTTCCCTTGAAAAGTTTCAACTTTGAAGACAAATGTCTACCGTGCAAGAAGGGAAAGCAGCACAAGAAATCCCATCTCACCAAGAAAGTCAATTCAATTGCCAGTACCCTAGAATTGCTTCACATGGATCTCTTCGGTCCCGTGAATGCAAAAAGTCTAGGAGGTACTTCTTATTGCTTGGTGATCACTGATGATTACTCACGATATTCGTGGGTATATTTCCTGAAATCAAAAGATGAAACGGCTCAGATGGTGAAGAATTTGATTACCAAAGTTGAGAACGTTATGGATAAAAGGGTTAAGTTCATCAGGAGTGACAATGGAACGGAGTTCAAGAATTTTAAGATGGAGATCTTCTGCCTTCAGAAAGGGATCGAACACCAATACAGCGCTCCGTATACACCGCAACAGAATGGAGTGGCTGAAAGGAAGAATAGAACATTAATTGAAGGAGCCAGAACTATGCTGGCTGATTCAAAGCTTCCTGTGGTGTTCTGGGCTGAAGCTGTTGCTACAGCCTGCTATATCCTCAATAGAGTCTTGACGGTTAAACGACTTAATAAAACGTGTTATGAGCTTATGCATGGGAGGAAGCCCAACTTGAGTGGTCTTGAACCATTCGGGTCCCCTTGTTCGATTTTAAAGACAAATTCTAAATTTGGTGAAGTAGCCGATGAAGGAATCTTAGTTGGTTATGTTGTTGGGACTCCCAACAGACGTGTCTTTAATACATCGACCAGCAAGGTTGAGGTGGTGTGTAACACCGATATCACAAGTTACCAACCGCCAAAACCGAGCAACGGACCTGCTGAGTTTTTCGACTATGATAGACTTTTTAAGTCTTTTAATATACCGTTTTTGGATAGTGCAGAAGAAGAAGAAAGAGTTGCTACGAAGATGATCCTTGATGAGGAAGAAAATCTAGTCCAAAGACAGCTGTTTGATAAATGTCAACCTTCCTCATCAAATGCTGTCAATACCCCTGCTGCCTCGACTGAAGAAGAATTTTTCAATCCGTTTCACTCTCAGCAAGAAACAATCATTGACGAGCTCTCTTCTAACTTGGAAGACAATCTGCATGTCGGTTCTGTTCCGACCACGAGAATTCATAAATATCACCCTTTGGAGAATGTGATTGGTGATGTGTCCTCCGGTGTACAAACAAGACGTAGCTTGAATGAGCACACATGTGTTTACACAAGCATTAAGGAGACAGGCATAATCAACGAATGCTTGTACACCTGCTTTATCAGCCAGATTGAACCGAAGAATTATCAAATGGCTCTCAAGGACAGCTCGTGGGTCGAAGCTATGCAAGAAGAGTTGGCTCAATTCAAGAAAATGGAAGTTTGGACTTTGGTTGAAAAACCAAAGAATGTGCACGCGATAGGCACAAAATGGGTTTTTAAGTGCAAGAGAGATGAGAAAGGGATTATCATAAGAAACAAGGCGAGGCTAGTCGTTAAAGGTTTTAATCAACAAGAGGGGATTAATTATAATGAAGTGTTCGCTCCTGTGGCAAGGTTGGAAGCCATTAGATTGTTTTTGGCGTTCGATGCTTATAAGAAGATGAAGGTATTTCAGTTGGACGTGAAGAGTGCGTTTCTGAATGGGAAAGTTGATGAGGTTGTGTACGTTGAGCAACCTCCGGGTTTTCCTGACCCAGACTTTCCCGACCACGTGTACAAGTTAAGCAAGGCGTTGTATGGACTTCATCAGGCACCTCGTGCCTGGTACTCAACTTTATCAGATTACTTGCTTGAAAATGGGTTTGAAAGAGGGAAGATTGATAGCACGTTGTTCTTCAAGAGAGAAGGAAGCGACTTCCTGCTGGTGCAAGTCTACGTGGATGACATTATCTTTGCTGCATCAAAAGTCTCCATGTGTCAGGAGTTTGAGGCTGTCATGAAGAAAAGGTTTGAAATGAGTGCTATGGGTGAACTAACTTTCTTTTTAGGATTGCAGGTTGATCAGAAGAAGGATGGGATGTTCATTCATCAGACCAAGTATGTCCATGATGTGCTCAAACGCTTCAAGATGGAGGACAGCTCTCCATTTGATACTCCAGTCTGCGTCAATCACAAATTGGGTGCTGATTCAGACAACGATGCAGATGTGGACCCAACTCAATATCGGGCTATTATAGGTTCTTTAATGTACTTAACTGCTTCTAGGCCTGATATAATGTTTGCTGTTTGTCTTTGTGCACGCTTTCATGCAAACCCAAAAGAATCTCATTTGAAGGGTGCGAAGAGGATACTGCGGTATCTCAAGGGCAAGCCCAAGCTGGGGTTGTGGTACCCGAGAGGAGGAGACTTGGAGCTAGTCGCTTACACAGATTCTGATTATGGAGGGTGCAATCAGAGTCGGAAGTCAACAACTGGAGGATGTCAGTTTCTTGGTGGCAGATTGGTGTCGTGGCAATGCAAGAAGCAGACTTCAGTCGCAATTTCAACCTGTGAAGCAGAATACATGGCAGCATCCAACTGCTGCTCCCAGGTTCTTTGGATTCAACAACAGTTGCGCGACTATGGTCTGAATTTCTTACTTACACCTATTTGCATTGATAACACAGCTGCTATCTCAGTAACTAACAATCCCGTGAAGCACAGTAAAACTAAACATATTGACATACGTCATCATTTTATACGGGATTGTGCTGAGAAGAAACTGATTGTGCTTGAAAAGGTGGATACGCTTGATAATTTCGCTGATTTATATACTAAAGCGTTTGACAAAACAAGATTTCAAAACCTTATTGAGCTGAATGGGATGATCAATCCCGAGTAACCATGCTTGTTATGTTTATTTAAAAAAAAAAAAAAAAAAAAAAAAAAAAAAAAAAAAAAACGTCACTATCGCTTAAAAATATGTCGGTTACCTCAGTTTGAAGGACATGTCTTAGGATATGTTTGGTCCTCATTTCTACTTGTAGAATATGCGGATAGCCATTAACCAGATGACTGAAAGTGACCGGGGCGGTTTATGATGAGTTTTCATTCTTTCGCTTAAAATTAGTCGATCATACTTAGTTAGAAGGACACATACTAGTATGTGGTCGGTCCAACTGATCCATTGGATCTTCTGGATAGCCGTTTACCTGAAGGCTTTGTTTTGGTCGGGGCGATTAATGTTAAAATTTTTTAAAGGGAAATGAAATTATTTTTCAAGTCTACTACTTCGCAAGAAGTTCGTTTGCTATGTTTAACAGAAAATTGATCCAACCTTGGAAAATGATAGATATACTGATTCTGTGTGCTTAACTAGTGAAGTTATTAGGCTTAAAAGGCTTTAGGACAGTCATTGTATGTCATGGTAGCTTTTTACGGTGCGTAAAAGTAGATGTGATACAAACTAAATCTACTCGATTTTACGTGGAAACTTCTTAAGAGTTTTGCATGTCTTCATATATATCTTTCCGAATGATAGGCAGAAAAGCGATTACCCAGTCATACACGAGCCCGTAAGTGTTCTGATTCCCACAAAGATAGTGTGTGAAGAAACTGCAGTGATCCAGATTCGGGACTTGCAGTTGTTTACTACTCTGAAGTCTATGTAAATGTTTATCATAAAAAAAAAATAAATAAATAAATAAAATTAGGAGTTATTGAAACATTCTATAGCTGAAAATGTCAAGACTTCTCAATCATGGAGTAAGAAAGAGAACGGGAAGCAGATGAAGAGTACTTACAAACTTAATCAGACACTATGGGTCGAGGTCAATTCGGGGTGACTTGGGGAAAGCCAAATACGCTTTGAGAATAGATAGGAGGCATCATAATCTCTGAGTTGTTGCCCACTTAAATTTTGAGGTATAATTGAACCTAACTCGTATCACAGAAACGATGAAAACCATCTTAAGTTATTTACCTGCTTACAACCTGTTTCTTTATGTCATAATACAGCTAAACACGGATCTATGTGACAGTCACGTAATTAGTATGATTCCTGTTCGGATCTTTTCTAAAACGTAGTAGTCCCTATCGAGACTGAAATTTGATCCCTTGTACTTTAATTTTTAAAAAGTTTTTTGTACTTAGGTAGTTTTATGATTTTGTATCTGGTTACTTGGACTTGATCGTGTCATTTAATTCTTAAAGGGAAGTTTTAAAACTTAAATGCAAAATGTTCAAATTATAAGGTTTGATTTTGTAAATATAGGCGAAGTTGTTAAACAGGCGAACTTGTGAATAACTTCGCCTAAGCGAAGTTATCCGTAACTTCGCCTGTATAACAGCGCCCCTATATAAGGATTTTCAAAGGTCATTCATTCATTATTCTCAAATATCAGCGAACTTATACTCTCCGATTTAACAGCGAACTTATCGAGGTTATCTGTCGATTCATCTGTTCATCAATTTCTTCGATTTCAAACCGATTTAAAGGTTTGTTGGGTCATCATATCGTATAATCCATGTTCATTGATGTTAATCTGAGGTCGTTTCGACCTGTTTCGTGACCTCGGTCGATCGACCTTTATTACCGGATTTTCAAACTTGTTTTTTACGTGTTCATACCCAACCTAGTCGTCTAGTTATCCTTAAAATCTTGTGTTTAAGAGTCCTAAATCTTCACATTAACCAGAAACATCAAGTTTTCGGAAGTTTGAAACGACCTTACTGTCGCCGATTCAGATTCAGGCGAACTTAAGGTTTGGGCGAAGTTATCCGTATCTTCGCCTGAGGCTTAACTTCGCCTGAGGCGATATTGTGGTGAGGCGAAGTTAACATTAACTTCGCCTGGACCTTTTAACTTATTAGTTATCAGACGAACTTAAAGATGAAGCGAAGTTGTTCCCAACTTCGCCCCAACTTTAACTTCGCCTATACAGATTTTTTCACAACTTCGCTCATGGTAACAAGCGAACTTGTGTTATGCCTTAACGTTTATCTAACTTGGTTCGTTTGTTGCAGATATGGCTGCAGTAGCAAGTGCTGGAGGTGCTGGAGGAGATGACAGAGACAATCAGAGGCAATTCTCTCCGGGTCACAACATGTATATCACATTAGACCCGGAAGCGAGCGGTGTTGAGGATTACCGCGAGATAATCACATTCCTCCTTCGCTCGAGGATATTCCACGCAATCACTACGACTCTGCCGATTTCCTTACCCAATATTGAGGATTTTTGGCAGACAGTGGAATACGATTGCCGCGTTGAGCCCCCGGTTATGCGAGCAACCGTCAACAATCAAGAAGTTCAGTTCTCGCCTGAACAAATTCGGGTGGCTTTACGTTTTGGAGAGGAGACTAGGGATGACCCTACAGAGTTTGTTGCTCCGTTCCGCGATGGAGCATTTCTACGAATGGGCTATTCTGGTCCATTGGGCGATACACAACGGAGGAAGGGTTTCCTACTTGATCAGTGGCGCTTCCTCATGCACGTAATGATTGTCTTCATGTCTTGGAGGAAGGCGGGCACTGATGGTATGGGTGCGACCATGCAGTCAGCAATGACTGCTCTGACTTATAACAAACGTTATAGCTTTAGTCAGATGGTCTTTTACGAGATCGATAGACAGAGAAGAGCGATGGCCCGTGAGAGGTTCATCATGTATCCAAGATTCATTCAGATGATCTTGAATCATGTTGCTCCCACGTTGCCTCAACGACGTCTAATACGATACGTGGAGAGTGTGAGCAAACGTATCTTCGCTCAATGCCGAACATCCAGTGCGAGGAGCAAGCCTGAACTGTGTCCAAGGCATACTCCACTCTTTGGGTACTTAATAAACCCGGGGTATGTGTCAGCTCGTGGGGATGAGTTCAGAGACCCGGCACCACAACAGGCAGGAGCATCTCAAGCTATACCTGCTGCTCCTGTTGTGTCACCGGAGGAGGAAGTGGACCTTGATGCAGAATTCGGAGGTCAAGGATTCTTCGATATGGATCGGGTGGATCCAGAGGAGAACGTTCAGATCCCAGTTGAACGTGTCTCGACTGTGCGTATTACTAGAGCAGCTACGACGGTGGCTGACTCAGATCTTGATGATGTTATGGATGAGGCGAGAAGGATGTTGGTGACTCAAGAGAGGACGTTTGGGAAGAGAAAGAGGACAGATGATGATAGTGAGTCAGAAGAAGAAGAGGATATTCACAAGTTGATTAGACGTTCAAGACGGGAAAGGACAGGTGCATGTATGGGAGCTGGAGAGACTTCAAGAGTTGTACGTTTCGCTCCGCCCGCACTGTCAGGTATGTCGATTGTTCCTACATCACTACAGGTCACATGTTTAAGCGCCGCGGATGCTCCCGTGGTGGCTACATCATCAGCTTTCGGCATTCCATCTACTACTTTCCAGAGGACGACTCCGGAGATTGTGTCTTTACCACCTCCAACGCTTACTCCTTCAGAGGTGGTTGCACAATTTGTTGAGTCGACAGTCGTTGCAACTGCAGGGTTGTCGGTCACGATACCACCTGCGGTTACGTCCACAGCTGCTTCTGATGTCCCGGTTTCATTCGAAATCCCTGCTGAGTATACTCAAGACACATCTCACATGAGGTTTGATTTCGATGCAACCCTCTCAGACTCGGAGAGAATAGCTGCACTTGAGCGGGTCGTGGCAGAAAATCAAGGGTGAATCTTGTCCAGACCCAGGCTATTCAACGCCTAGTAGCAGAAAATCAACTGCAGTCGTCCCTCCTGGTTGAACATGGGAGAATTATAGATGCTATGAAGGAGTTCTTGGCATCTCAGGGGGAGACAAGCTGTAAAGGCGACGAGTTAAGGACAAAGAAGAGAAATGATAGAGACGATGATCCCAATGCATCGAAAGGTGCAGGTGGTGAGTTGCCAAGAACTACTCAAGCTCTTGGGACTTCCACAGCTCAGGGGGAGTCTGTAGGTGCGGCTGGCAATTCTGGTGGTGATGAGGTGGTGATGGTTGATGATGAAGAAATGGGAGATGATGTGATTGATGCTTTGAAAGAATTAGATGATGATATGTTTAGTGATGATGTGTTGTTTGATGATGATGTATTGCCAGTCGAAGAGATTGAAAAGATTGGTGAACAGATTGTGATTGAAGATGATATTGAAGAAGGTGAGATAGTTGAAGAGAATGTTGAACACGAGATCCCAACAGTTGAAAAGTCAGATATGGATAAAGATACAGTAGGTGATGAAACTGAATGGGAGGAGCAGCCTAGATGGAAGGAAGGCTATGCTCATTGGTTTATCAAAACTAAGAAGCCTGCTGTTCCAACCATGTTCAAGAAAAGTTATAATATCAAAGGCTATGCTGAATCAAAGAAAGGAATTATCTGTTGGCTATATGATGAACAGCTAAAAGTGTTCGTGGTGAAGAGATATGATGGGATCCAATACTTTAAGAGGACGTTGAGATCTCTCAATACATTGCCTGAATGTGAGGTGAAGGATTTGGCTAGATTGGGGTTGATTAATAGAAGCGACGACAACATGGCCAGAGTTATTGGGAAGATAGTATGGAAAGAAAGTATTAAAGAGAAAAGGTTTGAGTTATTGAAGCCACAGAAGGGAAAGCTAGTGGAAGATAAAGAAAGGGGAATGAGAGCAGATGGCAAACCTTGGATGGTGATGAAGTATAAGCCGATTCGGTGTCTTAAAGATGTGCCGATGAAGACAATGCCCAAGGATGTGTTGAAGAACCTTAAATGGTGGTATGTTGATTGCCAGACTGCTGAAGCCGTGATGGAAGACGAAGACGAACAAGAAGTGCTAAGAGTGTATGATCCGATGCATCTTGTTAATTTATCGAAAGCTGATCTGCAGGTGTTAAATGAAAAGAAGATATTTTATATTCCTGCTTCGAAAGACGAAGCGAGGAAATATCAGCGAGTAGTCACGGTATGTGTGAGAGAAGGAGTACATGCATGAAGACAAAGAGATTGAAGGTTACAAGACACGTGCTTGAAGATCAAGACATGAAGCTACTGCCAAGGGGGAGTCTGTTGGTGCATAATGTCAGTAGTTCATAGTCTAGTGTCTGTAATCGAGTCTGTAATGTTAATTATGTTTTATATATGTCTTAAGCGAAGTTGTTAACAAGTTCGCCTAGGCGAACTTGTTAGTCAAGCGAAGTTATGGACAACTTCGCCTGAACATGCCAGGCGAAGTTGTCATGTATAAATAGTCCTTGGTTACGGCTGTTAGTAGGGAATCAGTTGTTCGTGTTAGTTTGTTCGAGTTGTTACGAGAGCTGTAACGTGTGTCTGTAATAGTGATATCGTATCACGTGTTTGAGTTATTATATAACGTGTGTTCGTTTCGTGTGTTCGTGTGATTCGTGTTCTATACTCGTAACGATCTACGCAGGGATTCCGCACCTGAGTTGATCGAGATATCTCGTGCGATCCGTCCAGGGAACCTACATTAACCATCTCAACAGTAGGAGCTTTTGGTTTTGATATATTGACTTCAGATAACCGTTGTTGATATACATTGTGATAGTATCTTCAGACAAAGTCTCCTCAGGGAGTTTGAAACTATCCCAAAGGCTATCATAATCGAACAACCAAGAATCTCCAAGTCGTTGGGTTGGTGGAGTGTAACGCTGTTAATCCACATTATGTACGTGCACGATTCGGTGCTGCTAGGGATGTATACACGTCTGATTGGACTAGCATAACCAACAAAGTATCCTTCAACCGACTTGGGACCAAATTTGCCATCGGGTTCAAGCACGGTACAAGTCGATTCAAAAGGTTCAAGCCACTTGAGATTCGGTTTTCGCCGATTAAGAAGCTCAAAGCACGTTTTCCCGAACTTCTTCACAGTAAGAACACGGTTAAGAGTATAACAAGCCGACGCCACAACTTCAGTAAAAAAATTTACTGGTAACTTTGAATCTGCAAGCATGGTCCGGGCTGTTTCAAAGTCCGATTATTTTGTTCAGCGGCCCTGTTTTGTTGTGGAGTATAGGGTGCGCTAAACTCATGAAGAATCCACCGTTCGTTACAGTACTCCAGCATTTGATTGGTCTTGAACTTAGTCCCGTTGTCGCTTCGAATTCCACGAATCGGAAAATTGTACAATGTCTCGAGTTTCTTGAACAAAACCATAAGCGAATCAAACGTCTCATCTTTAGTGTCCAAAAACATAACCCAAGAGAATCTGGAATGATCATCGATGACCACGAGGCAATATAGTTTGCCCGTGATACTCTTGACATTCACAGGACCGAAAGGATCCATGTGTAGACGCTCAAATGGTAAGTTGATGGAGTTGATCATCTTCTTCCGATGAGGTTTTCTCGTTCGTTTCCCTTTCTTACAATCTAAGCATTCTTCGTTTAAATGAAAACTCCTCAACTTAACCCTCTCGACCAGATTATTATGAATCAAGTGGTTCATCTTCCTCAGATTTATGTGTCTCATCCGACAATGCCATAAAATAGACTCTCGCTCTGACGCTTTTGAAATGAAACAATGAGCGCTTGATGTAGACGTTGACGCATTGCTCATGTTGAGAACATAGAGATCGTTCTTGCGGGGAGCTCGCATCAATATCCAATCATCTGGAATCTTGAAACCTGGTTTCAAAATAAGGAACTCCATGTCGATAAAGTGTGTCGAGAAACTCTTATCACAGATTTTAGAGATGCTAAGAAGGCTGTTCTCCAACTCCGATATGTATTTCACCTTATCGAAAGTGACCTTTCCATTTGTTAATGCTCCTTTAACCACAACCTAACCTCTTTGGTTACCAGCAAAACCGACATACCCTCCACAAATAGATCTAATGCTCTCAAGTAAGTGTAGGGTACCCGTCATGTGCCTCGAGGCTCCAATATCCATTATCCAACATGGGTCGTGGGATCTTGGAAGCCCTTGCACAAACGTCTAACGGTTTAGTGAAACAAGGAAACCCAAGCCTTATTGGTCTTGGGTCGTTTAAACTTCTTAAACAACATCTTAACATCTTCAATATCTGATTCGCTTGATAATAAATCACAACTAGACACATGTGAATCAGTAACATATTTCTTGTCATCTTCAAAACTCGGTGGCTTATCATGTGAAACAGTTTTGGCCACCCAGTTTTGTCCAACATTCTGTTTCTTGAAATAAAAAGTGGATGGTGTAGACTTTGAACTTTCAGCTTTGTCACACCAACTTTTTACAATCTCTTCTCTCTTTAAAATCCTAACCGGCTCGGATTTTAAAGTGACTTTAGGTTTGTCAACATGACCCAAACCTGGTTTTTTAGAGATAACCTTCTAAGGCAGAACGTGTTCATGCTTTTGATGATTTGGACACGCATAGAACACATGCCCAATCTCATTGCAATTGAAACATCGCCTCCGATCAATGAATTTGTTGACCGGAGGTGCTGTCTCAGCTCTCACACGTTCGGCTATTAACCGATAAAATCTTGATTAGTTTGATTTTGAAAAATTGCTTCTTCTTCGTACTCAGAAGTCACTCCTTTGACAAATACAATCTTGTTAACCTTTGTCGGTTTGTGTCACACCCCGACAAGCAAAATGCGGAAACGTAAAACGTGAATGTAATAGACACCTCTAGTATCAACAACATTTTTTATAAAGAAACAATACAAACTAATTTACATTATATTACATTATTCTATCTTTGATTACAGTCTAGGTGATTCAAACAAATTATACATTAACTATCCCACTCCATACTAGAAACTTGTATCTATTCACATAGCATCAATCACGTTCCACGACAGGTAGCATGCCATCACATTATTCCAACTTTGGTAAACCTGAAAAGCAGTTTAAAACGGGTCAACTACAAGAGTTGGTGAGTTTCACGAGTTTCAAGAAAATAGTAACGTGTAATCACAAGTCAACAGTTGTATGTATGATTATAAACATGTATGTAAACGATGTAATTATACTAAGCTACAGTGAAGCCTTGATTGTTCGTGCTGCGTGCCTCCATTTCCCACGCTTAATCAACCATTGTGGCTCCCCTTCCGCCTACAACATGCCCCAGGTAGCTATGTCTAACACTGCATTGCCTGTTTGTATAAGTATGGTCATTTGCAAACGGCGTTATGTCGACACGGCAACCAGGCTGATTCCATTTGGGTTTGTCATACCAATAGTACTATTCACAAGCCACCCGCTCGAAATTAATCACTATGTTAGTGGGGACTTTCATGTGTTAGCACTTAGATAAATCACATCAATACATGCTTCAGGTATGTAATATATATATATATATATAATCAAACATGCTTTTCACCCCTAACAGTTTGTAAAACAGTTCTGAAAGTGGGGTCATGAAACTCACAGCTTAATCAAGATTCAGTACAGCGTCGGCTCGTAGTTCGCTTGACTTGTATCACTAGTCCCTATAATGAATATTATAATAATATAAATATTTTAATATTATTATAATCATTATACTAAACTTGGCTGTATCGCTAGCCTGTATAGCTGTTATACCCAGAAAGTGTCAGTAGGCTTAGATTGTGATGTTGTTCAATGTCTAATATTTAAAACTGAACTTGGCTCAGTTTTCCTGTTTTACCAGCTGGGCCTAGTTGATCGTTCATGCGTTTAGAAAAATGTAAACTTGGGTAAATGTGTTGGTTGATAAAATATTTAAGTTAAAAAGAAAGATCACAAATTAGGGGTCTGGATTTGCTATGTGGCTTGTTTCAGTTTTTTCAGTTTGATTTGGAGAAAAACGCACACAATCTATCCAAGTTGTCCGGATTTCTCACAAGAAGTTTGGTTTTAACAAGTTAATCCAAAAATATGGTTTTTTTTATCACTCTTGATGTTATGATATTTCAACAGGTTCGTTAATCACAAACTCGTCGGTTTTTATTCGATTTGAATTTGTTTAATCTTCAAATTAGCATAATTAATTATTCGTTAATCATTAAATTATGAAAATTTAGCCACTTATAAATTAAAATGTGTAGATTTTAATAAAAATATTTCTGGAATTATTTACTGATTTATTAATTTAATAAAAATCATTTTATATGCTATATTTTGCCCAAAAATCATCCGTTTATACCAAACGATTTCTGAAAAATCCGCCAAATTCCTGAGAGATCAAATAATTCCCAAAATAACCTGTAAAAATTCAAGAATCTAACAATCTTGCCAAATACCTTTTTCGAGCCAAAAACGACTATGAAAATTCGATTAAACGTGAATCCACAAAACATACTTAGCGTTTTCCAAATGACCCAAAATTTCAAATATGATCATATTCTAACAAATCTGAGTTACCCACAAAATTTCATAATTTTACAAGCATTTGAAGTATTTTTCCCAAATAAACGTCCCAATTAGGTAATAAATTCGCTAAATATTCTCGGATGGTCGAAAAATTACCAAATTTGGACAGGGACTAACTCATAAGTTCCTTGACATCCCTGAAAATCTTTATAAGCTAACAGTATGCACATCATAATCGAATCTTAAACAGCCTGTAATCGAGTAATTCGACGTTACCTTTGCGGTTTTCGCCCGTTTTCGCTCTCTTAATCCAATTTCCGGGTTCTTGTGCTTCTATATAAGCTAAATACAGGTCCTATATCAAAAACCAAGTATGTTTCATCAATATGGCAGTCTTGGAACTTAGGGTTTCGGCTAGGGTATTAAACCGAAATTTTGAACCGTAAAAACATCGTTTAAACCCTTTAATCCGTGTTTATGGCCAAAAAAGAGTATGATTCTGATTCCTAACCATGTGTATGATCAAAATACGTTTTAGACCATTTTTAAGGTTTTTGCATGGTTAGGAATGATTTTTGGTAATCAAACTATGTTTATATGATATTAAACAAGATTAAAACATGTGAAAATTGATCAAATTAGTTAGATACCTTAGGTTTTTGGTTGAAAGGGTGAAAGATCAGCTGAGATGGAAGTTTGAGTTCTGGAAAATTTGTGAAAATATCTTGTGTTTCTTAATAGTAAAGTAATTAGTGAATAATAATATGAAGGGGGGGGGGGTGTTGGCCAGGAATCTTTGTCCCCCCCCCCCCTCTTTGGCCCAATAACTTGTATTGCGTGCCCGAACATGAAATCCTGTGCCTAAATTTATTTCATGTTCAGTTTTTGGCACGAAAACGAGTGTTTTTCGTCTATTTTTGTATAAATTTATAAAAACATACTCTTCGTTTGTGAAAATCAAAAAATTTTTCACGGATAGCTTAAAAAAATCCCACTAAGTGTTTGTAAATATTTTTTGGCTTAACGGATGATACAATGCTTGTTTTATAATTCTCTTTCGCGTTTAAATGCAAAGCGGGTAGTTAAACGAGCATATTTTCGTTTAACTCGTTTGCTATTGTACTAAGGCTATAAGACTAATATGTTAGCTTATATTAATTGTATATCACTTATAGATGCCCCCCTGGGATATCTGGGTCATAACCAGACCCGTTCGGTTATTCGTTCGTTGGTTACGTAATAAGCGTTTAATTGCTTAATCGGTAAATACGTATTCAGGTGTACCTGGTTTTGACTCAAATGTCACATTCTCCCCCATTAGAAAATTTTGTCCCTTAAATTCGATTATTCAGCTTTGCCTTTATTTGGAAACAAATGCGGGTACTTCTTTTTAAATTCCGATTTTCGTTCCCACGTGAATTCAGGTCAGCGTTCTGAATTCCACTGAACTTTAACCAGAGAGATTTTATTGTGTCTTAATTGTTTGATCTTTCCCTCTAATATTTCCACTGGTTCTTCTACAAAGTTTAGTTTTTCGTTTATGTTCAAGTCTTTTAGTGGCATGATTTCGGTTTCGTCAGTAAAGCACCTTTTCAGGTTCGAAACGTGGAAGACATCGTGAATAGAACTTAACTACCAAGGTAATTTCCATCAGTAGGCTACAGGACCGATTTTAGAAATAACTTTATATGGCCCAATATATCGTGGAGCTAGTTTACCGATTTTATCGAATCGAATGACACCTTTCCACGGGGATACTTTTAGGAAAAATTTATCGCCTATTTCAATGGATAACGATTTTCTAATGTTAGTATAGTTTTTCTGTCGGTCCAGGGCGACTTTCAATTTTTTTTGTGATTTTATGGATTTTTCAGTGGTTTCTTGAATTAAGTCGGATCAGATAATTTGGGTGTCACCAACTTCAGTCCAACATAGTGGAGACCTACATTTACGCCCGTACAACGCTTCATATGGTGCCGCTTGTATGCTACTATGATGTAACGCCCGTTAATTTACGATTTAAAGATTTAAGGTTGTAAAGTATGTGTAATTCTCGGGATTTAACCGACACTTCTCGGAATCATTCTCGTCATCCCGGTACGTTAAAGCATTTAACTTTTCTTCTAAAATGCCAAATACTTCAATTTGGAGGGGCTAGGATGAAACATTTTTATGTTATAACAATAAACAAAAAAAAAACCCTAACCCTTTTGTCTAGTCCGATCGGCGCAGCTCCAGCCCACCCCCCTGCGATTTTTCCTTTTTCCAGCCAAGTCGTGAGTGTAAAACATCAATTAAAGGTTAGTACTACGATTCCCCAAATGTTTTACACCTTAATTGGTCGTTATAACACGCGTATTGATCGATTAATGGCTTGTTTTAGGCTAACCGGGTGGCTGTCCAATTGAGCATTTCCGGGACTGTTTTTGGTGAGGTTTTTGCACCAAAATCTTCCTAAGTATGTCTAGTATATCATACTTAAAAATCATGTTCATTAATTTGGTCAACTAGTTGTAGTTTGATTGTTAGCGTTCGGTTGACTAGAATTGTAGTTTGATGCGTTTAACACGAGGGTTGAAGTGATTAACGACCAATTCAGCTCGGGGGAACTTGGTTGATGTATGGGCTGTTGAAAAATCATTTTTATAAGTTATAGGGCTGAATTGGTTGTCGGTTAGTCAAACAGGTCGGTACAACGCGCAATTGCGTTTATTGAATAGTTGGTGCGTTGTACTTGCGAGTTACCAACCCATTTGACTCGTTTAATGTTGTGTGGACTTGTTGGCTGTGATTTTATCATATTGGGTCCACATGGGGCTGAGTTGGATGTGAACGGCCTAAACGACTCTTAAACGCGCGTGTTAGTGTCACCTAGTGGTTCCGGGGGTAAATTGGGAATTCTTTATTCCCATGAGTATCTAAGGGTCGTGTTGGTGAATGTAAGACCCCGGGGGCTGTTATGATTGAGTTTGATGAAGTCGAGACATTAGGTAACTCAAACCTTGTTAGAACGTCTCGTAGGATAAACGAGTCCTTTCGATGTCGATTGTAATGCTTGTATGTAAACTGACAGGTGTTTGAGTTTTGGGATTTCTTAGGGATTATCTAGCTCGTGGTGAATACGTGTCTTGTGTCAGGTGAGTTCATGATGACCCTTTTTACTCTTTTAAGATTTTGGGCTATCATGCACACCTAAGCGATTTTGCTTGATGAATTGTTTAAAATTATTTTGGATGGGCTTACTTGTATAGGGTAGGCCTTGAGATGATATTATCGTATGTATGTATTATTGTATGGCCAATATTTGGCGATGTTAGTAGTCGTTATCGACTACGGATGTTACGTATGCCTACTTTGTGTTTGCATACGTTGGATGAGATGTTACGTGTTTGGGTTGTACGTGTGCTCGGCCCTGATGTTAATTAGTCGTTATCGACTAAGGATGTTTGCGTATGACTACCTTGTGTTGCATACGTTGGATGAGATGTTACGTGGTTGGGTTGTACGTGTGCTCGACCCTGATGTTATTACTTGGATGTTTTTATATATATATAGGGATGTGATTATAAAGATATATATATATATATAGGGATGTGAATATAAAATTGTTTATATATATATATGTATGTATATATATATATGAGGATGATTATTTATTGATGATTATGGCTTAGCTGATGTATCCCTTTTATTTTTAAAATCCTTGGAATGATTATTATGATTATTAATTAATGATGTTATTTGTTAAAACTTGAACTCACTCAGCTCAAGCTGACTTTGTGTGCATGTTAGTGTGAGTTTTCAGGTTAGGAGAAGGATGCCTTACCGCTTGGACGTGCATGAAGTTACTTGGACGGTGAAGGGCATACTTGGACGGAAGATTTAAATATTAAAAATTTCTTTTTAAAAGTTTTATCAAATGCATTTAAATTGGTTTTTGGGCATTATTCCCGGGTTTTGGGAACTTATTTTATTACTTATGTTTTTCCGTTGAATTATACTCTGAATTAGTTGATTTAATGAAATGAACTGTTTTCAAGTTTACGTATTTTTACAAGTATTTTGTATGAATACCAACTGTAGGGTTCCCGGGGTTCGGGGCCTTACAAGTTGGTATCAGATCCATGGTTCGAGGGATCCGAGCATCCCCGAATGCTTGGACTCGAACTGTAAAGGAAAAGACTAGTATGTCCACCGTGAGTAGCTGCACGCCAAGTGGTAACTTTAATTGTTAGTCATTCCCTTGAATTTTAAAGTTCCAATATGTGATTAATTGTTTAAGTGTTAGATAAAATGCTAATGTGGTTAGGGGCAGGGGGTGCTTAGGACGGGCCGGTGAAGTAAACGACTAATAACACTTGATCAACGTTATTGGCAGTTTACCCTTACTTTCTGTGTTCTGAATACTACTTGTGTCTGACTATGTTAGGGTTTTGTCTTTGTAGGTGTAGGATATGGCTAACTCTCGTGCCGTTAGCGTTAAAGTTCATCTCATTCCTTAACTTCTCCTGTTCATTTCCCATCCTCTTGAACGCTTTGCGAGTAATTGTTTAGCTGAGGCGTAGCATGCTGTCACTCTGGGTTCCATGGTACTTGACCGCTTAAATTCCTCGCTCCTTCAAGGATGTATGTGCAACTATTTAGCTAAGTAGGAGTGTAATGTTATCCCAGATACCTTTTTACTTGATGAATTACAAGCTTCGATCTTATTGGGTTCAGGTGCCAGTAGAAGTCTTGTGTCTACCGCTTTCTGCTCTATGTTGAATGAATTACTTGAGCATGTAGTCGATGTGTTTAAAGTTGAGGTCGCCGTAGGAAAGTCTGTTTCCGTGTCTAGGGCTATTCAGGGTTGTTCCATTGAGTTGTCTGGGTATAGATTTCTGGTGCGGTTGTACTTGATGCCGCTTGGCTGCTTCGATGTGGTGCTTGGGACAGATTGGCTCGCAAGTGTTGATGCTCAGATTGTTTGTGGTCAGAAACTTGTACGTCTAAGGGCCCCTGATGGGACCCAAATTACGGTCTTCGTGATCGGAATGGTGCGACACCACATTTCATATCTATGCTTAAGGCGGGGAAACTGATGCAGCGGGGGTGCGGGGCGTATCTGGCGTATGTTATAAACGTGAAAACTGCGGTGGCTACCGTCGGTGATGTTCCTATTTTTCTGGATTTCCCGGATGTATTTCCTGATGATTTGTCAGATGTGCCGCCGGATCGCGTGGTCGAGTTCCAAATAGACCTTGTACCGGGCGCCAAACCCGTTGCTCGAGCCCCTTACTATCTAGCACCGAATGAAATGAAAGAACTTATGGCTCAATTGGAAGACTTGCTCGACAAAGGTTTCCTTCGACCGAGCATCTCACCTTGGGGTGCCCCAGTCCTATTCGTTAAAAAGAAGGAACGTAGCATGCGGATGTGCATTGACTACCGTGAATTGAATAAACTCACTGTTAAAAATCGGTACCCTCTCCTAAGGGTCGACGACTTATTTGATCATCTCCAAGGAGCTAGTTGGTTCTCGAAGATCGACCTTAGGTCCGGGTATCATCAGTTGAAAATTCGTGAGGAAGATATCCCTAGGACTTCCTTCCACACTCGATATGGGCATTATGAATTCCTCGTAATATCTTTCGGCTTGACCAATGCACCGGCTGCGTTAATGGATCTTATGAACCGGGTGTGTAGGCCGATTCTCGATCGTTCGGTTGTTCTGATCATCGATGACATTCTTGTGTACTCTAAAAGCGAATCCGGTCACGCCGGTTATCTCACGGAAGTTTTGGAAGCTCTGCGAAAGAACAAGTTGTATGTGAAATTTTCTAAGTGTTCTTTTTTGGTTACGCAAGGTTCAGTTCTTGGGTCATGTTATTAACCTGAGTAGTATTTTGGTTGACCCTGCAAAGGTGGAAGCCATAAACGAATGGGAATCTCCTAAGTCTCCGTCCGAAATCCGTAGCTTTCTGGGCTTGGCGGGGTATTACCGCCGCTTCATTCCCGACTTTTCAAAAATTGCTTCGTTATTGACCAAGTTGACCAAGAAGAGTGTTAAGTTTGTTTGGGGTACCGAGCAGGAAGAGGCTTTTCTCGAATTAAATAACAGGTTGACGCATGCCCCGTTTTTAGCGTTACCCGATGGCGCTGACGATCTGATGGTTTATTCTGATGCCTCTTATCAGGGGCTTGGGTATGTTTTGAGGCCGAGTCATCGCTTATGCCTCACGGCAATTGAAGCCTCATGAGCCGAATTATCGTATAGGGTAGGGTAGGCCTTGAGATGATATTATCGTATGTATGTATTATTGTATGGACAATATTTGGCTATGTTAGTAGTCGTTATCGACTACGGATGTTACGTATGCCTACTTTGTGTTTGCATACGTTGGATGAGATGTTACGTGTTTGGGTTGTACGTGTGCTCGACCCTGATGTTATTACTTGGATGTTTATATATATATATATATATAGGGATGTGATTATAAAAATGTTGATATATATATATATAGGGATGTGATTATAAATATGTTTATATATATATATAGGGATGTGAATATAAAGATGTTTATATATATATATATATATATATGTATATATATATGAGGATGATTATTTATTGATGATTATGGCTTAGCTGATGTATCCCTTTTATTTTTAAAATCCTTGGAATGACTATAATGATGTTATATATATATGAGGATGATTATTTATAGATGATTACCACTTGGACGTGCATGAAGTTACTTGGACGGTGAAGGGCATACTTGGATGGAAGATTTAAATATTAAACATTTCTTTTTCAAAGTTTTATCAAATGCATTTAAATTGGTTTTTGGGCATTATTCCCGGGTTTTAGGAACTTATTTTATTACTTATGGTTTTCCGCTGAATTATACTCTGAATTAGTTAATTTAATGAAATGAACTGTTTTCAAGTTTACGTATTTTTACAAGTATTTTATATGAATACCAACTGTAGGGTTCCCGGGGTTCGGGGCGTTACATATGATAGCTATTATTATACGAAAATTCAACCAGTGGGAGATGTTGGTCCCAATTCCCATCGAAGTTTAGGACACAAGCGCAAGTAAATCTTCTAAGGTCTGAATGGTTCATTCGGATTGGCCATCGGTTTAGGGATGGTAGGCTGTGCTCAGGTCGATTCGGGTTCCCAAGGCTACTTGCACAACTTGCCAGAATCATGAGGTGAAATGGCTATCACAATAAAAAATGATTGAAACGGGTATCCCATGTCGGGATATAATTTCGGTGATGTAGATGTGAGCAAGGTTTTTCGGTCGTGTAAGTGGTACGAATTGGAAGGAAGTGTACGGATTTGGTTAGTCGGTCAACTATAACCCATATTGCATCGTTTCCTCGGGATGAATTAGGAAGGTGTGTTACGAAATCCATGGTAATTTGTTCCCATTTCCATTGCAGTATTTCTGGTTGGTGCAACATTCCTGAAGGTTTTTGATATTAAGCCTTAACTCTAGCACAAGTCAGGCATTTACTGACATATGTGGCTATATCCTTCTTCATACCGGGCCACCAATAATACTCTTTCAAGTCTTTGTACATCTTATCTGTCCCTGGACGAATGGAATATCTGGACTTATGGGCTTCGTCCATGATCAAGTCCCGCAAGTTATTATGAGTGGGATTCCAAACTCGGCTTTTGAAGTATAAAATTTCATCGGTTCTTTCTTCAAAATTCTGCTCGTTCCCATGCAAATCTTCATTTTCCAGGTGGTCTTCCTTTAGAGCTTCGTTTTGGGCAACACGGATTTGTTCGGTAAGGCTGGTTTGGACAATCATTCCCAGTGCTCGGACCCTCAGTGGTTTAATTTTGTCTTTTCTACTCAAGGCATCTGCTACCATATTAGCCTTGCCTGGATGGTAACGTATTTCATAGTCATAATCATTCAACAGTTCTACCCATCTTCTCTGCCTCATGTTCAGTTCTTTCTAGTCAAAAATGTGCTGTAGGCTCTTGTGGTTAGTGTATACTGCGCATTTTGGTGCCATACAAGCAGTGCTTTCAGATCTTAAGTGCAAAAATAACCGCGCCCAGTTCTAAGTCATGGGTAGTATAATTCTTCTCGTGCACCTTTAACTATCGAGAAGCATACGCTATGACCTTGTTTTTTTGCGTAAGTACGCATCCTAAACCTTTCCGGGACGCGTCCCAATAAACTACAAGGTCATAAGTCCCTTCAGGGAGACTCAGTATCGGGGCTTGGCTTAATTTTTGCTTCAGTAATTGAAACGCCGGTTTTTATTCTTCTCCCCAATCAAAAACATGGTCTTTTTGGGTTAACAGGGTTAAAGGTTGGGCTATACTAGAAAAATGTGCAATAAAGCGCCGGTAATACCCGGCTAGTCCCAAAAATTGGTGAATCTCCTTTGGTGACTTCGGGGCTTGCCAATTTTTAATCGCTTCAATTTTGCTTGGGTCTACATGGATTCCGTACCGATTAACAACGTGCCCTAAAAAATGCACCTCTTGTAACCAAAATTCACATTTAGATAACTTGGCATACAAATTCTCTTGCCTCAACAACTCCAGGATCCTTCGTAAGTGCTGCTCGTGTTCCTCCTTGGTTTTCGAATATATCAGGATGTCAACAATAAATACGATAACGAATTTTTCGAGGTATGGCTTACAAACTCGGTTCTTAAGATCTGTCAAAACTGCAGGTGCATTAGTCAACCCAAAAGGCATAACTAAGAATCCATAGTGACCAATAGCGAGTTCGAAACACCATTTTAGAGACATCTTCCTCCTGGATTTTAACTTGATGGTAACCGGATCGGAGGTCAATTTTTTAGAAATAATTTGCCCCTTGATGTTGGTCAAATAAATCGTCTATTTGTGGGAGAGGGTATGGGTTTTTTATGGTAACTTTGTTTAATTCTCGGTAATCAATACACATTCTAAAACTTCCATCTTTCTTCTTCACGAACAACACCGGTGCTCCCCAAGGAAAATAGCTAGGGCGTATGAAACCCTTATCCAATAATTATTGTAATTGGCTAGATAATTCTTGCATCAGAGGGTGCTAATCGATAAGGGAACTTGGCAATGGGGGCTGATCCTGGGATTATATCAATATGGAATTTAACTTGTCTGTTCGGTGGTAATCGGGGTAGTTCATCGGGAAAGACATCGGGGTATTCACTTACTTTGGGGATATCTTCTATGTGTTTTTCATCGGGGTTCTTTACAGTTACATTTGCAAGAAACGCCATACACCTTTGGCGTAAACACTTCAACACCTTGAGATGAGACACAAGAGGTAGTATCGAACAGGACTTTTCTCCCCGTACCATAATCGTTTCGCCATCCGAAAGGGGAATTTTAACTATCTTGTCGTTACACATAATCTCTGCCTTGTGCTTGGTAAACCAATCCATGCCGAAAAATATATCGAAGCTTCCTAATTCTACTGGGAGTAGGTCAATAAAGAATGGGTGGTCATTTAGAGTAATGGAGCAGTTTTGGACTATTTGGTTGACAGTTATAGAATCACCGTTGGCGAGTTCTATAGTATAGAATCACCCCGGCTAAAGCGGAAACGCCTGAGTGTGACATACAGATTGCTCAAACACACGTGACACTATTAGGTGACCATAATAACGTTATTTCATTTACATCATCATGTAACACAAGTTTATCAAACAATACAAGTTGTAAACAAATAAATAAACGAAACGATAAGTTGTTCTTTGAATATCCTATAAGCATGCTATGTGTCTTCTAACCTTCATCCTCGTATCTCTACACCTGTAGCATATGTATAAAATAAAGTCAGCTATGAAAATAGATGGTGAGATTCCCACAATTTGATATAATACGTAAAAATCATACAATTCCATAAAACTTGTGAAATGAGCACATAAGGGTTCTTTACACTCGATGTAATGGACCTGAGTGTAAAGAACAAACGAAGGTCCTTTCCAGTTGGGGCTACCAACGTACTCGGATATGAGGTCCCTTTTCCACTCGATACAAATGAACCTGAGTGCAAATGGGGGCGTATGATCATACTTATTGAGGCAACCACTTGAAATCCACGTATATAACAAATAAGCAAGTAAGCACACAAGTCCATGATATGAATTGTAGTTTGTAAGCAAAACTGTAAATCTTGAAGTTTGATAGGATACATATACTACCCCCAAAATATGAAAACGTTTAAAAAGGGGGTGTGAGAAACTCACCTCGAAATTGAAGATCAACTTGAAATAAAAAGCGAATGCGCGTTCAACGAAATTGAAGCAACCGAAAGTGCGTTAAAGAGCCCGAAACGATGGAACTTCTTGAACTATAAATAATAATAAATACGAACGTTCAAAGACTAACAAACAGGATTATTAAAGTTAATTATTTGTTGGGAGAAAAGTATTATTCCATTATTTTACGGCATGGATTATTTTAATATTATTCTAAGTCTTAATGGTTTTAACGAATTTTAAGCTAACGAAATAAAGTTTAACGAATTATGGATTAACAAATTAAGGTTGACGAGTTAATGTTAACGAATCGTAATAAGAACTAATTAATTTAATGCTATGTTTGAATATCATAGCGTTCATGGAATTTTTTGGTGTTAACGGTATATTTTATTTCGAAAACAAGAGTGTTAATGCATTATAAAGTTTAACGAACAATAAATACATAACGTCTTATGAGTTATAAGCTAATGGATTTAAGCTTAACAATTCAAGTTCAACGACTTAAAATTATCTACTTAACGTTTAGCGCATTAAAACTAATAAATTAAAGTAATGGACGAATAACTAATTGTAATGGATTTTTAACGGGTTTAAAGGTCATGACATGTTATTTTAATAACTATTATAATGAGGTTTATATTATTTATTATATATGAATGATATAAACTTATTTTCATGATTTGAAAAGTAAATATTACTATAACATTAACCGGGTTTTAACAAAAACTTAACGGAAACGAAAGTTGGTTTTAAGGTAAAAATGATAAATACAAATTATAATTACATTTATTTAATTTATTATATATATATATTTATTAAATAATTTTTAATATTTTATTAGATCATAAATAATAAAAGAAGAGCATAAAAAAATTAAATCAAGATGAGATGTACCGACCCGGGTTCAAACCCGGGTCTTGAGGCTGAAACAAAGTGTCTTATCCACTGCACCAATTTTGTTTGTTCTTACAAGTATGAAAACATAAAATATTTATATTATAACATTGGTTCATCTTCTACCTCTAAACCCTAGGTCTTTAATCAGAAACTTGGTTCCATGTTTGCTAAAATTGAGTTAGGAGTTTTAATTATCAGCCAAAAACTAACAAAAACCATATAAATATTACCTCGTATCGTTACGAATTGTCAGAGAACAAGATTTGGCCGGAACGAAGCTTTGGACGGATTAATTAGGAGGAAAAGAGAGATGTATTTAATTTGAAGTTTGGAATGAGTTTAGACGCTTGTTATGGACCTATTTATACTAATAATTGGATCGAAAATTGGTTAATTGATGTTATTGGTTTCCTTAGCCGTTTTCTGGTAATGGTTGCGGCTGTTACGGGGTTTCCTTTAAGGATACAAGCCGTTAACATATAATTAATATATTGATTGGTGACTAATATTATGGACTATAGTCGTTTATATGGATTAAACAGGTTAAAGGCGTTAATTATGGTCTATTCGTAGTCGCCGGTGCGGATTCCGGCTTGCCGGAAACACGATCGGAAAAACGTGACGGAAGTAAGGATGGCGGCTGGTAAGAAATGAAGATGACTAATTTTATTGAAAAGTTTACTTTTCCCCTCCTCAAGTTAGATGTTGTTTTTAAAACCAAAGTTAATATATATTATTACAATTTAAACCTTGAATTTTAAGAGCTTTATAACTTCTACTATTTTCGTATTCTACCCAGTAGCTTGAATTGATTAATCATTAATACCCGGAGTTACGTTTATTGAATAAAATAAAAAGAAAATGACCGGATGATAAACGTAAATTATTGTGAATATAATAATATTAACAATGAATAATGAAGGCGTAACGATAAATCGGGTCAATTTAACGAATTAATTAGTAATCGACGAATATAACCTACATTAAACGAAACTTGAGTTGTATATATAAATATGTATCTTTATAAATAAAGCCGAAAATTTAAAAATGGGTCGGGTTTTCGGGTTTGAAAAGTAACGAATGTAACACGTGCTTCTCCTGACCTAATAACAAACGCGCATCTTTTAGGCGCATTCGAAGTCGATGCTTGGTTTTTTCTGGCAACTACTCATGGATTCAGCTTGGGGTAGTTCCTTCTCAAATGTTCCGTGCTGCCACATTCATAGCAAGCACCACAGATGCTGTGGTTGGAGTTCGTTGAATAGGTTGCTGGCGGATTGGTTGAGGTTTAGGTGGTTGCGGACGATGAGGTTGAGTCGTTTGGGTTGGTTAGTTCACAATTTCTGTTCCCATTCTACAATTTGGAGCATAGTGTGCAGTTCTACCGCATCTTTGACATACCGGCAATCTGCATTCACCCACATGATGATAATTGCATTTGTCACATTTCGGCCAGGGTCCCTTATACCTGTCTTGCTTCGTATCAGAGCTGGTCATACCATAATTTCGTGTTGACGGGCGTGCGCGTTTACTTGCTTGACCTCTTTGTGGTCTCATTCCATAGTCGGTTCATTTCATACCCACTGATTCCCCGGTATTATCAATACTCCGCTTCTAACCAAATCAAAAGTCACAATGCCGGTTTGAGACACGGCATTCTTGAAAGATGTGTGACCCACTTAATTCACCAAACTCCTTACCTCCAGGGCTAAACCCCAAATATAGCGTTTAATACGCTAGCTTCAGGAGTCACTAACCAGGATACCAGGCGAGCTAGTTTGTTGAAGCAGTTTGTGCATCCCAGATGATCTGCTCCTTTCATTTCCAAGCTCCATAGTTCATGCTCTAACCTTTGAATTTCATTCTTTGGGCAGAAATGTTCTAGCATCAACATTTTTAGTTCGGCCCAAGTCATGTGATTAACTGTATCTTGCCTTTTTATTTGTACCCTGGTGTTCCACCACATCAAGGCGTGGTCAGTAAACGTAAAGGCAACATACTTGACTATGGTTTCAGGTGGAGAATTGTTGATACTAAGGTCAGATTCAGTCTTTTCTATCCAGTTAATCAACACACCATGAAGTCTATTGATTTGCATGCCATAAAGTTTTTAATTGAGTATTCTCTTTGTAGGGGATTAGGGTTGATATGGTTATTGTTCGGGTTTCGTGGAGGATTATTGTTGCCCAAGGTGTTCGTATTTACAGAAGGGTTATTGTTGTTGATAGTGTTTGTTTCTGGTGGGGGAATGCTTGTGTTGGGAGTAGTATTTGTATTAGATGGCGGAATATTATTTGTGACAGTGTTAGTGTTGGTTTGGCGGATATTATTGTTTGGCGGTTGATTTGTTTGTAAGTTTGCATTTACACCAGCAGTTACCTGTGTTACAATAAGTGGGATCACTTCCTGCATTTGCCAAGCAATCAACTCGGCTATTTCTGCCTCGGTAATAGGGTTTGCTTTCTTTGGGGCCATTCTATAATGATAATCAAATATAAGCCAATTAATACTAATTCTAGTATATGACACATTGTGACAATAATCACAATAAAGGTTGTATAAGTAAATCAAACAGCCACTGTTGTTTCACAAAATGTTCTGTACATCAACAACACAAGATATATAGACTTAGCCTTATAAAGGCCAGTTCTTGCATGTATATCTCAAAATCTGTCACTAAGTAACGGTTAGACTTAACCGTGTAAGGGCCAATGCTTGTAATAATACATCAAAATCAAGCTCCATGTCAGCATACATACTACTATATACATACATGGGAGTGTCAAGAGTCTACGTATACAGGTCCGTAACACACTACATCTATCTATACAAATGATGCGTTAACCATAAACATAAAAATAACTACGCCGTAATCACCTAGTAATAGCTCCATAGTCGGACTGTAACCCTATCCAAGCACCAGCGGTGCTAGGCATCTAACCGCTGTAAGTTTGGTACCATCTACTATAATGTCAATAAGCACTGGGTCACGTCTCTCCTCCCCTGGTTAATGTTAGCTATGGCAATCGAGTGGTCTATCACACGGTCAGTCAGGACAGCCATCCAAGAGTTGTTTTCTATGTCTGGGAGGTTGGGGTTAGAGGTAGATACACTCAACTAATGGGAGGGTGGAGTACCTGTCATAGGACGTGAAGGCTCTCCCCGATGATAAGTAGATCTGGGTGGTAATGAGGTAGAGTCGATCGAGGTTACTGGAACACGAGCAGTTTGACAGGCTCATCGTGTGACTGAAGTCGTCAGGGACAAGTGGATATATGGAGTAGGTGATCTAGCTACTTTAGTAGGTGAACGATACTGACTGGTAACCTCATCCTGACCTCTATGTGGCGACCCGGGTAGATAACTATCACATCTATTACCAGATAGGTCATGCTTGTTGCTAGGTGGCTCTCTAACAACTATCTCCTCCTCTTCCTCCTCCGGATCTTCTTCTGGATCCTCTTCCGGGTCCTCCTCCTCAATAGATATCACCGG
The DNA here is from genome assembly GCF_021521415.1 of Bidens hawaiensis. Taxonomy (NCBI): domain Eukaryota; kingdom Viridiplantae; phylum Streptophyta; class Magnoliopsida; order Asterales; family Asteraceae; genus Bidens; species Bidens hawaiensis. Next base: position 109,750 of record NW_027492041.1, on the reverse strand, counting down.
TTTCTCTTCCGGTACATAATTGTTACTCCTTGCCATTTCTCTGCATAATGGTTAGTTATAAGAATAATATTTATTGCTAGTGTTAACTAGTGTATGGGAGGTTAATTAATTAGACCAAATTTAATATTAATTACAATAAAATATAATATTAGTTTTATTAAAATTTATTTTTAATTATAATAAGAATTAATAATGATTATAATCGAATATAATATTCATTATAATAAGATTTACCATTTTCGACAGTACAGTACGTACACATATTCGTACACCTCGTTACAGATAAGCACGTATGCATGTTACACACACACACACACACACACACACACACATATAAGGTTAAAATGAAAACCCATTTGAGTTGTGAAAACCCGCGAAAACCCTATGTAGCATCGTTTTTTTTTCTTTTTTTCTTTTCTTTTTTTTTTTGTGTTACATGTAATATATGTTGTAACATTTAATACAAAACATCGAAACATCAAAAAAAATGTTTTGCTATTTTTAATATTTTTTACTAATTTTTATATATGTTTTCAGGAGACAGAAAAAGTTATATTTATATTTACATTTTTTATTCACTTTAATTGTGGACCACAAGATTTAAACATTAATTCAAAACATGTGGTTGAGAATGAGTTTCTAGAGTTTTCACAACTCAAGTGGGTTTTCATTTTATACTTAGCATATATATATATATATATATATATATATATATATATATATATATATTAGTATTACCTTTTATACACATGTTGCCATTTTTACCTACCCGCATGTTTCGCGACTTCTACCTGAATTCCCTCGTACAAGAAGTCTGTTATTATGTTCCGGACCAAAATAACAAACTTGTCCTACAAGTTTATTCCAGCATCCATCAGTATATAATATTAAATTATTATTTATTTTCCCAGAGTTAATCAAGTCTACGGTTATATTTTAGGTGCCCTAAGGGATAACCTAATCCTTTATAACCAATGGCTTTGATACCAACTTCTGTCACACCCCGACTAGCAAAATGCGGAAGCATAAAACGGGAATGTAACAGACACCTCTGGTATCAACAAGATTATTTATAAAGAAACAATACAAACTAATTTACATTATATTACATTATTCTATCTTTGATTATAGTCTAGATGATTCAAACAAATTATACATGAACTATCCTACTCCTTACTAGTAGCTTGTATCTATTAACATAGCATCGATCATGTTCCACGACAGGTAGCACGTTATCACATTATTCTAACTATGGTAAACCTGAAAAGCAATTTAAAACGGGTCAATCACAAGAGTTGGTGAGTTTCACGAGTTTCAAGAAAACAGTTATATGTAATCACAAGTCAACACTGGTATGTATAATTATAAATATGTATGTAAACGACGTAATTATGTTAAGCTATAGTGAAGTCTTGACTATTTGTGTTGCGTGCCTCCATTTCCCATGCTCAATCAACAACTGTGGCTCCCCTTCAGCCCACAACATGCCCCAGGTAGCTATGTCTAACACTACATAGCCTGTTTGTATAAGTATGGTCATGTGCAAACGGCGTTATTTGTGACCCGACAACCAAGCCGATCTCGTGTGGGTTTGTCAAACTAACAGTACTATTCACAAGCCACCGGCTTGAAGTTAATCACTGTGTTAGTGGGGACTTTCGTGTGTTAGCACTTAGATAATTCACATCAATACATGTTTTCGGTATTTATATATATATAAGCAAACATGCTTTTCACCCCAATAGTTTGTAATATAGTTTAGAAAGTGGGGTCATGAAACTCACAGCTTAAACAGGATTCAGTACAGCCTCGGCTCGTAGTTCGTTTGACTCGTAGCAGTAGCCCTATAATGAATATTATAATAATATTAATATTTTAATATTATTATAATCATTATACAAAGCTGGGCTGTATAGCTAGCCTGGGTATAGCTGTTATACCCAGAAAGTGTCAGTAGGCTTAGATTGTGATGTTGTTCAATGTCTAATATTTAAAACCGAACTGGGCTCAGTTTCTCCGTTTTACCAGCTGGGCCAAGTTGATCGTTTATGCCTTTAGAAAACAGGTATGAGGATGTAAACTTGGGTAAATGTGTTGGTTGATAAAATGATTAAGTTATAAAGAAAGATCACAAATTAAGGGTCTGGGGCTACGGGGCTCGTTTCCGTTAATTCATTTTGATTTGGAGAAAAACGTGCACAATCTATCCAAATTGTTTGGATTTCTCACAAGAAGTTCGGTTTTACCAAATTAATCCAAAAATATGGTTTTTGATTACTCTTGATATTCTGGTATTCCAACATGTTCGTGAATCACGAATTCGTTGGTTTTTATTCGATTTGAATTTGTTTAATTTTCAAATTAGCATAGTTAATTATTCGTTAATCATTAAATTATGAATATTTAGCCACTTTTCAATTAAATGTGTAGATTTTTTATAAAAATATTTTTGGAATTATTTACTAAGTTATAAATTTATAAAATTGTATGCTATATTTAGCCCAAAAATCGTCCGTTTATACCAAACGATTTCCGAAAAATCCGCCAAAATTCCTGAGTGATTAAAATACTTCCCAAAATAACCTGTAAAAATTCCAGAAGGTAACAATCTTGCCAAATAACCTTTTCGAGCCAAAAACGACTATGAAAACTTGAATAAACCGAATCCAATAAAACATACTTAGGGTTTTTCAAATGACCCAAAACTTCATATGTGATCATATTCTACCAAATCTGAGTTCCCCATAAAATTTCATAATGCATTTGAAATAATTTTCCCAAATAAACTTCCCAATTCGGTAATAAATTCACCAAATATTCTCGGACGGTCGAAAAATTACCAAATTTGGATAGGGACTCACTCATAAGGTCCTTGATGTCCCTGGAAGTTTTTATAACCTAACAATATGCACATCACAATCGAATCCTAAACAGCCCGTAATCGAGCAATTCGACGGTACCTTTGCGGTTTTCGCCCGTTTGCGCTCTCTCAATCCAATTTCTGGGTTCTTGTGCTTCTACATAAGCTAAATACAGGTCCTATATCACAAACCAAGCATGTTTCATTAATATGGCAGCCTTGGAACTTAGGGTTCCGGCTAGGGTAGTAAACCGAAGTTTTGAACCGTAAAAACATCGTTTAAACCCTTTAATCCGGGTTGATGGCCAAAAAAGAGTATGTATCTGATTCCTAACCCTGTGTATGATCGATCAATACATGTTTTTAGACCATTTTTAAGGTTTTTTCATGGTTAGGAATGATTTTTGGTAATCAAACTATGTTTATATGATATTAAACAAGATTAAAACATGTAAAAATTGATCAAATTAATTAGATACCTTAGGTTTTGGGTTGAAAGGGTGAAAGATCAGCTGAGATGGAAGTTTGAGTTCTGAAAAAAGTGTGAAAATATCTTGTGTTTCTTAATAGTAAAGTAATTAGTAAATAATAATATGAAGGGGGTTGCGGCCGGGAATCTTTGGGCCCCCCTTTGGCCCATTTTTGGCCCATTAACTCGTATTGTATGCCCGGACGTGAAATCCTGAGCCTAAATTTATTTTGGGTTAGGTTTTTGGCACAAAAAATAAGTCAAGTACGACAAACAGTGCGAAAACGAGTGTTTTTTGGGTATTTTTGTATAAATTTATAAAAACATACTATTCGTTTGTAAAAACCGAAAATATTTTCACGGATCGCTTAAAAGATTCCCACTAAATGACTAAACGTTTGTAAATATTTTTCGGCTTCACGGATGATACAATGCTTGTTTTGTAATTCTCTTTCGCGTTTAAATGCATAGCGGGTAGTTAAACGAGCATGTTTTCGTTTAACTGGTTTGCTATCGTACTAAGGCTATAATACTAATATGTTAGATTATATTAATCATATATCACTTATAGATGGACCTTCGGGATATCTGGGTCATAACCAGACCCGTTCGGTTATTTTTTTCGTCCGTTACGTAATAAGCGTTTAATTGCTTAATCGGTAAATTTGTACTGAGGTGTACCTGGTTTTGACTCAAATGTTACAGTTTGCTAACTCTATGAGATTGCTTATTATAGAAACTTATCTTAGCAAATCTCTTAGAGTTACCAACATCCTCATTTTTCGACAGATTAACATTTGCAGGTTGTTCGAATAACCCTGATTCAGAAACTTTAATTCCAGTTGCCCCATCACAACCAAAACTATCATTTTCAACAATCAAAGAAGCATTGATAGAATCATCAACAGGCATAGTGGAATTATGAAGTGGAGTTTTAACTTCCACGTTCAAGGCCTTTTTAAAACCTCTTGGTTTCTTTGGAGTGCATGAATTCCAGATTGGAGGTGGAATTGCATGACAATCCAATGAAGTTTTGACATTCTTGGTCATATCATCCTCAGATTTTAAAGACTTATTAGGCATAATATGATCGAGAATGTAAGATGAAGCAGCATAACTAATTAATTTTAGATTGACTCTCTCAGTCTCAATCTTGAGTTTTTGCAATTCAAGTTTGAGGACTGCGTTCTCATCTATGTGTCTGTTAATGGCAATTTCTTTGTCCTCAACCATGTGTTTCATCATTAACATGGTCTTTTCATCTTGTAGGATTTTCTCCCTCAGCTTCTTTTCACACGATTGAAGTTTATCATATGTTTCTTTAACATATTTCAAGTTTAGTAAAACATTATCATAATCTTTTCTAAGTTCTCTTAGCTCTAAATCTTTAAACTCACACTCATCTCAAGGTAACTCACATTTTTCACACAAAGTAGAGTTTGATGTTACCTGGTTGGCCATGAGTGCGTGTTCAGCTGTTACACTTTCTTTAGTTGAATACTCAGATTCTTTATCAGTCACTTCTTCAACTATTCCATCAACTTGATCACCTTTTACTTCCACATCAGCTAATTCACACTACAAAAAAATGCCATATAGTGACCTATAAAAAGTGCCACTAAAGTCCTGAATAAGAATGTGTGGCATACAAAAAAAATGCCACTATAAGTGGTGACGTTAAAGCCTTTTAGTGGCACCTTTTCAATCTGCCGCACAAAGTTTTTGAGCTTTTAGTGACACTTTTGTTTGTGCCATAATATAAGAAAAGACTTTTGTGGCACACTTTTTGTGCCTCTAAAATGTATCCTACTTATATATACATACTAGTGTTTAGTGGCACATAATTTTGCCATAAATATCACATGATTTACAATATAAAATAGATGTTCAATAAAATTGTAAACCTAGAAATCATATATCATAAATTCAATAATGAGTTCAATCCGAAACATATTCCAAATGTTAGACAAATTGTTTAATAAGTAACATATTTCAAATTCCAAATGTTTACACGATAAGTCTAAATGTGTTTGTTGGTGATAATTTCACTTTCATATAACTTAGCTTCAAAGCTTCTCACGATGTCTACCCTGTCATTATCAACCATATAAACAAGCATTAGTATACTGAATAAAAAAAAACTTATAAGTTCTTTTATTACTGAAAGTCGTTCTTGATTTAAAAGAAAAACATTTATAAGAAAATAGCCCAAAAAATTAACAATCAGACAAAAAAATCAACATATTATATGCAGCCACTCAAAAATTAATTCCCAATTTAGTTTAAGAAATCTGAACGCCCCGTAAAAAGTAATCCCCAGTTTTAATTAATAGACATACAAAATAGTAAACCAAACTTCAATTCAAAATTTTATATACCTATTCCAACAATGCTCCATAGTTTCAACTAAAATAATTCAAAAACTAAATCTCAAACTTAATTACAGTTTCAACCTCTTAACTGCATTTCCAAATCAAAGATCTAGTAAAACTTTTGCTACATATGAACAGAGGGCTGGCCAAATGATTTTATATACATGTAAAGTTAGGATGACTTCATATAAATAATGTTAAAACAGCTTAACATTCTCGCAACTTACACGCATAAAATCTAAGAAGAGCCTCAACCATTGCCCAAATATGAGTTTCTAGAAAAACTAACTCTTAACTGTTAACTAATGAGAAGCAAGCCAAATAATAAAAGCATAATACATACGTCAAATTCATTATTTTGAAACATTACAGGATAAAGTAACAACATACCATTATCATCATTGAACTTTGACCAGATTCAGTCGCTTGTTGACAATTGTATGTTGCCTGAAATTCCAATAGTAAAACAAGTGTTGTTATATTATATTCTAGAAAAAAATGAGGAACTACTAGTTCGTTACTCACTTAATAATGGTAGCAAAATCTCATGAAATCTCAAGAATATGGTACTTAGGAAGCAAATTGATATGTCTCTAACATCATTAACTCCATCATAACCATGGCCTAAATAAATCAACAAAGAGTTTGTAGTAAAAAAAAAATTGCTACCACATCAAAATTAATACTTAAAAAGAATCAAAATAGCACGTGGCTCGCTCTTGAAAATTGAAATAAAGCATAAATGTGTAAAAGTTGCACTTTTAAACATGAGCCACGACCACCTAAAATTGTCATGCAGGACTTTAAAAGTTTTAACAAAAAGATGATCAAGTGTATTACCAACCAAAATGTCTAATTGGTGATATGCCATTACTATCCATAAACATATTATTTATAAAATAAGTACTAATTATACCTAACAAAACGGACGTGTTGGATGAACAGGTTAGCAAGTTGGATGGGCCAATTAAATAAGATTCAATTTGGTTTAAATGGATACTGACCAAAATATGTTTGGGTCAATAGGGGCTATTTTATAGAAAGTATCAAATAACTAAAACTATCAAATAAAATCTCAAAATGTTATAGAACCCATTAACATTTAAGAATTTCTATAAAAGCTATTCAACTCCAATTCTTAAGTTAAAAATTAAATTGTAATATAAGGTGTTCTACTGTTCTTGAACCCAATCAGCAATTCAGCATAAGAGTGATTCTATCATTATGATACACAAAGGTTTCTAAACCTTAAAAATTCATAATGAAAAAAGCATATGAAGTTTCAAAAAATTTAGGATCATACACTCATACCTAAGTAACCATCATGAAGTAAAACTGTATATGTTCTTGCAAATTTTTCTTCTGCAAAAGTGTGCCTCCTCATCCCGACCACCCACCTGAATACGTTTAGTAATGCAAAAAAAAGTTAATTGAAAAAAATATTTTATCATTAATTATTTATGCACAAATGGAAGTCATCAATAAACCATAGTTTATTATAAAATGTTCACCTCAACCCTAGAGACCAGAGTGTGTATCACGTATTTTAAGATTTCAAAAGCTCAAAATGTAGTGTCAGAAGAAAACCTAATGACACCCATTTACCCTCTAGCTAACCATGGTAATCGCATAACAAGATCAACAAAAGATGGGACTACAAAAATAATATACATATAACTAATCAATTTTATTTTATAATAACACCATTCTCAAGTTTTCAAGATTGATTGAGGTAACAACCAACAAACCGATAGGAATTTATGCACGTAATGGACATTATCTATATCCAAATCTAACTTCACATAAACGATCATGTGATAAGTCTAAACAAGAGTTCCACATGTTTATTTGAATTCTACAAAGTGACTAAAATAAGGATAAATTACTAAGGCCATGAAAATATGGGTGGCAATCATGGCCCTTCCTATAAAGAATGGGTTTATTTGGGAACAAAATTCATACGGTCAATTCGGGTCACCTTAAATCATACAACGGGTCAATATGGGTCACCTCAAATCATAAAATGGATCAATATGGGTCTACAAAAATGGTATAATGGGTCAAAACAGCCAACCCTAATAAAACATTTAAATTTAAAACGAGTCCACATGAATAAGTCCCACCCATAGCAATTGTTGTTGCCACAACCATTTCCACTACCGCTCCACTAACACCATTTCTGCCGACCACCAACACTTACCATGGCCACCTCATGTCACCGGCAAAAATATAAAGTTACAACATAATAGCATACTTATGAGCTAATACTTCACACAATTGTTCACAAAATCTGGTGTACATGTGTTTGTGAGTGTTCATGATGTATGTATTGAGTAACTGAAAAATGAACCAAGGATGAGTTCTTATACACGCATAATGAGAGAGGCAAAAGATAATCACGTATGCTTCTCAACAGAATTGCAAACCCTGCTTTCAAAATTAACTACAAAGAAAGTATGAAGCACTGATTTCCCAATCTGCTAAAAAAAAAAAAGAATAAACTACCTTCAAAAATTCAATGTGGTGTTGTGACGGTGGGGTAGGGGCAAAACCTATCGAGAATCACGGTGGTCGAACCACCATGGACACCATCACCGTCATAGTAGCACCGTCGGAAGGGAACCGATTTAGGGCAAAAAAAGGATTAAAAGAGGGAAATAGATGAGTATAACTTTGGTGAAAGATGTGAGCAGTCAATTTTTGTGAGAGGGAAATCAATTTTAGGGAAAAAAAATATAAATTTTGTAAACGAGGATTCAATTTTAGAAAATGAACATAAATTATTTTAGTATATTATAAACACAAATTAACTATATATAATATTAAAAATAAAAGTGAATTTATAAATAAATAAAATTATAGCATGAGACCGGTTAAGACAGCATAGTCTGGCTAGAGTAAAGCAGCAGGGCATTCCAAATTTAGAGGGCGTGATAGCTTAAATACTAGAAAGTCAGCATTTTAAAAATAAGTAAATAAATAAAGTTATGGAATGCAACTTTTTTAAAAATGTTTTATATGAATTATAATCATAAAACTAATAAATTAATTTTCTCTATGATAATAAATTAATTTTAAATGATTACTAAGATATTTTTGTTTATAATAATGATTATAACTGATTAAGGTTGAACAAAAAAAGAGATATTAAGTTAGAATTAACTTATTTAATCATAAAGATGCATCTGACAACTTCAAGATTCAAATATTACGATGACTTTGTTAAAAAAAACATCGCCAAGAAAATATGTCACGCGTAAGGTGTCATTAATTCACTAAATGCTAGTGTCACAAACACTAAATGCCATAAAAAACTAAATACCACAAAAAATGTATGCCAAGCAAATGTGGCATACGTAAAGTACCATTGAAACTTAAATTTCAGCGACACAAATGCTAAATACCATAAAAAGTATGTGCCAAGAAAATGTGGCATACACAAAGTGCCGTTAAAACCTACAATTGTGTGGCATAAATGCTAAATGCCGCTAAAAGTAGGTAGTAAGAAAATGTGGCATACGCTAAGTGCCACTAAATCCTAAAATAGTGGCACAAAAGCTAAATGCCATTAAAAGTGTGTGCCACTAAATGGCTTTTTTTTTTGGAGTGCATCCTCGTTTTCCTCTTCGAAGCCAATCTTTTCAAACGGTACCTCTTCTCCGTTGAACCACCCTGCAAAACTCTCAATGATATCAGGAGGAAACAAAGAAGTTAGGTAATCAGAAGGAACCGGATGAATTTTGTCGTATGTTCGTGGTAAATCATCATCTGAATCCTCAACTTGATCATCATCCTTCTCATCCTGTTTGTCCTCACAAACCCCAGTTGAAGTCTCAAAATCACAGACCTTTTTTACTAACATATCCTCCTTCAAACTTATATCCTTTTCATCAACCCCAACCTTGTCATCAAACACAATTTTATCCTCTAGTTCAACCTCTTTGTCCAATACATTCTCAACCTGTTAATTCTCAACCTATTCATCACATACCAACCCAGATTCTACCTTAACAACCTCAACTACATTAGCTTGAAACACCGTGTTCTAGTTAAAACCTTCATCTACTTCCTTTTGTTTTGAAGTAGATGCTTCAGTTGGTTTCTTTCCCTTGGAAGATTCGGCTTCACTTTATGTGGGATGATGATAGATTGCTTTCTTATAATAGTCTCTCCCAAACGGATTCGCCCCATTGTCATCAACAATCATACTTGTGCATTCCCGTTTAAAGTGACATTTTTCCTTGCATCTGAAACAACGAACCTTGGACTTATCAAAGCCAAGTTTTGATGATGAACCCTCAAGCATATTTTTCCTGGTGATTTCTTTGAAGCGTTGAGCTCTACGAATGACACTAGCCATGCACCATCTGATATCTATCATTTCCATATCCTCGGGATCAATCTGGTCATAATCTTCCTTTGTCATGCTGTAATTACCAATTCTCCTAGCAACTAAACATTCATATGATTCCAGAACAGACCCAAGAAATGCCATGTGCTCTTTGACTATCAGAAGTCATCCTACCAGTATTCGTGACATTCACAGCAACATTACAGTGTAAGACATCAGGATCAGATTGCTGTGATGTTTGAGATGTCGGGATGGTGCCTGAGTAGCTGCTACTATACTATGGAGTAGCTGGCACATTACCCACAAAAGCTTGACTTGTTGGTTCCACACATAAAGCATTTTGGATCTTTGGACTTTGTGAAAACACAGATTGAGAACTCTTGTAAAGTCCAATGTCCTAAGAAACAACAGTACTCTTCATCTTTTGTTTCTTCCTCAGTTCCAACTCATGAGCTTCAAGCTTCTCAATGAATCTTGCAAGGTTCAAACGGGCAAAACCAACTGGATTGGATTGCTGAATCATAATGAAGTTGCCCCACTCCTCAGGTAAAGCATCAGAAAGCTTATCAATTTATTCATATTCAGTCTTGTCGATCCCCAGCCTCTTCATTTCATTCACAAGATGACAATATCTTTCCACAAGCTGTTCAAACGATTCACCTTTCACTTGGGTGAATATATCAAACTCCTTCTTAAGCAATGCCATCTTGCCTTTTCTCATATCAGGATTACCCTGATCTTTGTTCAACAGGGCTAGCCATATGGAGTAACAAGACCCATTGTGTTGCAATTGCTGGAAGATCTCAGTCTTGATTACTTGTTGGAACTAGTTCAACATTTTCTTATCTTTCAGGAAGCTTTATCACGGTCATCAATCTGAGACAATCTATAGTTGCTTCCATTCTCATTCATAGGAATTAAGTATTCCTCCTCTACAACAGTCCATGTCTCATAATTCAAAGCTTGAACATAGGTTTCGAATTTGTCAGCCCATGATGGATAATCTTCCATCCTAAGTAGCTTCGGTGGTTTGTTTGAAGTACCCATCTCGTTCTCTAAATTGATGTTCTGTAACATGGTTGATGGCTGAGACACATAAGCACTGAGATTATCCATGATTAAAGTATCAAGGATAGAACAAGACAAGATTTGAATGAGAAGTCAAAGAACTCCGAATATGCTGACGACGGATATGTCAAACAAATATGTTCAACAAGGTCAAATGGATATGTTAGATCAAAGTCAAACGTACATCTCTTGGTCAACGTATATGCTCAACTAACATATATGTATCAACGTATAAGATATACAGCGTATATGTTACTCGCCAAATATGTAATGCACTGAATACATATGCGCTAATAGACATATGCGCCAGAAAGAGATGAATTTTGGTATAGTTTGTCACGGATGTGTGAAGAATGATTGGTAAAATTTGGAAGAACTTTGAATAGTGAAAATTGAAGATAGAGAGAAAAGACTAGAATTCTTGCTTTTTCCAAGCGAATAATGAGCCTAAAGCTCTGATACCACTTGAAGGAACGTGTTCGTGTTGTGAACAAGACATAGATCGATATCTATAATCAATGTGAAGGTGCGGAATTCCTAAACGTGATTGAAAACAACAAGATTTCTCATTATCTTCTTTCTATTCTCATATATATCATGGTTTACAACAAGATATGACAAATATAAGTACATGTACGTTCTGGACCAAAAAGTTATGAATGTACATGTCAAGATTAATATTTATAGGGAGGTTAGAGCATTTATGGCGCATAAGTACGTATCCAGGCGCAAAAGTTGAAGCGCATATGTTTCAGCGCATATCTTTCCGTGCGCATAAGTTATGCTCCAGAAATAAGAAAAATGTTTTGCGCATAACTTTTTCGTTATAGCTCCGTTTTACATGCCGTTTTCACCCACGTTCTCGTATTCAAATTCTATATCACTCCATATAGCAATATCTTCATTTTTACTCTATCTAAAATACACTCCAATTTAGCTTCTTTAAGCTCTGCTCACTTTCATTTGACAAAGATGAAAGCGATAGACGTATGCACTACGAACTAATTTACAATATATTACATCGTTCAAACACCATTTACAAACATGGTGATACAATCGGAATCAGTCCATTAACTTCTTTACTTCTTATAACACACTTGCATCAATTCACATAATCCCGATCACAATCCAAACACGTAGCACATAATCAGTCTATTCCACTTTTCTGGACACCTGAAAAGCATGTTAAAAACAGGTCAACTGCGAGTACTTGGTGAGTTTCATAAGTTTCAACGAAATCAGTTTTGCGCACCACACAATCATAGTTTGTACGTACGTGCGTATGTAAATATATATATATATATATATATATATATATATATATATATATATTTGTATGTATATACATTTGTATGTTTGTATGTTTATGACATAAATAGGAAGAAAACTACAGTGAAACCTTGATTGTTTGTTCGTGCTACGTGCCTCGCTTTCCCACGTAAAGTCAACCACTGTGGCCCCCCTTTACGTCTAATATTACATAGTGTACGTATCATTATATATAATCATGCTAAGTTATAGTAAAGCCCTTACTGTTTGTTCGTACCATGTGGCCACCACTGCCCACTTCAATCTCATGGCCTCCACGGCCCACATTATTCTCATGGCCATCACTGATGTCACACCCTGTTAAGCGATTTGCGAAAGCGTAAAATGAAAATGTAACAGACACCTCTGATATCAACCACATTGTTTATAAAGAACAATACAACTACTTTACAATATTTTACATTAATCTAACTTCATTTACAACTAGATGTTACAAACTAAATCCAGCCCGTTAAGCGGATTTACTTCCTATTAGCACACTTGCATCAATTCACCCAGCATTGATCGCAAGTCAAACATGTAGCACATTGACTTTCTAATCCAATCCAGTACCTGAAAAACATGTTAAAACGACTCAACTATAAATAGTTGGTGAGTTTCAGTAAATCAGTTGTGCGTACAACAATCACAGTTTGTGAATACGCAAGTATGTATGTATGTACGTTCACAAGTACGTTTGTTTGTATGTTTATGATGTAATTATACTAAGCTACAGTGAAGCCTTGACTGTCTGTGCTGCGTGCATCCATTTCCCATGCCCAATCAACCACTGTGGCTCACCTTCCGCCCACAACATGCCCCGGTAGCTATGTCTAACACTACATAGCCTGTTTGTATAAGTATAGTCATGTGCAAACGGCGCTATGTGACACGGGAACCAGGCTGATTCTGTTTGGGTTCGTCAAACCGATAGTACTATTCACAAGCCACCGGCTTGAAGTTAATCACTGTGTTTGTGGGGACTTTTATGTGTTAGCATTTAGATAATTCCCAACATCAAACAATTCACAGTGTATAGATATGTATCGACATGTTTTTCACCCCAAAAGTTCGTAAAAACAGTTTAAAAGTGGGGTCATGAAACTCACGGTTTAATCGGGGTTCAGTACAGCGTCGGCTCGTAGTTCGTTTGACTCGTATCACTAGGCCCTATAATGAATATTATAATAATATTAATATTTTAATATTATTATAATCATTTTACTAGACTAGGCTGTATAGCTAATCTGGGTATAGCTGTTACACCCAAAAAGTGTCAGTAGGCTTAGATTGTGATGTTGTTCAATGTCTAATACTTTAAACCGAACTTGGCTCAGTTTCCCCGTTTTCCTAGCTGGGCCAAGTTGTTCGTTAATGCGTTCAGAAAATAGTTATGGGTATGTAAGCTTGGGTAAACATGTTGGTCGATAAAATGATTAAGTTATAAAGAAAGATCACCCATTTGGGGGTCTGGATTCACTACGGGGCTGGTTTCCGTTTATTCAGTTTAATTTGAGAAGAAGCGCGCATAATCTATCCAAATTGTCCGGGTTTCTCATAAAAAGTTTGTTTTACTTAATTAAGCAAAAAATATGATTTTTAACCACTCTTGGTGTTCTAATATTCCAACAGGTTTGTTAATCACGAACTTGTCGGTTTTTATCAGAATTGAATATGTTTAATTTTCAAATTAGCATAATTAATAATCCTTTTATCATTATATTATGAAAATTTAGCCACTTATCAATTAAAATATGTAGATTCTAATAAAAATATTTTTGGAATTATTTATTGATTTATTAATTTACAAAAATTCATTTTATGTGCTATATTTAACCCGAAAATCGTCCGTTTATACCAAACGATTTCCGAAAATCCGCCAAAATTCCTAAGTAACCAGAATACATTCCAAAACAACCTGGAAATTTTCCACAATTTAACAACCTTGCCAAATATCCTTTTTGAGCCAAAAACGACTACGAAAACTCAATTAAACGCGAATGCACAAATCATATTTAGATTTTTCCAAATGACCCCAAATTTCACAGGTGATCATAATATACCAATTCTGAGTTTCCCATAAAACTTTATAATTTTTCAAGCATTTTAACTATTTTCCCAAATAAACGCCCCAAATCGATAATAAATTTGCCAAATAATCTCGGATGGTTGAAAAATTACCAAATTTAGACAGGGACTCAATGACATGGTCCCTGACGTCTATGAAAAAAGTTTACAACCTAATAATATGCACATCATAATCGAACCTAAACAACCCGTAACCAAGCAATTCGATGTTACCTTTGCGGTTTTCCCCCGTTTTCGCTCTCTTAATCCAATTTTCCAGGTTCGTGTGCTTATAAGTAAGATCGGTACATGTCCTATATCACAAACCAAGTATGTATCATCAATATAACAGCCTTGGAACTTAGGGTTCGGTTAGGCCTTTAAACCGAACTTTTGAACTTTAAAAACGCCGATTAAACCTTATAATCCGTGTTCATGGCCAAAAAAAAGTATGATTCTGATTCCTAACCATGTGTATGATCAAACCATATTTTTAGACCATTTTTATGATTTTCGTATGGTTAGGAATGATTTTTGGTAATCAAACTATGTTTATATAATATTAAACAAGATTAATTCATGAATTAATGATCAAAAATTGAAAATACCTTATGTTTTCTTGAAGGTTGGTGAAGAACCCTGAGATTAAATCCCGAATATATCAAAATATTTGTGCAAAATATCTTGGCCATATATATAAAACAACTGGAACACTTAAAGGGGAGGTTACATATTTGCGGCCGGAAATTAGGTTGCGCCCCCCTTTGGGCATATTTTGGCCCATTTGTCTCGATTTATGTGTCCAAACGTGAAATGCTGAGTCCAAATTTATTTCGGGTTTTGTTTTTGACGCGAAAAATATACCGGGTACGACAAACAGTGCGAAAACAGTCGTTTTTTCGGCCATTTTTGTGTAAATTTAAAAAAACATACTATTTGATTGTAAAAATCTAAAATATTTTCACGGATCACTTAAAGCATTCCAACTAAGTGTTTTGTAAATCTTTTTCGGCTTAATGGATGATACAATACTTGTTTTTAACTCTCTTTCGCGTTTAATCTATAGCGGGTAGTTAAACGAGCATGTTTTCGTTTAACGCGTTTAAATCTATAGCGGCTAAGGCTAAAATATTAATATGTTGGCTTATATTAAACGTATATCACTTATAGATGGCTCGCCGAAGTATCTGGGTCATAACAAGACCCGTTTGGTTATCCGTTCGTTCGTTATGCAATAAGCGCTTAAATGCATATTCAATTTATGAAAACTGAGGTGTATCCGGTTTTGTCACGAATGTCACAACGGACCACATTATCCCCAAGGCTTTCGCAGACCACGTTATTCCCATGGCCTTCATAGACCACGTTATTCCCCAACTTGCTATACCTAGCACTACATAGCGTGTTTGTATAAACACGTAATCATGTGTAATTTCATAATGTTTCAGCAATCGTACCATCTCAATCTAAGTTATCAATCAACAATACTATTCACATTTCATCATCTCGTAGTCAATCATTGTGTTTGTGGGGGCTTCTCGTATATGAACATTTAGATAATTCATATCCTGAACCGATTTCAGATAGATAGATGTATATAAACATGCTTTTCACACCAAAAGTTCGTAAAACAGTTTAAAAGAGGGGTCATGAAACTCACTGTTTAGTAGGTATGCAGTACGGTGTCAGATCGTGGTTTGTTACTCTTGTTGTCATTTATTCCCTATGATCAATATTATAATAATATCAACATTTTAATATTATTATTATTATTATTATTATTATTATTATTATTATAATATTATTATAATCTCCATACTAAACTGGGCTGTATAACTAGTCTGGGTATAGCTGCCACACCCAGAACATGTCAATAGGCTTAGATTGTGACGTTGTTGAATGTCTGATATTTAAAACCGAACTTGGCTCAGTTTCACCATCTTGGCCAAGTTGATCGTTTACGCGTTTAGAAAACAGGTATGACCATATAAACTCGGGTAAATGTGTTGGTTGAATAAATGATTAAATTTTTAAATAGAAATCATAGATTAGATGTCTAGATTCGCTACGGGGCTCATTTCCGTTTATTCAGTTTGGTTTGGAGAAAAACGCGCATAATCCATCCGAATTGTCTGGATATCTCACAAAAAGTTTGGTTTTACTTAATTAACACAAAAATATGATTTCGATCACTCTTGATGTTCTGAT
Organism: Bidens hawaiensis; assembly: GCF_021521415.1. Lineage (NCBI taxonomy): Eukaryota > Viridiplantae > Streptophyta > Magnoliopsida > Asterales > Asteraceae > Bidens > Bidens hawaiensis. The sequence goes on along the minus strand of NW_027492041.1, from coordinate 93,047 downwards.
ATTCCAACAGGTTCGTTAATCACAAACCCGTCGGTTTTTATCAGAATTGAATTTGTTTAACTTTCAAATTGGCACAATTCATTGTCCGTTAATTGTTAAATTATGAAAATTTATACGCTAACCAAATAAAATATTTAGATTTTAAAAAAATTATTTTTGGAATTATTTACTGATTTAATAATTTACAAAAATTCATTTTATATGTTATTTTGAGCTTGTAAATCGTTCGTTTATACAAAACGATTTCCGAAAAATCTGATAAAATTTCTGAGTTATCTAAATATCTACCAAAATACCCTGTAAGATTTCCAGAACTTATCAATTTGTCCAACATACCTTTTCGACCCAAAAACGATCATAAAAACTCGAATAAACGCGAATCCAGAAAACATAGCTAGGTTTCCAAATGACACCAAATTTTATGAGTGATCATATTATCCTATACCTGAGTTCTCCACAAAATTTCATAATTTTTCAGGCATTTGAAGTATTTTTCTCAAATAAACGTCCCCAAACGGCAATAAGTTAGCCAAATATTCTCGAATGGTCGAAATATTACCAAATTTGGACAGTGACACATTCATATGATCCCTGATGTCTCTGCAGATTTTCACAAGCTAACAACAAGCACGTCATAATCTAATCCTAAACAGCCCCTAAACGAGTGTTTCGGCAATACCTTTGCGGTTTTCGACTGTTTCAACCCTTTTCTCACTTTTCTGGGTCCTTGGCCTTCTAGCTAGAGTAACTATAGGTACTATATCAAAAAAGAAAGCACGTATCATTAAAATAGCTGCCTTGAAACATTGGATTTCGGTTAGGGTTTTAAACCGAACTTTTGAACCGTAAAAACGCAATTCAAACCCCCTAATCCTTGTTTATGGCCCCAAAAAAAAACGTATCAGTTAGATTCCTAACCATGTGTATGATCAAAATACGTTTTTGGACAATTTCCAGGGGTTTTCATAGTTGGATATTATTTTTAGTAATCAAAGTCCCATATTCATGCAAAAACCATGTTTAAAACTAACCTAAAATGATCAAAATAGATGTATTTATCTAGGGTTTTTATGAGATCAGCTAAAGTAGCTTCAAAATATGTTAACTTGATCTTTTAGAATTTCTTAGAATGTTTTAAATGATTAAAATATATAAGGGGGGTGTATTCCATATTTACGCCGGAAGACTTTCGGCCCCCTTTGGGCCAATTCTTGCTCCAGTTGCCTCTTTTTGTGTGCCCGAACGTTAAATCCCGAGTCCAAATTTATTTTAGATTTGGTTTTTGGCGAGAAAATATGTCGGGTACGACAAACAGCGCGAAAAAGAGTGTTTTTCGGCTAATTACTTGTAAATTTAGAAAAACATACTATTTATTTGTAAATATCAAAAATATTTTCATGGATCGTTTAAAACATCCAAAATAAGTGTTATAATATGTGTATATCACTTATAGATGCCCCCAGGATATCTGATATCTGGGTCATAACTAGACCCGTTTGGTTATTCGTTCGTTCGTTACGCAATAAGCGGTTAATCGCTTATTTGATATGTTTATACTAAGGTGTACCTGGTTTTGTCACGAATGTCACACACTATTTAGTGTTAGACATAGTTACTCGGGGCATGATGTGGGTGGAAGGGGGAGTCACAGTGGTAGACATTACGTGGGAAATGGAGGCACGCATCACGAACAAATAATCAAGGCTTACGGTAGCTTAGCATAATTACGTTACAAACATACAAACGAACATACGTACAAACGTACATATAAGCATACATTCAAATGTACATACATACATAAATACATACATACATATATACATACAAACTATGATTGTTGTGGTCACGCATAATTGATTTGTTGAAACTTATGAAACTCATCAACTATTCGTAGTTGGTCTGTTTTAATATGCTTTTCAGGTGTACCGAAATTGGAATAGAATGATGATGTGCTATGTGTTTTGGATTGTGGTCGATGTTGTGTACATGTATGCAATTGTACTAGTAATAAGTAAATCAGTTTAATGAACTAGTTTTGATCTGTATCACTTAGTTTGTAAACAAAGTTATAACAATGTATTGTAAATTAGTTTGTAATGTTTCTTTATAAACAATGTAGTTGATATTTCTGTTACATTCTCGTTTTACGCTTCCTGTCAGTAACGGGATCTCGTGTTACACTAAAAAAGTTGACAAGAATACACACATGAAATCAATATATATGAAGACCCACTGATTATATCAGGCGGAATCATTTATAGTCAGGATGTTGGTATAGCAATATGATTGTCTAAAACACTCACAAATATACTCAAAAGGTTCTAGTATATTAGAATTTTCCCTCAAGAACAATGGATGTGTTTAGGGTTTGCATGGAACGTCTAGGGTTTCATATTCAATGACGGCCATACTAGGTTTGCATGAATGAGGTCTTAGTCTCTCATTAATAGTTTATGCACGCGCTCCTATGATGTAAACCTAGTATTCTTCATATAGGCCCATAGACGTTCCTTCTAGAAGCCCTAATGAGTATGATATATCCTTGTCGTGCAGACCATGTAACATTGAATATGCTCGAAACATGTCTTCGAGAAACCTTTACTTAAAGTATTTTCCTTAGAAAATATTCTACTCCAGCAGACTTCAATCTTCATGACTTATCCCAACTTTGCTTGGACAAATCCCACAAACAAAAATATTCTTCTAGATCTCTTCAATCTTCACTAAGGTTTATGAAGAACAACTCTAGTATGCTCGAGTATTGAAACTTGCTCGAGATTAAACAATGCTCGAAGCTTTACTTAGAACATATTGAGATCTCCCTTTATTGAATCCATGCTCGTCCCACCAAAATACTCGTAACCTTTGGTTTAAGCTCGGATTGATCAAGTGTTTGCTTAGATATCAAACTGTTGATGTGTTGTAAAACACACGTATTTTCCGCACGTTTTATCTACGTATTGTAATATATTTTATGTGCTTTTACTTAATTTATATAGGTTTTACATATATTTAATAATCATGTAGGTTTTGGGTTACAAGGAAGAGAAACCGAGCTTTTTGAGTAGTTTACAAGCCTTTTAGGCATACGTTTTCAAGTAAAAATTCAAGGCCCGGTCCGTTACATCATGGAAAAGCCCAAGCCTACTATTATATTATATTATAAAAAAGAAAAAAAACCTAGCAGCCAAGGAGCTGGCCGATCGCAGCAGGCAGCAGGAAGGAAGCAAGGGAAAATCTTTTTTCGGCTTAGGGTTTGATCGTGTGGCGGCTAGGGAAGAAAGAAGGAAGCAAGTGCAAGCCTCGGGATCGTTCACCGACAAGTTTTACAGCCAAGGAGCAACCCGGAACAGCCATATCCTTTCAATAATTTCATTGTTCATCAACTTTGATTTTCTTGTTTAATTGTTAACTAGTTTTACAATTACTTGAAAGATTGATTTGTTATTGATTATTGTTGATCATCGGATGTTTGTTAAGATGATTGGTATGACTTTAATGATGTGTTTATTAAATGTTCATGGCTGTCCAAAAAGTATGAGAGGCTAATCTTGTTAGTTCTACCTAGGGATGATGTTAATTGTTAGGTTTTGATAGGTTTTATGGATTGTTTGATTGATAGACCTTAATTGCTATTGTAAAGTTTGATTTAGACATGAAATAGGTTGTGTTTAAGGGCTGGAAATATTGGTTAATTTATTGCATAAACCCCGTGTGTTGATTGATTAGTTTTGTATTGATTGATCGGTGCATTGTTTGATTCTAGACTTGGTGTTTAGGGTTTGTTTGCGGTAGGAACAACCGTAGGGTCTTATTGCATGATTATTTGGTTAAAGTACAGCGGTTAGACACTTTCTTTGAGACCGAGAGGTGATAAGAAGTAGGGTCATCTTATTGCCTTTATATGCTAGAATAAGGATTGCGCGAGAGCGAGTTCGTTTCTTGTCAAGTTTAGGTGTTTTGAGTGACTAGTTGATCTATTTTGGTTCAAGTGGAATTGTTCCTCTATCCTTGGTTGTGTAGTATTCATTTCCATTAGGGTCGAGTGTTGGTGAGACCTAGAGGTGATCTAGCATTAGAACACGTTATCAATTATTTCCCGGTTTGGTCGTTTTAGCCGATTTTGAGTAGTTAGGGTTTATTGAGTGAGACCGAGAGGTAATCCAGCGAGCCTGAGCGATCCTTAGTCGTGTCATCTTTAGGAACCGGTGTCTTGAAGTCATTCAATCCATTAGCTTGTTAGGCCTACAATTTGATTGAAACCTAGGTAGACGTTTTTCTCCATCCTAAGTTAACACAGTTTGTTCCCCGTTAAGTTTTCTATTTTAGGTAACTTTTGTTAGTTAATCCAGTTAGTGTAGTCAAATTAAAAGAAATCAAAAATCAATATAATATTATTCTAAGGTAGGTCTTGTCTAGGGTTAGTAATCGTTAGCATCTTACGTGTCCACGTGTTCGATACTCGGACTTCCTAGGTCTATACTACTTGCGATCGGTACACTTGCCGGTTGTGTTTTGTTTTAGGATTTTCGTTTTAATATTAAAGCTTAGTTGTGAGGGTCATTATTATAGGGTTATTAGACACACATCAAGTTTTTGGCACCGTTTCCGGGGACACGGTTTTAGACGTTTTGAGAGCAATCCGAGTTAGGACTTACCTTTTGTGCTACTTGTAATTATTTTTGTTTTATTTTACTTATTTGTTTGAATAGTTTAGATAATCTTATTTCTAATTATTGTTTTTATGCGACAGACTCGATCTCGTGGACCACCTGACACTGAAGCATTTCCCGAGCCAGAGAGAGAGTTTCGTGAGAGACATCGTCCCGTTTAACCCTCGTCCACTTGTTCATCTGTTGACTCTGACGATAGGGATAGGATCATGGGCGACATTCCACCACCGAGGAGGACAGTTGCAGACCGGGCCCGACCGGCCAATGCTGGCGCGAGATCCAGCATCGCGCCACCCGCCATTGGAGTTGCTACAAACTGGCAGATATCGTCGAACATTCTAAATACCATTGCTCATTCTGCTCAGTTTCACGGGTTGCTTCACGAGAACCCACACTCTCATCTTACTCGCATCGTGCGTATCTGCGACACTTTTCATCTTGCGGGCGTTTCCGAAGACGCCGTTAAGCTGCGCGTCTTTCCGTTTTCACTCGCTGATCAAGCGAGTTTGTGGCTCGAGTCCCTCCCACAGGGCTCTATAGCTACTTGGGCTGCCATGCAGACCCAATTTCTTGAGAAGTATGATCCTCCGGCTAAGGCCGCTCGTCTACGTAATCAGATACATTCTTTTCAGATGGAGGACACAGAGAGTGTCTACGAGACCTGGGAGCGATTTAAGAATCTAGTAGCGTTGTGCCCGAACCACGGCTTGCAAGATTGGGCGGTCGTCGAGAAATTTTATAATGGAGTGATGTACGCGACGCAGAGTATGCTCGACACGGCGGCGAGTGGAAATCTGTTGACGACTAAGGACCCTGATGAGTGTATCGCTTAATTTAACGGGTTAACTATGAGTGGATACCAGAGACCACCCGCTAGAGGAGGTAAGACCGTCGATTCCATTTCACGAGGCATGCATTTGGTGGACACCACCACCGCACTGACGGCACAGGTCGAGGCATTGGCGAAGATGGTGAAGGACTTGCAGACGAAGAGCAAGTTATGTGAGATTTGTAGAGGTGGGCATGATACCGTTCAGTGCCCAGTCAGTTCGCAGGAGGAGGCCGTAGACTTCATAGGAAATCCAAACCGAAATCCAAATTCTTCCAATTCTTATAATTCGGGATGGAGAGGCAATCAGAACTCCAACTGGAGGAGGGGCAGCCAGTCCGGTTTTCAGCAGCGTCAGAGTTTACTCCAGGATGCGGGCGAAGGAACGAGCAGTGGGGAGAAGAAGCCCACTTTGGAGGAGATGATGGCGTAGTAGACGCAAATGTTGTCGCAGCTTATGACGCGTGAGGATTCCCTACACAAGGAGACGCATGAGAAGTTTCGAGAGCACGAGCAGTTCATGAGGAATCAGGCAACGTCTATTCAGAATCTCGAGCGGCAGATGGGAGAGATAGCCAGTCAATTAAATGAGAGGCCGCATGGTACGCTACCGAGTAATACCGAGCAGAACCTGAGAGGATTCGTGAAGGCTGTGACGACGAGGAGCGGTGCAGGGGCACGGGATGAGCCCGTGATTCAGCTGAGATCTAGAGGAGGAGTTGTCAAGGAGCCCGCAGTCGATGGAGAGGAGCAGGTGGATGAGGAGATTCAGATGGAGTCTTCGCCGGCCCAGGTGCATCAGAGGAGCAACCCAGGGAGTTCAGCACAGGCCGAGAGACAGCAGTCACCGAGCGAGCCACCGAGAGTCCACAAACCCCGATTGCCATACCCCGGGAGAGTCCGTAGAGATAGAGATGAGGAGCAGAACTCCAAATTCCTTGATCTTTTGAAGAAGCTTTACCTTAATATCCCATTCCTTGAGGCACTCACTCAGATGCCTAAGCATGCGAAGTTCCTTAAGGATATTCTTTCGAATAAGGAGAAGTTAGCTGAGGTAGCTTCCCTCCCTTTGAGTGTTAGTTGTTCTGCTATCTTACAGAGGAAGTTACCAGAGAAGAGGGCCGACCCAGGGAGTTTCACAATTCCCTGCACCATGAGTGATGATACGTTGTTTCATGCGCTGGCTAATCTTGGTGCCAGTATTAATCTCATGCCGTATTCTGTGTATCACAAGCTGGGTTTAGGCGAACCAAGACCTACGAGGATGAGTATCCAGCTTGCTGATCATTCCGTGAAGTATCCGCGTGGGATTGTTGAGAACATGCTCATTCGCATTGGTAAGTTCATTTTCCCGGTGGACTTCGTTATTCTTGACATGAATGAGGATGATAATGTTCCACTCATTCTGGGTAGACCTTTTCTTGCCACCGCACATGCGTTGATCGACGTTCGCAATGGCAAACTGATCCTTCGAGTCGGGGATGAGAACGTCACGTTTGACGTTCGACAGTCACCTAAGCATCCCAAATCGACTGATGACTCCCTATGCTTCATTGATACGATCATGACTCATGTGGGAGAGTTTTCCAATGCCCCCAGTGGAGGCCCCGCCTCAGACACCCATATCCTAGATAGGGAGACCCCGACGGTTGAGATGGTCGCCTTGACTGAACACCCCCTGATGCTGACTTTGAGTCGTCTTCCTTTGATTCTGAGTTATCTACCGAAGATCATCGTGTTCATCAGTTGTTTGAATTGGAGGAGTTACGGGACCGTACTTATGCGCAGTCAGATTGTTATAAGCAGCAGGTGAAGGAACTGCAAGATCGTAAGTTAGAGGGTATTGAGCAGTTTAAGTGTGGGGATATGGTCTTATGGTATAATTCCCGGTTGAGGTTATTCCCGGGAAAGTTGAGATCCCGTTGGTCAGGTCCGTTTATGATGACTGAGGTTTTCCCGGATGGCACTGTTGAGATAAAGTGTGACATTTGAGCCAAAAGAAGGTACACCTCAGTACGTATTTACCGATTAAGCAAATAAACGCCTTTTGCGTAACAAACGAACGATCAACCGAACGGGTCGGGTTATGACCCATATATCTCGAGGGGCCATTTATAAGTGATATACGATCTATACAAGCTAAAATATTAGAAATATGGTCTTAGTTTGATAGCAAACAGCTTAAACGAAAACATGCTCGTTTAACCACCCGCTATAGATTTAAACGCGAAAGATAGTTACAAACCAAGCATTGTATCATCCGTTAAGCCGAAAAACACTTACCAAACACTTATTTGAAATGTTTTAAGTGATCCGTGAAAATATTTTTGATTTTTAAAAACATATAGTATGTTTTTATAATTTTACACAAAACTAGCCGAAAAACACTCGTTTTCGCGCTGTTTAACGCACCCGATAAGTTTTTCGCGCCTAAAAAACCGAACCCGAACTAAATTTGGACCGGGCTTTTCGTATTTGGGCTTGAGAAACCAGATCATTGGGCCAAAACAGCCCATTATGGGCCCATATGGAGTTCCGATCGGCAGCCCACCCCACCCCCCATTTTTTTTATATAACTTGTTTAGGAAGCTTGTTTATCCAATTTGGTTTATAAAATCTGAGGTCCAAGCAGCTGCATCCTAAAATTCCAGAAAACCTCCAAACCCTAAGGTAAAGAGCTTAAATAAGTAGCTTTTGAACTTGTTTAAACTTGTTTAATACCATAAAAACATGTCTTGATTACTAAAAATCATTCCTAACCGTGTAAAAATCCTAAAAATGGTCCATAAACATGTTTTGATCATACACATGGTAAGGAACCTGTTTTGATAGTTTTTTTGGCCATAAACACGGATTAAAGGGTTGAAACGACGTTTTTACGGTTCAAAAGTTCGTTTTGTGCACTAGCCGAAACCCTAACTTAAGGGCTGTTATGTTGATGAAATATTGCTTGGTTTGTGATATAGGACTTGTACCTAGCTTTCTTAGAAGCACAAGAACCTGAAAACTTGATTAAAAGGTCGGAAACGAGCCAAGCCCGCTAAGGTAATGCCGAAACACTCACTTACGGGCTATTTAGGTTAAGGTTATGATGTGCATATTGTTAGGACTTGAAATTTTGCAGGGACATCAGGGACCATGTCAATGAGTCCCTGTTCAAATTTGGTAATTTTTCGACCATCCGAGAATATTTGGCGAATTTATTACCGAATTGGGAAGTTTATTTGGGAAAAATAGCTAAAATACTTCAAAAATACATATGAATTTTGGGATCATTTAGAGAAGTTTAAAGGTGTTTTGTTTATTTGCGTTCGTGTGAATTTTTACAGCCGAAAAGAATATTGCACGAGCTTTTTACATTCTGGAATTGATACAGGTTGTTTTGGGACATGATTTGATTATTCAGGAATTTTTGTGGAATTTTTGGAAATTGTTCAGGGTAAACGGACGATTTTCAGGCAAAATATAGCTGATAAAATGAATTTTTATAAATTAATAAATCAGTAAATAAATTCCAGAAATATTTTTATAAAAATCTACATATTTTAATTGATAAGTGGTTAAATTTTCATAATTTAAGGATTAACGGTTAATTAATTATGCTAATCTGAATATTAAACAAATTCAGTTTTTATAAAAACCGGCAAGTTCGCGACTAGTGATCCTGCGGGAAAATCAAAACACCAAGAGTGATCAAAAATCATATGTTTGGACTAATTAAGTAAAAATGAACTTTTCTATGAGAAACCTGGACAATCCGGGTGGATTGTGCGCGTTTCTTCTCAAATCAAACTGAATAAACGGAAACGGGCCCCGTGGCTAATCCGGGACCCCAGTATGTGATATTTCTTAATAACTTAATCATGTTATTAACCAATACATTTACCCAAGCTTATTTTCCCATAACTGCTTTCCGAACGCGTAAACGAGCAACTTGGCCCAGCTGGGAAAACGGGAGTCTGAGCCAAGTTCGGTTTTAAGTATTAGACATTGAACAACATCACAATCTAAGCCTATTGCCACTTTTTGGGCGTTCCATGTACACCCAGATTAGTTATACAGCCCAGTTTAGTATTGAGATTATAATAATATTAAAATATTAATATTATTATAATATTGATTATAGGAAACCGTGATTACAAGTTACATAAACCTCGAACCGACGTCCTACTGATTATCTGCTAAACAGTGAGTTTCATGACCCCACTTCTAAACTATTTTACGAACTTTTGGGGTGAAAAACATGTTTGATTACATATACATACCTGAAACATGTACTGATGTGAATTATCTAAGTGCTAACACACGAAAGTCCCCACGATCACAGTGATTAACTTCGAGCCGGTGGCTTGTGAATAGTACTATTGGTTTGACAAACCCAAACGGAATCGGCCTGGTTGCCGTGTCACATAGCGCCGTTTGCACATGACCATATTTATACAAACAGGCTATGTAGTGTTAGACTTAGCTACCGGGGCATGTTGTGGGCGGAAAGGGGCCACAGTGGTTGATGGAGCGTGGGAAATGGATGCACGCAGCACATACAGTCAAGGCTTCACTGTAGCTTAGCATAATTACATCACATACATCATTTACATACATACATACTTATTTCATGATTACAAGTGTTGACTTGTGAACACTCATTACTGTTTTCTTGAAACTCGTGAAACTCACCAACTCTAGTAGTTGACCCGTTTTAAACTGCTTTTCAGGTGTACCTAAATCGGAGTAATTTGGTGATCTGTTACTTGCCTGAAGTGTGTGGTCGATACTATGTGAATAGAAGCAAGGGTGTTAGTAGTAAGAACGTTTAGTTAACGAACTAGTTTTGTTTGTATCGCCTAGACTGTAAAACAATGATAGAACGAAGAAATGTAATATATTGTAAATTAGTTTGTAATGTTTCTTTATAAACAATGTGTTGATATCAGAGGTGTCTGTTACATTCCCGTTTTACGCTTCCGCATTGTGCTAGTCGGGGTGTGACATAAAGGACAAAGGCGGAACATTTATAGTGAACGGTGATGGACTGATGCACTACATTGGCGAGCCGATGACTGATCAGACAGTCGAGGTATTCTACCTTGACTCGTTCTCCGAGACGTAGACGTGTGGATGCATCCCTTGGGAGACTGCCCGAGTTGTAGAGTTTGTATTTTTGTTATATGTGTGTGCTATCTGTTTTATTTGTTTTGTCTATTTTAGGATGTTTCAAAAGAAAAAAAAAGTACAAAAACCAAAAACACAAAATTATGTTTATTTCTTTATATGTTTTTGTTTTCCGTATTGTACGCCGCCACATGCGAGCGAGTTTGAGTTTTGCAGGTTATATTATACGCATGGTAGCTACGATGGCGTCTTGGAACAGGTCCTCCCGAGGTTGCGGCCGCGAATGAAATGCTATACGGTCGTTTGGATATTACTCAGCTGTTGAAGATTCTGCACACAAACTAGGGGAGTAACCCGTTCTTTGTTTTTACTCTTCTATATTATCTTTTTTTTATTTTATGTTTTATCTTTATTTTATTTTATTTCTTTTCCTTGTACTCATTGAGGACGATTTCTATCTAAGTGTGGGGATGGGGTTTATTTTACTTAGTTGTAGGAAAATTTTTGAAAAAAAAAATAATAAAAAAAAAATTGAAAAATTTTGAATAAAATAGTCCCTTGAAATTTGTTTTCTCTACGATAAACAGGAGATGATATTATTACCGAGTAGTGGTTATTTTATAAATTCTTGGTGGTTTCAAAAATATATATATAAATAATAAATAAGGACAGTGCCCATCAGTCCCGCACGTAATGTATGGTAACCGAACAGTTTAGACTCAGTAATCGTGTGTCGGTAGGCTCAGCCTTTGAGAATGAAAGGGCGGTTTGGTTGTTGACCTAATTGAACCTTTTAAATGGCATGACTTTAGTGGGAAACATCTTAGGGGTTTTGTTTGTTTAACTAAGCTCGTGACAGGACTGGAATGAAAAGCCGGGTCATACTCAAGCCTTAAGTCACATGATCATCTGTATATATTAGCTGTTTTATCTTTTGTATTTGTTTCTTTTCATGCAAAGCCATGTACTATGAGTATCAAAAAAAAATGCAAAAAGGCAGAAAAAGAAAAATAGAAAGAATGCATTTGTAATTGCGTGCACTTGAAAGAGAGCTAGAGTTTATAGTTTGTATTTGAGTTGAAATGTTTTAATCATGTGGCAATAGGTTTAAGTCAAGTTGGGGTGGCTCGGCCCAGTAAAACCATAATGGAATTGGTGAAGTTGCAGCAGGGCTTTTAGGTGTGGGTTCCACTTAGTTATACAAATTAATGAAATTGTCACGCCTTATTTGCCTCGGTAAGTATTAGGGGCATGGGTTTAAAGTGGACAGCAATACCGACAATCGACCTGATCTAGCCTATTAGGTGAAAGTTGGAAGAAATATTTGGGTAACGGGTCACTTGTTCTAATACTTTAAATATATATATATATATATATATATATATATATATATTAATAATAATAAATAAATAAAGCCAAAGAATTGTCGGTTGAACTCGGATATGATACTGTGTATTATTCTTTTTCAGGGACGAAAAGTCTTAAGTGTGGGGATATTTGGTGTGTTGTAAAACACATGTATTTTCCGCATGTTTTATCTACGTATTGTAATATATTTTATGTGCTTTTACTTAATTTATATAGGTTTTACATATATTTAATAATCATGTAGGTTTTGGATTACAAGGAAGAGAAACCGAGCTTTTGGAGTAGTTTACGAGCCTTTTACGCATACGTTTTCAAGTAAAAACTCAAGGCCCGGTCCGTTACATCATGGAAAATCCCAAGCCTACTATTATATTATATTATAAGAAAGAAAAAAAACCTAGCAGCCAAGGAGCTGGCCGATCGCAGCATGCAGCAGGAAGGAAGCAAGGGAAAATCTTTTTTCGGCTTAGGGTTTCATCGTGTGGCGGCTAGGGAAGGAAGAAGGAAGCAAGTGCAAGCCTCGGGATCGTTCACCGACAAGTTTTACAGCCAAGGAGCAGCCCGGAACAGCCATATCCTTTCAATAATTTCATTGTTCATCAACTTTGATTTTCTTGTTTAATTGTTAACTAGTTTTACAATTACTTGAAAGATTGATTTGTTATTGATTATTGTTGATCATTGGATGTTTGTTAAGATGATTGGTATGAGTTTAATGATGTGTTTATTAAATGTTCATGGTTTTCCAAAAAGTATGAGAGGCTAATCTTGTTAGTTCTACCTAGGGATGATGTTAATTGTTAGGTTTTGATAGGTTTTATGGATTGTTTGATTGATAGACCTTAATTGCTATTGTAAAGTTTGATTTAGACATGAAATAGGTTGTGTTTAAGGTCTGGAAATATTGGTTAATTTATTGCATAAACCCCGTGTGTTGATTGATTAGTTTTGTATTGATTGATCGGTGCATTGTTTGATTCTAGACTTGGTGTTTAGGGTTTGTTTGCGGTAGGAACAACCGTAGGGTTTTGTTGCATGATTATTTGGTTAAAGTACAGTGGTTAGACACTTTATTTGAGACCGAGAGGTGATAAGAAGTAGGGTCATCTCATTGTCTTTATATGCTAGAATAAGGATTGCGCGAGAGTGAGTTCGTTTCTTGTCAGGTTTAGGTGTTTTGAGTGACTAGTTGATCTATTTTGGTTCAAGTTGAATTTTTCCTCTATCCTTGGTTGTGTAGTATTCATTGCCATTAGGGTCGAGTGTTGGTGAGACCGAGAGGTGATCTAGAATTAAAACACGTTAGCAATTATTTCCCGGTTTGGTCGTTTTAGCCGATTTTGAGCAGTTAGGGTTTATTGAGTGAGACCGTGAGGTAATCCAGCGAGCCCGAGCGATCCTTAGTCGTGTCATCTTTAGGAACCGGTGTCTTGAAGTCATTCAATCCATTAGCTTATTAGGCCTACAATTTGATTCAAACCTAGGTAGACGTTTTTCTCCATCCTAAGTTAACACAATTAGTTCCCTGTTAAGTTTTCTATTTTAGGTAACTTTTGTTAGTTAATCCAGTTAGTTCAGGTAAGTTAAAAGAAATCAAAAATCAATATAATATTATTCTAAGGTAGGTCTTGTCTAGGGTTAGTAATCGTTAGCGTCTTACGTGTCCATGTGTTCGATACTCAGACTTCCTAGGTCTATACTACTTGCGAGCGGTACACTTGCCGGTTGTGTGTGGTTTTAGAATTTTTGTTTTAATATTAAAGCTTAGTTGTGAGGGTCATTATTATAGGGTTATTAGACACATATCAACTGTGCTTGATGAAGAACATCCTTGCTCGATGAAGTGTAGCTTGCTCGACACTTTCAACACTTAGAAGAATTCCAGAAGATAATCTTACATGAGTAAGATATCATGCTCGATATAGCAAAGGTCGGGCTCGAAGGTCCAAGCTTGATCGAGTTCCATACTTATCCATTTTCTAAGAAGGTTGAGAAGATTCCAATATTCCTTGTCAATTTTCTGACCCAACAATCTCCCCTAGATTGGAGCAAGCTCAGATGCACCAAAAGATACTTGTATTACTTACACTTTGTTCAAAATACACATCAAATCTCTTACGAAAATCAAATTACATTACATAATTAGATTCTGCGTCTAGGAAATTACACATCAAATTACATAAACATGAAATTACACAAAAACATAAAAATTACAAGAACCAGATAATAATCACTTCAGCACATAACCTGCAATTTTACTTTTGTTCCTTCCTCCTAGCCTTGTTGATATTTCGGTTTCTCATGATAGTGGTTCTTTGTTAAAACACGTCAAGTTCCACATAATCCTGAGAAAGCAAAGGTATCATCAATTCCTTGATGTCTGTTAAGTCCTTGATATGAATGAACTCTTGTTCGGAGTCATTTTCTATTATGCCCAGCACCTCTCCTTCTGAGTTTCTCAATATGAAAGTTCCACTCCTTTTGTTATAGCCAATATTAGTAATCCTGCCATTACATTGTACTTCTGAGTTTGGCACAGTCATTTATTTCCTCATTGCAATGCTTTCCTTTGAATTTCTTCTTGGAGGAGTCAGAGCTGGAACTTCTCTTCTGGTGCTTGAACTTGCATACACACTTCGTCTACTGAACTCTCTCCTTTTAGTTTGTCCGAAAGTGATTTTAGAGATTCTAACTTCAAACAGCCTCTTGTTCCTCCCGGCCTTCTCTACCTCAGAGTAATTCCATTTTTTTTCTTAACAAGTAAAGGAAATCCAGATCTATGTTATTCATGAAGATGCTTTGAGAGCTCATTCTTTTGTTGTCCTACAAATATGTCTTTATTTCGATAATCATACAGTTTCATTGTTGCCATTTCAGTTAGTTTTTTTCTTAAAAATTCTCTAAAGTTATTTTTAAAAATGATCGCTTTCTCTTCTCAATCTTGAATTATAACCTTCAGTGTTTTCAATCATGATCCAAGTACGGATTTGTAGGCATATTCAAATGGTTCTTGGTCTTTCTTGCCTATGTAATTCAGCTCAGGTTAATGGTATCTATACTCTGGATGTTAATGATCTGTGTGATGATGGTTTCTTTGAAGATGATGCTTACTTTGAGTGTTTCTTTTGAGATTCATCATATATCTTCTTTACTTCATCTTTAGACTTCATCACAAGCTGAAAGTAGTGTTCACCTCTTTTGCATAAAGTACTAATCATGTTAGTCGTTTCATTATCAATTGTAGCTTCATAATCCACTGGCTCTGGCTTAACATACGCAGGCTCTATTACAACCTTTTTCAGTCTATCCATGTCTTCCAGTCTTTTCATTTCTTCATTCTACACGTTTAACTCTCCTTCATAGATCTCTTTCATTTAACCCTTTGATAGTCTTTTAATTTCCTTGTCATTCATCCCTTTAGTCTTCAACAACTTTTTCTACGACTAATATGTATCTGTTCAATCAACAATCTTAACTTTTCCTCTTCAATTTTCTTGCTTTTCTCCCTTTAAGATTGTTCTTTATCTTGTTGAGTAGCAAGTTTTTTCTTTACCAAATTGACTTTCTCTTTAATCTCTTTTTTTGACAACTCTTTAACATGTTTAAAACTGTAACCATGCTCCACAAGAAACTTAATATTCCATCATACTTCTTTAACTCATCTACTTTCTTTGGTGTCTCTATTTCCTTTTTGTCTTGTTCTCCCCTTTCTCTTGCAATCACCAACTTATAGAGATTATCAATATCTTCAAATGTCTGTTTGTTCAAATACAACCACATAATTGTTCACTATTAAGTAGTTTCTCTTCCATATCCTCTTCTTCTATCCTCCTGCCAAGTTAACGATCTCTTCAGCTGACATGATTTGTATGTGTCGTGGATCATACCGCAAACTTTTCAAAAATTCAAACTTCTACTCCAACTCCTTTCTTTTCTTTGCTTTGGCTTCTCTGGATTCACTGCTCTTCTTTTCTACAAAATATTAAAGATTAGCATCATTTAATTCTTTTATGGTTTCAATATTCATTCCAAATTTGAGCAAGGCTATTATTCTTGGATCTTTCATTTTGACTTCATCAAGACTTACCTATGTATTCACCCTGTGCTCTTGAGTTAAATGAACTTGAGGAGATCTCAATTCATTTTCATCATCTTCAGTCTCCTTATCAACCAATGGTTCATTCATTTCAACTTCTTCCACACCTCTTTTTTCATAAACCTTCTTTGACATTGTTTTCCCCCTTTTGTTATTTGAAGCAGTTGATTTTTGTCTTTTATCCTTTGAGGTGTCATTAAAATTTTCTATTTCATGCTCTGTTATAGGTTCTGGTGCTACCTGTCTCAATGGCACAACATTGATTGGCTCTTCATCATCTGATTTCAACAGATTAGTCTCTTCATCTACAATTTCCTGACTGGCTTTATCATCAATCTTCTCAAAATCAGTGCCACTAGCCTTTTTCTTCATCTGGTCATAAGCCCTCTTTCTCTTTCCAACATATTTCACAATATGTTCAGGTCATTCTCTCGGATTTTCCAACACATCATAATAAGTCCTTAGAACCACTATGTCCGAGACCATTCATTGATATTCTTTTTGGTCATTTTTTCTTAATATTCTTCTTTATCTTTCTTTTCTTCAGTGATCATAACTTGTGGTACAACCTAAGATCTTTCTTTAAAAGTGCTTATCACCATTGCAAGACTTTCATATACATTTTTCTTTGCAGCCTCCTTCTTATCTTCCTTATTCTTCATTTCGATTTAACTTTGAATAACTTCTTGATGTATTTCTTCTAGTTCCATTTCAGTATTTCTCAAATTAATAACTTCTATCACATTCTCTACCCATGAGACTCTTTTATTACGTAAACTAGCTAAATTATACTCAAATACAAACACGACTATTTATTTTATTATTATTTTGAGGGGGGGGGGGGGTTTACTAAATTACTAATTAAAACTAATTAATAGAACTAAAGACGACTCGATTTTGAACTTGGATTTAATTCAGATGATGATGGAAAACCCACCTAGGCTAGAATCCCCAAAGTTTCAGTTATCAATTAATTAGAAAAATGTTTTGTTATGGAACTGGGTTCATAAAATAATTACTTAAAGAAAACCCAAATAGGACCCTAACCCTTCTCAAGAAGACACCTACGAATTTCTATTAATTTATTGAAAACACCAGTTTTAATATTAGACTTGCTTATAGTTATCTAATTAACTATGAACAAGTACCTTTAAATGAAATCCTACCTTACACGTAGAAATTAGAGGTAGGTTAATGTAACACCCCGGCTAAATCGGAAACGTCCGAGTGTGATGTACATATTGTTAAAAACACATGTGACACTATTAAGTGACAATATTATCATTAATTCATTAATATTTCAAATACACAAGTTTAAACAAGTAATACAAGGAAATAAATACAACAAGCAGTGTGTCCATTTGTTTGAATAACCTAAGTCTAGTATCTTCTCCGTGTTTCATCTTCTACTAACTGTACCTGTAGCATATGTATAAAATAATGTCAACTATATGAATAGTTGTTGAGTTCACACAGTTTGATATAATACGTAAAAATCATACAATTCCCTGAAACTTGTGAAATGCGCAAATAAGGGTTCTTTACACTCGATACAATGGACCTATGTGTAAAGAACAAATGAAGATCCTTTCCAGTTGGTACACAACCAACATACTTGGATATGAGGTCCCTTTTCCACTCGATACAATGGACTTGAGTGCAAAGGGGGGGCGTATGATCATACTTATTGAGGAAACCACTTCAAAATCAACACACGTAACAAATAAGCAAGTAAACACACAAGTCCATGTAGTGAATTTTAGTTGGTAAGCAAAATTGTAAATACTTGAAGTTCGTAGGATAGATATACTACCCCCAAAAATATGAAAATGTTTAAAAAGAGGGTGTGAGAAACTCACCTTTGCAATCAAAGCAAAATACTAAGAATCAACGAATGCGTTAAGGAACCCAAAGCAAACGATTCAACCGAACTATAACGAGAATAAATACGAACTTCAACGACCAAACTAACGATGTTATTAAGGTTAAATATTGGATAAATTTATTTAAGAATTAATTGGTATTTTATGGTTATTTTTACTACTTTTAAAGCTTTTGGGTTTATAATAATAATATTGCACGTCTTAACGGAAATTCGGTTATTATTATGATGTGAATATTTTAATGGGAAGGAGTATGAAGCCAAATGTTCGTAAAAATTGGACTAACGGTTAAGAGTTGAATTTGTATTTTTAACGGTTTTCAAAGAGTTAAAGTTTACATTTTGATTAACGAACGAATTTTAAATACGTTTTACGAAAACGAAAGTTTGGTTTTTAAACGGAAAATTGATGAAATATACTTTATATTTAATTTATAAATTTTTATTTGGTTTAAAAGTGATCTTATTTTTTTATTATGATTTTAAAAAGATTATAATAATTAAATAATGAATAATTTAGCTTTAAAAAAATATACCAAAAAATAAGTTCTGATACATGTTGCAAGTATTACCAGCTGATCCAAATAACTCAATCATTAAGAACATGTGATTTAATTCTTAAATATATTAACAGTTTAAAGATATATTAATTATTATTAACAATAACATTTAAAAAAACTGACCCGGGTTTCGAACCCGGGTCTCGCGTTTAACAGGATACAAACTTAACCAGTGGACCATCAGTGAAATTCAGTTAAGTTATGAAAACATTTAGGTATAAAATAAACATGGACTTCATCTTCTTCATTGAAACCCTACTTTTCAATTCAAGGTTTCTGATATATGATTGATTAATTAGGTTTAAGGGTTTTGCTTATTGTTTGAAAATAATTATCATACATATTTTGATTACCTGAGAAAGGCTTGATTTGACGGGTACTAAGGCTCACCAGAGACAGAGCTTCGAGCTCAAAATATGAATAATTTAGAGAACTTGAGAGCGAGAGAGAGGTGTAAGCGAGTAGTGAAGAATGTGAAGGTCCTATTTATATGTGAATTGGTAACGGGGGTTGTAAATAGATGGTTAATTGGTGAGCTGAAGTTTCGGCGGGTCACACGGAGGAATTTGACGGTTAAGGATCGTTATAATATAATTAACGTATTGATTTACGTTTATTAACAAAGTCTAAACAAGTTACAACAGATTAATTGGTCAAATAACGAGATAAAGAGGGTGTTTGAGCTTGGCCGAAGACGTTTTCAGGCCGCCGGAGATGGCGCCGGAAAAACGTAAATCTGGTAAGGGGAGGGGCGGCTGAGGGCTGCTTTATATTATAATAATATATTATATATTGAATATGTTACAATTTGTCCCCGAACTATGAACTTTCTCTTAAATTACATTTAAATTAAAATTACCATTTAAACCTTGAACTATGTTAAATGTTGGTGAAAGTAAACAAACGGCAAACGTAAATCCTTGTGCATATTAGGTTTTTTGATTAACGATAAACAAGATTAAAATGAAACGACGAAACGGGTCGACTTATCGAAGACGAACGCAAATTCAAATTCGAATAAAAATGAAAATGAACCAATGTTACATGAAACGAAAGTTTAGAATATTATAATATATATATATATATATATATATATATATATATATATATATGTATGTATGTATGTATTTATAAACAAAACCGAAAATTCAAAATGGTTCGGGTTTGAAAAGTAACGAAAGTTACATTTTATAAATCCATTTGACATTAATAGACAAAGCTGAAAAATCAAACCTAGACGGACTCGTTACCAAGAAATAAATCTAGCAATCTTAGTCAACAAAGACCTATCAAATAACCTATCATCTTACAGCTTTTTAGATAAGCAGTATACTTTTATCTATTTGATTAAAAATATTGTTTCTATAATCTTATTGCAAATCAATCATAAACTAGTCAAAAACACTGTAACGTCCTTAAATTTTCGTAAAAAGGGTTATGCCTAACAAAGCTTGTATATTCTCGGGATTTATCCGCCATTCCTCGGAGACCTTCTCGTCAGTCCCGTAAGCTAAATTTATTAATTTGCATTCCAAGTTGTTGCATCTTTCATAGTTGAGGGGCTAAAGTGTTAATTATTATATCATAACAAGAAAAACCCTAGCCCCCCACCATAATTCTGAGCGGCAGCAGCTAGGGGAGGCTCCTCCTCTATTTTCGTGCAGGTTCCAACCATTCTCCGGTATCTCGAGTCTAATTCAAGGTCGGTTCTATCATAATATAACTCCTTTTCACCATTAAACCCTTTGTTGAACACGTTAGGGTTGAGTTTTGAATATAACAATTTCTGACAGATTCGAACTCATTTATTGTTCGGTCTGTAACTCAATGAAAATTTATTGTTTTTCATTGATTCTTATTTCCATGATGTTCTACATTGAGTCTAGTTTCCAGAAAGGTATAATATGTAATTTTTGGACGAGATTTTAATGGTTTTTATGATTTTATAAGATCGTGTGCAAAGCTGATGCGGGGTGACGGATTCTGGTCTGTCTACCTGACATCATAACTCTTTTTTGACAAGTCAAAATTGGTTTATTCCACTTCTGAAACTTCATATTTTTAGTTAAGATTACAACCCAATTGGAATCGTTTAATTTGGTTTGGTAATGATTTTTAAACAAATAAAACACTTTTGCTGCGCACTGAAATAGCTGCACATACCTTTCTGTTTTGGAGAAATTTTTATGATTTTTGTGTGAATTGGAAAAATAGAATAAAAATATTTTTAGATACCCAAGAAATTTATAAAACTCTGTTAAAAATGTCATAATTTATTTCAATGGTTTTCCTATGTAATAAAATAAATCTTTTCATGCTAAAATCTACATGTTATACTAGCTATTGATTGATACTTTCGTTTTAGGCTTAACCGGTAGCTGCCCTTTTGAGCATCTTTCGGGGTTGTTTTAATTGAAGTTCTTGCTCCATCATATTCCTAGGTAAGTCTTGTATATCATACGTTAGTAATTCGAGCTATAGCATTCGTTTGATTGGTCAATTGTTAATAGTTTGAAAGTTAGTGTTCGGTTGATTAGATTGTCGAATTATTGTGTTTAACGCGAGGTTTAAATAAATTAACTACCAATTCAGCTCGGGTAGCTTCGGTCTGATATACGGGCTGTTGGAAATTTATTTTTTTAAGTATTGGGGCTGAATTGGTTGTCGGTTACTCAAACGGGTTGGTACAACACGAATTCGCGTTTATTTAATAGTTTGAAAGTTAGTGCTTAAACAACTCTTAAACGCGCACATTCGTCTCCTCTAGCAACTCCCGGGGGCAATTTGGGAATTCTTTATTCTCGGGATTTTCTAAGGGTGGTTTTGATGAATATAAGGCCACGGTGGCTGTTATAATTGAACTTGATGAGGTATAGGCTTTAGGTAACTCGAACCATGTTAGAATGCCTCGTAGGATAAACGAGTCCTTTCGGTACCGTTAGTAATTATTGTTCGTAATCCGGCAAGCTTTTGAGTTGTGGGAGAACTTAAGTGTCCTCTAGCCCGTTGTGATCGTGTGCCTCGTATCAGGTGAGTTCATGATGCCCCTTTTTACTCTTTTCAAGTTTTGGGCTAGCATGCACACCTAAGTGATTTTGCTTGATGAACCGTTTAAATTATTTTGCATGGGCTTACTTGTATAGGGTAGGCCTTGGGATGATATTATTGTATGTTTGTACGTATGTTTATACATGTATTATTGTATGGCCAATAATTAGCATGTTAATTAGTCGTTATCGACTAAGGGTGTTTGCATATGCCTACTTTGTGTTTGCATGTGGAATGATGGTGATCTTGGTCGGGCCAAACTATACTACTCAGGTTCTTAAATCCTGTGGTTGGCCCTGAAAAGCCCGTAAGGAGGGAGGCTCGTGTGGCATGACCACCGTCGGATGGAATGATACGTGTTTGGGTTGTACGTATGCTCGACCCTGATGTTATTACTTGGATATTACGTGTTTGGGTTGTACGTGTGCTCGTCCCTGATGTTATTACTTGGATGTTAAGCATAGGGAGATAACTATATAGATATATAAGTATGACTACTTATTGTTTATTATGGCCTAACTGTCCCGATCCCGTTTTTATATTTAAACTCTTGGAATGATTTATTTAAATGTCAATTATTAAAACTTGAACTCACTCAGCTCAAGCTGACTTTGTGTGTATGTTAGTGTGAGTTTCAGGTTTAGAGGAGGGCGCTTACCGCTTGGACGTGCTCGAGGCTACTTGGACGGTTGAAGGCATATCTAGTCGGGGATTTCAATAATGAACACTATTTTTCTTTAACTATTACTAGATATATCTAAAGTTTGTTTTGGGCATCATTCCCGGCTTTGGCGAACTTGTTTTAGTACTTGTGATTTTCTGTTGTTTATTACTCTAAAACAATGTAAGGCCCCGAACCCCGGGAACCCCACAGTTGGTAATCATTCTGAACGCTTGTAAAATAATTAAGCTTAAAAACAATTCTTTTCATTAAAACCAACTTCTCAGAGTATAATTCAGCGAAAAACATAAATAATAAAATAAGTTCCCAAAACCCGGGAATTTTGCCCAAAATCAACATAGTTATCTTTAAATAAAAACTTTTAATAATAAATGTTTAATAGTAAAACTTCAGTTCCCGTATGCCCTTCACCTTCCAAGTAGCTTCGTGCACGTTCAAGCGATATGACATCCTCTTCCTAACCTGAAACTCACACTAACATGCACACAAAGTCAGCTTGAGCTGAGTGAGTTCAAGTTTTAAGTAAATAACATCAGTAGTAATAGTTAAGATAGTCAAACCAAAAGTTTTAAAAAGTAAAATGGTACATCCATCAAATCCTCATTACCGAGAACTAAACATCCTCATACATACATATACAAAATGTATATGTAAACATCCTTTCAATTACATCTCTATATATATCACAGTATATATATATAACATCCACGTATAACATCAGGATCGAGCAAACATACAACCCAAACACGTAACATCAGTGCATGCAAACACAAAGTAGGCATACACAACATCAGTAGTCGAAACGACTACAACATTGCCAGATATAGGCCAAGCAATAAAGTATATACATATATATATATATATTTAACATCCCAAGGCCTACCATATGCTAACAAGCCTATATAAATCGTTTAAAACATTTAATCCAGTAGGAAAACACTTAGGTGTGCATGCTAGCCCAAAAGTTAAAAGAGTTAAAAAGGGGCATCATGAACTCACCTGAAATCAAACGAACACCTGCAACGGGCTAGGAAATTCCTAAGTGCACGATCACAAGCAAGGGCCTGTAAATTAATCACAACACGTTACTAGACTAGACCGTAAGAACACTCTTGCCTAATGGGCCGTTCAATCCCAACACTTTGGCCCAAGGCCCAACAACTTGGCCCAAGGCCCAACAACTTGGCCCAAGGCCCAACACTTGGCCCAAGGCCCAAGGATAATCAAATCGGGTAGAATGCGCGTGTAATAAACCTTAAGACCATTAATTAACGAATCAGCCCCGAATGGACCAAATTCCATTTTAAATCTTTTCATTCATCAAGATTATGTCACCCGAGTTGATAGGGTTGACGGTTCCTTTTTACAACTCTTACTTTAACGTTTAAACGAAAATTCGTGCACCGCCGACTTGATTGACGAAGCACTAACCACAACAGCCCCGAGCATCAAAAAAATAATTTTTCCACAGCCCTTAAACCTCCCTAGGGTTGTACAAACTGATTCGGTCGGTCACCCGATCAATTAACGCATCAAACTCAACAATTTGCAATTCTACACCCGATAAACCCTAGTTTTTGAACTAAAATCGATTGACCGATCTAAACACCTCCAATGACCACGATATTTTAATATGATGTAAATGCCATTCCTGGGGATCTTTCTACACCGGAAACTCTAATTTTTATCCACGAGAAGTGGGTCAATTACACCTTGGCCGAAATCTGTCCAACGAAAAGTTTCGGCAAAATTGAGCATCAAAACGATTAGGGATGAACAAAAAGAGTGTTGGGGTTTGTAGTACATACCTTGAACTACTTCTAGGAGCTTCGAATCAATCAAAAAGTCGAAGCAATGAAAGGGGGGAGGGGCTGGAAGTGGCCGATAGGACAGCAGCAGGCTAGGGTTTTTCTTTTTTTTTGTTTATGATATAATACAAATATGTTTCATCCAAGTCCCTCGAATTTGCAAGATTTGGCGACTTGTAAGGAAGGTTAAGTGTTTTTAACGTAGCGGGGATGACGTAAAGGCTCTCGAGAAACGTCAGTTAAGTCCCGAGAGTTATACATACTCTACAATCTTTAATTCTTGAAACCGGAATTAACGAGCGTTACAAGTCCACCCCCTTACAATGGGATTCGTCCCCGAATCCCGATGCGACAGGAACATCTGCAGATAATGCTTCATCATCTCGTCTTCTGCCTCCCAAGTGGCCTCGGAACCCCTATGGTGTTTCCACTGCACCTTCACCTGTCTAACCACTTTATTCCTCAAACGTCTCTCCTGACGATCAAGAATAGCAATCGGTTGCTCAACGTAGTTCAGCTTACTATCGAGTTCAATATCATCGAGAGGCACATGGGCCTCATCGTCCGCTAGGCATTTCCTCAGATGGGACACGTGAAAAGTAGGATGAATCCCCGCGAGCTCCTCGGGCAATTCCAGCCTATAAGCTACCTCACCGACTCGGGCCAATATACGGAACGGGCCAATAAACCTCGTACTGAGCTTCCCCCTCTTACGAAAATGAATAATGCCCTTCCAGGGAGAAAGTTTTAACATAACCTGATCCCTAGCCTCAAACACAATAGGCCTTCGCCTCTTGTCTGCATAAGACTTCTAACGATCCTGTGCGGCCTTCATAAATGCTTTAATCTTGTCGAGCTTCTCAGTCGTAGCCTCGATCACCTCTAAACTACCAAACTGATTTTGACCAATGGAACCCCAACAGACTGGAGTCCTACACCTCCTACCATACAACATTTCAAACGGTGGCATCCCAATCGTGACGTGATAACTGTTATTATACGAAAACTCCACCAACGGTAAGTGACGGTCCCAACTACCACCAAAGTCAATAACATAAGCCCGCAACATATCCTCGAGAGTCTGAATGGTCCTCTCGGTCTGACCATCCGTCTGCGGGTGATAAGCAGCACTGATGAGGAGTTTGGTGCCCATCTCCTCGTGAAACCTTTTCCAAAACCTGGAGGTGAAACGCGTATCCCTATCCGAAACAATAGATACCGGCACCCCGTGCCTAGAGACGACCTCACGAATAAACACATCGGCCAGCTGCTCAGAATTAAAAATCTCTCGAATCGGCAAGAAATGGGCGCTCTTGGTCAATCTATCCACGATTACCCAAATGGTGTCATAATTACCCCTAGGAGTACGAGGCAGTTTAGTCACGAAATCCATAGTAAGATGCTCCCATTTCCACTCGGGTATTTCCAACGGCTGAAGTTTCCCAAATGGCTTTTGATGTTCAGCTTTAACTTGTAGACACGTCAGACACTTACTCACGTACTCAGCCACCTCAAATTTCATCGCAGGCCACCAATAATTTTTCTTCAAGTCTTGGTACATCTTAGTCGCGCCCGGATGAATAGAATAGTGCGGCTTGTGTGCCTCATGCAAAATTTTATCTCTGAATCCCCCATATCTAAGTACCCATAAATGATCATCCTTATATTTCACCATGTCACCGACGTCTTCCAACAATTTCTCCTGACCCCAAACACGTTCTGACATAATCCATTCCACCTGTAACGCTTCATTCTGTACGTTGGCTATTTGTTTCAAAATGTCGGGTTTGAGAATAAGCTGGTAGGATTTCACACGAATCGGCTTCGGTCTCTCCTTCCGGCTCAACGCGTCGGCCACCACGTTAGCCTTACCGGGGTGGTACATAATATCCAAATCATAATCCTTAATCAACTCCAACCATCGACGTTGGCGCATATTCAGTTCCTTTTGTTCAAAGAAGTATTTTAAACTCTTATGGTCGGTATAAATAACGCAAGGAACATCGTACAAATAATGTCTCCACAACTTAAGCGCAAACACCACCGCCGCTAGCTCCAAATCGTGGGTAGGATAATTTGCCTCATGAGGCTTCAACTGTCGTGAGGCATAAGCGATGACTCGACCTCGCTACATCAAAACACACCCAAGCCCCTGATAAGAGGCATCAGAATACACCACCAAATCATCGGTGCCATCAGGTAAAGCTAAGATCGGGGCATGCGTCAATCTGTTCTTCAACTCGAGAAAAGCCTCCTCCTGTTCCGTACCCCAAACGAACTTAACACTCTTCTTAGTCAGCTTGGTCAGAGAAGAAGCAAATTTCGAAAAATCGGGAATAAAGCGGCGGTAATGCCCCACCAAACCCAGGAAACTACGGATTTCAGTTGGAGACTTAGGAGACTCCCATTCATTCACGGCTTCCACCTTTGCAGGGTCAACCAGAATACCACTCGGGTTAATAACATGGCCTCAGAATTGAACCTCACGTAACCAGAAGGAACACTTAGAATATTTCGCATACAATTTGTTCTTCCGCAGAGCCTCCAACACTTCCCTGAGATGACCGGCGTGATCGGATTCACTTTTAGAATACACAAGAATGTCGTCGATGAACACAATAACCGAACGATCGAGCATCGGTCTACACACCCGATTCATGAGATCCATGAACGCAGCCGGTGCGTTGGTCAAACCGAAAGACATCACCAGAAATTCGTAATGTCCATAACGAGTGCGGAAGGCAGTCTTAGGAATATCTTCCTCCCGAATCTTCAGCTGATGATACCCGGACCTAAGGTCGATCTTCGAGAACCAATTAGCCCCTTGGAGTTGATCAAATAAGACATCGATCCTCGGGAGCGGGTACCGATTTTTAACAGTGAGCTTGTTTAATTCACGATAGTCAATGCACATCCACATGCTACCGTCCTTCTTCTTAACGAACAGGACCGGGGCACCCCAAGGTGAGATGCTCGGTCGAATAAAGCCCTTATCGAGCAAGTCTTCCAACTGAGCCATAAGCTCTTTCATTTCATTCGGCGCTAGGCGGTAGGGAGCTCGGGCAACGGGTTTGGCGCCCGGTACAAGGTCTATCTGGAACTCGACCTCGCGATCCGGCGATACATCTGACAAATCATCTGGAAATACATCCGGGAAATCCCGAACAATAGGAACATCACCAACGGTAGCCACCTCGGTATTCACATTCATAGCATACGCCACATACGCCCCGCACCCCCGCTACATCAACTTCCCCGCCTTAAGCATGGATATAATATGTGGCGTCGCAACATTCCGATCACCGAAGACCGTAATCCGAGTCCCATCCGGGGCCCTTAAACGAACGAGTTTCTGACCATAAATGATCTGAGCATCAACATTCGCGAGCCAATCCATCCCGAGCACCACATTGAAACAACCAAGCGGCATCAAATACAATCGCATAGGAAATCTATAACCAGACAACTCTATGGAACAACCCTTAATAGCCCTAGACACGGACACGGATTTTCCTACGGCGACCTCAACCTCAAACCCATCGACTACGCGCTCGGGTGATTTATTCAACAAGGAACAAAAAGCGGTAGACACAAAACTACTACTGGCGCCCGAATCAAATAAAACTGACGCCTGTAACTCATCCAGTAGGAAAGTACGTAGGATGATATTATACTACTGCTTAGCTACACGGTCAACACATACGATTTCAAAGGAACAAGAATTTATAACGGTGGAATGAAAGCTAAATAAGGAAAAAGTACCTGAAACGACATCCGCATCCTCCTTCGCTTCCTTCTTAGAGATGTTGAAAGCCCTTGCCCTGGCCTTCGGCTTCTCATCCATCTTCCCCCTCGAGGAAGTCCCCTGCCCGGACCAACCCGCCTTACTGGAAGGACAGTTTGATGCCAAGTGACCCGAACCCTTACAGCGGAAACAGGTCAATGTCGGACACTCGAAATGAGGGTGTCCTACCTTATCACAACGAAAACAAGTGCCAGACCCAATCCTACATTCCCCCTTGTGCGGCTTCCCATACTTCTTGCAATTACCGAACTCCGCACCCCTTTTGAACTCAGAAGTCTCAGTCTTTACCCTTTTCTCAGACGGATTAAATTTGCTTCCCCCGGGCCGCTTACCGTACGAATTTGAGTTCCATGTCTTCCTATTCTCGGGCGGCGGTAACTTCTCTACAGCGTATCTGCTAGAGTGACCACCGAGTGAAAAGAGTTCATGTCGGTAGTCAACACACCCCTACGAATATCCACCGGAAGCCCCTTCACGTACTTCTTAATCCTCTTGGTTTCGGGAGTAACTAAGTCGGGACATAAACGAGCCATCTTGTTAAACTTGGTGGTATACTCCCGATGCGACATAGCACCAGCCTCCAAGGTCAGGAATTCCTGCTCTATCTTATCCACTTCATGCTGAGGACAAAACTGGTCGAGAACCAATTTCTTCAACTAATCCCACGTCATCCTCCTAATTGAACGATCACCCATAGCTTGCGCCAAGTTATCCCACCAACATAGTGCCTCGGAACGAAACGAGGCAGTAGCATAAGTCACCATATCGCCCCCTTGCACTTACTAACCCTCAGAACAGACTCCATCTCTCTCACCCACTATGTGCTGCCAATGCATCTTTAGTGCCATCGAAAGAAGTGGGGTCGCACTTCTTAAAGTCACCATACGAGCAACCCCGAGTAGATACACTAATAGTCTGCACCTCATCTTCATCCCCACTCGGCACATATACTTCTTATTCCTCTTCTACCTGCACCTCCTTACTCTTCCTTCCCTTATCTGAACCCTTACCAACCAGTGACTCCTCCATGGCCCTGACGGCCTCAACAACGATCTCGAGAATGGCGCTATGGAGCACCTGGAAAACCTCATCCGCGATAACCGCGCACATAGCAGGATCTAAGGCGGGGGTATCCCCCTCCTCATGAATCGGGGTGTCCTGCTGGGAGAACTTAGTAATTATTGTTCGTAATCCGGCAGGCTTTTGAGTTTTGGGAGAACTTAAGGGTCCTCTACTCCGATATGATCGTGTGCCTCGTGTCAGGTGAGTTCATGATGCCCCTTTTTACTCTTTTCAAGTTTTGTGCTAGCATGCACACCTAAGTGATTTTGCTTGATGAACTGTTTAAATTATTTTGCATGGGCTTACTTGTATAGGGTAGGCCTTGGGATGATATTATTGTATGTTTGTACGTATGTTTATACATGTATTATTGTATGGCCAATAATTGGCGATGTTAATTAGTCGTTATCGACTAAGGATGTTTGCGTATGCCTACTTTGTGTTTGCATGTGGAATGATGGTGATCTTGGTCGGGCCAAACTATACTACTCAGGTTCTTAAATCCTGTGGCGGGCCCTTAAAAGCCCGTAAGGGGGAGGCTCGTGTGGCATGATCACCATCGGATGGAATGATACGTGTTTGGGTTTTACGTGTGCTCGACCCTGATGTTATTACTTGGATATTACGTGTTTGGGTTGTACGTGTGCTCGACCCTGATGTTATTACTTGGATGTTAAGCATAGGGAGATAACTATATAGATATATAAGTATGACTACTTATTGTTTATTATGGCCTAACTGTCCCGATCCCGTTTTTATATTTAAACTCTTGGAATGATTTATTTAAATGTCAATTATTAAAACTTGAACTCACTCAGCTCAAGCTGACTTTTAGTGTATGTTAGTGTGAGTTTCAGGTTTAGAGGAGGGCGCTTACCGCTTGGACGTGCTCGAGGCTACTTGGACGGTTGAAGGCATATCTAGTCGGGGATTTCAATAATGAACACTATTTTTCTTTAACTATTACTAGATATATCTAAAGTTTGTTTTGGGCATCATTCCCGGCTTTGGCGAACTTGTTTTAGTACTTGTGATTTTCTGCTGTTTATTACTCTAAAACAATGTAAGGCCCCGAACCCCGGGAACCCCACAGTTGGTAATCATTCAGAACGCTTGTAAAATAATTAAGCTTAAAAACAATTCTTTTCATTAAAACCAACTTCTCAGAGTATAATTCAGCGAAAAACATAAATAATAAAATAAGTTCCCAAAACCCGGGAATTTTGCCCAAAATCAACATAGTTATCTTTAAATAAAAACTTTTAATAATAAATGTTTAATAGTAAAACTTCAGTTCCCGTATGCCCTTCACCGTCCAAGTAGCTTCGTGCACGTTCAAGCGATATGGCATCCACTTCCTAACCTGAAACTCACACTAACATGCACACAAAGTCAGCTTGAGCTGAGTGAGTTCAAGTTTTAAGTAAATAACATCAGTAGTAATAGTTAAGATAGTCAAACCAAAAGTTTTAAAAAGTAAAATGGTACATCCATCAAATCCTCATTACCGAGAACTAAACATCCTCATACATACATATACAAAATGTATATGTAAACATCCTTTCAATTACATCTCTATATATATCACAGTATATATATATATAACATCCACGTATAACATCAGGATCGAGCAAACATACAACCCAAACACGTAACATCAGTGCATGCAAACACAAAGTAGGCATACACAACATCAGTAGTCGAAACGACTACAACATTGCCAGATATAGGCCAAGCAATAATGTATATACATATATATATATTTAACATCCCAAGGCCTACCATATGCTAACAAGCCTATATAAATCGTTTAAAACATTTAATCTAGTAGGAAAACACTTAGGTGTGCATGCTAGCCCAAAAGTTAAAAGAGTTAAAAAGGGGCATCATGAACTCACCTGAAATCAAACGAACACCTGCAACGGGCTAGGAAATTCCTAAGTGCACGATCACAAGCAAGGGCCTGTAAATTAATCACAACACGTTACTAGACTAGACCGTAAGAACACTCTTGCCTAATGGGCCGTTCAATCCCAACACTTTGGCCCAAGGCCCAACAACTTGGCCCAAGGCCCAACAACTTGGCCCAAGGCCCAACACTTGGCCCAAGGCCCAAGGATAATCAAATCGGGTAGAATGCGCGTGTAATAAACCTTAAGACCATTAATTAACGAATCAGCCCCGAATGGACCAAATTCCATTTTAAATCTTTTCATTCATCAAGATTATGTCACCCGAGTTGATAGGGTTGACGGTTCCTTTTTACAACTCTTACTTTAACGTTTAAACGAAAATTCGTGCACCGCCGACTTGATTGACGAAGCACTAACCACAACAGCCCCGAGCATCAAAAAAATAATTTTTCCACAGCCCTTAAACCTCCCTAGGGTTGTACAAACTGATTCGGTCGGTCACCCGATCAATTAACGCATCAAACTCAACAATTTGCAATTCTACACCCGATAAACCCTAGTTTTTGAACTAAAATCGATTGACCGATCTAAACACCTCCAATGACCACGATATTTTAATATGATGTAAATGCCATTCCTGGGGATCTTTCTACACCGGAAACTCTAATTTTTATCCACGAGAAGTGGGTCAATTACACCTTGGCCGAAATCTGTCCAACGAAAAGTTTCGGCAAAATTGAGCATCAAAACGATTAGGGATGAACAAAAAGAGTGTTGGGGTTTGTAGTACATACCTTGAACTACTTCTAGGAGCTTCGAATCAATCAAAAAGTCGAAGCAATGAAAGGGGGGAGGGGCTGGAAGTGGCCGATAGGACAGCAGCAGGCTAGGGTTTTTCTTTTTTTTTGTTTATGATATAATACAAATATGTTTCATCCAAGTCCCTCGAATTTGCAAGATTTGGCGACTTGTAAGGAAGGTTAAGTGTTTTTAACGTAGCGGGGATGACGTAAAGGCTCTCGAGAAACGTCAGTTAAGTCCCGAGAGTTATACATACTCTACAATCTTTAATTCTTGAAACCGGAATTAACGAGCGTTACAAGTCCACCCCCTTACAATGGGATTCGTCCCCGAATCCCGATGCGACAGGAACATCTGCAGATAATGCTTCATCATCTCGTCTTCTGCCTCCCAAGTGGCCTCGGAACCCCTATGGTGTTTCCACTGCACCTTCACCTGTCTAACCACCTTATTCCTCAAACGTCTCTCCTGACGGTCAAGAATAGCAATCGGTTGCTCAACGTAGTTCAGCTTACTATCGAGTTCAATATCATCGAGAGGCACATGGGCCTTATCGTCCGCTAGGCATTTCCTCAGATGGGACACGTGAAAAGTAGGATGAATCCCCGCGAGCTCCTCGGGCAATTCCAGCCTATAAGCTACCTCACCGACTCGGGCCAATATACGGAACGGGCCAATAAACCTCGTACTGAGCTTCCCCCTCTTACGAAAATGAACGAAACGAGGCAGTAGCATAAGTCACCATATCGCCCCCCTTGCACTTACTAACCCTCAGAACAGACTCCATCTCTCTCACCCACTATGTGCTGCCAATGCATCTTTAGTGCCATCGAAAGAAGTGGGGTCGCACTTCTTAAAGTCACCATATGAGCAACCCCGAGTAGATACACTAATAGTCTGCACCTCATCTTCATCCCCACTCGGCACATATACTTCTTATTCCTCTTCTACCTGCACCTCTTTACTCTTCCTTCCCTTATCTGAACCCTTACCAACCAGTGACTCCTCCATGGCCCTGACGGCCTCAACAACGATCTCGAGAATGGCGCTATGGAGCACCTGGAAAACCTCATCCGCGATAACCGCGCACATAGCAGGATCTAAGGCGGGGTTATCCCCCTCCTCATGAATCGGGGTGTCCTGCTGGGAGAACTTAGTAATTATTGTTCGTAATCCGGCAGGCTTTTGAGTTTTGGGAGAACTTAAGGGTCCTCTACTCCGATATGATCGTGTGCCTCGTGTCAGGTGAGTTCATGATGCCCCTTTTTACTCTTTTCAAGTTTTGTGCTAGCATGCACACCTAAGTGATTTTGCTTGATGAACTGTTTAAATTATTTTGCATGGGCTTACTTGTATAGGGTAGGCCTTGGGATGATATTATTGTATGTTTGTACGTATGTTTATACATGTATTATTGTATGGCCAATAATTGGCGATGTTAATTAGTCGTTATCGACTAAGGATGTTTGCGTATGCCTACTTTGTGTTTGCATGCGGAATGATGGTGATCTTGGTCGGGCCAAACTATACTACTCTGGTCTTAAATCCTGTGGCGGGCCCTTAAAAGCCCGTAAGGGGGGAGGCTCGTGTGGCATGATCACCATCGGATGGAATGATACGTGTTTGGGTTTTACGTGTGCTCGACCCTGATGTTATTACTTGGATGTTAAGCATAGGGAGATAACTATATAGATATATAAGTATGGCTACTTATTGTTTATTATGGCCTAACTGTCCCGATCCTGTTTTTATGTTTAAACTCTTGGAATGATTTATTTAGATGTCAATTATTAAAACTTGAACTCACTCAGCTCAAGCTGACTTTGTGTGTATGCTAGTGTTAGTTTCAGGTTTAGAGGAGGATGCTTACCACTTGGACGTGCTCAATAATGAACCCTGTTTTTTTTTTTTTAACTATTACTAGATATATCTAAAGTTTGTTTTGGGCATCATTCTCGGCTTTGGGGAACTTGTTTTAGTACTTGTGATTTTCTGCTGTTTATTACTCTGAAACGATTTTAATAAGATGAATTTGTTTGACTTTATATTTTTGAGAATTTTTAGATATGATGACCAACTCTAGTATTCCCAGGATTCGAGGTCTTACAAACACACAGTAGATGACCTAACAGAATCCTATCATATTAAACAATCACCAAGGAAACTATGAAACAAAAAAACTCATCAAGCAAAACCAAGCACAAATACGCATCGAATAAATAATATCAAACTGTTTACTGATTCATAGAACCATAAAGGAAAGCAAAATCTGAATAAACTTAAACATCACAAATGTTCATCACAAGCCTAGGCAATCTTAAAAGTTTTAGCCAATTATCTTAAAATCAAATAAAACAAGAACATTGGATTTTATGGTGAAAATAATAAAAACTGGACGATTAAAGGGGATAAAAGTCTTCGGTCTTGGAAGATAGGCATTTCACTGTATGATTCCGTTCCTTCCAATTTTTCAAAATCCTTTGATCTTGAGCTTAATTTTTGTCCACGACGGCTATACACCAACGTCTGATCTCCTCCGGGTTTAGGTTAATGACGTTATATAGTGATTAAGGTTCAAAACCCGGAATATTCTAGAAATTAAACCTCGTCACACCGCACGACGAGGAACAACCCACCTGGTCATGCAGTGTAGGGATGAAAAAAGTTTGGTCGCGCCGCTTGGCAAAGCCTCTCCTTTTTGGTCGCTCGATATGGGGAGCTTATTTGGGCCCGCTTTGTTAGCTAGTTGGACCGGTTTTCTTTCTGGTTCGAGTGGTTCTTTGTAAAAGCTTGTTTCCTTCTCGTCACATCTTCTTTTTGACCATATTTAATGACCAAAATCTACAAACATTAAAAGGTTAGTAGTATACAAATTCTAAACAAAAACTAAATAAAAACTAAAAATACATGAGAAACATATATATTTATCATTATATCATTTGGGTATTTTGGCAAAGGTGTTCGGTGCCACACCCCAACCTAAGGTGGTAATGCCGGGGTGCCAACCATTGGTTCAAAGCTCACAAGGTACTATCATATAATTAAAAATATGAAAATATCTATTCATTAATTTATTTCAAAATTTTATATCAAGTACACAAATTTCCAAGCATAACAATAATAATCCACAACAAATAAATAATCCGAAACAAAATAATGGAGCAAATATTCTTTATTTTATTGTCTAGGTTCTTTCTATGTGTTCTTCACCTTAACCTCAAATCAACTGGTAACCTGCATATGCGTAGAAAATAAACATAGATTTGCCAATAACACATGTTGAGTGAGATAATCACCAGTTTTGACTCTAATAATAATATATGATAAATAATAAATGAGCAAACAAAATAATGTGAGTATAAATTAATCAAACCATGAGCAAATAGTTGTGTCAGTTAACCGTTGCCTTGCGAATCGAGCAATTGGCAACTATGACTAGTATACAAATGTGAGTGTCGGTTGACCATTGCCATACAAATCAGGCTTTCGCTACTAAGACGACATATGATCATACTTTAATGTGATTATGATGGACCTCTCCGAATGCGATAAAACAAACACTTAAGCAAGCAGCAATTAGCATTTAATTGAAACATACACAATATTTATGATTGCGATTTTTGTATATATATATAATATAGAAATACAAACTAATATACATATGTCCCCAAAAGTTAATAAAAATCAGTAAAATAAAAGGAGATGATATCTCACATATGGCTTAGGCGAGTGTGCGAGAAATAAGAATAAAAATATAATAAAATAAGCGAATCGTCCTTTACCGCATCGCCTGAGATAAAACGAACAGGCCTGAAAGTTTGAGACAAATAACTATAGTTAAAACAGAAAACATAGCCGCTGGAATCGATCCAAACGGATGTCTAGAACTCTGGTTATGAGCTTTTAACGTTTAAGCGAGCTGGTACTGACCAGAATCCGAACAGCGAGTCAGAATTCGGGTTTTGGTCAATTTCCTTAAAATCTCGAAAAAAATAAAGGTATTCTGGACCGAAAGTCGTTTCTGACCAAAAGTGATAGAAAACGATTGGTCAAAGTTGTTGACTTAATATACTCTTAAACGGGTTGGAGTCAAATTGAACCGTCAATTCCTCTCAATCTCAGAAATTGATTGAGGGATATTTACTAATGAGTAATAATGAACAACTTACAATAAACAACTTACCCAGAAACTACTTGAATCGATGAGAAAGCGAAGTCAAAGGTCGGTAATATAGCAAAATCAAGCACAAACACTTGTAACTTTGAGTAATATAGCAAAACGAAGGTGAAAGCTTATGCTTAATGAGGGTGATGGCTGGGAGAACAAATATTAGGGTTTAGGGAAGAGTTAGGCATATGATTAATGGCTTGTTTATATAGAATAGGTAAGCATAAGTTAATTTTAGGTAAAAAAAATTCGTTTAACTAACCGAATATCATTTTAATGACTAAATCAACTGATAAATCATCAAAATTCGTTCTTGTTGAAGGGGTTATTGAATGTGGACATGTACTAAGTCTAGTTTAGTTTTCTTGGGGCTTAAATCATGTGATTCGGTCAAAAATAACCGATTTTGCACTAAAATACAAACTAGTTTTTAAAATACAAAAGAAATTTGATGCAGACCCTTGGCTGCGCCACACGAGCTCCTCACCCACCTTGGCCGCGCGGTGCGGCGTGATCAAGGGGTGGGAGTTTCGTGATTTTGCAGCTTTAGTCCTTGTGCTTTAAATATGCTAATTTTTGATATTTTATGAATTTTTAAGTAGTAAATGCCAAGTTTAAACAACACAAAGGGTAGGAAATGAAAATACCTCAATGAATACTTATAAATGTATTATTTTATTAATAATAAATATCCGAATAACGTTCCTGAATCAGTTTAAATATAAATGAATATAAATACAAAAAACCCGAGATGTTACATCTCCCCTACTTCAGGGAATTTCGTCTTGAAATTAAGGAAAACTAAAACATAATCATGTTATAAATAATTAAACTTTAAGGAAAATATTTTTAAATAAAATTGAAAATTTACCAAACATAGAACTTCTAATAGCTTGAGCAACGCTCCAAATGAAAATCCGATAAGGGCACTTATATATAGGATGTATCAGCGGCGTATCTACCATGTCCTTATCATCTTAATATTTGCACCGTTACTCAAACTACTTTCAGTTCTAGATTACGACACACAATTCTACGTATTATGATTTCCATGCGAGGACTTGGATAATTATGTTCGCGACAATAATTACTTTTATCGTCCTATGGTCCGCATAATCCATCCTATCATGTGGGTTACAAAACATTGAAAGACATAATTTTGAGAGAAAGCAAAATTTTTGATAAAATATAAAACTAGAAGACCATAATTGTACAAAACATTTTAAAAAAATTGCATGTTCGAGTTGATTAATAAAACAGTGAAATTTCTAAAACATATTTTGTTGAAAAAGCAAAAATCTTGAAGATTGAAAGAGAATGGATTTCTTGAAGTAGATATTAAGACTAATCGTAATGAATGAGAGTAAGAAAATAGGATAAGAGTATGATACCATAAGCAATTAACCTTGATAAATAAAACAAACTTTATTCATGAGATAAAATGCGCAAAAGTTAAACAATCCAAATTGAAATTATCCAATACCACAAATGAATAAAGAGTCGTTGAGTCGTTACAATGCATAACTTGAAAAGACAAAATAACTTAAGATAGAAATAACGAAAGCAACAAAAGTCTTTTAAGTCTTTGAGAAGCTTTAGTTACGGTTGACTTGATTCACTTGACTTGGAGCACTTGAAGGAGCTGGATCCATAAGAACTTAACTTGAGCAGTCGAGGTAGATTGATTTGGAATAGCTTGAATAGGTTGAGCTTGAAAGGATAGCAAGAGTGGGGTTTGATTGGGGTAAGTTTGATAAACTTGAGCTAGTGGGTACATGGTTTGATAGGTTTCGGTTAAGTAAGAATGATCTTGATTGACTAGAGGAGCTTGAAGAATTCAAGGTTGGCAGGTTTGAACTTGATGAGCATGGGTAGTGTAGTAGGTTGTAGGTATATCTTTAGCTTGGTGAGCATGGATGAGTTGAGGACACACATTGCAGAGATGATTAGGGTCCCTACTCCACAATTGGAGCAAGCACGGGTAGCAGGTGCATTGGGTTGATGTTGGGCTATATTTATGGTTTATGCTTTATTTTTGGGGTTGGTTGGGCTATTTATGTAAACCGAAATCTATTGATTTTGGTGGGCTTTAGTTGTTATGGGCCTAGGTTGGTAGTATATATATATATGGTGTATATAAATCATTGTAGGGTCGGTCGTCAGTTGTGGTTGTTCGTTCAAGTATTATTATTCACCCGTGTAAGTTGTTAAGGGCTTAAGCACCCCGACGTATAATATACGTGTGTTTTGAAGCTTTTCTGTTTGTTTTACGTGTGTTCTTGTGTGTTGCATATAATCGGCTTGGTGATTAGTTTCCGCCTGGTCATCGAGTATATTGATATCACATTGAAAGATCCGTCACAGGACTTACAATTGGTATCAGAGCCTATAGACCTATTCTAGGCTCGGTTTAAGGTGATATCGAGGATTCTGCTGGTGACTTTCGGTGGTGTTTTGGTTGAAGAATTTTGGATTTTGAAGATAGATTGTTCTTTGTGTTCTTCGGGTTCTTTAGATTTTCCTGGAAAGGATTTGAGTTACTCTTTGAATTAAATTCAAATCCCTTCATTCTCGGGATTTGATTCTATCTTTAAATTTACCAAATCAAGAACCTTCCTTAATTCTCGGGATTTGACTAAATCTTCAAAGATTTCCGTATCAAGAGCTTTGATAGTTTTCGGCTGATTTTATTCAGTTCTCGGGCAGATTTGATAGTTCTCGGTCAATAATCACAGTTCTCGGTTAAGTATCAGAGTTCTCGGTCAATAATCAAAGTTCTCGGCCACTGTTCAAGATTTTCGGTTAAATTTCCACGTTCTCGGCTAGTTTTGCTTGTTCTCGGTTAAGTTTTAGGGTTCTCGGCTTTTGTTCAAGTGGGATTCTGATTAATTGGGCCAATCATCTGAGGTAAGTTCATGGCTTTCACCTCCGCCAAATCCTCTGAGGTAAGTACTGTATTATGCACACAATCATGTATTGATAAAGTAGGACTGTATAAGATTCACAATAGCAACATGCTTAGAGAAATGGAGGGAATTAAATATGAAAATGCTACCCTTAAGAAACTGGAAAAGGCATTAAAAGAGAAAATAGAGGCACATCAAAAAGAATTTTCAAAACTCCAATCTGATTTCAGCATAAAATGTTGTCACCACCTAGATGCTAAAAACAAAATTTCTGAACTAACCGCCTTGTTAGATGCATCCAAGTTAGAGATAGCTAAATTAAATAATAAATTTAAAAATGCTGAATTCAATTTTAAGAAATTTGATGTCTCTAGCGCTGTCGTTGAATCAATGATTGAAAACCAGTTAAAATGAAAAGAGAATAAGGGTGTGGGTATTGGGTACAACATGGTTTCCCCTCCATATAATAATAACTACACCGGTCTTCCTGTTAGTACATGGAATGTGACAAGTGTTGGGAGTTGAACCAAAGAGTCGCTTTGCTTGTGTATAATATACAAAAGTTAATGAATGGAAGAAAGCTTAACGAGTGTGAATGTCATGTTGATTAACGAATGTACATGCATGCATGGCTAGTGAATGAGGAATGATTGAAGTGCTCAAGTCAACGAATGAGATGCTGAAGACTACGTGATTAATGAATGGGATCATGTAGACTTAACGAATGAGGGTGCATGTTGACTTAACGAATGGGCTGCATAATATGTAACGAATGGGATGTTAGTTTTAACGAATGAGCTTGTAGTATATATAGTGCCAGTTAGTTACAAGTTACACATAGTTAGAACTACTCATTTCCTTACGAGATACATATTGTACCGAAACTCTGCTGAAATTTATATACGAGCTTCAACGAGTTAGTATTTACATCTTGTGTACGTGCTCGGTCGTTTTCATTCATCGATTAGTACCGAAACGCACCGAAACATTCACCGTGCATTTTCGGTTTCGTAGATCAATATCGAGTTCATCGATCCTCATCGGGAAAAACAAGTGGTATCAGAGCTTTCGGTGCTCGATTCTACGTCTAATCGCTGAATCTCATGTTAAACCATTGCTTTTAACGTGTTCGATTTTGATTCCGTGTATTCGTGTTCTTCGGATTAATTTTCGGTTGAATCAGATCAAAATCGGTTGATATTTTATGTATTTGATTGCTTAGGATTCACACACGATCGATTTCATGGCTGAATTGATGATCAATTTGATGTTTGGTGAAGGTTTTGGTTTTTCCGGCGAGATTCCGGCCTAATAACCGTTTTTCCGAACATATAACCGTATTTTCCGATCAATTGCGTTAATCCGGCAGCGTCTAATAGAATTTTCCGGCGAGTTTATTTCTGACACAAATCAGTTTTGTTGTAATGTTCATTGTTATCTCCAGCTGAATTCGTTTTTCCGGCCAGGTTGTCCGACGTGTAACAGAAAATTCCAGCAGCGGCTAAACAATCGTTTCGGTGACACTTGATCTCAATAAACTTTTCCGATCACAAATTAGTGCAGGTCCTCACATGTTCGATTTCGTTAAAAAAAATTTGAGATGATGATGACGTCATTGACTGCCATGGATGTGAACTTGGTTAATGTTTTACGTACAACTCAGGTGTGATTGAATACGATCTGGAAAGTTTTTTTTTTAACAAAAGGAGTATTTTTGAAGTTTTATCTCCAAGGGTAGTTTTGGCGTTTTAAGATTCAAAAAGTTTAAACGAGTAAAGTTCGAATTGAAGTTTGGGTTAGATATTAATATTGAACGCCAGGGGCAGATTTGGAAAAGTATATTCGTGAGTGCATTTTCGTCCAAAATATTTGTTGTCCGCTGATAATTGCTCAAACGGTCCAAAACTCACTGTTTACGTGCTGAATTTGGCTGATTCGTTGCTGAAAACGTGCTGATTCGTGCTGAAACGAGCAATTTTAAGTGCTGAAACGTGTTTTAAACAAGCTGAAATACATTGTAACGTGCTGAAACGCACCGTTAACTTGCTGTAAGTTGTTGATTTGCTGTCAAAACGAGCTGATATTTGCTGATTTGCTGTTAAGACGTGCTGAAAACACCCTGAAGTTGCTCTTTAACGTGCTGAACTTACTGAAAAAGTGCTGAAACGTGCCGTTTTTAGTGCTGAAATTTGCTGAACTACTGTTAACGAGCTGCGGTTTGCTGTTAACGTGTTATTTTTCGAGTTCAGGTCAAGAAAATATTTTGGTTTTCGATTCTCGTTTTGGTGTTCAGTTCGTTATTTGTTAAACTCCAAGATGACAAATTATTATGAGATTGGTCCTCATACTAAGTGCCTGAAGCTTTTTAGGTTGGATTATTTTTCCAAATGGGAACCGAGATTTAGAGCTTACTTGGGTTCTTTTCATCCAGAGTGTGTTCGCAATTTAGAATATGTTTATATAAATCCAACTGTTGGTAGTATTACTACAGGAATTACTGAAAAGAAGTTCAAGTTTTATGATATTGAAGAGAAAAAGAATCTTGAAAATGAGACGAAGGCATACTCCACTCTTACTATGGCATTATCTGAAAACATCTTTCATCAGTTTAACCGTATCAAAAAGTGTGCTACTCTGTTTGCTCAACTAAAGGCAGCAAGTTTGGGAAACACACTTGAAAGCAAGAAAACAGTGTTGAAGTTTCGATTCAGAAACTTTACACTCCAGAAAAATGAGACTGTGGAAGAAATGCTGAATTGGTTCTGTCAATTGATTGCCAAAATGTCCAATGTGAAAATGGAGCCGAGTGAATGTGATCAAATTGACAGATTAAAAAATGCATTACCTCCTTTATACTCGACTTACTTTATGGGTCTCACAGATAATGGGTATTTCAAAACGTCAAATCTCAAATGTATAGATTTTGTTGAAAAATTGAGGAAGCGTGTACTAGAATGTCAAAGCTCATCTAAAGCTAATCAAGAGCCTTCATTATCTGATGAATTTTCATCAGTGGAATATTTTGAATTTGAAGTTAATGAAGGATGGTTAATGGATTTGAAGAAAGCTCATGTTGATGATGGTTGGTCTATGCTTGCAGATGAGATATCCAAGACCACTTCATCAATGAATGTTGATAAAGATCCAAATGCGATGGAAATTATCATGCCTACCCAAGTGAATCTTCCTGATAATCTTTATGAATCTTATGATTCTGTGCCAACGTCACCTGAGGTATCTTCTAAACCATTTGATTCGTTCGTTTGTGAAACTTGTGCTAATAATGTAAATTCATCTATTGTTGATGAACCTTAGAAAATTGATTGTTCTCAATGTGGTGAATACACGTCTAAACTTGAATCAATTCATCACCACAATGAGCAATTAGTTTGTGAATTAGCAAGTATTCATGATAACTATCAACAAGTGGCTGAAAATAATAAAAAATCTAAAGATAAGATTGATGCCTTGTCGATTAGTAATCATGACTTGAAAGCAAAATTTGGATGTAAATTAAAAATCATCGAAATGCAGTTTCAAAATATTTTGGAATTGAGAACCAAAATAACTAAGCTTGAAAATGAGGTGTTTGAGTTAAAGAATAAACTGGATAAATTTAGAAATTCATCTTTTCTACTCAATGAAATCATTAAAGTTAGCAGCAATCACCAAAAGGGTGGTAAAGCTGGTTTAGGGTTTGTTGAAATCCCTCCTCCTTTTCAAAATGATTATACCATGAGACCAGACACGGTAGATCTAAAAGAAGTGGACATTGACTATCCACTGACAGTAGATCCTCCTGTGACTGTAGTAAGGTTAATATAATCAATGAGGAGAAAGTTAAACCAGCTGATCCAAAAACGGCTGTTAAGAAAGAAATAAAGTGTTTAACTCCAAAATCTCATATTCAAAGCAATCTGATTTTCGGTCAGACTAATGATGATATTCTTGTTGAAGATGTGATTGAACCAGTGGTGATTCACAAAAATGAAAATATACCTGTTGAAAATCATATTCTTTGTGAAGCACAAACTTCTGAGAAATCAAAAACTGGTAAACCAAAATTGGTTGTTACACCAAAGACATGTGATAAGAAAGTTATTTCTGAAAAGATATCAAAATCATTTTCAAAACCGAGTGTTAAAGGTAAAAACTGGAAAGTTTATAAATTAAAAGGTGTTGACAAGATATTTGCTAATGAGCTTTTTCCGATAGCTCTTGTTACACCTGAGTGTGTTGAATATGTTTATGATTGTGATCATTCAGTTTCTCTTAATCATGATGCATTAGTTATGCCTATTGGGGAAATCAAAAAGATAAAAACAAAACCCCAAAAAGAATCTAAACCAGTGTTGTTTCAACAAAACAAATTTATCAAATCTACTGGTTCTGATGTATTGGAAAATTTTACACAATGTTCAAATCTTGACTTATTCCAATAGAAGAAAAGTGAGAAAATTCAACCCTATGCGTCTAAGCTTGTAACAGAATCATCTTCGACGTGGGTTGAAATGAGAAAATGTTTTTATTGCAATGTCAAAGGACATTTGATTGTTGATTGTCCTTATAGGAGAAAACTCAAATTGCCAGATGCTTTTAATAAGGTTTCATTAACTTTTGGGCAATTTGAGATACTGGAACAAAAGGCTAAACAACAAAGAGTTTATATTAATTCATTGTTAAAGTCTCCTGAAACGTCTCACAGTTATGATAATGTTAAATTTTTGAGACAACAAGCTGATAAACCGTTACCAGCTTGGAAACCAAAGATTCCATCAGCCGTTGCTGATCATGTTGAGGATACTGGCCAACCTAAGACTATGGTCTGGGTTCCAGTTTCTCATTAAATTATCTAGTTTTTGTGCAGGGATATCCAAGAAGATCTATCAACGTTATATGGATTGTTGCTAAATCAAATTTGTTAATAGTGGATTATCTCGACAAATTGGTTTTGTTAACTATTGATTTGTTTGTTATTTGCAAAGTTTTAAAAATTCCTAAAATTTTCAATCGACAAACTTGTTCACCATTCATATTTTAAATTGCAAGATTTCTTTTTGGCGAACAACATCTTCAAAAGAGTTATCCATGTTGGAAGATCGTTTTCATTTTTTTGTTGTTTTCTACAAATATTTGTTATTGTTTACATTTTTAGGGGGAGAAATTAGAAAAGTAAAAAAATAGTGTGTTTCTGTCTGAAAAAAAATATAAAAATACAAAACTATGTTGTTAATTTTGAAAAATATAAAATTTGAGAAATGTAATCCGACATATATGGGAAATAATAGTATATTGACTTAGCGGACCTAACACATGAATAAAATAGACTAAAAAGTGTTGTAAGATCAATTGCATGATGTGTATGATAGGCTTAACAGATCGTATAAGTGCTGAAAAGATATAAACCTAAATGCTTGCCAAATCTAGTGGTGTTACATCTTGATACATAGTTAATATCTGTATTTAAGTATCAAAAAGTTTTAAGATTGCTGTGTGTGCATGCGTTCATTTTTGAAGAAAATTCTGCTTTGTTTTATCTTTAATTTTGCAAAGAAATTCAACTTCATTTTTTCTTTATTTTTATTCAAATCTTGGATCCTCTCCTGCGCGATAAGATTATCCGACCTGAGGGTTAAGATTTGGATATTCTGCTTTATTTTCTTGGTGTTTCGTATAAAATCTTGGACTTTCT
Source organism: Bidens hawaiensis (assembly GCF_021521415.1). Taxonomy (NCBI): domain Eukaryota; kingdom Viridiplantae; phylum Streptophyta; class Magnoliopsida; order Asterales; family Asteraceae; genus Bidens; species Bidens hawaiensis. Next base: position 48,642 of record NW_027492041.1, on the reverse strand, counting down.
CCGCGCGATAATACGGGATTATCCGAATTGAGAGTTAAGATTTTATGCAACTTCAACTTATTTTTATCTTTTTATTTTGATAAATACAACCTTATCTGCGTGTAGTAATACCAATCTTAAGGGAAAATTTTAACTTTCTGCTTTATTTTCTTTTTATTATTTTTGCATGAGTCACAGCTAATCATTTCAAGAAAGGAAAATTATGTACATGTGAAATTCATTGTATAAAAGATATAAAAATTGTGTCTGATAGGTGGGATCCACATAAGATTTATGATTAATTGAACCTTAATATGTATCGTAAAGTTACTGAAGGATCTGTATAAAGTTTAAAGTGGAAAATTATATCTGCAATCATCATTGGGTTACGCGCATAATAATGTCAAAATTGAAGTGTCGTTTAGGACGTTACTAGTCAATATGATCCCATGTCGCGATATTTCTCACAAAAATATGTATTGCTTACATTTGCTGCTTTAATTTTCTTTTCATTATTTTGAGAAAAATACAAAAAGATTTTAGGTGTGTTTTGGTATAAATTTTGAAAAACAAAAATATTTTGGGTGTGTTTTAGTATAAAGTTTTTAAAAGCCATAAACATTTTTCTTTCCAATTTATTTTTGATCTTCCGACAAGTGATATACATTTTCAAATTGTTTTTGCCGAGTTACAAAAATGTTGTCACCATTACACATTCTTGTTCATATATTTTGTGCTTAAATGCTAAATCAAGTTAAACTTTACGGTTTATTAATGGAATGTGTTGATTGACTGTAGTTTTGAATGAGTGATGATTATTCAATCCTTGAATCTTCTCAATATGGTGAATTTAAGGTATGGCAGAGTGTTCGAGTTAAGGGGGGAGTGAAGATGCTGATCGTGTGTACAAGATTGATGCTGATAAAGATTGGAGACATACATCTAATGCCAAGGGGGAGTTTGTTGGTACATTTTCTTCATGGCGTTATATGTATAAAGACACACGTGAAGACCAACTGAAAGCGACAAAGACTAAAAGTTAAAAGAACTCCAGCAATTGTCAAGGGGGAGTTTGTTAGTACATGGAATATGACAAGTGCTGGGAGTTGAACCGACGAGTCGCTTTGTTTGTGTATAATATACAAAAGTTAATGAATAGAAGAAAGCTTAACGAGTGTGAATGTCATGTATGATTAACGAATGTACATGCATGCATGGCTAGTGAATGAGGAATGATTGAAGTGCTCAAGTCAACGAATGAGATGCTGAAGACTACATGATTAACGAATGGGATCATGTAGACTTAACGAATGAGGGTGCATGTTGACTTAACGAATGGGCTGCATAATATGTAACGAATGGGATGTTAGTTTTAACGAATGAGCTTGTAGTATATATAGTGCCAGTTAGTTACAAGTTACACATAGTTAGAACTACTCATTTCCTTACGAGATACATATTGTACCGAAACTCTGCTGAAATTTATATACGAGCTTCAACGAGTTAGTATTTACATCTTGTGTACGTGCTCGGTCGTTTTCATTCATCGATTAGTACCGAAACGTACCGAAACATTCACCGTGCATTTTCGGTTTCGTAGATCAATATCGAGTTCATCGATCCTCATCGGGAAAAACACTTCCTCTTATCAAGGAAGAGGAAGAAATGAAAAAGTGCATGTAGTATGGTAAGCTGACTGCAAATGGCAAATGTGTTGTTGGTTCAGTCAGTGCTACTGAATCAACACCTGGGGTGAACGATACTAATGTGTTTACTTCACGCGCAGATGAAGTAATAATTAAGGATTGGACTGATGAAGATGATGATTCACCTATCGATTCTCTTGTTTCTTTAAATTTGCCTGTTTTGAATGATGTTGCTACTGATGCTTGTGTGGCCTCTGACAATTGTGTGGCTGACATTTCTAAAACTTCTAAACACAGTGATCTGCTTTCAAATAAACTTGATAAAAATAAAAATTTGCATAAATATTGTTGAAACGTTATACGAACGTTTACGAGCCAGGAATCTAGTCGCAAATCGATACGTTTACTCGTGTTCATACATTAACGGAATACTTTATTGATCATGGGTGATGAATACAGTAGGGATCTAGAGAGAATCCGGCAGCATAACGTTACAATACATAAAATATGGCACAGATCTCTATGCAAACTAACTATGGAAGGCCTATTTATAGGCATGTCCCATTTGTTACACTATAGTAACGAATGAGCCTTCTCATTAGTTAACATCACTAACGAATAAGTCATTCCATAGCCCCATTCGCTAAACACCCTTAGCGAATGGGTATACCTTAAAGACTAAGCCACCATTCGTTACACTGTAGTAACGAATGGGCTCCTAACTTAACAATTAGCCTAGTCTCTAACAAATGAGGCCTCATTCGCTAAACATGCCTAGAGAATGAGCCTTTATACATTAACATAAAGACTAAACTACCCCTATCCTATTCGAACAGCTGTAGACACCAAATCCATGCACTTACAGACTCCCCCTTGTCCATAGCTGTCGAATGCTTTCCAGCACTTTAGCATCCAATACTTTAGTCTTCAATACTTTAACTTTGAATACTTTAGCGACGATTACGTTAACATCGAATACGTTAACGAAGAATACGTTAAAGTTGAATACTTTAACCGTGAATACTTTATCTGCATATCATCAGCCATACAACCAACATTCCCCTTGGTTGATAATTCTCGGGCTTGTGCTAACAGACAAAATATAACTCTTTGTAAGCAAACCAAAACTTGTAGCTACTCGTATCAGATCTCCTCCTCAAATAAGCATCTCCATGTGATCATTCCGATCATCCAACTGGTATATGATATGGTTCGATCAAACGAATTAATTAGCAGAAAGTCATCAGCTATCTGTCACACTGGTAAAGTAAAAATGTCTTTACGTTTTAACCTCGTCACACATCTTCATGGACTACCCAATCATTCAGCATCTTTCACTTTGGTCTTCTCTCTCTCGATAACATCTATCCCAAAATATAACTCTTTGAAACTCTTCGGCAACCAACACGCTTGGATGCACTACAGTTTTGGGCATATAATTCAGAGTTCCAACCTTTGTTAATCAATCCCGAACGATCATATTCTTCAATCAGATGACAAGGCTCGTATATTCCTCAATCAGATCAACCCATTCAATAATTGTCCCCTTCAACAGAAGCAATCCGCCGAATACTCGTAGCCAACATTGTCAGGATCAGAGTCCCTCAGAAAGAAGTAATCGGACAGACACTCGTATCCCACATAGTCAGGTTTCAATCTTGAACAAATCAATCCATGATCGAAGAACAAACACAGTCTTGAACTCGGTCAAACATAGCTTTGCAAACATGAATTACCACCCGAATTGCAGTGATTTTTCAAGAAATCCTTGCGAAGGTAGAAAGATAACGATCGAATAAGCTCTTTGAAAGTTTTATCTCCTCCTTTTCTTGACAAATCAGGCAAGGTCTTGAACAATTCATCAAAAATTTCAATAAATTCTCGTTAACCTAGTATGTTACTCCCCCTCGAAACACGTGAAAAGTCGGCCGGAAAATATATCACCAAAATTTGCCAGAAGAGTATCCCGCACATTTAAAATGTCCCCAAAAAATTTCGTTTAAGAAAATTTTCTGAAAATACTCTTTTTTTTTTAAGATCCTCATACATTATCTGGTCTTCATTCGCTAGAACAATAGCACATTCATCCAGCATCCATCCACATTCGTTACATTGGAACGAATGGGTCTCATTCGTTAATCCCATAACGAATGAGTTATACGTTAAATCCACATTCGTTAACCTCATACGTTAAAACCTCCTCATTCGTTTAACCTTTAACGAATGTCTTCCATATGTTAATCACCCTCATTCATATGAACAGTACACGAATGAGGTTCACATTCGTTAAAATCCAACGAATGTACTCATTCGTTAAACCTCCGTAATGAATGAGCATTTAACTTAACGAATGAGCAGTTAAGTTGGTTACTTTAGCACTTCGCCGGAAAAAGTTGTTACAGTCACTGGAAACTGGAAATCAAGCTCCATTAATGGCTGTCAATGGCCGATTTCAATCAATTTTCACTCAAATCATCATAATTAACCACCAGATTATCACAGTAGACTCGGATTTCATTCACGAACATGATTTCATCATCAAATTCATCAATCAGTCCATGAATCTAGCCCAAATCCAATCCAACTCGATGAACACGAAGAACACGAACTCATACGTATCACAAGCAACCTCCGGCTCTGATACCAATTGTTGAAACATTATATGAACGTTTACGAGCCAGGAATCCAGTCGCAAATCGATACGTTTACTCGTGTTCATGCATTAACGGAATACTTTATTGATCATGGATGATGAATACATTAGGGATCTAGAGAGAATCCGGCAGCATAACGTTACAGTACATAAAAATGGCACAGATTTCTATGGAAACTAACTATGGAACGCCTATTTATAGGCATGTCACATTCGTTATACTGTAGTAACGAATGAGCCTTCTCATTCGTTAACATCATTAAGGAATAAGTCATTCCATAGCCCTATTCGCTAAACACCCTTAGCGAATGGGTATACCTTAACGACTAAGCCACCATTCGTTACACTGTAGTAACGAATGAGCTCCTAACTTAACGAGTAGCCTAGTCTCTAACAAATGATGCCTCATTCGCTAAACATGCTTAGCGAATGAGCCTTTATACATTAACATAAAGACTAAACTATCCATATCCTATTCGAATAGCTGCGGACACCAAATCTGTGCACTTACAAATATTTGTCACCCAAGTTTGTTAAAGGAGGAAGTTCATGTACTCACAATTGTGAGAAATCCGGTGCTAAGTCCAAGGGTGGACAAACACGCCCACACAACAGAGCAAAACCGGGAATCGGCCACAACGATTTTTTCGTTAAAAGGAAAACATGTTTTAATTATGGCATTCCCAGTCAAATTGCTAGAAATTGTTCTCGTCTCCCGTATATTCCATATTACAAACGTCATCAGAGGACTGTTCCTGAAAATACCTACGAAAATTTTAACTCAAATAAAACGAGGTATTATAAGGCAAAGCCCTCTGACAGTGATTGGAGGAGAAACAAGGCTGACAGATCAAGTTCCCATCAGACCAAGCCTAATTCGGTTCAAAAGTGGACCAAAAACTCGGTTTCGGTTCTGAGACCCAAGTGGGTCTGAGAGTCAAAATCGTTTAGAAGGTCAAAGTCAAATGTGTTTTCCATCCGCAAACCGGAGACCAAGTCAATCATTTGTGTAAATCACAAAGTTTTAAAACCAAAATACAAATGGTTTCCCAAGTCTCCGATAACAAAGTCTTCAAAGCCTTCCTGTTTAATTTTCGATAATCAGGAAGACATGTCATGGCAGCCTGTGACACGGTTGAACAAATCAGGACTACCCAGAACGACTATGGACTGGGTACCTAAAACTAACTAATCTCGCACATTGTTGTAACGCCCGTTAATTCCGATTCCAAGAGTTAAAGCTTGTAAAGTATGTATTATTCTCGGGATTTAACCGACGTTTCTCGGAAGCCTTTACATCATCCCGGTACGTTAAAATTACGTAACTTTTCATCAAAGTTGCCTTACACTTTATACTTGAGGGGCTAGAATGAAACTTCTTATTTTATATCATAAAACAAAAAGAATCCTAACCCTAACCCTCTCTACTCAGCCGTTCGGAGCTTTGGCAGCCTCATCCCCTTCGATTTTTCTTTTTCCCAGCCAGGTTTAAGCCATAAAACTTCAATTCAAGGTCGGTTTTATGATTTCCCATGTCTTTTACACCTTAATTGATCATATTAACGCGCTTATTGGTCGTTAAGGTTGAGTTTTGATGATAACAGTTTGCTGACAGATTCGTATACGTTTATTGTAGGGTCTGTAACGCAATGATAATCCATTGTTTTTGATCTATTCTTGATTCCATGATGTTCTACTTTGAGTCTAGTTTCCAGAAAGGTATAATACGTAATTTTTGGACGAGATTTGAATGGTTTTTATGAATTTATAAAATCGAGTGTCAAAGCTGATGCGGGATAACGGATTCTGGTCAGTCTTCCCGACGTCATAACCCTTTTTCGACAGGTCCAAATTGGTTGGTTCCAGTTCTGAAAGTTATTATTTTGAGTTAGGAACCAAACCCAATTGGAATCATTTAATTTGGCTAGGTAATAATTTTATAAAAAAAAACCATTTTGTTACGCACTGAAATAGCTGCACATACCTTTCTGTGTTGGAGGAATTTTTATGAATTTTTTTTACACTAGAAAAATATAATAAAAATGTTTTTATAAACCTAAGACATTTACTAAAGTCTGGTAAAAATTTAATAATTTATTTCAAAGTTTATCCTATATAATTAAATCCATCTTCGCATGCTAAAATCCGCACATGTTACTCGTTATTGATCGATAAGTTTGTTTTAGGCTAAACCGGTGGATGTTCTATTGTATTCTTGTCGGGGCTGTTTGAAGTGGCTTTTTGCACCACAATCTTCCTAGGTATGTCCCGTATATCATACTTAAAGATCATGTTTATAGGTGTTCGTTAAGTTGATCAACTAGTTGTAGTTTGATTGTTATGTTCGGTTGTCTAGAATTGTAGTTTGGCGCGTTTAACGCGAGGGTTGAAGTGATTAACGACCAATTCAGCTCGGGGACACTTGTTTTGATGTACGGGCTGTTCAAAATTCATTTTTATAAGTTATGGGGCTGAATTGGTTGTCGGTTACTCCAACAGGTCGGTACAACGCGCAATTGTGTTTATTGAATAGTTGGTGCGTTGTACTTGCGGGTTACCGACCCATTTGACTCGTGTGACGTCGTGTGGACTTGTTGGCTGTGATTTTATCATAATGGGTCCACACGGGGCTGAGTTGGATGTTAACGGCCTAAACGACTCCTAAACGCGCGTGTTAGTGTCACCTAATGCTCCCGGGGCAAATTGGGAATTCTTTATTCCCGGGAGTACCTAAGGGTCGTTTTGGTGAATGTGAGACCTCGGGGGCTGTTGTGATTAAGTTTGATGAGGTCGAGGGTTTAGGTAACTCGAACCATGTTAGAACGTCTCGTAGGATAAACGAGTCATCTTGATGTCATTGGTCTTGATTGAATATAAACCGACAGGTGTTTGAGTTGTGGGATTTCTTAGGGATTCTCTAGCTCGTGGTGAATTCGCATCTTGTGTCAGGTGAGTTCTTGATGCCCCGATTAACTCTTTTTAAGTTTTGGGCTAGCATGCACACCTAAGCGATTTTGCTTGATGAAATGTTTTAAACTATTTTGCATAGGCTTGCTAGTATTGGTAGGCCTTGGAATGTTATAGAATGTGTGTATGTATATATATATTTTTTTTAGAATGGCCAATATTTGGCGAATGTTGTAGTCGTCTCGACTACTGAATGTTGCGTATGCCTACTTTGTGTTTGCATGCCCTGAATGTTACGTGTTTGGGTTATACGTTTTCTCGGTGTTGAATGTTATTATTGAATGTTATATATATATATATAGGAATGCACGTATAGAGATGTTCATACGTAAGGATGATTATTTATTAAATGTGATGACCTAACTGATGTATTTCCGGTTACAGTTTCAAAACCGTTGGAATGATTATTAAGACTTTTGTTACTTATTTAAAACTTGAACTCACTCAGCTTAAGCTGACTTTGTGTGCATGTTAGTGTGAGTTTCAGGTTAGGAAGAGGATGCCTTATCGCTTGGACGTGCACGAAGCTACTTAGACGGTGAAGGGCATTCTGGATTGAAGATTTTATTATTAAACATATATTTTTAAAAAAAATTTATTAAAGATAATTTAGTTGGTTTTGGGCAAAATTCCCGGGTTTTGGGAACTTATTATATTATTTACGTTTTCCGCCGAATTATACTCTGTGATGCTTATTTTAATGAAAAGAATTGTTTTTAAGTTTAATTATTTTTACGAGTGTTTTGAATGATTACCAACTGTGGGGTTCCCGGGGTTCGGGGGCTTACAAGTTGGTATCAGAGCCACGGTTCGAGGGATCCGAGCATCTCCAAATGCTTGGACTCGAACTGTAAGAGAAAAACTAGTATGCCCACTGCGAGTAGCTGCACGCCAAGAGGTAACTTTAAATTGTTTAGTCATTCCTTTGAATTTTAAAGTTTCCAGTATGTGATTAACTGTTTAAGTGTTAGATAGAATGCTAATGTGGTTAGGGGCAGGGGGTGCTTAGGACGGGCCGGTGAAGTAAACAACTAATAACACTTGATCAACGTTATTAGTAGTTTACCCTTACCTTCCATGTTTTAAATACCACTTGTGTCTGACTATGTTAGGGTTCCGTCTTTGTAGGGATAGGATTTGGCTAACTCTGGAGTCGTTAGCGTTAAAGTTTATCTTATTCCATAAATTCTCCTGTTCGATTCCCATCCTCTCGAACGCTTTGGCGTAATTGTTTAGCTGAGGTGTAGCATACTGACACTCTGGGTTCCTTGGTACTTGACCGCTTAAATTCCTCGCTCCTTCAAGAATGTATGTGCAACTGTTTAGCTAAGTAGGAGCGTAATGTTATCCCAGATACCTTTCTACTTGATGAATTACCGGCGTCAGACTTATTTGATTCGGGCGCCAGTAGAAGTTTTGTGTCTACCGCTTTCTGTTCTTCGTTGAATAAATCACCCGAGCGCGTAGTCGATGTGTTTGAGGTTGAGGTCGCCGTAGGAAAATCTGTTTCCTTGTCTAGGGCTACCGTCGGTGATTTTCCTATCGTTCGGGATTTCCCGGATGTAATTCCAGATGATTTGTCAGATGTGCTACCGGACCACGAGGTCGAGTTCCAGATAGATCTTGTGCCGGGCGCAAAACCCGTTGCTCGAGCCCCTTATCGCCTAGCGCCGAATGAAATGAAAGAACTGATAGCCCAGTTGGAAGACTTGCTCAACAAGGGCTTCATTCGACCGAGCATCTCACCTTGGGGTGCCCCGGTCCTGTTCATTAAGAAGAAAGACGGTAGCATGCGAATGTGCATTGACTACCGTGAATTGAGTAAGCTCACTGTTAAAAAAATCGGTACCCGCTCCCAAGGATCGAAAACTTATTTGATCAGCTCCAAAGAGCTAGTTGGTTCTCGAAGATCGACCTTAGGTCCGGGTATCATCAGTTAAAATTCAGAAGGAAGATATTCCTAAGACTGCCTTCCGCACTCGTTATGGGCATTATGAATTTCTTATGATGTCTTTCGGTTTGACCAACGCACCGGCTGCGTTCATGGATCTTATGAACCGGGTGTGTTGACCGATGCTCGATCATTCGGTTATTGTGTTCACGAAGAAATTCTTGTGTACTCTAAAAGTGAATCAGATCACGCCGGTCATCTCGTGGAAGTGTTAGAGGCTCTGCGGAAGAACAAACTGTATGCGAAATTTTCTAAGTGTTCCTTCTGGTTGCGCGAGGTTCAATTCTTGGGTCATGTTATTAACCCGAGTGGTATTCTGGTTGACCCTGCAAAGGTGGAGGTGAATGAATGGGAGTCTCCTAAGTCTCTATCTGAAATCCGTAGCTTTCTGGGTTTAGCGGGGTATTACCGCCGCTTTATTCCCGATTTTTCGAAAATTGCTTCTTCGCTGACCAGGTTGACTAAGAAGAGCGTTAAGTTTGTTTGGGGTACGGAGCAGGAGGAGGCGTTTCTCGAGTTGAAGAACAGGTTGACGCATGCCCCGATTTTAGCTTTACCCAATGGCACCGATGACCTGGTGGTTTATTCTAATGCCTCTTATCAGGGGCTTGGGTGTGTTTTGAGGCAGCGAGGGCGAGTCATCGCGTATGCCTCGCGGCAATTAAAGCCTCACGAGGCGGATTATCCTACTCACGATTTGGAGCTTGCAGCCGTTGTGTTTGCGCTTAATTTGTGGAGGCATTATTTGTACGGTGTTCCTTGAGTTATCTATACCGATCATAAGAGTTTAAAGTATTTCTTCGAGCAAAAGGAATTGAATATGCGCCAGCGTCGATGGTTGGAGTTGATTAAAGATTATGATTTGGAAATTATGTACCATCCAGGTAAGGTAACGTGGTGGCTGACGCGTTGAGCCGGAAGGAGAGACCGAAGCCGATTTGTGTAAAATCTTACCAGCTTATCCTTAAACCCGATATTTTGAAGCAAATAGCCAGCGTTCAGAATGAGGCTTTGCAGGTGGAATGGATTATGTCAGAACGTGTTTGGGGTCAGGAGAAATTGTTGGGAGACGTCGGTGACGGGGTGAAGTATAAGGATGGTCGTTTATGGGTACCAAAGTATGGGGGATTCAGAGATAAAACTTTAGATGAAGCGCATAAGTCACGCTATTACATTCATCCGGGCGCGACCAAGATGTACCAAGATCTGAAAAAGAATTATTGGTGGCCTGCGATGAAGTTTGAGGTGGCTCAGTATGTGAGTAAGTGTTTGACGTGTCTACAAGTTAAGGCCAAACATCAGAAGCCGTTTGGGAAGCTTCAGCCGTTGGAAATACCTGAGTGGAAATGGGAACATCTTACGATGGATTTTGTGACTAAACTACCTCGTACCCCTAGGAGTAATTATGACACCATTTGGGTAATCGTGGATAGATTGACCAAGAGCGCTCATTTCTTGCCGATTCGAGAGACTTTTAATTCTGAATAACCGGCCGATGTGTTTATTCGTGAGATCATTTCTAGCCACGGGGTCCCGGTATCTATTGTTTCGGATAGGGATACGCGTTTTACCTCCAGGTTTTGGAAGAAGTTCCACGAGGAGATGGGTACTAAACTCCTCATCAGCACTGCTTATCCCCTGCAGACGGATGGTCAGTCCGAGAGGACCATCCAGACTCTCGAGGATATGTTATGGGCTTGTGTTATCGATTTTGGTGGTAGTTCGGATCGTCACTTACCGTTGGTAGAGTTCTCGTATAATAACAGTTATCACGCCACGATTGGGATGCCACCGTTTGAGATGTTGTATAGTAGGAGGTGTAGGACTCCAGTCTGTTGGGGTTCCATTGGTCAGAAGCAGTTGGGTAGTTTGGAGGTGGTCGAGGCTACGACTAAGAAGCTCAATAAGATTAAGGCTTTTATGAAGGCCGCTCAGGATCATCAAAAGTCCTATGCGGATAAAAGGCGAAGACCGATTGTGTTTGAGGCTGGGGACCGGGTTATGTTGAAAGTTTCTCCTTGGAAGGGTATCATCCATTTTCGTAAGAGGGGGAAGCTTAGTCCGAGGTTTATTGGTCCGTTCCGTATTTTGTCCCGAATTGGTGATGTAGCTTATAGGCTGGAATTTCCCGAGAAGCTCGCGGGGATTCATCCTACTTTCCACGTGTCCCAAATGAGGAAATGTTTAGCCGATGAGGAGGCCCATGTGCCTCTTGATGATATTGAGCTGGATAGTAAACTGATCTATGTTGAGGAACCTATTGCTATACTTGACCGTCAGGAGAGGCGCTTGAGGAATAAGGTGGTTAGGCAGGTGAAGGTGCAGTGGAGGCACCGTAGGAGTTCCGAGGCTACATAGGAGTCCGAGGAAGAAATGATGAAACTCTATCCGCAGTTATTCCTGTCGCATCGGGATTCGGGGACGAATCCCGTTGTAAGGGGGTGGACTTGTAACGCCCGTTAATTCCGGTTCCAAGAGTTAAAGCTTGTAAAGTATGTATTATTCTCGGGATTTAACCGACGTTTCTCGGGAGCCTTTACATCATCCCGGTACGTTAAAATTACGTAACTTTTCATCAAAGTTGCCTTACACTTTATACTTGAGGGGCTAGAATGAAACTTCTTATTTTATATCATAAAACAAAAAGAATCCTAACCCTAACCCTCTCTACTCAGCCGTTCGGAGCTTTGGCAGCCTCATCCCCTTCGATTTTTCTTTTTCCCAGCCAGGTTTAAGCCATAAAACTTCAATTCAAGGTCGGTTTTATGATTTCCCATGTCTTTTACACCTTAATTGATCATATTAACGCGCTTATTGGTCGTTAAGGTTGAGTTTTGATGATAACAGTTTGCTGACAGATTCGTATACGTTTATTGTAGGGTCTGTAACGCAATGATAATCCATTGTTTTTGATCTATTCTTGATTCCATGATGTTCTACTTTGAGTCTAGTTTCCAGAAAGGTATAATACGTAATTTTTGGACGAGATTTGAATGGTGTTTATGAATTTATAAAATCAAGTGTCAAAGCTGATGCGGGATGACGGATTCTGGTCTGTCTTCCCGACGTCATAACCCTTTTTCGACAGGTCCAAATTGGTTGGTTTTAGTTCTGGAAGTTATTATTTTGAGTTAGGAACCAAACCCAATTGGAATCATTTAATTTGGCTGGGTAATGATTTTTACAAAAATAAAACCATTTTGTTGCGCACTAAAATAGCTGCACATACCTTTCTGTGTTGGAGGAATTTTTATGAATTTTGTGTCCACTAGGAAAATATAATAAAAATATTTTTATAAACCTAAGACATTTACTAAAGTCTGGTAAAAAATTTAAAAATTTATTTCAAAGTTTATCCTATATAATTAAATCCATCTTCGCATGCTAAAATCTGCACATTTTACTCGCTATTGATCGATAAGTTTGTTTTAGGCTAAACCGGTGGATGTTCTATTGTATTCTTGTCGGGGCTGTTTGAAGTGGCTTTTTGCACCACAATCTTCCTAGGTATGTCCCGTATATCATACTTAAAGATCATGTTCATAGGTGTTCGTTAAGTTGATCAACTAGTTGTAGTTTGATTGTTATGTTCGGTTGTCCAGAATTGTAGTTTGGCGCGTTTAACGCGAGGGTTGAAGTGATTAACGACCAATTCAGCTCGGGGACACTTGGTTTGATGTACGGGCTGTTCAAAATTCTTTTTATAAGTTATGGGGCTGAATTGGTTGTCGGTTACTCCAACGGGTCGGTACAACGCGCAATTGTGTTTATTGGATAGTTGGTGCGTTGTACTTTTGGGTTACCGACCCATTTGACTCGTGTGGCGTCGTGTGGACTTGTTGGCTGTGATTTTATCATAATGGGTCCACACGGGGCTGAGTTGGATGTTAACGGCCTAAACGACTCCTAAACGCGCGTGTTAGTGTCACCTAATGCTCCCGGGGGAAAATTGGGAATTCTTTATTCCCGGGAGTACCTAAGGGTCGTTTTGGTGAATGTGAGACCTCGGGGGATATTGTGATTAAGTTTGATGAGGTCAAGGGTTTAGGTAACTCGAACCATGTTAGAACGCCTCGTAGGATAAACAAGTCACCTTGATGTCATTGGTCTTGATTGAATGTAAACCGACAGGTGTTTGAGTTTTGGGATTTCTTAGGGATTCTCTAGCTCGTTGTGAATCCGTGTCTTGTGTCAGGTGAGTTCTTGATGCCCCGTTTAACTCTTTTTAAGTTTTGGGCTAGCATGCACACCTAAGCGATTTTGCCTGATGAGATATTTTAAACTATTTTGCATAGGCTTGCTAGTATTGGTAGGCCTTGGTATGTTATAGAATGTGTGAATGTATATATATATATATATATATATATATATATATATATATATTAGAATGGCCAATATTTGGCGAATGTTGTAGTCGTCTCGACTACTGAATGTTGCGTATGCCTACTTTGTGTTTGCATGCGCTGAATGTTACGTGTTTGGGTTGTACGTTTTCTCGGCGCTGAATGTTATTATTGAATGTTATATATATATATATATAGGAATGCACGTATAGAGATGTTCATACGTAAGGATGATTATTTATTAAATGTGATGACCTAACTGATGTATTTTCGGTTACAGTTTCAAAACCGTTGGAATGATTATTAAGACTTTTGTTACTTATTTAAAACTTGAACTCACTCAGCTTAAGCTGACTTTGTGTGCATATTAGTGTGAGTTTCAGGTTAGGAAGAGGATGTCTTATCGCTTGGACGTGCACGAAGCTACTTGGACGGTGAAGGGCATACGGGATTGAAGATTTTATTATTAAACATATATTTTTAAAAAAAAATTATTACAGATAATTTAGTTGGTTTTGGGCAAAATTCCCGGGTTTTGGGAACTTATTATATTGTTTACGTTTTCCGCCGAATTATACTCTGTGATGCTTATTTTAATGAAAAGAATTGTTTTTAAGTTTAATTATTTTTACGAGTGTTTTGAATGATTACCAACTGTGGGGTTCCCGGGGTTCGGGGCCTTACATTTGTATAGGAATAGCTATGGAGGAATATCATCAGACCGTGGTATGTTGATAGTGGCTGTTCCAGGCACATGACAGGAGACATCTCTCAACTGCAGGACATTCAAATCTTTAATGGAAGGTATGTTTCCTTTGCGGGAGGAGAGAAAGATTACACAGAATGGTACTGAAATCTACGTGTGCTGGATGTCAATTCTCGGGGGATCGACTCGTTTCATGGCAATGCAAGAAACAACAAACGGTGTCCACATACTGCTAGTTGCTTCTGTCTACTGTTCAATCTGGATGCAACATCAATTGTTGGATTATGGTTTGGAATTTCTTGACAGTCCTATTTTCTGTGATAATGATGCTTCAATTGCCATTGTTAAAAACCCGGTTCAGCATTCTAAAACCAAGCACATCGATATCAAAATTCATTTTATTCATGACTGTTACGACCGAAATGTGGCGGACTTATTTACGAAACCGGTCGGAACAGCCAGATTTAATGTGCTTGTAGGGTTTCTTAAGATGCTGCGTTTTGATGACTGAGTACTTTTGAGGTTAAATTTTGTACATAATTATTTTTTGGTCTTATCATAATTTCAGTACAAATTTAAGGGGGGGGGAAGAAAAAAAATACGAAAAGAGTGTGTGTGTGTGTGTGTGTCATTAAAAAATTGCATATAAAAACAAAAAAATTAATTAAATAAATATTTGTTTTGTTTTGTCGTTTAAAATTATGCCGGTTACTCAAGTTCAAGGGACATATCTTTATGTATGGTCCCGTTGTCAACCTTTCACGTACGGGATAGCCATTAACCTGAGGACTGAAAGTGACTGGGACGACTGAACACAAAAATTATATAATGTGTTTACTTTAACTATCTGATTTGAAGTTCTTTCACTGAAAATTATGTCGGTTACTTAAGTTTGAAGGACATATATCAATATATGTTTGGTCCTATTGTTTATTCATAGACATATAGGATAGCCATTTACCAAACGACTGAAAGTGACTGTGGTGATTGAATCTAAAATTGTCTTCTAAGTTATCATTTAGGAAGTGATATTACTATTCAGCTAAAAGCTTTTTAGAAGCTTAAAATATTTTCACATGAAAATTGATCCAACCTTTGAGAAATGATAGATAAATTGATTTTTGTGCATAGCGTGTAAAGTTATTAGGCTAAAAGGCTCTTGATTAGTCATTGATGTGTATGGTAGCTTTCTATGATAAGTAAAAGTTTGAAGTGATATGAACTAAATCTGCTAAACTTTTTGTGGAGAGTCATTTTGAAGATGGGTGCATGTCTCTAGATACATCTCTCCAAATTATAGGTAGAAAAGTAATTACCCAGTCATACACCAGCCCGTTAGTGTCTTGATCGCCAAAAAATATTTGAAGCTAAACAAAAAGGTACATATATATGAAAATTATTGTCATTAAAATTCTGTTTTTTAAAAGCTTAAAGGGGCACCAGGGAACTATAGGGGTGGGACATAAAAGTCCTAAACACCCTGAATGTAAGTCTTGTATGTCTGGACGGCATATAAGTCCAACGTTCAACCTTAAAGCTTAAAATTTTAATTTGTACAGAGAAAATTCTTTGATAAAGTACTAGGGGGTTGGAGTCAAATTGGGGTGATCTGGGGAAAGCCAAATAAGCTTTGATAAGAGATAAGGGGTATCATAGGTCCATAAGTGATGTCCATATAAGATTTATGCTTAACTGAATCTAATCGTATCACTGGCGCAATGAAAATTATGCTATTTACCTTCTGTCAACCTTTTCACTATGTCACAATAATGCTGAAAATGAATCATTGTGAAAGTACCTTAATCAACATGATTTCATGTTCGGATCTTTTCTTAAAAGGGTTGCTTGTTTAAAACAGCTGAAATTTGATCCCAAAATATGTTTAATCTACTGAAGGCCAGATGGGTAAATTATTTGTGTTTTAATTTAGTTTTATTTTGTTCTAATTTTAATTTATTTTTAATTTTTAATTTTTACCTTATATTTACTCGTGTTGAAACAAATGCATTAAGAAATTGTTTTCAACTTGAATCGGGATTGTTTTTAGCTCATGAAATTTGATGTCTGCTACTTATGTTCTTGGGCCATTCAGCTTGGCCCAATGTGTCCATAATATTGGTGTTCTCGGCTCATCCGGGTTATCGGCCCAGATGGGTATCTCAAAAGTTCAAAACGTTTTGTTTACAGATTTTCTTAAGTTTGGAAGGGAGTCAAAGTGGTTTATCAAGATCTTCGTGCGTTGGTTAAGTTTGGAAGATTTGCTGAGATCGAGGCAGATGTTGATGCTGCTGGTGCAACTGTAGCTGAGGAACATGTGGTTCCTGCTCAAAGGTACAACAGTCAGTACCTACTGCTGAACAAGTTAAAGAGTTCGAAGAGTTCAAGAAAAAGGCCCTACTGACTGCATTGAAGCCTCCTCAATTAGTCACTGCGACACATGTTGAAGATGATATTGATGAAGAGCCAGCCACTGATCTTATTCCACGCAAACAACGAAAGAAAGATCCGAGACCGGGTGTGCGGGCTAGTGATGTGATACCAACTACTCAACCAGCTGTTGCTGAGCCCGTTACTGTTGAAGCTCAGACAGCTCAAGGCCCATCTAATGCTGCTCAACAAACTCAAGAACAGATTTTTGAATATATACTCGAGCACGACTAAAATCAAGCAATAAACCAAGGGGGAGATTGTTGGGCTATATTTATGGTTTATGCTTTATTTTTGGGCTTGGTTGGGCTATATTATGTAAACCGAAATCTATTGAATTCAGTGGGCTTTAGTTTGTTTTGGGCCTAGGTTGGTAGTCTATATATATGGTGTATATAAATCATTGTAGGGTCGGTCTTCAGTTGTGGTAATTCGTTCAAGTATTATTATTCACCCGTGTAATTTTTTAAGGGCTTAAGCACCCGACGTATAATATACATGTGTTTTGAAGCTTTTCTGTTTGTTTTACGTGTGTTCTTTTGTGTTTCATAGAATCGGCTTGGTGATTAGTTTCCGCCTATTCATCAAATATATTGATATCACATTGAAAGATCCTTCACGGGACTTACAACAGATGACACCGACTGTTATGGGACGGCTTGCGCTCCAGGCGGCGTAAGGTAAACATTAGAAAGGTGGCCATAACGATTGCATTAGGTGCAAAAACGACAAGGGGATTGAGCCGGGTGATGATAGTTGCAAGTGGAGCATAACGGGTTTGAACTGGTCTAAGGTTTCTTGTTCGGGGCATCTTGGTTTTGTTGAGGGTGATCGTTGGTTTGGTTAACGAAATAGTTTTGGTGATTGGACTTATGTTTGTGGTGAATAGTGTTGGTTATTGCGCGTAGTGGGTTTGGGTTCGGCCTTAGCATCAATTGAGGATTCGGTTTTATTGGTGGTAGGTTTAGAGTCCTTTCGAGGGAGGGTTCTATCCCTAACATGGTCATATCACCATTTTCACAAATTTCAATACAAGAATGATTATTCAAATTAGCACGATCAACATCAAAGGCAACACCAATATTTTCATCCAAAATATCATGAACAATGCCAACATCAACATTGTCACAATATACATTAATATCCAAAGATGAGTTTAATGTATCTTGCATGGGAAACAAGTTATTATCATTACAGATAGATTTGACATCTGATTTTGAATTCACATCACACTTAAAAAGTGAATTTGAAACTTTGTTCTTATCACAACTCATTCCATCTTCCATCTATTCCTACCATTACTCCTTACTATTTCACTAATTAGATCAATAGTCAATGGTACTAAAGGGATTAATATCTTAATTTTTGGTGTGTGACCAATTCCATAGACCATTTCGTCTTCTTGAGGGGTGTTAAAACTAAAGTAGGGTGGCGATGTATAATTATTAGTAAATGGTGGTGGAACTGTTGCAAAATCATATCCAATACCCCTTTTTTCTTTAACCCCCATTTGTGAACCAATAATACCATTCAACTTATCAAAAGTCATTTCAAACGTTTCTCTTATCTTTCTTTCAGCGAGATCTAATTCAAGTTCTTCAATTTTAGCATTTAGGTCAGTTACTCGTATTTTATGCACATCAATTAGTAATTTTGCTTCAAATAATTTTATATGTAAGTTTGCCACATCATCATAATGTGTATTGATTC
This sequence comes from Bidens hawaiensis, assembly GCF_021521415.1. Taxonomy (NCBI): domain Eukaryota; kingdom Viridiplantae; phylum Streptophyta; class Magnoliopsida; order Asterales; family Asteraceae; genus Bidens; species Bidens hawaiensis. Next base: position 30,260 of record NW_027492041.1, on the reverse strand, counting down.
TTTTAGTAAAATCTTTTCAGCTTTCTTATCTTCCTGATTTAGATATCTAAGACCAATGAGTTTATCGAACATCCTAGCATTATGGGTTCTTTAATTTTCTACCTTTTCTATGCATAATTTAAAGCATAAGTGTGTGTACATCGAGAATGTCAGGATTTCCTTGGTTGCTTCCACTTACAGCACTTGATTGGACTTCACCCCATTAACAAAAGTTATCCCGAAAAAGTTCATCGGGATCATTAGCTCACTCATTTGAGCCATCTAGTCCGTCTAACTGGATTCACCATATTGAGTAAACAGTGCCTTTGACTTTGAGTCCTTTGATCGGTCCTTATAGCCCCATAACTTGATAAGCTGCTCTGACCAGATGTTCTCCCCTGGCACTTGATAGCCATCTTCTCAAGGTCTTGTTTATTAATATTTGGTAAGTCTCTTTGATTGAGAGATGGAGGCAATAGTTTTCTTTTCAACAACCCTTCATGACTTGCCATAAAGCTTGGAATAGTGAAATGCGTGAGTCATCAACATGCATGGTTGGGTGGCTTGAACCGCTTAGAGGTGCTGCTTGTGGACTTCTTGATACCATGAGTTTTCAAAGCTTGATTAACAGCTTGAAAATGAAGACTTTACTGGATTCTGCTTGAATGGCTTGAACTTATTTTGCCCCATCAATAGCATAAATATGTGGGGTATGACTGACTTAGAAAGGCAGCTCCAACTCTTGTTCCAGTTGATACCCGACTTGATTTAGAGAGCTGATGTGGTTGTTTAATCTGAGAGTGTCATCCATATGGAATGATCGGATTCTTGAGATTAAATCCGTTAATGTTCCAAGTGTAAGGCAATGAGTTTTACAACTTCTTATTCACTTCAGACATATCTCGAATAATACCAGCACTTCTCATTTGTGTATTCAAAGCCTCAAATCTATCAATAACTGAGTTAACCCTTCCTCCTTGAACATGATTAAACATATTGAATTCCCCGTTCAGCATCTCTTTTCTACTTTCCCTCATATCCAGATTTCCCTAAAACTTTTTGATCGATGTCGAAAGGTCAATCAAAAACATTTGTAAAATACCTTCACTAGCTAGAACAAGTAAGGTGTCGAATCCACAGGGAATCAGTGGAAAGTGCTAATCAAGTTTAATACTTTATTACTAATTAAACTAGGTGGACAAACGATGTCAAACGGTTTTAAAGATTTTGATTTGTAAACAATTATTGAAAAGTAACCAAACTCCAGGTTTCAGGTCTTGAAGTAAATTAGATTGATGATTAAACCTATTGAATTTATAACCTCTGTTTGAAGCAATAAACCAAGAGACTAGATGTGTGGCTATGTTGATCGTTAGAACTTAATCCAATTGATTGACACGGCTAAACAATAATCTACTTGATTGTTAATCTTAGGCAATAATGAATCACTCAGTGTTATGGTTAAGAACACTAGGTCAATGACACTAATAACTAAATCCTAATTGTTGATGACAAAAATCAATAACTAATAAACTGCAAATATCATTGATTACCCAAAAATACTTCCAAGCACACAAACAAAATCCAAAAGTTAGGTTTAAAGTACCAACAATCCAATAAACAACTTAACCCTACACCCGGAGATGGTCACGAGTGGTTTAGCCTAGCATAGTCATCTCGAATAGCTTCTTTGATTCTTGAGTAGATGATACCATGGATGATTCGGGTAATTAGGATGTGTTAGAATGGTGGAAAGATGCCCCAAAAACATCCAAGTATGTTGTGATATCGAAGATGGGCGGCCTAGGGTTGAACCGGGCTTCCGTCCACTAGACCGTAAGCTACGGTCACACCACCGTAGGCTACGGTGGGGACCGTAGCCTATGGTCCACACAAACTGCCTTACGATGGCAGTCCCACCGTAAGCAAAGGTGGGCCTCTCACCCACCATATGGTTTTGCCTGTAACTTCTTCGTTTGAACTCCGATTTATGCCCCGTTTTCGGCCACGTCTTCATATTCACTTGCTCTATCACCCCTTGCAATAAAATCCTCCTTTTCTTTCCATTTCATAAGCTCCCATTTAGCTCCTTTAAGCTTCGCACACCTTTAATCGTAAACGCACACAAAGTAATCATGTTTCCGGCATATAAACTCATAAAACATGTGATATGATTCATTTAATACACGATATTTCACCCACACATCACATTCCCACACTTATCCTTTTTCGTCCCAAAAAAGATGTATAATGAAATCAGAACCGGAAACTGTTTTTCCTAAATAATTAAATTAAATTGAGTATCAACAAATAACACAAAAACGCGATTGACGATATTGCAATCCACTTAAACCCATGCCCTAATACTTACTGGGACAAAAAAGGCGTGACAATTTATTAGTTTATATGATTAAATGGAACCCACACATCAAAACCCTAAAGCCGCCTTACCATGCTTCATTATGGTTTTACCGAGCCAGACCACCCCAACTTTACTTAAACCTTAGGGTCAGACGATCAAAATTATGCACAACCATGTGTACCATTTTAAGCCCATATGCAATAGCTAAAACAATCCTGGATATTTTATCGAACCAAAACCTAAACTTAAGCGTCCAAGTCTACCAGAATGGCCATTAGATACGATTAAGGTACAATTAGGTTACTAACTAGCAAATAGCCCCCACTACATGGTATACCCCCGTTATCAAGCAACAACCCAAAGTCCATCTCCATGTGTGAGTATGCACGAATTCATCTGTAGGGCTTACATGTGACGTGTCCCGTGTGGTCCGTTTCTTAATGGTAATGAGACGCGAGCACGGGGACCCCACATGACTAACAACGTGGATGATCAAGTCAGTAGTGCAATTGTACTTTAAAAGCACGTAATGATCAAGTTTAATGACTTATAGGTGGGAGATAAACTGCGGGTTTGCTCTTTGAGCTCTTTTAATATTCATAAATTCACTTAGGAGAAATGAATACCCAGATGATATACCACATAAAAACCCATGGTGTTCGAACCCTAGAGCATCCCATCAATACAGGATTTAAGGTTATAAAACCATACACCTATGAAGCGTTAACCACTTAAACTAAAAGTATTTTCTTTATGTTTATATCACAAGCCACCTAGCATACTCTAACGTTAAGCCTATCAAAGCATCATTCAGTAGTCTATTCATATTTTAAAATTTTCTTTTGGTGATCAAATCTAACAAAAAGGCTTGAGTATGGTCCGACCTTTCATCCCAGTCCTTACAAAGGCTTAGCTAAACAAACAAAACCCGAAAATGTTTCCCACTAAAATCAAGCAATTAGAGGTTCAATTGAGTCAACAGCCAAACCGTCCTTTCATTCTTAAAGGCTGAGCCTACCGACACATCCCAAATTAAGTGTGTTATTGTTATTTTATTATTATTATTTATTTTATTTTATTTTTAAATTATTTTTTATTTTTATTTTATTTATTTATTTATTTTTATTTTTATTTTATTTGTTTATTTATTTTTATTTTTATTTTATTTATTTATTTATTTTTATTTTTATTTTATTATATTTTATTTTATTTTTTTAACAGTTCCAGTTTTTCTATCATTTTTCATTGTGTATAAGTATAAAAATTTTGGGACATTCTTAGCATTACCCACATCCCCACACTTAAACATTACATTGTCCCCAATGTAAGTTACAATCAAAACATAAGTGAGGCATCCAGAAAATCCTACCCGATTACACGTAAAAACGACACTAAACACAAGCAACCATACACAATAGATAAAAAGTTTAACACCACCTTCGACCACACATAGTTCACAAAACAAACAAGCAAACATACCCAACAGTCTCACACCACCACCCAACTGCCCAGACACATAAAACAAAGACAAATTATTCAACAAAACATAGAGATAAGGAGAGACACATGGACCTGTTAGCCGATCAGTGAGTGCTCAATAATACGGGGGTTGCGGGTTACCAAAGATCGACCTCATCGTCTCCATCACTCCTAAAAATTTAAACGCGTCCGATGAGCTACCTGCACCCGAATCTCGCGCCGCATCTGCATGTGGATCAACCCAGTGTGAGCAGTGAAGCTGCAGTGGTGGATACTGGACACTACCATCATAAGGACCCAAAGTAGTGTAATCGATCATAGGCGGGTTTGCCACCACCGGCTCCCCACGATGCCATGCCTCATGCATCCTGTTGTGGAGATCATCCATGTGCCAGTCATTAATCTCCTGCTGAAAATTATATGCATGGGTTTAGTTCCACGGCTCCATCATGTCATACAATCTCTGAGTCTCCCGACGCTGTAACTCCGCGTTCCGATTCTGTTGGTCGTACATATACTAGAACTCGTTACTCCAACCCCTATAAACATCAGGCCTCGAATTTTGAAGCCATTCGTTCATTCGTGCATCTTCCTGAAACATCACACGCGGTTCCTGAACTGGAATAAAAGGTGGCTACTCAAACAAACCACCCGCTTGACTACTCTCAACACCACCTCGTGGTGCTGCCCCACTACTGACCCCGCCAACCATCGGCTCATAAACTTCTTCCACAACATCATCACCATCAATATTCTTCAATGCTTTCAACAGCGTGTTGGTATCCCAATGCTTCAAAATCAAATACTCTGCTGTGATCTCAGACTCCCATCCCTCCTTCTCCATTCGGTCCATCGAACAAGGAGTATGGATTCTTTCAAACATCGGTGCATCCTCCCTGATGGCACCTTTCATTTTCAGCAAAGCCGTTATCAGCCGACAATGTGGGATAATCAGTTTTTTCTTTGATTGACGAGCCTCCCAAATATTCATCATCACCAAATACCGGAACAAAATTTTCGGCTTCCCTTTCATTAACGCATACAAAATAGGGATCTCCCACTGCCGTACACTTGTTCGATCCCCTCTTAGTGGCATAACATTGGTAATCACCAAACTCAACAGTAATCTCACTTGTCCCCTCAGATTATTCCTTAACAACTGGTGACCCATCCTCGGTTTAAATAATTCCGCCTTCATCATTTCATACGTGGGGTGTTTGTCAGGGTGTTGGTAGAGATCAGCTTCCGACGGGTAGATGTATTCTCCTGATGGCCGCGAATCAAACTGAGCGATACGGCAAAGACTGTCCATTGACATCACAACCTAATTACTGTGAACCGTTCCGATCAACCTCATCGTTTTTGGTGGATTATTACCCCAATCCAATATCAAAGTGGATTCACCATCATAACATTTCAAAGAGGTTTCCCATCCTTGATTCTTAAACATTCTGACAATCCCGAATGGTTTCATGTCACTAACATCGACTTTCTTCTCACAGATAAACCCCAAATTCTTCACCTACAACTTATTCATCTCATCATTAAATAATTCTGCCTGCCACCGAGGATCAATCGCTGACAAAGGACCTTCTTTCCAGATTGGCTTAATAGGAGGTGTTATGCCTTCATCTTCATATGCTTCCTCCATCGGATCATGTTCGTCATCATCATCCCTTAAAATTAGCCTCCATTTATGTAATGGAGGATCCAGCGCAGCCGAAGAAGCGCTTGCTTTACCCTTGTTTCGTGGTGGATTCCTACGAGTATCACCTGTCCTCCCATCTTACACACAACGTAACAAACAAAATGCATTAACCGAGGTTCTCCCTTTGACTAACACCAACCCAAAATTTCCCCACACTTGTCGTTGGTCATGCATTCATGGTTAGTCATACCCATGTATTAAACCCCCTTAACAATTCATTGCCAAAAATCATTGATTATAATACCAAACTCTTGGGTAGCTCATTAAATTCCAACTTTCAAAAATATCAAACCATGTTAACAACCATACCGATCAATAACCCAAGACACAAGTGTACTAGCCCCCAACAATAACCAATACCCATAAGATGTAGAACACAATCATAAACTAACCCCAAAGCTATATACCAGACCAAGTACATTCACCAAAGAACTAGTAACAACATACCACAACTAATCATCAATAAAACAATAACCCCATGAATGCTGCCACAAGTCTCTAGACACTCCAATTAATAAAATAAAAAATTAAACACGAAAAACCCCAACTTGGATTTCTAGGGTTCGTCACCCTCCACCACGAATCCGGCGAAAAACGGAGAGGAATTGAAGGAAACCGACACCACAATTGAATTCCTCTCAAAAAATTAGTAAGATTAGAGCCCGGAATCGAAAGATCTAGTAGAGGATTGAAGGAGTTAGGGTTGTTAGAGAGGATGGTTATGGTGGAAGAGGAAAGGAAGAAGAAGAAGAAGAAGAAGAAGAAGAAGATGGAAGAAAGAAAGAATAAGAAAGGGTTTAATCTTAGTTGTGTTCGGTTACATATGTGGTTGAGGTTATTTTGTATATTTTCGGTTTTTAATTTTTTTTTTTACGCGGATCGCTAGTCGCTGAACATGAACCCACCGTAAGCTACAGTCCACTAACCGTAGCCTAAGGTCAAGCTCTCGAATTGTCTAGCCAGACCCTTTGACCTTCTTCAAACTCCTTCCGCTTAATCTTCGCATCGTGTACTCGCTTCATCCTATATTTGTATGCTGAAGCACACTCAAACGCCTCATCTCTAGGTTCCTCCAACTCACAGATATCCAACTTACGCTCCTTACCTGCACACTCATAATCCAAATTAACATTCTTCACAGCCCATAATGCCAGATGAGCAAGTTCTACGGGCAAATGGTAACCCTTTCCATAAACCAACCGATAGGGGGTGGTGCCGATAGGCGTTTTGAAAGCTGTTCGGTAGGCCCATAAAGCATCATTTAACTTTGTAGACCAATCTTTTCGATCAGGCCTCACCGTCTTTTGTAAAATTTCTTTAATCTTCCTGCTGGACACCTCCACCTGACCACTCGTTTGAGGATGGTATGGTGTGGCTATTCGATGGTTTACGCCATACCGTTTAAGTAGTTTTCCAAAGTTAAAGTTTTTGAAATGTGATCCCCCATCACTGATTATAATGCGGGGGACACCAAATCTAGAAAAGATGTTCGTTTGGACAAACTTACAAACAACGGCATGGTCATTTGTTTTGGTGGTGATTGCTTCGACCCATTTTGAAACATAATCAACCGCCACAAAAATGTAATAATTCCCCAAGGAATTTGGAAACGGACCCATAAAATCAATCCCCCAAATATCAAAGATGTCTACTACGAGGATTGGTTGCATGGGCATCTCGTTTCTGTTGGAAATGCTACCCAACTGTTGACATCTAAAACAGTTTTTAGCATATTCCACCGAATCTTTGAAAATAGTGGGCCAGTAAAAACCACATGCTAAAATCTTATGACCAGTTTTCTGCCCACTGAAATGGCCACCACATGCAAGCGAATGCGCGTGTGACAAAACACTACGTTTCACCCCGTTTTTTAGCTGCTCTGTTTCTTTTTGCTGTTTTCTCTATTTCTGGATTAAACTGTAGCGGCTCTTGCTCTCGAGAATAACGTGTATACATTAACCTGAAAGATTACTGCGCACACGAAAACACACAACCCCACGTAAAATCAACGTAGAAAAAGAAATAAAAACTGAAATTAAAATTAAACTTAACTAGACTAACTAACTAAACTAGCACTTTGCGCGTTGAATCCCCGGCAACGGCGCCTTTTTGATCGATGTCGAAAGGTCAATCAAAAACATTTGTAAAATACCTTCACTAGCTAGGGCAAGTAAGGTATCGAATCCACAGGAATCAGTGGAAATTGCTAATCAAGTTTAATACTTTATTACTAATTATACTAGGTGGAAAAACAATGTCAAGCGGTTTTAAAGATTTTGATTTGTAAACAATTATTGAAAAGTAACCAAACTCCAGGTTTCAGGTCTTGAAGTAAATTAGATTGATGATTAAACCTATTGAATTTATAACCTCTGTTTGAAGCAATAAACCAAGAGACTAGATGTGTGGCTATGTTGATCGTTAGAACTTAATCCAATTGATTGACACGGCTAAACAATAATCTACTTGATTGTTAATCTTAGGCAATAATGAATCACTCAGTATTATGGTTAAGAACACTAGGTCAATAACACTAATAACTCAATCCTAATTGTTGATGACCAAAATCAATAACTAATAAACTGCTAATATCATTGATTACCCAAAAATACTTCCAAGCACACAAACAAAATCCAGAAGTTAGGTTTAGAGTACCAACAATCCAATGAACAACTTAACCCTACACCCGGAGATGGTCATGAGTGGTTTAGCCTAGCATAGTCATCTCGAATAGCTTCTTTGATTCTTGATTAGATGATACTATGGATGATTCGGGTAATTAGGATGTGTTGGAATGGTGGAAAGATGCCCCAAAAACGTCCAAGTATGTTGTGATATCGAAGATGGGCGGCCTAGGGTTGAACCGGGCTTAAATAGCTCCAAAGAAACCTAAAAATCGTGAATTTTCGTCAACCAAACCATAACCTACGGTCACACCACCATAGGCTACGGTGGGGACCGTAGCCTATGGTTCACACACACTTCCTTACGGTGGCAGTCCCACCGTAAGCTACGATGGGCCACCGTAAGCTACGGTGGGCCTGTCACCCACCATACTGTTTCGCCTGTAACTTCTTCATTTTAACTCCAATTTATGCCCCGTTTTTTGCCACGTCTTCGTCTTCACTTGCTCTATCACGCCATGCAATAAAATCCTCCTTTTCTTTCCATAAGCTCCCATTTAGCTCCTTTAAGCTCCGCACACCTGTAATCGTAAACGCACACAAAGTAATTGTGTTTCCAGCATATAAACTCATAAAACATGTGATATGACTCATTTAATACACGATATTTCACCCACACATCACTTTTCAACCAAGACATCCCACAGTCCCTTTGTCGTTATACGTTCTCTAATGCTTTGGGTGATCTTTAGGCCTAAACACATGCTGAGATATTAATTTGTGCATGAGCCTCTGGTGAAACATCAACTTCAAAACCATTAGTCCTAGTTAGAGGTTTATAGGGTCCAACTACAATAGACCTAATCATGCCATAATAATGTGTTCTAAGAAAGTTCTTGAACCTCCAATTCCATTCTACAAAGTTACATTCAAAGCTTATGAGTCGGGTGGTTTGTTGGAAGTTTCAGATTCATGTTCAAGCATCAAGTAACACTTCAAAAAATTTTCTGAATCAAAGGCCATCTTTAAACAGTTCAGAAGCTAGCACAGAAAACCAATCTTGAAAACAAAAAATTCTGAAAAATTCCAACTCAGGGGAATCGCAATCGCAAATAAACAATAATGCGATTTCGAAGCTTGGTGAGAATGCGATTCAAGGGATTTTGCTATTTTGTGGAATCTTGCGATCCTGGGGATTTTTGCAATCGCGATTTGGAACCACTACGATAGCGATTTGGCACCAAATGCGATTTCGATTCCAAATGCGATTGCGATTGTGTAATAAATGAGATTGCGATTAACACAAACATGAGATTGCAATTTATGTTTCAAATGCAATTTTGATTCGGTTACAGTGCGATTGCAATTTGGTATCTGACGAACCACAATCGCACAACACGCTGTCTAACGTGAATTGCATGATATGCGATTTAACATGAATCATAACACAAACACCCTTCTTGGTAGAAATGAAGCTTCAAACAACCAAGTAACCCGTATTACACTTAAACACACTTTTCAAACACCAAAACAAGACCAAAATCAAAGGTTGTGACCCGAAACCACAACTAGTAGAACTCTGCTCTGATACCAATTGCAGGTCCTTGGAACAGATCTTACAACTAGTTCTTGGATCAATCTTCGTTGTAGGCTAGCAGAAATCACCTACAACTCACAAAGATCTCGAATCTTTTAGTGTTTGTTTATTTACTATAAATGGCAAAGAGAAGAGATAAGATTGAGAGAAAGTGGGAGTCGGTGAGATGGTTTTTCAAAAGGTTGTTTGTGCATGGCCATGCTTCCACTACTTATAGTGGGAAACATGGCATGCTTTCTTTCATTCCATTAGCCCAACGGGCTTTGTTTACATGTGGCCTTGGGCCCAAACATACATCAAAGATAAACGAAAGCATACGAAATACAACGATAATTACGCTAACAAATACAAAAGACTTATACATACAAAATGGGCTCTACAATGACGGCCAAGCCTTTTAATTCGATTAATAGGATGATACCCCCCCCCCCCCCTCAATCTATTAAAAAGTGTTAATATTGGTTCTTCAATCAGCAGCAATGGGTTCTTCTTCCACGTGAAAGAAGTCTTCAAAGTTATTCAAGTCTTCCAGAGCATCCAATTTGAGTTCTTTGTCTTCATGCACAGGCGTATTATTATTCTGAGGATCAAAGGAAAAAAGAACTACTAATTAATTCAATGAAATTGAATATTGATAAATATAGTTATCGAACACTTTTATTTGATCATACATACCAAAGTGCTAGTTTCTTGAGAGTCCTCAAGTGTACCGTTATTCTTTTTTGTCGGATAGCTCTTAGTCGTTATAAATTTTATAACTTGAACCATAGAGTGGAATGTCTTGCTCGATGATTCAGGCCTGTAAACCTGTGAGGGGATATCATATATACGTTGTTTCCATCATTTGATATTAAGAGAGTGTTCAGGTGGTTAACTAAATTTTGTAGTATAAAAGAACCTTATCTATTTTGCCTGTCTTTCTTCTCCTTTGCTCTTCTATCCATCCTTCAAGCAGTTTCTAACCATTACGTCTTTCAAAACGCCAATGCAAATACCTACGTTTAAGTAATGGCTACGATTCAACCTGGTGCAAAAGGCTGCCAAATGCCCCTTGTCCGCAAATGAACGTAACTCAAGTAAGGAACTTTGTATTAATAGTATTTAGTAATAAATACTGAAACCCTGAGATCATTAACTTTCTAATTTAGTTCTTCATAAATTATGTATATATATATATATATATATATATATATATATATATATATATATATATATATATATATATATATATATATATAGGCTAAGTATATGAAAATCCACTTGAGTTGTGAAAACTCTAGAAACCTATTCTCAACTACATGTTTTTAATTAATGTTTAAATCTTGTGGTTCACAATTAAAATGAATAAAACATGTAAATATAAATATAATTTTCTCTCTCCTGAAAACATATATAAGAATTAGTAAAAAAAATGTTAAAAAATAGCAAAACATTTTTTTTTGATGTTTCGATGTTTTGTATTAAATGTTACAACATGTATTACATGTAACAAAAAAAACGATGTTACATGGGGTTTTCACGAGTTTTCACAACTCCAATGGGTTTTTATTTTAACCTTACCCTATATATATATATATATATATATATATATATATATATAGGATCAGGATCATGTGAAAACTTTTTGAAAATTGAGAACTATGAGATCCATTTTGGACCACAAAAAAACACAAAAATTAAAAAAAACCAAAGTTTTTATTTATCATCCGGTTTCTTAAAAAAACATAAAAAAATTCTCGGTTTAGCTAAATTATACATATATGAATAATATGTACACACATGTTTTTTTTCCTATACACATATGTATAATTTAAGTTAAATGATAATGTACATATGTGTACATTACATAACTAAAGATTAAATAAAAGTATACATATGTGTATAGGTATAATACGAATTAAAAAGAAAAAATCGGTTTTTTTTATTATACATAATATATGTGTAATATGTACACACATGTTTTTCCTATACACATATAATTTAAGGTAAATGATAATGTACATATGTGTACTTTTCGTAACTAGAGATTAAATAAAAGTATACATATGTGTATAGGTATAATACGAATTAAAAAGAAAAAAAAATCGTTTTTTTTTAATGAAACTGGAATGAAATATAAGAATTTTGGTTTTTTTACTTTTTTAAAAATTTTTGTTTTTTTTTTTTGTTTTATAATTTTTTAAATATTTTTTTAAAGATTTTTTTTAGTGGTTCAAAATGATTCTCAAAATTCTCAATTTGCCAATGGTTTTCTTAGGATCATTTCCCTATATATATATATATATATATATATATATATATATATATATATATATATATATATATATATATATATATATATATATATATATATATTCTACATGGTGTAAGATTGTTTTATTAAGAATAAGAAGGCTTTAATTTTGTTTATAAAAATGGATTCTAATTGTGGAACACAGTTATCCGATCAAAGAGTATTTATAGCGTTGTTGTAAACTTCGTCAATTTGTTTATAAAAATGAAGGTGAGATTATATTATCAAAATCAAGTCAGGCTGAAAAGGTTCAAGATTGATCACCTCATCTACGGATTCAATGTCCGTATGCCCCAGCTCAGAATGGTGGATCATCTTGCTAGAAGTACCTACCAAGACGGGTTCCTTTAAAGTTCTCTGTTTACTGATCTTTAATGGATTTGATGATATCTAAGGTTGAAAAAAATAGCGATTAGTGCTATTCACCTTCAAGAAGAATAGTACATGGGTGTAGGACTCATGCCTTAGCATTGCCACACAGCAAGACACACATCCAAGACAATCAGTTTTCTCACTTACCCTTGTTATGGTTGGAAGGTCAAATGAGATCAGGTTGGGGTCAATAACATCCTCATAATCACTACCGACATTTGCTTCTTTTATGACAACCTGCGTTTACAGTATTGTGAACAACGTATGTGAAGAGTACAATTAAAGAATATTGATTAACGCAAACTCATTTAATATAAAAATATAAGTTATTTGGATATTAAAAATGCTTACGCTAGACTCATAAAGTTTTTCTGCAGAATAGGATCGCTTCTCCACATTAACATTGCCAGACTCGGGATTCTGATTATTTGTTTCTTTTGCACTGCGGTTCTTAGCTTCCATAGTAATGAAAGATGCCATATTTTCAGACCACGGAGAGCAAGTGATAATACTAAGGAGATATTTCGAAGGGACACAATACACACACATACACACATTCTGGAAGAAGATAAATAACTAACAATGATATTGTAAGATCCCGGAGCATTATAGTTTCCCCAGAGATTATTAACTTTCTAATTATGTTCTTCGTTATTAGTTTTTTTTTGTTTGAACCGTGGAACAGTAGTTCCTCATAATTGTCCACAGGTTAATGTTTCGGTGTGTACAATCGTGTTAAAATTGAAGTACAAGTTCGTCAAATTGATTAAGAAGGCTCTAACTTAGATCATAAAAATAAATTCTCAAGTGTGGAACGCAGTTATTCCTACAAACACTAAATAGTGGCTTAGTGCAAGTCTCCCAAGAAGTGTATCAAGCAATAGTAATAAAAAATGTATGAGAGATGATATTTACGTAATCAAGTATTACTGAAAATGTTCAGATTGATCACCTTATCCACGGCTGCTGTAAGACCCCGAATCCCGGGAATCCTACAGTTAGTAATCACGTCCACAAATTCACAAAAATTTAAAACCAAACGATTCGTTTTAGTTAAAACAAGTTCAGAGTAAATAACAGCGGAAAAAGTGTAAGTATTTAAAAATCCCAAATACGGGTACAAGTGTCCAAAAATTAAACATAAATAAAATATCTGTTTTATTTGAAATCCTCGACCAGAAATGCCTTCAACCTCCCGAGTAATCTCGAGCATGACCAAGAGGTAAGCATCCTCCTCTAAACCTGAAAACTCACACTAACATATACACAAAGTCAGCTTGAGTTGAGTGAGTTCAAGTTTTAATAATAGACAATTAAATAAATCATTCCAATGGTTTTAAAACTGTAAACGGAAATACATCAGTTAGATCATCACATTTAATAAATAATCATCCTTACGTATGAACATCTCTATACGTGCATTCCTATATATATATATATATAACATTCAATAATAACATTCGGGGCCGAGCACACGTAGAACCCAAAAACGTAACATCCGATGTTGATCATGCCACACGAACCTCCCCCCTCACAGGCTTTTCAGGGCCCGTCACAGGATTTAAGAACCTGAGTCGTATAGTTTGGCCCGGCCAAGATCACCATTCAATAATAACATTAAGGGTCGAGCACACGTACAACCCAAACACGTAACATCCAATGTTGATCATGCCACACGAGCCTCCCCCCTCACGGGTTTTCAGGGCCCGCCACAGGATTTAAGAACCTGAGTCGTATAGTTTGGCCCGGCCAAGATCATCATCCATCCGTGTGCAAACACGAAGTAGGCATACGTAACATTCCATAGTCGATAACGACTACAACATTCGCCAAATATTGGCCATACAATAATATATATGCATACACACATTCTATAACATTCCAAGGCCTACCAATACTCGCAAGCCTATGCAAAATAGTTTAAAACATTTCATCAATGTAAGAAAACACTTAGGTGTGCATAAGTAAAAGGAGTAAAAAGAGCATCATGAACTCACCTGAAACGAGCCACACAAACACCAAAGAGTTTGAGAACTTCAAAGCCAATCCACAGTTTACAAGCCTGCCGGATTGCACACAAAGATTACTAACTAAACGTACCGACTCGTTTATCCTACGAGACGTTCTAACATGATTTGATTGACCTAAAGCCTTGACATTACCAAATTCAATTACCTCAGCCCCCGAGGTCATGTATTTACCAAAACCACCCTTAGTTAATTCCGGGGACAAAGGATTCCCAATTTAACCCCAAAAGTTGTTGACTTTATCGAATACGCGCGTTAACAGGTTGATTATGCACTTAGATACCGACTCAGCCCCGTGTGGACCAAATTTAGTAAAATCACAGCCAACAAGTCCACACGACGCTACACGAGTTGGATGGGTCGGTAATTCGCAAGCATGATGCACAAATTACCAATGAACGCGAATTTGCCCCGTACCGACCCGTTTGAGTAACCGACAACCAATTTAGCCCCAATAACATAAAAATATAGTTTTTCACAGCCAACAAATCATACCGAGGCTACAACATCCGAATTGGTTGTTAATTCCCTCAAACAACGCGCTAGACGCAACAATTGACAAACTAGACAACCGAAACCTAGTTTTCACTTCATCAACAGTTGACCAATCTAACGAATGCCAAAACTCATGATACTAAAGTATATTACACTAGACATACCTAAGAAGATGACGGAGCACGAACTTCAATTATAACAGCCCCGAAAGATGCGATAAAGGGCAACCACCGGCTAAGCCTAAAACGAACTTATCGATCAATAACGAATATAACATGCAAATTTTAGCATGCAAAAATGTATTTTATTACATAGGAAAAACATGGAATTAAATTATTAAATTTTTACCAGTATTGCATAAATATCTTAAGTTTATAAAAATATTTTTGTATTTTTCTAGTGGACACAAAAATCATAAAAATTCCTCCAACACAGAAAGGTATGTGCAGCTATTTCAGCGCGCAACAAAATGGTTTTATTTTTATAAAATTCATTACCACGCCAAATTAAACGATTCCAATTGGGTTTGGTTCCTAACTCAAAATATTAACTTCCAGAAGCGGAACCAACCAATTTAGACTTGTCGAAAAAGTGTTATGATGTCGGGAAGACAGACCAGAATCCGTCATCCCGCATCAGCTTTGACACTCGATCTTATAAAATAATAAAAAGTATTCAAATCTCGTCCAAAAATTACGTATTATACCTTTCTGGAAACTAGACTCAAAGTAGAAAATCATGAAAAGGAGAATCGATCAAAAACAATGGATTATCATCAAGTTACAGGCTTTACAATAAACGAGTACGAATCTGTCAGAAATTGTTATAATCAAAACTCAACCCTAACGACCAATAAGCGCGTTAATATGATCAATTAAGGTGAAAAAGAGCTGTAGACACTTAATACCGACCTTGAATTAGACTCGGGAGGGCTGGAACTCGGCTGGAGCTGCACGGAAAACGAGGTGGGGGCTGGAGAAGGGGGCGCCGATCGGAACTCAAGAAGGAGTTAGGGTTCTTATTTATTTTTTTTTGATATAATTAATCATTTTACACTCTAGCCCCTCCACTTTGCTAAATGTGGAAACTTGAATGTAAGGTTAAGTAGGTTACGTTTACGAGATCGGCCAGGAGGGCCTTTAAAATGCCGGAACAAGTCACGGTTAAAATACAAGCTTGTTAGGCATAACCCTTTATATGAAAATTTACAGACGTTACAGCTGCATTGTCCGTATGCCCCAACTGAGAAAGGTGAATTGTCTTGTAAGAAGTACCTACCAAGTTGGATTCCTTTGGCACTCTCCGTTTCCTCTTTGATAGGGTTGATGTTACCTGAGTTGAAAAATATGGATTAGTGCTACACTTGCTCAACTCACCTTTAAGTAGAACAAGTGAAGTTGGACTCGTGCCTTAGATAGCAAAGTGAAAAGAATCTAAAAGATTTTTAGTGTATTAAGGGTGTCTATCAAACCTTATGTTGTTTTTGGCCTTCATCAAAAGTCTATGGAGATATAATATTAGAAACCCATGTGATACAGTAAATGAAGAAAAAATATTCGTTGTGAATTGAAATCATAATAAAGCAGCATATCGGTATATGTATACACACTACCCGGCCAGTACCCACAAATAAAAAATACACACATTCAAATGTTAAGGTTTTAAACACACAAACCTGATACAATCCCATAAGCGGTCCAACTATCTTGGTTGCAGAACTCCTAGAAACAAAGACTCCATAATTGGTGACTGACGTGATGCCATCCAACTCTTTTATAATGGACTGTTTGGGCAGGTGAATCATCTTAGGGATAAGCTTACTCTGTTGAGCTATGTCTGAATCATAGCCGTCTAGAGGTGAGCCGGTGTATGGGACACAGTTTAGAGGAGCTACAACAATCGGAACTTGATCAGCCCAATTCTGAAATCTGAAATCATAATTAAGTGTCACAAACAAACATCAAACTATGCAAAGAAAGTGAAACACAATCTTGAAATAAATTTAAAGAAAGAGTGGAGATATTGAAAAAAGTATGTGATCGGTACATTTTATGTACGCATCAAAATTGTTATAAATAAAAAATATTATATCAAGTGGTTTTTGTATTTAATAGGTTCAATTCAAGAACAAGTTAAAATCTCTGTCATTTATTAAATATGATTAATAATTTTATCAAACTAAAATTACTATGATTAATTATTATTGCAAAACCGTTTTAAAGAACTTTGATTTCATTGCATACATGCAATTTAAATTTTTAAATAATTGACTAGGTAATACGATAGCATATGATATGAAAATAATAATGTTTTTTTTTTTACTTATGTTTGAATTAATTTTACACAGAGCAAGAAATTATTCATTTGGGAATTTTGGGCAGTAATTAACAAGTGGTGGATGCACAAACAGTAAGTGGGCCGAGAAAAATAAATCCGGAATTGGCAGTAATTTACATCGTTGACCACTGATGTTAATTGATCAATAATTCATAAAATATTATTTTCCAAGATTTCATGTGGAAACAATCTTACTCGTACTAATGCAGGTGCTTAAGACCTATAACTCACTTGTTTTTTTTTGTTAAGCCACAACATCTACATCAGCATACAATGAACATTTATTAAGTCACGACATCTACATTGATTACGGACCGTAAAAGGCACATCAATTTGTAGGGTGTCATAATTATGTTCTCTTTGTTCCTTTGGCTTTTAAAAAACCCAAAAAAAGGCAAAAAGAAAAAAATAATAAACAAGAGACGCTTATAAGATGGTTGCCTAGAGACTTCACCCCATCATATCCGGCATTATTCAAGATTATGTTTCTTTATCGTTTCAATTATGTTAATTGTATTTTATAGATCTGAACTTATGAGTCATATCGATTTACTTGCATCTCATACTTGAATACTAAAACTTAGACATCGTGACAGAAACAAAATAAAGCAATATGAGTCTATATCAGCAAAACTTGAAACTATCATGTGCTTACCTTAAAGTGGATTGATTAATTGCATACTCGTGAAAATATAAATGTGTAGAAAAATACAGAGCAGAAGACGAGAAAGAAAAGGAAGCAACATATTACCCATTTGCTGAGGTAGCATTTAACAATTACTTTTTTAAGTGACCACGTAATTTCCTGACCCATCTACTTCTCCTAATTTCGGCCTCGTCCACTATATGTGTATGCTTCCAAACCATTATATGTTCCTTAGAGTATAAACTCTTTCATGTTCACACTGCATCATTCCTTAAGAGTATAAATTAATAATAAATACATAAAGAAAGAGAGAAATAAGTAAATGAAATAAGATCTTCAAAGACCTAATAATATAATAATAAAAAAAATATTTTTGAAACAAAATTCTAACACCTAATGATATAATAATTAAATAATTGAAACAAAATTCTAAAACCTAATGATATAATAATTAAAAAATAAACATTAAAAAGGAAATAAATAGTAAGATTACCTCTTTTGAGAGAATCAAGATATTGAAAAGGATATGAATAGGAAGATGTTAAAACTAAGTGGATAAGGCGGCCTTTATATAACGTTCAGGAAATCCAAAGTTTTTGATGTTAAACGATGTGGGATGGGTCTGCTATATAAGATTGTGGAAAGGCAAATCTTTTGTTTGTTGAGCGATGTGGAATTGATAGTATTGCTAGCAATCAAACAATATAGTCCAATATCAAGCATCAACAATTTTGATATTAAAATGTTGAATTTAACTTAGAAAGTCATAGTGCAATACATATTCATCTTAATAAACTCTCCAATCAATTAGACTAACACAAATATAAGTAATTTCTTTGTATAATTCCTCAAGCCAATAAAGATTACCCACAGAAAACATTAGTACCAAAGAAAACAAAAGTGGCTAAGGGAGCCAGAACTTCTTTTGATCCTACTCAAGGAAATGCTACATTTGTGACATACCGAGAGAATTCTCTACTTTAGTCAAATATAAGCAAGACTTTTAATGTTGCCACTTAACATTGGCTTCATTAAGAAAATTCGTATAGTTATGAAGCAATCCAGTTAAAAAACAATACTTTGTAAGAAAGATTTCAATATATTTTGGGTAAATTAAAGATGTATAAGAAGACATTATATCTCAAGCAAAGAATGCTTTTACAGAATTCTGTATCAACCATAAGAGCAAGAAAATTATATCATCTACAATATCCCTCAAAACATTCAATTCACAATAAATCACCATATTTACACAAGAATCATAAAAACTTTTGTAAACTAAAGCGAAGAACTATAATTTCAACTATATAAACTGCTACAAAGACAAAAGCTGGCTACCAAAACAAGAAACTGATTGCATACTATATAAGAAAAGCTAGAGTTCCTCATCTAGTCCTTTTTTAAAAAATAAACAAAACAAAATAAAGTAAACATTTATCTTTAATAATTAGGTGTATGAGCACTAATGTAGGTGTTGTGCTCTAATTATAAACAAGTAGTTACATGACTAAATACCTATAACTAGTGCGGGTAAGTAAGTTCATCTCCGTAGTGGAAAATGCAAGTCAAACTCATTGTTTATTAATTAATTAACTTAGGATGGACAGTCGATGTCAAACAATTTAAAGATTGCTTTATTTGATGAAATCACAATTACTTTTAGTTGTAAAACAATATAAGAAAGGGTGACTACACTTCTTGTTCTGGTTATGCAATAAACTGAACAACTATGAATTTTAACAATTTGATAAACACATTGACATGAATCGTCATTTAAGATTGATAAGCAATTACAAGACAGTGTAGTTTAGTCGTGTTGATTCACAGAACCTAATCCGATTAATTGGCACAAGTTAACTTAGTATACCTAATTACCATTAATTGGCACAAGTTAACTTAGTATACCTAATTACCAGTTCGTTATTATAAAATCCATTTCAACGATTAAAGGTAAATGGCTCAATGACTATAAGAAATTAATCCTAAATGTTATGAACACATAACAATCAATTGATGATTAATGAGTGTTCTGGACAAACATCTGTTCATTAAATCTAAACACACATCAAGCTAGATTAATCAAATAAGTAATCAAACTTCAATCCAATTATAGACAAGGATCACATATACATTCAGTTCAATCATAAACCCTACACCTAAAGTGGTCACAAGTGGTTTAGCCTTACCTCAGCATGATGAATAACTCGATTATGTGTTGAACATGTGAAAGCATGGAAGAATTAATGATCTGGGATCTCAAAAATGGTGAAAAATCTCCCTCTATGTTGTCAATAGCTCTAGAATGGAGGATAAGTCGCATAGGGGCTGAAAACTGATCATATAATCAATTATGAGTTTTTTTCCCATTTCTTAAGTCCCTTGCTTAGCGCAAGTGGCATTGCCTATATTTTTCGTGCAACGCGAGCTAAGAGAACATCAACTTTGGATCCCTCTAATTGAGAATCCCAAATTTCATAAATTATAGGTCTCGTAACTTATTCCCTAGCCTAGGTTATGCTTGTTTTACTTAAATACACTTTCCTGTTAACCCGTCTTGTTCAGTTTTCACTTCGGCTTCATCCAAACATTTTTGCGAATCCTTCTTAACCACCCATATATACTGTTGGCTTTTATATTTTAGACCTACGCATCGAAGCATTACTTGTTGTAATAAGTATTTTAGACAAGGAAAATGATGAGTACTTGAAGATATTTCAGGTGAATTATTTGGGTTTTATTATATTTTATATTATTTCATTGGCCTTATTCAAGAGGCGGATGGAGTGAAGACCAAGGCACAAGACTTGTATAAATAGAGGTCATTCGCTTAAGACGAGTATGTATGTATGTATGTATGTATGTATGTATGAGTGTTCTTCATGTAAATTATTTGATTAATGAATCATACTTCTACATATATTTGTGTTTCATATTTGTGTTTCAATTACAATTATCCATCCTATTATTGATTGTTAATTGAATCGAACTATCCACATCCGTCAATAGATCTTTAAAGAGTGAATACATGTAGCTCGATCCTAGATCCGAGCTCGTTTATCACCCGTTTCGACACTCTTCCGCACCGGGGCTCGAATCTATCAATTGGTATGAGAGCGGCGCTACCGAATCGTTTAGACTAACCGGTCAGATGATTTCCTATGAAGTGATGCTTGGGTTGATGATTAGTTCGGAGGTTCAACATAGATTTCACGTTTATATGTCAAATTTCGTTCAGATCTACATTTATCGGTTTGTTTTAGGCCAAATTCGTTAATATTTGATGTTCTGGATTTGAGAATTTGGTGATATGGATGTTTGATTGGTGATAGAACGATGATTTGATGAAGTTTAAATGGCCAATTTGATGATTTGATGAAATGGATGCTGGTACAGATTATGTCACGAGCAGTTGGTACAACTTATTCTCGAGTAGTTACCACCTATGTAGAAGGGTATTTACTTCATTTTGTTGCTGATAAGAATGTTTACGAGTAATTGCAGCTGCATCAGGGGCATAATAGTAATTATAATGATGTTGCAAGGGTAGTATGTTGTTCAGTTTGGTAATTTCTGAATGGGCATAATGGTTATTAGAAGTTGTTGCGCAATATTATTAGTGAGTAGTTTCCTCATGGTGTTTGAAAGATTAAGAGCGTGTTTGGAATTGAGTTTGAAAATTACTTATTGGCTTATTAGTGTTTTCAAAAAGCAAATAAATTAAAATGTGTTTGGCAATCGCATAAATCTTTTTTATTTTAGCTTTTTGAAAGGGTTAAAAAGCAGTTTTCCAAAAGTCTCAAATCCTGGCTTTTCAAAATGGGTTTTTGAAAATGCCAATAAGCCAATAAGAGTTTTTCAAACTCAAACCCAAACATGCTCTAAGTTTTGTGCAAAAAAATTCTAGTAATTCAAGCCTCGAGTAGATGATGCCTTTCAAAAGTCAAACAGGCCTAGTTTGAGAAAAGAAGGTATACTCGTTTATCCGTTGACTTTTTTACCATGTGTTCTACATGAAAGATGTTTGCCCAAGCATGATTGATCATTTTAGAGATATTTTTCTGGTCAACTCAGCTGTTGACTGTACTGGATCAATGAGGGGCATTTTGGTAATTTTTAAGATATTTTGAGCAAAAATTGGGCAAAATTCACAAAAGTTTCACAACTTCAACAAGATGCTTACAAGAACAAGATAGTTGATTTATCCTGGTTTATTTCAAGAGTTGACCAAGTCAAAAGTCAACAATCAACCACAAAAGTATCATTTTAATTCATTTATTTCAATTTTATCGACAATTATTGATAAGGATGGTTAATATTGTTTGGTTTGAGAATTTTTATATTTTCACCCACACTTGATTTGAAGACATGTTCGTTAAAGATTGCGATGAAATTGGGGGTGGGGGTAATATTATATGGAATTTCATTGCAATTTTTGATCGAATCAAGTGGAAGACTCATTCAAAAGTAAAATTTGAGTTTACTTCCTTTTGAGGATTCAGAATAACTTGACGTTGATTATTGGAGTTTGAAGCCTCGTCTTATGCCTATAAAATTGTATCCAAATTTTGAGATAATATGCTTTGATTATCTAAAAATAGGAGATGCTTATTGTGAGGGGAGAATTTCAATGAAAGGCATCGGTTATGAGGTGATCGTGAAAGTGATTCGATGGCGTCGGCCTAAGGGTGAGATTGTTGTGTTTTATATTTTTGACTGACGCACGAATCATTACTCGTTTATAATAAGCATTAGTTGCAAGTAGACAAAGAAAAATGGCAAGTAATTGAAGATATTTTGGGTGAATTATTTGAGTTTTATTATATTTTATATTATTTCATTGGTCTTATCCAAGAGGCGAATGGAGTGAAGACAAAGGCACAAGACTAGTATAAATAGATGATTTAGGTCATTTGCTTAAGTCATGTGTGATATTTTATAACCGACCATTAAGCACATGTAGGTATAGATAGGAAGATAATGGTCATCTAAACGAATTAAGAATTGAGAAACCTTGATTAAATGCAATTAAAAATCATAATAAAAAAAAGTATAAAACTTAAACACCTTGCAACATTGCTTAGATTTTCCAACTATTTTCATTGGTTTCCCGCCATTGTACGTATTTTAGTGTGTCCTGATCATACTAAACCACAAGGTTCTAACAAGACATTTTGAAAATGTATGTACTAGAGTAGTAATGCAACACCAATTGTTCTACCTAACTATGCTAATGTTTTGGCCAAAACTAAAGATTTCCATAACCAAAAGGCGAAATTTTGTAAAAAAAGTAGACCACATTCTCTATACAATCCTCGGCTCTCTATATTCCTTCAATCCAAAAGCTATTACATATTAGTGGATTCTAGTATTCTATAATCCTTGTGAATTCAAATTAATTTAAAGAAAGTCCATGTACTATATCAAATTGTTCACATTTAAATAAATGCATAGTTAAGAAAAAAAAGTGTAGACAAAAGAACCACATCTCCACCAAATTCTCATAATCTACATTATATATAAATGAAATCCTAAAGAACTCTTAAATTTTAAGAGGTGTAAAATTGTTGCTCACTTTAATACCCTTGTTGCATTTCTTAAAGTGGTTAATGGGGTATTATGGTCTTTAACTCAATGCGCTCCACGACACATTTAATTCTTTTAATTATACTTGTATATTTTATCCCTCAACTATATTAAATTTTTGTAAATTTAAATAATAATTACTCTTCTACCCCGTTAATTTTACCCATGTATTTGTCAAATTTATTATTTTTTTTGTTTCCTTATATATCTTTAATATATTAACTACTAAAAAAACTAAACGTACCGTTGTGATGTGTTTATTTTTGTAACTCAAATACAAATAAATAAAAAGTTAGTAATGTTAATAATTTTCATCTTAGAGTTAAAAAATACATTATGCAGTAAAGTTCATATACTATATAAATGTTTAAGATGGCAAACTATTTAAAAAATCTATAAAAGTAAAAAAAAAAAATCAACCTTAGTTACATGTATGAATTACACGTTGTGCCAGGAAGATGGTATAGTCAGTAAAAAAAATGTCGTCAATGCTAAAATAAAACAAATTAAAAAAACCAAAACCTTATGTCATGGTGGCGAACCCACACGGATTCATACAGTATTAGGTTAACACCTAGATTTTTAGTTTTTAAGTATTATGTTTGTCACTAATATTTTATTATTCGTGTTTTAATTTATTTCACCGAAACAATGGTTTTTAAAAGTATGATAATTTAAATGTTAAATTATCAGTTATTTGACATGTGTAAGACTTATAACATAGATAGATCGCACTAATGCTCCAAACTTGAAATTTTTGATAAAAATTAAGCAATTAACGTAATAAACTTTTGTAAAATATTACATGATTATGAAAACTAACATAAGTAATATGCACTATATCAAAGGAGGATTGCTGAACTAACATAAACAAGTATTGCGTTGCAAATTTTTGCCGCCGCAGCATTGCGCGGTGTCACAACCCAACCGACGGCGAAATACGTTGAGGTGAGATGGTAATTGCTCATATGTCACACCCCGACTAGCACAATGCAGAAGCGTAAAACGGGAATGTAACAGACACCTCTTGTGTCAACAACATTGTTTATAATGAAACATTACAAACTAATTTACATTATATTACATTGATATATCTTTGTGTTCAAACTAGGTGTTACAACAAAATACATTCGTTAAACTATTCTATTCGTATTAATAACCTTGCATCTATTCACATAGCATCGAGCATGTTCCACAATAGATAGCACGACCTCACTTATTCCAACTTCGGTAATCCTGAAAAGCAGTTTAAACAGGTCAACTACTGGAGTTGGTGAGTTTCACGAGTTTCAAGAAAATAGTTATGAATATTCACAAGTTAACACTTGTAATCATGATATAAGTATGTACGTATGTAAATGATGTAATTATGCTAAGCTATAGTGAAGCGTTGACTGTATGTGCTACGTGCATCCATTTCCCACGCTCAATCAACCACTCTGGCTCCCCTTCCGCCCACAACATGCCCCGAAAGCTATGTCTAACACTACATAGCCTGTATATATAAATATGGTCATTTGCAAACGGCGCTATGTGACACGGCAACCAGGCCGATTCCGTTTGGGGTTGTCAAACCAATAGTACTATCACAAGCCACCGGCTCAAAGTTAATCACTGTGATCGTGGGGACTTTCGTGTGTTAGCACTTAGATAATTCACATCATTACAAATTTCAGATATGTATACATAATCAAACATGCTTTTCACCCCAAAGTTCGTAAAATTGTTTAAAGAGTGGGGTCATGAAATTCACGGTTTAGTAGATAATCAGTAGCACGTCGGTTCGAGGTTTGTGTAACTTGTAATCATGGTTTCCTATAATCAATATTATAATAATATTAATATTTTAATATTATTTTAATCTCAATACTAAACTGGGCTGTATAACTAATCTGGGTATAGTTGGAACGCCCAGAAAGTGGCAATAGGCTTAGATTGTGATGTTGTTCAATGTCTAATACTTAAAACTGAACTTGGCTCAGATTCTCGTTTTCCCAGCTGGGCCAAGTTGTTTGTTTACGCGTTCAGAAAACAGTTATGGGGAAATAAGCTTGGATAAATGTATTGGTTAATAAAATGATTAAGTTATAAAGAAAGGTCACATATTGGGGTTCCGGTTTAGCTACGGGGCCCGTTTCCGTTTATTCAGTTTGATTTGAGAAGAAACGCGCACAATCTATCCAGATTGTCCAGGTTTCTCATAGAAAGGTTCGTTTTTACTTAATTAATCCAAAAATATGATTTTTGATCACTCTTGGCGTTTGATATTCCCGCAGGTTCGTTAATCGCGAACTTGCCGGTTTATTAAAATTGAACTTGTTTAATCTTCAAATTAGCATAATTAATTAATCATTACTCATTAAATTATGAAAATTTAGCCACTTATCAATTAAAATATGTAGATTTTTATAAAAATATTTCTGGAATTATTTACTGATTTATTAATTTATAAAAATTTATTTTACCAGCTATATTTCCCCTGAAAATCATCCGTTATTCCAAACAATTTCAAAAATTCCTGAATACTCAAATTATGTCCCAAAACAACCTTTATCAATTCCAGAATGTAAAATCTCATGCAATATTCTTTTCGGCCCACATTCGGCTATAAAAATTCAAACGAACGCATATGCACAAAACACCCTTAAACTTCTCCAAATGATCCCAAAATTCATATGTGATCAAAATACATTAAATCTGAGTTCTCTAACAAATTTCATAATTTTTGAAGCATTTTAACTATTTTTTCCCCATTAAACGTCCCAATTCGGTAATAAATTCGCCAAATATTCTCAGATGGTCAAAAAATTACCAAATTTGAAAAGGGAGTCAATGACATGGTCCCTGATTTCCCTGAAAAATTTCAAGACCTAACAATATGCACATCACAATCTTAACCTAAACAGCCCGTAAGCGAGTGTTTCGGCATTACCTTAGCGGGTTTGGCTCGTTTTTGCCTTTCTATTCAAAGTTTCAAGCTCTTGTGCTTATTTGCAGGCTAGATACAAGTCCTATATCACAAACCAATCAAGTTTCATCAATAGAACAGCCCTTTAACTTAGGGTTTCGGCTAGGGTATAAAAACGAACTTTTGAACCGTAAAAATGCCGTTTCAACCCTTTAATCCGTGTTTATGGCCAAAAAAACTATCAAACTAGGTTCCTTACCATGTGTGTGATCAAAACATGTTTATGGACCATTTTAGGGATTTTTACATGGTTAGGAAAGATTTTTGGTAATTAAAACATGTTTATATGTTATTAAACATAATTAAATCAAGTTAAAAATGATAAAAAATGATCAAAATACTTAGGGTTTCTTGGAAACTTGATGGAGAAGATGAAGTTCCAGAATGTTTTCACCAAAATTGAGGTTACCAAATATCTTGTTGGTTTAATATAAAAAAAACATGCTTAGGGGGTGGGGTAAATAGTTGCGGCCGGAAGAAAGATTGGGCTCCTTGGGCCCAATTTGGCCCATTAATCTGATTCTAAAGGCCCAAATGTTAAAGCCCAGGTCCAAATTTAGTTCGGGTTCGGTTTTTGGCGCGAAAAACTTATCGGGTGCGTTAAACAGTGCAAAAACGAGTGTTTTTCGGCTAGTTTGTGTAAAATTATAAAAACATACTATATGTTTGTAAAAATTGAAAATATTTTCACGGATCGCTTAAAAACATTTCAAATAAGTGTTTGGTAAGTCTTTTTCGGCTTAACGGATGATACAATGCTTGGTTTGTAACTATCTTTCGCGTTTAAATCTATAGCGGGTAGTTAAACGAGCATGTTTTCGTTTTTAACTTGTTTGCTATCGAACTAAGGCCATATTACTAATATTTTAGCTTATATTAAACGTATATCACTTATAGATGGCCCCCCGGAATATCTGGGTCATAACCCGACCCGTTCGGTAAATCGTTCGTTGTTACGCAAAAAGCGTTTATTTGCTTAATCGATAAATACGTACTGAGGTGTACCTTGTTTTGGCTCAAATGTCACATCATAGCACATGATACTACGTGTTACCATAGTTGTTTAATTCAATTAAATTCAATATCAAGAAATACAGGGATACAATGAAATAAATTGTTTTATATTAAGCTAGATCCAATCATGCAATCCTATATCTTGCACCAAGTAATCTTCAACAAACAAACGTCCAATACCTGAAAAACATGAGAGAGTGTCAACTAAAAATATGTATGTCCCGAAAAAGGATCTTTTAATGTGAAATCAAATAACTCAATGATTAGGCGGAAACTAATCACCAAGCCGATTCTATAAAGCCAACACAAACACAAATAAACACGAAGAATAAGCTTCAAAACACACATATATTGATACGTCGAGAATAAGCCCTTAACAAACTTAAACGGTGTGATCGATATTCTTGAACGAACAACCCTAAAATGTACAACGTATATATAGTCTACCAACCTAGGCCCAAAACAAACTAAAGCCCACTTAAATCAATAGATTTCAGTTTACATAATATAGCCCAACTAAGCCTAAAAAAAGCATAAATCATAAATATAGCCCAACAATCTCCCCCTTGGTTTATTGCTTGATTTTAGTCGTGCTCAAGAATATCTTCAAAAATAATTTCTTGAGTTTGTTGAGCAGCATTAAATGGGCCTTGAACTGTCTGAGCTTCAACAGTAACAGGCTCAGCAACAGTTGGTTATGTAGTTGGTATCACATCACTAACCAGCACACCCGGTCTCAGATCTTTCTTTTTTCGTATGCGTGGAATAAGATCAGTGGCCGGCTCTTCTTCAATCTCATTTTCAACTTGTGTCATAGTGACTGATTGAGGAGGCTTCAATGCAGTCAACTGGAGCTTTTTCTTGAATGCATTGAACTCTTTAACTTGTTCTGCAGTAGGTACTGACTGTTGTACCTTTGAGTTGGAACCATATGTTCTTCAGCTACAGCTGCACCAGCAGCATCAACATCGGCCTCGATCTCAACAAATCTTCCAAACTTAACCAACATATGAAGACCTCTATAAACCACTTTAACTCCCTTCCAAACTTAATCAAATCTGTAAACAAAACCTTTTGAACTTCTGAGATACCAATCTGGGCCGAGAACCCAGATGGGCCGAGAACACCATTAACATAAACAACTTGGGCCAAAGATGAATAGGCTAAGAACACAAATATTATGGGACACATTGGGCCAAACTGAATGGCCTAAGAACATAACAAGCAGACGTCAAATTTCATGATTAAAAACAATCCTGATTTATGATAAAAACGATTTCTTAAAGACATTTGTTTCGACACGAGCAGTCAAGAGGTAAAAGTTAAAAATTAAAAATAAAGTAAAATTAGAACAAAAACTAAAATAAAACAAAAATGATTTACCTATCTGGTGTTCAGTAGATTTACATATTTTGGGATCAAATTTCAGCTGTTTTAAAAACAAGCAACCCTTTTAAGAAAAGATCCTATACAACACACAAGAACACACGTAAAACAAACAGAAAACCTTCAAAACACACGTATATTATACGTCGGGTGCTTAAGCCCTTAACAACTTACACGGGTGAATAATAATACTTGAACGAACAACCACAACTGACGACCGACCCTACAATGATTTATATACACCATATATATAGACTACCAACCTAGGCCCAAAACAAACTAAAGCCCATCAAAATCAATAGATTTCGGTTTACATAATATAGCCCAACCAAGCCCAAAAATAAAGCATAAACTATAAATATAGCCAACAATCTCCCCCTTGGTTTATTGCTTGATTTTAGTCGTGCTCGAGAATATCTTCAAAAATCTGTTCTTGAGTTTGTTGAGCAGTATTAGATGGGCCTTGAGCTGTCTGAGCTTCAAAAGTAACGGGCTCAGCAACAGCTGGTTGAGTAGTTGGTATCACATCACTAGCCCGCACACCCGGTCTCGGATCTTTCTTTCGTCGTTTACGTGGAATAAGATTGGTGGCTGGCTCTTTGTCAATATCATCTTCAACATGTGTCGCAGTGACTAATTGAGGAGGCTTCAATGCAGTCAACAAGGCCTTTTTCTTGAACGCTTCGAACTCTTAACTTGTTCAGCAGTAGGTACTGACTGTTGTACCTTTGAGCAGGAACCACATGTTCCTCAGCTACAGTTGCACCAGCAGCATTAACATCCGCCTTGATTTCAGCAAATCTTCCAAACTTAACCAACGGATGAAGATCTTGATAAACCACTTTGACTCCCTTCCAAACTTAAGCAATTCTGTAAACAAAACCTTTTGAACTTCTGAGATACCCATCTGGGCCGATAACTCGGATGAGCCAAGAACACCAATATTATGGATACATTGGGCTAAGCTGAATGGCCCAAGAACATAAATAGCAGACATCAAATTTCATGAGCTAAAAACAATCCCGATTCAAGTTGAAAACAATTTCTTAATGCATTTGTTTCAACACGAGTAAATATAAGGTAAAAATTAAAAATAACTAAAATTAGAACCAAAAAAAAACTAAACTAAAACACAAATAATTTACCCATCTGGCCTTTAGTAGATTAAACATATTTTGGGATCAAATTTCAGCTATTTTAAACAAGCAACCCTTTTAAGAAAAGTTCCGAACATGAAGTCATATTGATTAAGATACTTTCACAATGATTCATTTTCAGCATTATTGTGACATAGTAAAAAGGCTGATAGCATGTAATTAGAAACTTAGCATGATTTTCATTGCGCAGTGATACGATTATATTCAGTTAGGCATAAATCTTATATGGACAT